>NC_092819.1:23570000-24305833 GCF_023375885.2 Dermacentor andersoni
GAAGAAAGAAATTATAAGGGATAATCTGCGCGATTAATATGTGCGATAGCAGAAAGGGAGGCGCCTTGCTATTTGTGGCGTTAGCTGTTTGCCTAAGGGCAACAACATGCCGGAGCAAATATTCGCAGCAACATGAGCCGAGTCTATGGTGCAGCAAAAATCCGGAGACCACTCGGCACACCCTAATGGAATGCGAAGGGATTCACCCAGTGACACCCGGAGGTAACGTACACCTTCCAGAAGTGCTTGGATTGAAAGTGAACGGAGGCAGCAGCCGGTCAGCAGTCGAGATAAGCCAGAGACGTTTAGGGTATTCGTCCGAAAAAGCAAGGAAGAGATTGATGCGACCAGATCCGCTGCAACGTGGTTATTTTTAAAGTTCTATTAACAGCGCGAGGACGCCATAGGGGACAGAATAGAGAACAGAGCGCTCTGTTCTCTATGCTATTCCCTCTGCTGTCCTCGCGCTCTTAATCGAACTTTAAAGCATGTTTCACCAACAAACCCAATCTTACAACCGTCTTAAGCATAGGTAACCGTGCAAAGTAGGTGGAGAAGTTCTGAGGAAAAGAAAAAAAAAAGATTAAGGAGACCGTATACGAAAATTCTAGAATGAGAAGCATGTATAGCATACATGTGATTAAGTCAAGCAGGCTACGTGACTATTTGTCACAGTCCCCTTTTCGAAAAAGATGCCAATAAATCATCATCACCAGCATCATCTCTTCACGTTGGCTGTCTCGTCCATATTCTTCCTCTTCTCCCCCCTTTTTTTTATTTATTTATTCATTTATTTGCGCTTTCATTGCGCCATGCGTGCGTGCGGATGTGCGTGTGTGCGTACCACGCCGTTGTATCTTAGACGTGATGCACCTTGTCCCACTTTTTTCTGGGGTTGATAGAGAGACCACAGAACACGAATGAACGCTAAGGAAGAAAGAAAACCTTATCTTTGCCGGATACCTTCAGGGCCGGAGAAGCTGAACGAGGGCATAAGGAGAGCCGAGGGCCTCAGAACACCAGTGCAGGCATTTTCAGGAATAAAAAAGACCCCCCGAAAAAAAGTCTGCCTTGTGCGCTCAAGAGTTTGGTCAAGGTATGCTTTTACACTTTCGCATCTGGCGCTGCCGCCAGTAATCTTTCAGACAACCCGGGATTTACGAATCTGTGTTCTTTGTACAATAGTTATCCAAGAATGTTTCTGACAGCTCACATTCTCTTCTGCTCCTTCATTTGTTGTAGTTTGGTTTTGCTAAAGGTTTTTACCGTTAGTGTTGGTCACGTTCGCTTTGACGGCGTAGTTTTATTTCTTGCGGTAATCTTACCCAGAAGCAAATGATCAGATTAAAATTTAGGCAGTTCTTTTGACCTCAGCCCCGAGTTATCGATACGGGGAGAGCATCAGTTTATAACAATGGATACTTGAGTAATATTATAGCAGTTCCAAGTAACAATATATAAGTATTCGAAACTTTTAACGAGCTTATACTGTGAGGCACACGAAACAATCAACACAACACTCGCTTGATGAGTAGAAAAACTAGCTTTGTATCTTTCTGACTGAAACTCTAAAGCTGGAGCTGTATGTACGCAGGTGGCCTCAGTTACTCAAGGGCTTATAAAGTGTGAGACATTCGAATTTACAATAGTCAACACTCACAAACAACGATATACTTCTAATTGCTAAAATGTCAGAAATCGCAATAAGCCAGCAAAACTAATTGATAATTGAGGACATCACAGTGGATGAAATAATAGCAGTTGTTAATGGGCTAAGAACTAAGGCAGCTGGGTTTGACCAAATACCTGTTAAGCTAATTAAGGACAACATTGACATATTAGCGGGTCCCCTCCTTCACCTATTTAATCACTCCCTTGATTCTGAAACATATCCTTCAGAATTAAAAATAGCGAAGGTAATTCCGATTTATAAGGACGGAGATCGCTCTAATCCATCAAGTTATCGGCTGATTTCAATTAATAGCGTTATCAACACAGCTTTTGAAGATATATTCTCTGTGCACATAAACAAATTCATATCCAAATACAATATACTGAGCCCCCACCAACACGGTTTCACACCTCATAAATCCACTTCTTCGGCTGTTTTCACCCTGACGCACCTACTGAATACGGCTCTTCAGCAGAATAAAATTGCGGTCGTTGTCTATCTCGACATAAAAAAGGCCTTCGATACTGCTGACCATCAGATATTACTGAACAAGAGTAACAATCTAGGGTTTAGGGGCAAAATCCTGAACCTGCTTTGAAGCTACCCCAGTAACCGCAAGCAACAAGTAATGCTTAAAAATTATACGTCTACTTTACAAACCGTACTAACTGGTGTGCCACAGTGTTCCGTTCTTGCGCCCATGCTTTTCTCACTTTACATAAATGATTTCCCTGCAACGCTTAGGCATTCACAGGCTTTGATGTATGCTGACGACACCGCTCTTCTATTTACTGGAGACAGTCTGCTTGATATACAGGATAAAATAAATGCAGAGTTAGATAATGTTTTTAAGTGGTTCACGTCCTATGAACTGACCCTTAACCTTATAGTAAGACTAAGTATACAGTTTTTCATTCCAGGAAGAAAAAAAACTTAATACTGAAATACTGGACATATCGTTACGAGGTACAAAACTACAACAAGTTGTCTGCTACAAATATTTAGGCATTTTCTTTGATTCAGACATGCACTGGAAAACTCACATTAAACACCTTTATTCCAAGCTTGCTTACGGATGTTATATTCTTCTTAAGGCTTGTGAATGTTTCGCATATGCTGTCCTACGTATTCTGTACTTCTCCTTCATTCAGAGTCACATATCTTATTGTATTGACTCATGAGGGAACACTTTTATAACTTACCTTGAGCCTGTATTCCATCTGCAAAAACGCGCATTAAGAATTATCACCTCTTCTAGGTGCACACAATCCAGTACGTATTTGTATAGCTCATTGCATGTGTTGCCAGTGCATGCATTGTATGAATTGAAAATTGCTGACGTAATTCATAGTATTATCGAAACCAATAATCCACTTCTAATTACCTTGTTTAAGATCCCGTTACGAAATACAAGAGCTGCAACTAATCAGTGTTTTAATTTGCCCCCATGTCATAATCTGTACGGGAAAAGGCTCGTGGAATTTAACGGCGTACTTATTTGAAATTCTCTGCCAATACATATAAAAGAAGCCCGTAACTTTAGGTCTGCGGTGAGAAAATACTTGTTTGAAAAATACTGTCGATAAAAGCACACTTCTTTATATTTGCATTCCTGTCTAAGTTGTACATGTCAATTGCTCAAGTTGTGCATGTCAATTTCATTCTTATGTATTATGTCTGTTTTGTTGCTCGCGCGCGTTAAGGATAAAAGAACACTCAGTTATATTTACCTTCGTGTCTGAGTTATCTATGTTAATACTACTATTATGTATTATGTCTGCTGCTTTTGTTTGCTCGCGTGCTGCGTTTTATATTCTAAGTTGACTATGGACCCGGGACTAGCCAATGGCTGTGGGTCCAGCAATGCTTTCGTATTTTGTAAAATATGTGGTAAATAATGAATGAATGAATGAATGAATGAATGAATGAATGAATGAATGAATGAATGAATGAATGAAAACACACTTTCAACAACCGGTTCTGTTACTTTTTAAACTGTTTTAATGACAGTATTAGATCGTCCTTCAAGTACACTTTTCACGTAGCTCCTTTAGTCAAGCACAACTATAAAGCAACTGCTTACGACTATAAAGCACGTTACATGCCTGTGTTTTATACCGTGTTCGGCACAGCTTTAATTTCCTTTACGCATTAAGATGTCGTTACAAATCTCTATGCTTCCCTCATAACGACACTGCACCTCAATGGACAAGCTACGCATTGCGACTTCCGAAAGATGCCATGGTGCTGCCCTTAGTGTAAGCGCAAGCAGTAAATATTTGCACCAAGCTCTATTGCAGTTGAGCTGTCCCGAAAGCAGTGATTAATACTTGGGGGCAAGTTATCAAAAATAATTTTTCCGGAAAGTATTTTTGAAAGTGTCGAAGATGAAAAGAAGCCTCGCTATGTACATTCGGCGCCATAAAGTTTGTGGGACGTCCAGTTTCCGCGAAAAACCGGATTTTCAGCCGAGATTAAACTTGTAGCCGGTAACAAAGTAGCGAACTATGTTAATCGTGCAATTTCGTACCAGCCGCACACTCGTACTGGAGAACAAATTTGGAATCAACTTTTTGTGTTCATACTCGGGAAATATTCGGTCTTTTTTCTCAGATACCGCGACCCGCTAACTCTAAACGCCAACGTAACGTCTTTCGTATTCGCCTATACTACATGTCTTCGCGTTCCTTAGGATTACAAGCATGCCGCTTATCTATATAAGCACACGACAGCGCTAGTGGCACTGATTGCATGTTCGGAGGGTCGCTACTCTCGCACTGACCGAAAATACTGCCCCCAACTGCGGTTCACTTCACGCATAGTAACAACGGTGAAGATTCTGACGCCATTACCTTCTCCGCAATACGTTTGGAACTATCGCAGTTCTCGGTTACGCTCTCGGCAGAACTTCGGAAGCGAAGAGTGGACACCTGGGGGCGTTTCGTCCGATCGATCTATCGATTTGTAATCGCGACTGAGCGAAGAAAGAAGAAAGAAGCAGCAAACGATGACAGAGGCTCTTCGGGTCATTTGCACCTTCACGGTACGGCACCACAGATGGTGATCTCGATTACTGGCTAATGCGCCTGAGGTGCAAACAGGGGGAACACATGAAAATAAAAAGAGGCACGACAACGACTTTACTTCCTTTCACGTTTTTATGTATTTTATTATTATTACTTTTTGTAGAAAGTTGTGGGCTTTGTCCGAACTATACGGATCAGGGAAAGCGATGCCCATCGCATTTATGGGCTAGTAAAACCACCGTCGTTGACTATGCTTGAGGATACCAGTCAGTCACATGACAACACCGTAAACCAACCGTGAACAACGACTAGTGAGAACTGCGCCATCACGTAATGCACAGTCGCAATTCAGAAATTGCTGGGCGGTTCTATTACTTCTGCACGACGGTGAACATGCAAGACACTGTATGTCGATCCCACACGCGGCACCTTCGTCTCTGCTTCGTGTGACGCTTTATTCGATGCTTCAGTGCAGAGAAAGGATACCCTCGAAGCTTCGACCCTTCTGCTGACCATTCTGTGCATTCTCTGGCTGCACTTGGCAATATGGTCAAGGTATACAGCTTTACGTCATGATGACCCAGTGACATCATTGAGGGCAGGCAACAAAAAAACAGACAATCTCTTCTGGCATGAATTTCTCTGGTAGGCAAGGTTAATACACTTGACCAAGTTTCAGATGTCACCTGGCAAAGATTATTGCTCAGTATGCTAAACAACGCAGAACAAGTGTCAACGTAGACATGAGCTGGTACCCAATTTCACGCTTTTCTTTTCTTTCTTCTAAATTTCGTTGATTTGATTTCACGTTTAGGACGCCGCAAGGTCGTTTAACAAACCATCGTAAGACGTCGTCCACAAGTAGGGCTACCCCAGGCTCTCTCATCTGAGGTTTGGTATAAGGATTAACACTTAACAGATAACAAGTCTTCACAATGTTGGGATATTATTTTAGCCTTACATTCGTCACAAGTACGTGGTACATGATGTTCCTACGTCCCGCACCTCTCTATACTATAATTACTCTTTGCAGATATACTGCTTAGTAGCATAATCGATTGAGTTAGTTGTCGTTGCATCATTGAAGATTCTGTGTCGCCGTTATACGTTCGGGCTTCGCGCGCGCGCGAAAAAAGAAACAAACAAAGAAGATACTCTACATCTTATGCGAGCAAGCTTGGCCAAATAAAGAAACACCTGCGCCATCTACTGTAACCGTGAGAGGAAGGAGTGGCACACACATGTCACAGTGGCGCAGGACTGAGCAATCTCTGTGATAAGGCTTCTTCTCCCTGAATATTTCTCACTCTCCGCTGCATTCGTAAGGCTGCTATGGTAAGGCCACGACGCATCCAAAGCACGAACGGTGGCATGACCAGTCGCTCATTTCTTATTCTACAGCTGCAACAGCGTAAGCAGAGCAGGGGCTTCAGGTTATGAGCCCTGCCCCCTACCTCAGAACGCTAGGCTGACGTGCATGCATGCACGGCTAGGCGTGCGTACGCACGTGCATACATACATACATACATACATACATACATACATACATACATACATACATACATACATACATACATACATACATACATACATACATACATACATACATACATACATACATACATACATACATACATACATACATACATGCATACATATGTATTTATGGCTGGATGGATGGATGGATGGATGGAAGGAAGGAAGAAAGGAAGGAAGGAAAGAAGGAAGGAAGAAAGGAAGGAAGGAAGGAAGGAGGGAAGGAAGGAAGAAAGGAACCCGAATCTCCTCTTAAACTCTGCTACAGGGGTCATAACCCAGAGAGAAAGAAGGGGAGTGTAAAAATTTACCTAGATGTCTAGAAGATGTCAGTCTCAGTGAACGGGAATGACCACATGACCCCCTTTTATCAACAAAAAGACAAAGAAATCGAGTCTTACGACGCAAAACCCCCGCGGATAGTTCCGTTTGGGCACGCGATATCGCATTTCACGCGCCGGGAGCACCGAGATCGCGCCGCTGCCTACCAAATAGCCGCGGCCTCCTGCGCCGGGAATGGAATCCGCGCGTCATTTGCAGCCATTTGCCTAACGGGCAGCCGACGCGCTCTGGCCTCTTCTCAAGAAGCGAGACACTCGCCCGCGCATGCTTCTTCTGGAGAGCGGCTCGCCTGTTTAAGTGGCCGTTTCTCCAAATCTCGCCGTATTTGCATTGTTCGCTGCATTCGCGTCGTCTCTCGGAGATATTGCATTAAACATGCCGTGTCGCTCTGCTTTTTCTTTTCCTTTTTCTGTTTTCAGATTTCATCAAGAAGAATGACGGCGAGCACATTCGGGGAACCGGTGAGTGTCCCACTTTCCTTATTTATAGCGGCGCTTTGCTCGTCTTACCCTGCCGCCATTACGTATGCATACTTCTCATCCTTAGATCAGTGTCCCCCAGAGACCTTCTGAAAGAAAGAAAGAAAGAAAGAAAGAAAGAAAGAAAGAAAGAAAGAAAGAAAGCTTAAAAGTGCCAGGCAGTGGCAGCTAGTAGCTGGCGTAGGAGGTTCGTACTCTTTCTTCTCCTAGGTTTAATTTCATACTTCAGCAATGCTCAGAATAGCGGGCTCGTAAAGGCACGTACAGCACCCATTTCTTAATCCGAATGGCTCTGCGGTGAGCATATACTGCTATAGATATCACACGTTGATTACGTCATAAAGTTTCCTGCAGAAACTATTAGAGGCACGCCTGGCGCAAGTATCTACGGGAGCAGCGAATATGACGGTTCAGTGAACATGGCAATAATGGATAGTAGTACATGCGTTTGCCTAAAATTCGTCTATGTGTCTTCAAACAACTTTGCGAAACCCCATAATCTAATTCTTTTTTTTTTTTTTTTTTTGTAAATCCGTCGTTTCTCCTGTCACCTTCCTCGCCTCGGTCCTCGTTTCTGTTTACTTTCTTTAAATATTTTAACAGCATAGCCAACACATTATTAGCGAATAAGGCTAGTCAACAGTAAAAAATTTTTTAAAGAAAAACGTACAAGTCATATATGAACGATGGTCTATTGTTTAGTCAGCCCTACGTCCTTCCGGTTACGTTTATACGTTTCGTACCAAGAGGAAGGACCGTGGAGAGACACAGCAGTATACGCTATTGTTATTCTAGCTCCGTCTTGGCTCCCGCGTCTGCACAGGGGAGATGTTTATGTCGGGAGCGACCCTCCGGGCACGCAGCGCGTTTCTCTCTGCGTCGTCGTCAACGCTGACCTGTTCTTCCAGGTCAGCGTTCTCTTATGGTTCTTTTACGAGCGTCTCGGGCCGCCGAGCCTTATCTCTTTCTCTGACACGATTATTTTTCTTTTTCTTTTTTTTCGCATAATCGAAGTTTCTTTGTAGCGTTGCACCTCGAACTGCGCCGATAGACTGGCATGCTTTCACATTCGGTACTTACGAGGACACTGCGCTAAACAGAAAACACTGCTTCAAATTGGTGCTTGTTCCGCTCCTTATTTTCGCCCTCTCTTTTCTTCTCTCTAGTTGCTCAGAAAGTGTGAACACGAGAGAGAAAGAAAAGAAGATGAGGCGGTTAAGGGGCAGGTCTTTGAAAACTGCAAATGTCAGCCTTGCTATATGCAGGGCTTGCTACCTCGGATGGATGAGATTGAAAGGATTTAAAAAGGAAACAAGAAACCAAATGATTCAACGGTAAAATAATGTGAAGATAGGGTATTGTAACAGACATAAGGTGTTCATAAAGTATTCTAGCGAAATCCATCTCATGCGTTTTCTGAGTACATTCCGTTTCGTTTCTTGGATTGAGTTGCTTTCTGACGCTTCGTCAGCATCACTTTTCAGGAGAAAAAAGAAAAACATTTAACTGAAGTGTGCATCAAGTATTTTCTAGTCCTGCAAAGACAGAACTTGAGGACTACGAAGACGAAAACAAACACGAAAAATGGCACAGACTCACAAAATCGGTGTTATCAATTAATTGCCAAATGATTCGTTCTAAACGTTCGCGTTTAACCCTTTTCGTATGTTGTTGGGTGTTGGTTTCAATCTATCCAGTGTGGCCAATCCCCCTCGTGCGTAGAGTTTCTCACTATAGTAGTATATAATAACTCTACGCCCTCGTGGGTACGAGCCATGCTTTGAGGCAACAAGAACAACAACAACAACATACCAAGGACACGGCTCGTGCCCGTTGTTATCTTCGCAGCCATCGGATTCCATATTCGCGACACTAGCAAACTCTAGTCCACATCCAGTCCCCGTCGAAATCGCGCAAGCGTCGACGGCCACGTTCGGCTGCCTCTCAGTGGTGGCTGTCTCGCGCCTTCGTTTGCCGGGCCCCTCGCAGAGTGCGACCAGAAGATCCTGAGCCGCAAGGAGTCCAACGGCACGGTGTACTCGCCCAACTGGCCGCTGCCGTACCAGGCGAACATCGTGTGCCGCTACTACATCTACGGCATGGAGGACGCCCAGCACCTGGAGCGGGTGCGGCTCGACTTCGACAAGTTCCACATGGACGACCACCGCGCGGACGACGGCCACGAGTGCACGGACGCTTACCTCAAGCTGTACATGCAGGTGGGTACTCTTATGGCGCGGGGGCCAGATTCAACGGGTGCCCTTTCGTGGACCGGTTCTACAGCTGCTATACTCATTGGTTCTTGAATGTGTGGCATACACAAGATACAGCTGCAACGTAAAATATATAAATGCGCCCAATGACCGATACACGAGCGCGTTTTTGCATTCCGCCTCCAACGCCGTGCTCCCGGCTGCGGCCAGGAGTCGATCCCGCGACCTCGTGCTCAGCACCATAACCACTGAGTCACAACGGCGGATATATTGCGAAGTGTCGCGTGAAGGAGAGAGAGGGAGAGAAATTATTCGCGATTGTACGTAACGAACGAGTTACATGTAAGCAGGGCGATACATATTGGCTTGACAAAAAGTGGTGGCAGCAGTGCTGCTTATATTTGTTTCATTTCATTCGAATTCGCAGAGAGAACGCATCCGCGTTCTCCAAAAAGCTGCATCGCTACGAGCTGTGCTAGTCACGTCATAAGAAGCGTGTTCGTTTCGAGTCAAGGATGCTTCGGCTTTCAAATCCGTTCTCTGATGTGTAATTAACTTATGACTACCCTGTTATGGGGGTGTTTCACATTGCTGTGTCAACGGAATTTTCACAGTCAACTTAAACATCTGCCGTGTTAACAGCCCAGGGCGCCCCCATCAGAATGACGTAATTAAAGCCCTCTGTACGTCGCATATGAGCTCTTGATAACTTAAATGTGACACTCCATTCGCATTCGCCTGTTTATCATTCCATCACTCGAATCCTTGAGGTATTCCGTGGACCCGCTCAACCATGTCTTTCTTTCTTTCTTTCCTTCGTCCTTCCTTCCTTTTTTCCTTAACTCCTTAACTAGCCTGTGATGCGTGCTTGTCTCCCTCTACCGCGCTGTCCTGTCAAGCAGACGACGAGAAACGGACGACGATTAACTCGCTTGTCCGCTTTCGCTCGTTTTGAATCTATTATTATTTTGTAGCTGCGTATGCGTGTTTCTTCCTTCCGTCCTTCTGTCCTTTGCTTTTTTTTTTGTTAGTTTTGCGAGCGTTTTATCTCATTCCACGCGGTCTGGCCCTTTCTCGTGTATGCGTCGTATGTTGAAGACACAAAACAAAACAGAACTTTGCGTTCACAACTGGTCCGTCGCGGCCGCCGTTGAAAGGCCGCCCTGCTTAATGGTGCATTGAGCTCACACTTTCTTGCGTCGCTACTCCTACAGTTTAGTTGTTGATCATCGGCTTACCACTATGCCTGCCCTTCGCCTCCGGCGTATCGGTAGCCCACACCCGCCTACGCGAGTTTTCACCAAAGCCATCAATCTTGATTTTCCTCTCTTACCCCTTGATTACCCAAGCAGAACCCTTTCTCTTACATTTTGCACCGCAACGTTGGATAATGGTGCGTGAAGCCATTCACCGCCGTTTATTTCAAATTTTGCTACCGGCCGCAACCGCTAAAATCAGAAACACTGCTGGGGCAGGCAAAAAAAAAAAAAAAGAAGTGTGTGTGTGGGGGGGGGGGGGGGGGGAGACACAGGAAATCCACACAAGACTGCCGCCTCAAAAGCAACACAAGTGTGCTGTGTCAATATTTTCGTCCGTCTCGTGTCTTCAGGATGTTCAGGGACGGCCCAAAATCAATTTGGTCCACTCTTTCAAGTTCTGTGTGAGCGTCATTTAGTCTTCTCGTGTGGTGCTCGCACACAGGGAACGTGGCCGTGCTTTTGCGCACATCTAAATAGACGTCGCATCCGACAGCGCTCTCATGTTTCCTTTGGTCAACGAATCGTGGAAGGTAAGAACAGCTTATGACACGAAAGAAAGTTTGTGCCCAGAACGGTTGAACTGGCTCTATTACCTCCTGTCACGTATAGTTTCCGTTCACGTCACGACACTTTTCCTTTTTCTTTTTCTTTTTTTTTCGTATGCCGCGGTCGGCCCCGGTTTGCATTTCTATAGGGGCGTGGAATCCAAACGACGCCTGCTGAGAACTGAGATTTCCACGCACGTATTAACACCAGAGGTAGTCCAAATTGAGTGGAGCTCTATATGCGCTTATACGACGTCCCTCGTATAGCCTTCGGACTTTAAGATGAACCGCTTGAACAGAGCCCTTTTTTTAACGTTATATATATGAAGATGGCGAGCGTTCTCCAGCACGGTCACAGAGCTGGTTTGGTGGATCTAGTTTTAGGTGTCTTTCTTTTTTTCAGTTTAACAACTCTTACTCACATAAGCGCGAAATGCGAAAACGCCTATGTACTTAGATTTAAGTACACGTTAAAGAACCCCAGGCGGCCCAAATTTCCGGAGTCCTCCAATGCGGCGTACCTCATAATCAGATCGCGGTGTTGGCACGTAAGACTTCATTATTTCTTTTTTTTTTTTACTCGCATAAGCTCGGTGGTGGCCAAACGATATCACTACCACGTTTAGGTGAGTATTTAACAGACAAAGACCGCCGAGGTAAGGCTTCCTTTTTTTTTTTTTAACGCCTGTGCCAGCGAGTGTGAATGCAAGCGAGGAAATGCCTTGAGCGAGCGAATGCGAGAGGCACTGGCACCGACACCCAACACTTCCGCCAAATGTGAGACAATCGAATCACATAGCAGGGCAGCCCTATTCAGCCGTGCTATACATGCCGCCGGACTGTTACCTCGCAGGGCCAAGAGGAGCGGCAAGCCGTGGACGAGTTCGACCACGCGTTCTGCGGAAACCAGGCTCCCCCGGCGCTCATCTCGGAGGGGCCTCGGCTGGTGATGGTCTTCTCTAGCGGACAGACCAAGGGCACGGGCTTTCGGGCGCGCTACTCGTTCGAGACCGACTACAAGGTTCGATTCGGCGACCTTCCTTCCTTCCTTCCTTCCTTCCTTCCTTCCTTCCTTCCTTCCTTCCTTCCTTCCTTCCTTCCTTCCTTCCTTCTTTCTTTCTTTCTTCCTTTCTTTATTTCTTTCTTTCTTTCTTCATTCCTTCCTTCCTCCCTTCCTTTCTTCCTTCCTTCCTTCCTTTCTTTCTTTCTATTTCGTGGCGGTAGACGTGCTCTGATTAAGTTCGGAGCAAAAGTTCCCGTAAATTTGTAAATATCAAATTTGTGGGATAAGGGGAAGTGCCGAGTACCGGGCTCCTCGCTCGTGTGCGCGCGCAGTCAGTATTGTAGTGAGCTACGTTTTCAATTTACAAAACAAGAAGTACAGATATTTTTTTGCTAGAAACAGAGCTCGTCGTAACATGTACATTCCGGGCGAAGACTCTAAGCATAAGACTGATATAGATTAACATGTGCAGAAATGTAGTCCTTAAGAAAGCGCGTGTGTGGCTGTCCGAGTCCACGTTCATTGCGCAAGATTTCATTTTAACTCAAGATCGCGCTCAAGGAAGAATGAAATAACAGGATGACGAAGGAAGATAGGATAGAGCGTCACTCCTTCTAATCGGGATAATGCTTAAGGACCAGATGACAGCTTCAGGCGGCCATCTGTCAAACACCGGTTATATCATATCTCATATACCGTTTCTAGAATAAGCATAAAGATTTTCGAGGTGCTAAATTAATTGTTAGTTGCAACCGTACGAGGAAAACAGACAATAAGGTAAAAGAAAGCACCAGGAAAGTAAGTTGTTATCTTTTAATTGAAATGTAGAAATAATAGGAAAAAAATGAAGATGAAAGCAGGCGAAAAGGCAAGTTGCCACAGGTCGGGATCGAACCCACACCTCCGCCTTAAGTGCGCGCAACACTTTCCACGTCCGCCATCTTGACCGCAATCGGCGCTGGCTAACCCTCCCAGGGCTACATCTATAGTGCACGTCCACAAATACCCGAGAAATTGGACTGCAAATTGACCGCCGCGGTAACTTAACAGGAAAAGCAACCCACGGGCAACGCGGAACATGTGGGTTCGACTCCCACCCGCGGAAATTTCTCCTTTCGTCCACTTTCGCTTCCATCTTCCTAATTATTTCTACACGCCACTTAAAACACAATTAAATTACCCCTATGCTTTTTACGACTGCGCTGTCTGTTTTCTTGCTGCGGGCACACGATTTCTGGGCGTTGTTTGTTGGGCGACGGTGAGCAAGAAATGCGTCAGTCACTTCACATCGCACAAGCACTGCACCATGTAACCACCGAATAACCCACGTGCACGCTTTTCGCAGGTCCCGGGCACCCCTTCGCCCAACAACACGTGCCACTTCTGGTACCTGAGCGAGTCGCAAGCGACGGGCGACTTCAACTCGCCTCGCTACCCGGCCAACTACCCGTCCAGCACCCGCTGCGAATACATCTTCCTTGGGGGACTAGGCGAACAGGTCAAGATCGTCTTCAACTACTTCAAGACCAAGGCCGAGCTCGCCTATCACGGATACAAGTGAGCCCGCGTAGCTTCACTCTACGCGATAGCTACTCGCGCATGCTGGGCCTTCTCCTCATCAAGCGGGGTTCAAGACATACCTAGATTTGAGACGTGTTCACTGAGCACCGGAGCTGTTGAGTGCCCGTGCCTGAGCGCTAAGCATGAAGCAGACGACAAAACACAGCCTCGCGTTTGCCGTCTGTTTTAGAATGTTGTGTCAGGGTGTAAATATGCACACACCGGCCCTAGTTATCCCTCACGTGAGCTGCATATTTGCATGGAAATTAGTTGAAAAATGGTTTCGGTTGCCTCAACGCGTCTGAAAACGAGATTGCAGATGCACCTCGTAATGTAGGCTTAAACGCCGCGATGACGACGTTGGAATGGTGTTGGTTTTCGGTACATTCTCCCAGAATCTTCGAATATTATCGCTTCGCATTGCCACTATAGCGCTGCCCTTTCCTTTGCGGAACTGTTCTTTCAGCGAGGCTTGCGTGGAAGACTGGCTGGAGATTTACGAGGTCTCAGCCAAGGGCGAATCCAGCAAGATCGGCCGCTACTGCGCCAAGACTGCTCCGGGGCCTATCGTGTCTGACACGGGTGTCAACATGATGAAGGTCATTCTACACACCGACAGTTCTGGTGTTGCCAGTGGCTTCAGCGCTACCTACTACTTCCTCAAGGACGTCAACAAGTTTGGAGGCAAGTCGCCCATATCGGCACACTTTTATCAACTTCCCGCGACCGTAACGCATATCCAGTCTGTCCCTTGGTCGAGAGCGAAGCGTATTAGCGACGACGGAGTATCGTGGGTCGTCTTATCACCGCCCATTACGCCAAGACAGTGACACGTTCAATGTTATCATACTAGAGCACTACTATATACTGCCACGCCTCAGGAACTGCAGGCATACCATCGCACGTCTATTTTTAAGCCATAACGTTAAACAATGACAATTTTTGGATCGTATTACTCAAGCAAAATTGCTTCACCTTCAGTAAACATGGCAAATAGAAGCGAATTCTTCAGTGGCATCGTTAGAGTTTACCACGGCAAAAGTTAATTTTTTAGAGACTTCGTGAAAACAAATGTCAGCATGTCAAGATGACGATGTGAGGTAAGCGTCAGATCGAGCATGACGTGACTGAGTTCACCTGTAGTCGCACCATGACCAGCAATTCTCTCCTCTACGCACTTTTCTACGCCGCGATTCAGTACTGTTACGTTCAATCGGAAGATTGAACGCTTTATCTATTCGCTCCGTCGTGTCAATACGCTATTAGTGATTCCCCCGTAGTATAACGAATAGACCAGTTCGCGACACACGTCCCTTGCTTGCAGACTGCGGCGGAAACATCACGGGCGAAGAGAACGGCCTCATCACCAGCCCCGGATACCCGAACCCGTACAAGAACGACCGGCAGATGTGCAACTGGTACATCACGGTGCGGCCGGGACACAAGGTGTTCCTACACTTTACCCTCTTCCTCATTGAGGGGCACCCAGGAGGTGAGACAGTCTACCTCTGAACTCATTGTCCCACTGCAGTAGCCCTGGTCACTTATCACATTTGCCTGCATCTCGCGAGAGCCCTTTCTAAAACATGCTTTCTTTCTTTCTTTACTTTTATTGGCATTAAAATGAAAGAGAGTTAGTCACATATAGGGCTGAAGGTTACTTCTCTGCAGATATTATCACAAATAATAAGAAAAATATTGTAAGAAGAACCGCCGCAGGTTCAGAAAACCTAGAGCGGTGTCGTGTAAGAAAGTACATGGAGTCTACGAATAATCACACTGAAACATACAAATACAAACAGTGTGTTTGTAACACATGCTGACTGCTGAGCAGGGTTTGGTGCCTTTGAGTAGAATATATAGTGCCTACGAGGCGCCAGATACGTCATTTTGGCTTCGTATGGTGCAGGTTCGGCTTTATTCTTTGGCGTTCTTGCGGCGAAATTTGGTGACGATGCGTTTGCTTTGTAACTTTACTTTGCCTTACGTTAAGCAAAGTTTCAATCCTCAAACTTCTATACGAAATCACGGGACGCGGAGTCAGCGTACGCGATGATTGCTCCACCCTTTGCAGAGCGAGGATGTCCCAGCGCCGTGGTGCGCGTCTGGAAGAACCTGTCCGACGCGCCGCTCGAACTGTGTGGCGAGGGCCTGACCAATGACACCAGAGAAGTGATATCCACCTCCAACGTGCTCAAAGTATCGTAAGTGCGACGGCGCGAACGTACGCAACACCATTGCGCCTATTTGTCGTTGTGGATCAGTGAAAGGTTAAAGCCTGTAAAAAGCCTGTGTGCGTTAAGAATCAACGCAATAGTACATCCACTGCAACATCTCTCATAACTCCCGTGTTGCGTTGAGGCATTCAACTCAGTCATTCAATACAAGAACAGTATTTCTTAACTGACCTTCCATTCGCGATCGGCGCACCACTGCGGTTAGAACCCGAAGAATCCTTTCAGAATGGCGTGAATCTGGACTCTATGCCATATAATCTTTATTTGTTTATTTCATCAAAATTGTCGTATGGCTACGAATAATTCATATTTACTATAAGCATTGAACAGAATCTGCAATTTTCTTTTTTTTTTCTTTATTAATTTTGCGGAGCTGAGAATGGGGGAGGGGAGTTGAATAAGGTATGGAGGTAGCTGTCATCATCTTTGATTATGATGTTTATTTCTCATTTTTGGTCTCAAAGCGGTCATCATCGTCAAATATGGCGAACACGTGCATTTTTATTCCAAGTTCACTAGATGTTATATACTGTGGCAGCAACATTGTCGCAACCGCAAAGCAGAGAGAAGCTTAATCAGAAAACAGTAGTCCGAGAGGTCGCTGCATCGGTTCGGGGAAGTGCTTCTAACACCTTAGCGAAGAGTCATTTTCCATGAGGATTAGCGTTATTTTTTTATTTATATATCAGTGATGTGTGAAGCATTTCATACTATTTTCAGACCGCAAGCTTCGTCTCTTATTACTCGTGGCGAGAAGCATACGCTTGTTCCCATGCCGGACTAGCGTGTAGAGGAACAATTGGGCTTGAAAATCCAAAGCGATGCGGCCACGTTAGGAAGCGCATATTCTGGCTTGTGCTGATATATTGACTAATATATTGAAAAAATATTGACTTTGATGAACTTTGCTAATTGGTGGGCTCATGCTGCCAGTTCCTATAAATGTAACTTTTCTCGTCTTCTTTCTTTTCTTTATTCTCGATATCAAAAACAACAACTTTACTAGAAATGCCGAAAATCCTGTTGTTCTTCCGTCTCTTCTTACAGATTTATGACCGCGCAAAAGGCTGTTGGAAATGGTGGATTTAGGGCCGTTTGGACAGAAATAAGAGAAGGTACTTTCTCGTTTGTATTTGCGTATTATATATAAGGAGTTGATACTTAACTTGGACTTGAAATATTTCTGTTTATGTTGTGTCATTCCGACCTGTGCCTTACCGTGTACACTCGCGCCCTATTTAATTCGATGTATTCAGTGACGTCTGGCCAACAACCTAACTGGCACTGATACTCGTTGAGAGAGTACAATCACAATTCGCTGTCACTTTCTTACCGTAATTCATCATGCGGAGCGTCACGACTTCCCGTATTCAGAGCACTGCAGTGCGCAGATCTGGGAAACCTAAAGTACTTACATTGCCTACCAGCACTAAAATAGAAAATTATTTTTTTGTCCAATTAGAATAACATTGAATGCTATCTTTCTTCCTCTCTTTGGAAGCAATGGTGTATTTCTTTTTCCCGTTCTCTCTCTGTCTTCCTTTCGCAACGCTTTGTGCTTTCAGAATTTGTAGTTTCTATGGCAGTTTGCGATGCGTTTATTTCGCCTTTGTGGCGTTTTGGCAATTCTGATACGTTTACTTCTCCCTTGTGACAAAGAGCGGCCATTACGACCTCCTGGTGCCAACATCTTGTCGTTTGTTCATGTCAATAAATATATTAATTTCGGTCAAGAGCACGCAACGATCTCGCGTTTGACCTTGCACACTTATTCGAAAATGCGTACCATTCCCGAATGTTGCTCGGTTCCATCTCACCTCCCGTGCCCTCTTTCCACAGACCCTACCTGCGAAGACCTAAGGTGCGCCCTCACTGGTTACTGCATATCTTCGCGCCTCAGGTGCAACGACTTGCCCAACTGCGGAAGCAGCGACAACACCGACGAAGACGATTGTGAGCCTCTTCTCTTCTGCTTTCTCACTTCTACTAGATTTTTTTAATACCTTTGAGGCTACTTTAGCCGCAAGCAAGAGCAGTAGATGTCCTTCACCTAACTTAACCGAACGTAATACCACTATCAAACTTTCAACTTTTCAGACTGACCCACCATCTGATGGTATGTAATGTCGGCATCGCACCCCCCATTCCCATTACTGCTTCACCCCTTGCCGCCTCATCAATGCCTATCTCAAAGCGATGGCAAGAAATGCGACTTAGCGTAGAGGGAAGTGAGGAAAAAATATAGAAAAGATCTGCATTGCCGTCATGGCTTGCTCGCAGTGGTTAAACAGGTCTGGAAGATACATGCAAACATTGCGTATTTACTAAACGCCGGCCATCTTCATAACATTCGGGCAACGTTCTGATTATGCGTCCAGTTTTGTGCGGCCTCCGAGCATGTGGTGCTCCGCTGTTAAAACACCGCAGCGTGCCATAATCTCGAAGGCCTGTGATTCTGGCGCACTGCGATGATGCAGCTCGTGTTCGGACATGCAAAACGCGCTGCGCGCGAGCTTAAACGCACAGAAAAAGTCGAGTTCTTTTTGCTGACTTGAATTTCTAGCGTCAAAGACATGTATAGTTAACGGTTTACACTAAAACAACCGTTGATTTCAGCTTGTCAGGTCAGTGATATGGGACAGCGGGTGCCGAAAGTAATAGACGACGGTGAGCACTTGTGTATTGGACAGCGCGTTTTGGCGTTATTTCTAAAGCCTTAAAGCACCAAACAAACCTAGCCACTGCGAATCGCAGCCGTAATTGATGCTACGCCACTATGATTATAACTTACTGCCACTAAATTCTACGTAATGACGCTGCATGCTGAAAGTTGGGAATATAAATCTGCTATATTTATCGAAATATGCTGCGGCTCTTCCGATACTGCGGAATCTTTGTTTCTACATTCATGTGATAATTTTACCAAGTCATTGGAAAGGGGCCATGGGTCTGGGATTTCTTTAGTATCGCTGTGCTCATTTTCGTTATTGGCACGAACGAGCGACGGGTGTAACAAGCAGTCAGAGCACCTCGTATTTTATTGTGAAAATTACTGCTAACATTAAGCACAGTACGGTTTAGGAACATAAATACACCAATTCTAATATGCTAAAGATGCATGGCAAACGTTAATGCTCACAGTGAGACCATTGCGCATTACAGCGCAAGATGGCGCTGCACTATTTATTTATTATTATTATTTTTCTTTGCGGGATAGCACCCTAAAGGGTGCATCACTGCATCACGTGTCTTTATGAAACAAAGCAAACTTTACGAAAACTTTTTTAAGTTAATTTTATTGGTTAAGCATTTGCCAATAGTGCTGAACAACCACGTTTGCATGACATCCCCACGCAGGTCACGTAATCTATGGAATAAACAACAGCTGGTTTATTAGAATAGCAGAATGGTTGCCAAGGAAAGGGAAGCGTAGTCGAGCGCTAGGTTAGATGGGGTGACGAGATTAAGAAATTAGCAAACTTAGGATCGGTTCAGCTGACGCAGTACAGAGAAATTTGGAGACCTCTTCAAGAGCCCTTTGTCACGCAGTGTATTTAAATAGAATAGTGATCATGATGATGATGGCGAGGGAATGTCTGTCTGAACTATACTCGCTATATCGTTCAACTATACTGGCTGTACTAAACATTATATTAACAAACTGTTGCGGTTAGTGCTGTTTATGATAAATACTGGCAATCTGACTCACCAACGTAGCTCCTAAAAATACAGGAATCTTGTCACTAAGGTGCCGATCAAAAATCACTCGTCTGATATTCATGTATCAATCAACCGCCAGATGAACTTTTGCACGTCTGAACGTGTTTCTTAATATGAAACAATAGCTTGCTAGACACAAACGTGATCAAAAACTTCCAGAATACTTCTCTCACGGTGAACATTCCACTAGAGAATAAAACATCTTGAATCTTTTCGTTACTAACCTCACGTTATTTAGATAAATTTTTGTTCAGACCTGCTGGAAGATCGCCCCCCAAAAAAGAAATCAAAATTCTTGGAATTTAGCCTACACGGACATCTGCGAGAGCGTCTATAAAGGCGCTGCTAACTCGAATTAGCCTAGACTTGAGGAGGGAACGGAAGAAACTGACACATAAGAAGCCGATCAGTGAGTTAGCGGTAACAGGGAAAATAGAGGAATTCCGGATCGAGCTACAGGACAGGTATTCGGCCTTAACTCAGGAAGAAGACCTAAGTGTTGAAGATATGAACGACAATATTATTGGCATCATTAAGGAATGTGCAATAGAAGTCGGTGGTAACTCCGTTAGATAGGATGCCAGTAAGCTATCGCAGGAAACGAAAGATGTGATCAAGAAACGCCAATGTATGAAAGCCTCTAACCCTACAGCTAGAATAGAACTGGCAGAACTTTCCAAGTTAATCAACAAGCGTAAGACAGCTGACATAAGTAAGTATCATACGGGTAGAGTTGAACATGCTCTCAGGAACGGAGGAAGCCTAAAAGCAGTGAAGAATAAACTAGGAATAGGCAAGAATCAGATGTATGCGTTAAGAGACGCAAAGCTGGCAATATCATTACTAATATGGATGAGATCGTTCAAGTGGCTGAGAAGTTATATAGAGATTTGTACAGTACCAGTGGCACCCACGACGATAATGGAAGAGAGAATAGTCTAGAGGAATTTGAAATCCCACAAGTAACACCGGAAGAAGTAAAGAACGCCTTGGGAGCTATACAAAGGGGGAAGGCAGTTGGGGAGGATCAGGTAACAGCAGATTTGTTGAAGGATGGTGGGCACATTGTTCTAGAAAAACTGGCCACCCTGTATACGCAATGCCTCATGACTTCGAGCATACGGGAATCTTGGAAGAACGCTAACATAATCCTAATCCATAAGAAATGGGACGCCAAAGACTTGAAAAATTATAGACCGATCAGCTTACTGTCCGTTGCCTACAAAGTAAGGTAATTACTAAGATAATTGCAAATAGAATCAGGAACACCTTAGACTTCTGTAAACCAAAGGACCAGGCAGGATTCCGTAAAGGCTTTTCAACAATAGACCATATTCACACTATCAATCAGGTGATAGAAAAATATGCGGAATATAACCAACCCTTATATATAGCTTTCATTGATTACGAGAAAGCGTTTGATTCAGTCGAAACCCCAGCAGTCATGGAGGCATTACGGAACCAGGGTGTAGACGAGCCGTATGTAAAAATACTGAAAGATATCTATAGCGGCTCCACAGCCACCGTAGTTCTCCATAAAGAAAGCAACAAAATCCCAATAAAGAAAGTTGTCAGGCAGGGAGATACGATCTCTCCAATGCTATTCACAGCGTGTTTACAGGAGGTATTCAGAGACCTGGATTGGGAAGAATTGGGGATAAGAGTTAATGGAGAATGATACCTTAGTAACTTGCGATTCGCTGATGATATTGCCTTGCTTAGTAACTCAGGGGACCAACTGCAATGCATGCTCACTGACCTGGAGAAGCAAAGCAGAAGGGTGGGTCTAAAAATTAATCTGCAGAAAACTAAAGTAATGTTTAACAGTCTCGGAAGAGAATAGCAGTATACGATATGTAGCGAGGCACTGGAAGTCGTAAGGGAATACATCTACTTAGGACAGGTAGTGACCGCGGAACCAGATCATGAGACTGAAATAATCAGAAGAATAAGAATGGGCTGGGGTGCGTTTGGCAGACATTCTCAGATCATGAACAGCAGGTTGCCATTATCCCTCAAGAGAAAAGTGTATAGCAGCTGTGTCTTACCAGTACTCACGTACGGGGCAGAAACCTGGAGGCTTACGAAAAGGGTTCTACTTAAATTGAGGACGACGCAACGAGCTATGGAAAGAAGAATGATAGGTGTAACTTTAAGGGATGAGAAAAAAGCAGATTGGGTGAGGGAACAAACGCGAGCTAATGACAACTTAGTTGAAATCAAGAAAAAGAAGTGTGTATGGGCAGGACATGTAATGAGGAGGGAACGTAACTGATGGTCATTAACGGTTACAGACTGGATTCCAAGGGAAGGGAAGCGTAGCAGGGGGCGGCAGAAAGTTAGGTGGACGGATGAGATTAAGAAGTTTGCAGGGACAACATGGCCACAATTAGTACATGACCGGGGTAGTTGGAGAAGTATGGGAGAGGCCTTTGCCCTGCAATGGGCGTAACCAGGCTAATGATGATGATGATGATGATGATGATGATGATGACGACGACGACGACGACGACGACGATGATGATACATAATAGGTTCCGGATTGTGATGCTGTGTGATGCTGTGTGATGCTCCTCTATGTCTTTGTATGTGACAGTGGTACAGTTCGCCATCTGAAAGACTCTGTGGCGAGAGGCCACAAAGATGGTCTTGAGTTGTTCATTTTTCTCTTCTACCTTTTCTTTTTATCTCGTCTTTTGTCCACCTCCTCCCCTTCCGCAGTACAGAGAGAGAGGAATAAAGGGAAAGGTAACGAGATTAACCAGAAAGGAACACCCGGTTTGCTACCTTACATTGTTGCCCAGTACAGGCTAGCCAACCGGAGAATCGCTCCGGTTAGCCTCCCTGTCTTTACTTTTTCTTCTCTCTCGCTCTCTTGTCAGCAGTCCGGAATCACGTGTGCAATAAGTTGAACAGAAGTAAACGCACGCTCAGTCTACGCGTGCCCCTCCGTGCCGCAGGCGTGCGCAGCCCCGAGCTCAACCTGTACCTGGTGGGCGGCGTGTCCGGGGGCTGCGCGGCCTTCACGCTGCTCACGCTGTGCCTGGTGTGCCGCAGCAGGCGGAGGCGGCGGCGCCGGAGGAGGCGGCACCCGCCGTTCGGCGACCGGCCGCCCCTGCGGCCACCGCCGCCCGGAGAGGTGCCGGCCATGCACTTCGTCTCCATGGACACCGTGTGACTAGAGACCACCGTCTAAGAGCGACGAGGCACCCAGGAACTGACCACTCCTCCACACACACTCCACCATCATTCCTTCCCGACACCCGGGGTCAGGGAGGATGGACAAAGAACGATGCGGAGCCCAATACTCTGCACGCCGCATTGTTACCCATACTTCCCTCCGAAACCCGCTTGTCTGCCTACCTGCGTAACTGGGTGGGAAGGTGCGGCCGTGTGCCACCTTGAGTCGCATTGATTGGCTCCGATGTGTTAAGTTGAGCTAGGTAGACGGGTGAGCTAGTTGGTCCTGCATCGGAGTTTTAGCTTGCCAACGAACTGTTACCGCTTACGGAATACCGGAGAGACGGAGAGCTGGTAGTGCCATCCTGCGACGAAGAGTTCCAGCTACAGCTACAAAACTGTAATTGCAAGATCATGTTCTACTTAGCTGCTGGCGTAAATACGTCGGCAGCAATGATCACTAAAGTGTTTCGCTTTATTCCTTATTCCTTCCGGCGAGGATACTTATGCAATACAGAAGCGCGCCTGGCACGTTATAGCCGAACAAAGCGTCACAAGTTGTCGCTACCAGCACTGCTACAATATGCTGCCATCCCATGTTCCGGTATACCTTGAACTGAAATAGCACACAAACAGGCTGGAACACTTGGTACCGAGTGATTCAGCGTGTTTCTTAATTTGTTCCCTGTGTATTCAGCGATGTCGCTCTCTTCAAGAAGCAGACCTAGCTTGTTCGTCGTCGATAGGATTCTACAGGCAAACGAGCGATCAAATTAATCTGTTCGCAAGAATAGCAAAGTGGCATGAAAGCGAGACAAAGAAAGATGTAACAACACCGTTCTCGCGATGTTTGTCTTATTTCGCATGAGCTACTGATCAGGACCACAACATTAAATGTGTCCTAGTTCCCTCCTTAAGATATAGCGTTCGCTAGTTTAAAACTATAACTCACATCGGGTGAATACACACGGGTTCTGAATTGCCGTGGCGACACAACTTTTGCGTGTTTCGTGAAGTGAACAGGAGGAGCCTGGGCTAGCGTCGAAATACAGTTTCGCGCTGCTACGGCTGACGCAGACGGGCTTACTACTGCCAGATGCAATGAAGTTGCGATGTCCAGAAATACAGGTGAACACTAGCCTGCAGTTTCTCAACGTCCTTCGTACACGCTCCTGCTCAAAATATTTCAGAGCACCTGACGCCTAAAGAGAGGGGTTGGTCAGGCATATTGCGTCATGAACAGCTTCCGTACGTAATCCTGCCTCCAATGTTGTTGTTCACCTTTATAATGCCCATGTTATCCCTCCTCGACTTTCGTCTGCACGGCGCCAGAGAAGGGTGCCGCTGAGGCGGCAGTGTCGTTGTTTGACGCGCAATGCGTGCAGTGTATTGGATTCTCGTGCGGTTCTTTCGTTGCAGAGAAGCCACCTTACGAAAGACAGAAGTAGCACGGTAGAGCTCGACGCGCGTAACTGCCCGCAGTAAAAGGTTGTCTCTCAAACCAGCCTGCTTATAACCGCCACGATCTTGGTTGCAATTCGGTACTCTATCCTAACGCTAACGCTTACTTGACTTTGTCCCTCCCTTTTTTTTTTTCTTGCTGATATGCGAATACGTTTATATGACCTAAGCAAAAACGACGCCTGGCGTGTATTGCTACGCTGAGCGCGTACGACCGCGTTGTAAACGAAACCGAGAAATTTATTCTTTCGGCGAGCTTACTCGCGAACTGCTTTGACAAATCAACGAGTCGCAGGTCTAAAAATTACCAGGTACTGTGACATAAAAGTGCTGGCAGGCGGACGCGAACGGCTTGAGAGGTGCGATCCTTTTGCTGTCTGCTTTTAAGGGCGTCGGGCACAACGCGGAGTCACTTCCAAATCTTTGCACCGCAAGCGTGAACCGCGTTGCTACTTGAACAGCGACGCGTGAAGCGAAGTGCTGTGCAATCCCACTCGTTTCGGTGACGGCGAGCGCGGGCTGCAAATGTTGCAACACTTCAGTGCCAAAACCAAGCCTCAGCCAGAGAGCGCTCCCCGCTGACCTCTGCTAGTGCAGACCAGTGGTGCTTCCGGAAACGACGCTAGCGTCGCGTAGCGGCGCTCGCGAGCGAGGCCCTGCCGTCCTGAGAAGCCATGAGACGGAGCGGTTGATGCAATGGCGTCGAAAGCGAGTACCAAGCACCGCCGACGTAGGCGCAACATTACGCGAATGCGCACTCTGTCCGAAGCCTACCATGTGGCGGCCGAACATGCAATTTTCGTAAAGGCAGCGAGGCCAGTGAAACCTTACAAGACTGAGATCCCTCCCAAGTCTACCCTGCTTACCTTTCGTTTAACACCGTTATTCTCTTCATCTATTTTTTTGTTTCAATTGCTGTTTCCTCCTTTTTTTCTTTTTTACGCCGTAGCGCAGTAGCAGGTTTGGCCAACTGACAAGCTCGCAAGTCAAGCACTTCGATGCGGTCGAACAAGGACTGCTACTGCGAACACATGTGCGCCAGTTACTTGTTTTCCACTTTATTTTCGGAAGCTACGTCGCGAAAACGACTCGCTTAGCGTGTGCGAGGTTCTGCGTTACGTCACAGAGTAGCCAGTGTTGAGCGATCTTGCAAGCCTGGTTTGTTGATTTAGACAGTGCTAACTTAAACGTTAGCTATCCCATAACCGAGGTCACGAAGGCACTAGCTTTTCTTATGCAGTCATTTTTATTCTTCCCTTCATCCCTCTGTCACAAAAATACTCTTCAGCTAGGTGTATAACAATTTTACCGCTTGCCGAGTGGATCGAACCATGTTAAACGTCTCGGGCATAACGAAAAATTTAGAATGCATTAGCGAGGTCCAGGAACTTTCCTTCGTGCTTTGAGAGCATATTCAAGATCTTAGGATATATATGTCATATTGACGGCCGCAAGGACCAGCGGGGAACACGAGATAGGTAATTTGATAATGCAATAACGCTATGCGAATGTGAAAGGAGCGTTGTTCCTTGTTTGTTCTTTTAGCAGGTTTGTTAGTGTTACTGCGGAATAAGCAACCATCTGTTGACATTATTGCAAGTAAAGCAAAGAAGTGTTTTTCGTCTTTCCAGTGCTGATGTCGTTATACGATGCTTGATAATGCTGGTGCTTTCGCAGTAGGTATAACACTGTCTTGAGAGACGCAGGCATCTGTAACAAGCTCGCGAAGTTTGACTCAATAAAGCGTTATCTGTTATATTCGCACACAGCTACGCGCAACCTGAAAAAATGGCTTCGGATTTTCGATGACGTAACGTGTAGGTTGCAGGTAGACACCTGTTTACCATGCATCGCTAAAGTGCACGCACTACAATGTTATAGCTGCGTGTGCAATGAAACCAGTTATACATAGCATCAAGTATGCTAGAAGCCCTCTGTTGGTCTGGCCTCGAAGAATGACAGCATTCCCGAACCAAAATTAGCTTCTCGTGATTCGGCAGCAGAGGCTCTCCAACAAATCTAGATTGTTCAGCACAAATGATGTAAAAAAAAGTGACTTACGCGAACAGATGATGCGTCTCTCCTGTTTCCTAAGGAGCGGAAGTGACGTCTTTCGCAAACACAAAGAGCCACGATGCTTTGTTTTCACCGCTTTAGACCTCAGCGCAAATTGCGAATTCTCTTTTCTTGTCGTCATCATTGTGATGTGCACGGCCCGCAGCATCGTCTGGGGCCTCAATTAGAGGGTCTTAGAAATAGTGGAACCAACGTTATCACATGCGCCACCGGCCCCATGCACGAAAGTGTCGGAGCCGAGTTTGGCTTCAGCGCAAGCGCATTTCCCCAACTCCAAGGTCTAATTTAGCATACACTACCTAAAAAAATTACATTATGGGGCTTATGTGACAAAACCACGATCTGATTATGCGGCACGTCATAGTGGGAGGCTCTGGAAATTTGGAACACCTGAGGTTCTTTAACGTGCACCTAAATCTAAGTACACGGGCGTTTTCGCAGGCTGGGATTCGATCCCGCGACATACACTATCTGCTTGCGCGCTTAAATGGATTTTATTAATGGGCGCAGTTTTAGGTAACCTTGCGGCGGCGGCGCTGTTTCTTGGGCAGACGAAATGGACGCTTAACTACACTTAGCACAGCTCAATAAATAGCGTTCGCAGTTACTGCGCATGCGCGGGCCGCTATTTCTAGCACCCTCTATGTTATAGCTGTTCCTCTCTATTCGTTTGGCCGTGTGCTATCTCTTCTTGGGACCGCTTGCTTCAGCGGGGTTCTCGAGTTCTGCTCTCTCCGCCTCCGGTCAAACGTGATAAACAAGCAAAAAAAAAAGAAATACAGGAAGGGTGGCTGGCAAAGCAGCAGCGCTTGGTTTTCTCAAAAGTTCGATCTCTCGCCTCGCTCAAAACAGCCAGGCGGGAAGCAGTGTTGCCAAACGTCAGCGGCCTCTGCTCACTCGCTGCCGACGCTGGAAGACAGAAAAAAAAAGCCAAGACGTCCCGTGGCCGCCCTATATATATGTGCTGACTCTCGAGCGATTGCGAGGTTCACAATAGGGACCGACCGCCAACCGTTACCGTTGCTTTTCTTCTTCTCCCGTCCCATCTGCGTGTGTGTGTATGTGTGCGTGTATACGTGCCATCCCCGTAAGTGGAGGCGGCGTTCTCATCGGGAGTCCTCCTGTGGATGTCTACAGAAAGCCCCGACGATGGCGCGGACACAACACACTCGAGACCGCTGCCTATTATGTATGCTGTAGACCAATCAGCGGGAGCATCGTACGCGCGACAAAGCTCAATTTTTCGCTTCCCTCGGTCCGATATTCCGTTCCGTGCTTCCCAGCCGACTACCGCCGGACTTCAAGAAAAAGAGAAATGTTACCGTACTTTTGGTGCCCGTGGCTGCTAGTAGCGCTGAGCAACTTGAGAACTGGCAGATATCAAGAAAAGGAAGGCGTGGGGGGGAGGGGGGGGAGGGATTTTCGCGTTTTAACTAAAGAAGTGAAGGTTGTTAACGTGTACTCGAACGCATCCGATTACTAGCTCTACGATAAACAAACTTAATATGACATACCCACTAATTTTGTATGCGTGACAAGAGCGTCGAGCGAAAGCAATTCATAGTCACAGCGAGGCGTCCTCTGTCACGGCGTATCCCTCGGGCGGATCGCAGTGTAGTAGTTCCACGTTGGACTCAGTCTAACACTTCCAGCCCACTTCATTTTGTTTAGCTCTTCTTCATTAGAATTTTTTTAACCAAGTTATTTCGTACAAAACCTCCTATTTGTTTTTTGTTTTTTATTCGAGCAAATATTGCACATTATATCCGCATGCTCCGGCTGAGACGCTGGCGGAGACGCTGTGCGCGTTTCCGAACTGGTCCTAGAGGAAGCGGCGCTCGGAGTACCGGTTGGCTCACGAGTACGGGTCTGTACGCTGTCAGCGTACACCTCCTCAATTCCGCTGCGCACTACGTTGGCGTCGCGCTTCACGCTGGAAAATCAGCTCAGAGTTCGCGGTGGCCAACGCCAACAGCGATGCCTCGACACTTTCACGTGGCAGCCGATTGATTGATTGATTGATTGATTGATTGATTGATTGATTGATTGATTGATTGATTGATTGATTGATTGATTGATTGATTGATTGATTGATTGATTGATTGATTGATTGATTGATTGATTGAAACCTTTATCAGAAGGGATGGCCCGTGGCCTAAGATAGGGGTAAGGGATCAGGTGAAAGAAGGATACCTGCCTCCTTAGCAAAGGACAGCAAAGCGTTAATGGGCATTGGGCAGAGTTAATTCTTCCGAGTAACGCCTGGGACCGCTGGGGTCGCGAGGCGCTGACGCGCAATCATGCGGTTATTTTCCTATTTCGCGCGTTTTCTTTGTAAAGCGGAAGAAAAGTAACCACGCAAGACATGGCACACTGAAAACAACTGATCGGATGTTTTAAAACACAATTGTTAATTTTCTATCAAAACTCGCGCCCTCAGTTCAGTAATTACAAGGTTCGTTTATTAATCTAATCTAATTACCGATAGCTCAATCGTGAAAATACATCCCCCTGGTACGGTACGTTCACTGCTGACAGAATACGATTGGTTACGTCATCGTATATTCAAAATTTCATTTTCAAGATCTTGGCTAACCTTAGCTGGGACGCCCTGTATACAGAATTGTAGGCATCGATCGCCATTAGTTGTAAAGCATTCAATCAAGCTCTTCATTGAAGCTTCACTTCAGATAGATTTCAACATGGGCGTCGGATCTCAATTTCCGGCGGCCCCAATTTTCTTTCGTTTATTTTGTTCTTCTTTTTTTGTTTCGTGCATTCCTTATTCGCTGGAGTTTGTTTTTGATGACCGGAATACCCGGCCCTTATGTGGCCTATTTTCTTCCAACTTGCTCGTCATTTAACATACAACAACAAACTGGGACGTCGTTCTCATCTTGCGAAGTGCTCACTGGGAATCGTCACATATATATATATTTTTTTTTTCTTTGCTCTCCCATCCGCTTGCCCCCTTTTAACGATTCGCCGTCACTCCCTCGACACGAAAGCATTTTTCGATGTCACTCACGTTGACCGAAAACGACGACTCGCTCTGTCATGGCGGTTTGGAAAGTGAGAATGCGCGTTGTTTTCTGGGGGCGCGGGCGGACGTTGCGGGGCCGTTAAATGAAATGTCCGGACAGTCGGTGCGTTGCCGCGGTTCTTCGGAAACGCGTTATTCTTGTAGCTCTTTGCTCGAAGTCACACCACACGATACACATGTTTATATATTCAAGCGCGGCGAAACCATCTATATGTACATGATCATGTGAAAGACATTCTTGTATGTCGTGAGAATGTGTGCGCGTGCGAGTGTGTGTATGTAGCATTACCTCGTTCACAAATTACTTGAACATGTAAAAAAAAAAAAGAATTTAAAAATATTATGACGAACTCATATCTAGGAATTTAAACGTTTTCGTGGCAGTTGATTGTTTCACTTTGAAGGAAGCTCTTTTATAGCATAGTACTTTTTTTTTTAACCCGGAAGGGGCAATAAAGAAAAATATGAAGTTAAGAAAGATTGAGATTTTGACTTCTTCAAATTGTGTACAGGTCATATTAGTCTTGGCGCAAACCCCGACATAAACTTCGATGGCAGGTAGCTTCGCCATTTTATAATTAATAAGACCTTGTCACGTCACTAACTTGTGACAATCGGCCGAGGCCGATAATTTCTTTATATTGTTAATAATCAAAAATACACATGTACTCTTTCACTAAAATGAAAGCGAACTCAAACGGGCATCCTCTGCAATGTGAATTTTCTCCCTCTCTTTCTCTCTATCTCTCTCTTTGTTTTCTTTTTAAAGAGTCAGGATTGAAGTCTGCGAAGAGCTCTCGATATCTAAAATTTCAAGCGGTCACTTTGGGTGTGGTTTTTACTGAGGAAAACTAAAGATAAGTTCACTTCTTAGTCGGCAATTCTCTCGACGCATGACTCATCCCTCATCTCTGCAGAGAGCCGAGACGATACCCATTAGTGTTGCCGCCTATGACACGTTTCAGGCAGGTTACGTACCTTGCGAGACTTCTCCACGATTTTGTTGTCTGTGCCCTCAACATCACCGTAATTAAGGGAGGGTTACGTTGATATAAATATAACTTCGCCCTTTAACCTAATGGATCTTTCCTGACATTCATATTTGTCTTCATTGTCCCTCCAGAGAAGCTTGAGGCCGTAGCGCTATTCGTTAAGAAGAAAAGAACGAAGGTATGCAAGAGGAGAACGCGCCTGTCGCGTTGTTCGTTCTGTGCTCTTCAAATAAATTGTGATGATGAAGATTCCCGTACCATGCCACTTTGTGTGAAATCCCGCAAACGTGCTTTGCCGCACGTCAGCGTAAATCTGCGTCGATTTTTTTTATCTCTCTCTTTGTTCATGGATGCTCTTAACAGTGCGGAACAGTTCAGTTTCTGTCTGCCCGTCCTCTAGCATGCCGACCTTGTTGTGCAGATGCGCTCCGCTGTGCTTGATAAATGCAGCGCCGTGTAAGCTATAGAGTAAGCGTCAGCTATTCAGGTGCATAATTTACAGAGCGATTTGCACGTTATAAAATCATCAGGCTGCTGGCCGACGTTCGTAAGCCAGTCAATCACGGCAGCCAGAGACATGACTCCCAAGTAGCCTTGCGAATTACGAAACTCCGGCGTACTCTGCTTCTGCTTCGCTCGATGAACGGTGACGCTTAAGTGTATGTTGGCGTACGAGTTACACTTTTAAAAAACTATGGCACTAGAGTGGAGCAGTTGCTGGCAGCCCTTGCATAGTTAGTTTCGTGCACAGCGAACTACATCTGTTCTCCTGCACGAAAGGCTTTCAGGAAGTTCGCCTGAAACCGATAAAGAGAAGTTCGCATCGGTTCGGAAGTACGAGTGCTAAATGCTAGCAGGCCGGGCTGACCCAGCCTGCGCGCGAATAGCGCATTGACTTGGATATATATCTGCAGAGTATGGTCAACGCGTGCACTTGGGAGCAGCACCTAATTATTATTAATTCCCGTTTCTCCTTTATAGGAATAAAGTGGACGTATTGCGCCTAACGTGGACGTCTATTAAGCAATTTATCCTGCAGCACTTCGAAACAAATTTAAGCTTCTGTAGCATTTCGACACTAACGGAATCTTTCCCATAAGAGTCGCGTCGGCGGTGTAGTTGGGTTGGCAGTGTACAGACAGTAACGAGCAGCGAATGCGTGCAAAAACGCATGGAAATGAATACGAGTAAACTCGGCCTGGTTGAGCTGCATCCGAGCCGAGCCACTCGCCTGAAACCCACAAAACAAAAGTGAAAACCGAACACGATCATAGTATTGATCCCGTTCGATGCCGGTCAATTTTGTGCTAACCGCTCCACAACTAATTAGCCACTAACGCACGAGCAAGGCTTTGCGAATTATGTGAATTACCCCGTGATGGACCTCATGGCGTTTCTATCTTGCATGACGCTGCGCAGTCGAGGACAGACAGAGAGCGTGTCAACACGGTTTCTTCCAAACATTGGCTCTGTATTTGCTCAAAAGCGGGTTGTGGTCGTCACAGGAAATGCGTTGTCTTGTTCTTTCATCTTTGTTACAAAACGTCGATTGTGGCGTCCTATAGGTGCTGATAACGAGTTGCCAAGCTTATTTCATCAGTATTTGTTACTAGGATACTTCGTTTCTCTCGATCCACTGTGCATAGTAGGAGTGTCTTCTTACGTACTTGTTCATGATGTGACCGAAAAAGAAAGGAGCAATGTAATTAACTTACGTCCATACCACATCACAGATTCATATGAGACGGACGCCGGTTCCTTTTCGCATCCGTGGTTATCAATGTACGTATTATATCTGTAGAATTACAGCGAGTGTTTGTATAGCACATGCCGGTGCGTTCGAGCCTCACGTTTCCTCCTTGTCTATGTTATCACTGACGAGATGAAAAGAGAAATGTGGAGTTTTATCGTAGAGGAAAAAAAGACTTTAAAAAAACTAACAAAAAATGTATGTGTCTCGACGATGCGTGACAAGTGTGTACGTGCTTTAGTTTCTAGTAAAAAGTTTGAAAAGTTTATCTGTCTCTTGACTATGTTTCATTTCTTCTTGAGATGCGTGCCATATGCTGTGTAGAGAAACGAAGCACCAGCCCAACAATCAGTCTTTCTTTCTTATGGTATTATTATTATTATTATTATTATTATTATTATTATTATTATTATTATTATTATTATTATTATATGTGTGCTTCGGAGAGGTTGGCACCATGGGTGGGTGACACCGGCTAGTTCATCACACTTCTTCAAACACTACATATCAAAGATAGCCCGGCTCAAACATACAAAAAATTAAAAAAAAAAGGTGAGTAAAGGTCAAAAGGCGCCAATCCATACAGTTTACAGAAGGTTAAAGCTCGCGCCAGTCTTGCTACGCAGGTAAATCGTTGTATGAAAGTTACTCCCAAATGCTCAAGAATTCTTCATGCATGGGCTCTACACACGAGGCGTGTTCTTGATATGTCGACCACATCAAAAACAAGTACATCAATAGCATTATTTGATACGTACATACATGTAATGCCGTCCACAACTGAACGCTCTAACGACTGAGGAGTTTCTATAGTCGGGTACAATTTTAGAAGCCAGTGGCATTTGCCCTTCAAAAGCGGATGCACACGAGCCTCCACCAATGGGCGCACACTCTAGACTGACGTCATGACCACACAGCCGGTGGCTCCGCCGACGGAAAACATTGTCGCCCGTGCTTCGAACTGGGCCGGACTTTTGAGTCTCGGACTATTTCTTTAGTCGCGGAGGCAATTGGCTGCTGCACTCAGGTCATATCGGCGGGGCCTTTCTTGCCTCAAGTTGTCCTGGACTATAGATGAGTTACACTTATCTGGCGCCCCACGGCAATTACAGTAGCAAAACAACAGAGCAGCGCACCGACGGATGGACGCAGAGTGCAGAGTTCATTGAAGGAGAGACGTGTGATACTAAAGCAACGCGCATTGTTTTAAAGGTATGCAAATGCGATGAGGCTTGTTACATAATCAAATGTTCTGCCTAAATAGAGGCAGCAAATTCGTATGTACGCTGCCTAAAAGCGATGAATTCTTACCGAATGACTAGACATTTTTTGAGCAGAAGTTCGCTGTCTTGTGCGCTTGCTCAGATGGCTGGTGCCCCCTGCGCAACAAGTGTGGCTCTCCTGCGGCAGAATCAATCAGGAAAAGTCTCCACTTGCATCAACCTCTCTCCGTCGAGGCTCCTGTAACTTTCACTATCATCCCTTAATATTCGAACAGAAATGAGATTCTACAATATTGAATAGTGAATTAGCGACAAAAAGACGAATCGAATACCAAGGACTATTCCATTCGTATTCGAACTTTACAATATTCGGGCACCTTCACTTGTGAATAAAACCGCTGCGTTGTTTGGTTTTCTTGTGCCATCATTTCCACCAACGAGTGGTTTTGTCGCCTTTCAGACTTTTGATCTTGCGTTGTTATCTTTTTCATGTGTTATTCATTTCTTTTGTGTTGCTCACGTTTATGTGGTATTTATTTCGTTTTGCGTTGCTCACTTTCAGCCTTTTCACTTCCACGTGTATGCGGTCGTTTTTATCTTCCGAGATGATTCTGCTATTTATTTATTTATTTATTTATTTATTTATTTATTTATTTATTTGTTTGTTTGTTTGTTTGTTTGATTGATACGCTTCATCTTAAAGAAATTTGTCTTTTACTTCATCCTGGTTACTGTTGGTTGTCGGGTTACACGTGCCATCTTCTATAAAAGCCGTGCTGTTTTTCAATAAAAAATCGGTTACAAGTACCGCCCTGCGTTGGCGTCTCCCTCCCCCCCCCCCCGTCCTGTGTCTGTAGCAGTTTTATTCACAATGTCCCACCAACTGGCCTACAACTTTACCTTACTAAAATTTACTATACACAGTTCCTCGTCGTTCTGCACGCCACTGTAAGGATTGTGGGCGGGCATGAAATAAGTGGTAGCTGGCCCATGCCGCTCTCTCACTCATCCACGCTAAGGACGTTGTTGAAGTGAGGAACTTGTTCTCATCGAGAACGAGGAATATGGGATTTATTTACAATATTTACATGAAGGGTGGAGAACGTTACATTTCACCAGTCTAACATGACTGAATAATAAAGCACACCGAACAGCCGACAACGGCTGCTTAAACGCACTCTGTCCTCCCTAGATCCCTAGGTGAGGAAAAACTGCCGTTCAACCTTCGTCCAATGGGAGCGTCGAGTCATCGCAGTCGACCCGCCTTTGAGGGGGAGGGTTCACACACTCACTTCCGCACTTTGGATTCACTGAACACAGCGAGGGGAGTGGGCCATTCTACGTAGACAGGGGTTGATACGCTTCACCCAAGATGGCGCCTCTTAATTTCAGAGCTGACCCCGCAGTTAGACGCCGCGTCTGTCCATTGACTGTAATGATTTCTGGGGCCCATGAGAAAGCACCGCAAGACACCATTTTCCAGGAGCTCTCTTGCTCCAAGTAGACCGTGAAGGCGACAGCGAGTCAACTAACAATACTCGGTCCGCCGAACGTGGCTAGACTCGCTGGCGTCGCTGGCTGTCTACAGGAGGCGCATTGCTGTCTTTACAAAGCCAGTCGTCGCAGCGGGCTGGGAAAATTTTGCAGGTGGGTACCCCTGCAGGCCGATCGTAACACCACTCTCTACTGCGGCTGTCGCGGCAGCTATACCTGCCGTTTCGTTTTATTACGTTTCGAAAGAGGGAAGTAAGCGATGATGATGACAAGAGCGGTAACGCAAGATGTCTTTATGTATTTATAATTTATTGTTTCAATGCAGTAGCGTTTTTAAAGCATCGAGTCCAGTTCGACGTCGTGCAAAAATTGCAACGTGATCTGCACCGTCCTGTGACGCATTTCGGATGGGATCAATGACCCAAAATAAAGACCTCCGAGAATGAGCGCGCGTTGCTACTTGCCAGAGAACAGAACGTCTGTCGCGCGCGCCCGCGCATGCGCTGGACGTACGCAAAATAGGTAGGTACACTAGCATCTCAATGCAACGCCACCGGCCAGAACAATGCCACGGCCCCAGAACGTTTTCTGTGCAACAAACTTTGTGCCACAGGATCTTAGTTTCGGTGGTTTACAATGCATTGAACTCGGGGTCGAGATTAACGAAGACGCCTTTGACGAAGGTCTAGTTGAGCCCGTGGCGGTCAGATGCGAAACCTCGGATAACAAAATCAAGCAGATGGTCTGTATCTGCTCTCGAAAAAGTAAGGCACGCGCATGGAGCCATCGTGCAAGGTACAGGGTTTAGAGCAGTACCCGCAAGTTCACTGCGTACCAGATCGCAAAGCCCAATAACCAAATGAAATTTAATTTTGTGGCCCCTCAGCTGCGTGCATCCCACAAGCTCTGCAATGTCCAGAGTCAAAAAATAATAACAGTTTCTTTCTTTTGAGTGTGAAAATCTTTAATGCGGTCTTGGCATCACAAGACACGCAGTCGACACGCGAAGTAGCTGGTCTCAAACGAAGCAGACTGCACCCCAGACATCAATGAAGAACAAAATTGAGCAGTCAAGGTTTCCAGTGTGTCTGTTCCGCACAATATTTACACTGTCGATTATGTGTTGAAACCGGCGAGAACCGTTCCGGTCTCCGTTCTCACAATTATGAAAGCTCTTGAAATAAGCACAAGGATATCGAGTAGTAAAATGTCTGTCCTTCTCTTCCGCTACTTCACAACAAAAAGAAATCTGGTATCGACAAAAAAAAAATCTGGACAGCTTCAAGTTTCGTTTCGGGAAACCCTTACAGCACAGCGCAAGCACACTTGTAGTCCATTTCCTTGGGCCTGTTGATGTAGTCCATAGCGTTGGGCAGGTTCCTGATCACGCAGGCTGTGTAGAACCAGCGCGGCGGCGCGTAGCCCGGAATGGAGTGCCATTTCCGGTCATCACCCGAGAAGTACTCGAGACAGCGCTTGTAGTCCTTCTGGTTGGCCTCGCCGATCGCGTAGATTTTGTCGTCCAAAACTACGGCGACGACCTTGTCCGTGAAGGTCTTGGTCTTGGAGCCTTTGGACCACTTGCCACGTTTGGGGTCGTAGACCTCACACACGCTCGACTTTCTCGAGAGTCCGCCAATGACGTAGATTTTGTTCCTGTAGGATACAAGACCGTGGAAAAGCCGCTCGGTCTTCATCGGCGCTATGATCGTCCACCTGTCAGTCTCGGGATCGTACGCTTCGGCAGAACGAAGAAGCTTCTCCGTAGACATGCCGCCAACGATGTAGACGCGGCCCGCGCAAGAGGCAGCCCCGGCGCCGAGCCGAGGATGGTTCATGCGGCCTGCGGTACGCCAAGTGTCCGTGGCGGTGTCGTACTCCTCGGCGGTGTCCAGCGTGACGATGCCGTTGGGCGAACCGCCGATGCAGTACACGCAGTCGTCGAGGACGGCTATCCCGAAGAAGGCCCGCAGTTGCCTCATCGGCGTTATGGCCGACCACTTCACGGCGGCTGCGTCGAAGCAGTAACAAAACGGGCACAGCCTCGCGATGTCAGCGCCCATGATGTAGATTCTGTGACCCACCGAGACGCACTGCAGGCCGAAGACCAGGTCCTGCCTGAAGTCAGTCTGCACGGTGTTCCACTCGTTGGTCTTGTAGTCGTACACCTCCCAGGTGTTGCTCTTGTAGCCGCGGTGTATGCCGCCGTACACGAACATGATCTCGGCAGGCACCCGCTGCACGAACATGCTGTGGGTAGGATTTAAGAGGCACGCGTCGCGTCCCGACTGCTGAATTGTATAGCACCGCTTGACGATCGTCTTGCAGAACGTGTTCTTCGAGATGAAAGGATTGCGCATGACCACCTTTCTCAGGTAGCTGTCCTTCATGAGGCAGAAACGGATGTGCGGCAGCAGCTTGTCCAGACACGCGTAGCGTTCCTTGGGATCAGACTTTATCCAAAACACGGTCGCTTCCCAAACGGTCTCCTCGCGGCGTACCTTTAGTTCGTCCGACGCGAGCAGGTCGACCAAGTTCTGCAGGCTCAGACTGCGGAAGTCGCAATTTTCCGAGTACACCCGCTCGAAGTTGTCGAGCAGGAAGCGGAGCGCCAGCTTGCGCAGCGGTTCGAGGTGAAAGAAGCGCGCCATCTCCAACACCCTGACGCAGTTGTCCAGGTCCACGTTGCGCGACATGAACGCGCAGCACTCGCTGAGCAGCCCATCGACGAGCAACTGATCCGCCGCGACGGTCAGTTGTGCGACGTTGTCGGCCGTGATCGCCACGTCTCCCGTGCTGGCGTACGCAACGATGGCCTGCAGTTCTTCCTTCGTCACCCCGGGGATGAGGAAGTCGCCTTGGCTCGCCTTGGAGAGCGGCCCGTTGAAGAGCGACTCGAAGTACTCGCTGCAGGCACTGAGCGTGTCCTTGAAGACCGCGACGCGTCCGCCATCGGAGGTCCGCAGGGTGGCCAGCGAGGTGAGGACAACATCGCTCATGACTCGGCGAATCGCATCCGGCCGCACCTCTCTTCGGAAGTAGCCGGAATACGTCTGCTCTTGCACCTGGTCTGCTTACCGGCAGATTGCGACGGGCTCGAAAAGGGACAGCGGCGAAGCCAATGCGGTAGGCAAGGTCTCGCGTCGGTCGCTGAGGTTTGCGACGCGAGAATTTAATCGCGGCGGCGGCGTAGACGGAAATTTAGTCGTGGTTTTCGGAGTCTCGAGGTGACCGCTGCATGCGAGAGCCGCGGTAGGGCTCAGGGCAGTGAGCGCGCGAACGGTAGCTTGCTTGCTTCTCAAAGGCGCTTACCCATTACGGCCGATCGGCTAAGAAGCCGCGACACTGAGGCGAAGCAAAAGGTGCGCAATGTCCAGCAGTGGCGACGAGAAAACCGCACAACTAAAAAATTATTTCTCTTTCTTTTATATTTCTTTCTATTTTTTATTGTTGTGTGTACTTTTCATCGCCTCCAGTGCGGCGAGCTCCCCTAGTGGGCATATGTGCCATGCATGATTTGAGGCCACAGTCACAATATCTATTCTTCCTCATGAAGAATGTCCCGTGTAGTTTAATCATCAGCAAAAGTCACGTGCAGTACGCCATCATGACGGAAATTAAGGAATGAACTTTCACAGCGCTGAACTAACAACTCAAGCCTTATTTTCCTGAGAGCAGGCATGAATATACGCTTAAAATCATCGAAGGATAAAAAACATAAAATGCTACCAGAGCGACAGCACAAAAATGCACTCTGCAGAAGGGTATCTCCACCGCATTTGTCACTAATCACGTTTGCAGTCCTTACTTGAGAACGACAACAAATCTACATTGACGCACTTGTCACCCCGTTTAAATATTTCTTGCGCTTCGAGCATTTCACTGGTAGGTCTATTTATTGCTATGCGATTACGCAACCACGCTCGTAACAATGAGTACCAGGGTGCTCACTAACAACGCCCTTCCGAAATTTTTCCCGCAAAAGAAGAAAGAAAGAAAAGCAAGCTGATGTCAAATATGAAAGTTGGTCGCGGTGGCGCAGGCTCCAGCGGTTCAGCACAAGGGCAAGATATCAGTTGCAATTATCCCGTAAACTTGGCATCGGATAAGCTGCAACGTAAAGCGGATCGGCAAACGAGCTAGTGTCAATGTCGCGTTTTCTGCACCTGACAAACTTTCGAGAATACGCCGTCAGGCCATCGCTAGCTCAGGTTCTAGGAAAGCGTGCACCACTAAGCGTAAGAACAGTTCGTGCCGTGTGGTGAAGGCGTCGCTAGCAGTACATGTCAATATCGTGCAAGAGTGAGTATGTAGGCCAAGCTGTCCGATGCCTAAATGAAGGGCTTCGAGAAGATAGGTATTCTGTCGAAAAGGTTGTTGGCGCACGTTGGTGCGCACTGTCGTGATGATGGTTGCCGGTGTAGCGCCCCTTGCCTCAGGCCCGGGCCGCAGACCCCGATTCGATGCGCGTGCAGCGCCCGCCGAGGAGGAGGAAGTTAGCTCCCGGCCGCGCAGCGTGCGCAGGGCGATATAAAAAATAAATGGAACAGTTCAAACCGCAACGCTGCCGGAGCTGGGCCTTCCTCGCATTAGCTCAGACACCGGCATGCGTTCCCACCAGCAAATTCTCTTGAATTACACTCTTTGCCCGAGCTCGGTAGACGAAGCGCGGAGAGAAAGGAGCAGGACGCCGAAATTCGCCTGAGCCAATAGTACAAAAATAAGTAAACGCTCAAGAACTGGTTATTCATTTCATTGATGTATATGATTTGGTCAGATTCATTCGAAATATGACTCTCGGTGTCTAGTCGTGGCTAGTTCAGCATCCGCCAATACATTGTGTCAAATAGGCAGTTGAATTCCCTTGCAAGCTTGGAACATTATTTAATATCACGCTTGTTTCCTTTAGATTGTCTACTCTTATGTCCATGCAAATAAGGAGAGCCAGTACAAACAAATAAGCTACGTTGCTGAAAAGTTTATTAACGTGAAACAAATACGGCGTCTTACTTATGATACATGCATTGCTCGCCTTTGCAACAAATGTAATATATATATATATCATTGTTACGCCCTGTCGTCTAATTTGTGCTGCGTTTGCTGTCCAAGATCAGTACGTTAAAGAAGACAAGCGGCTCAAAACGGCGAGGACAGGTACAGAGAGTGAGTAACAGGTTCGTTGAAGAGTGGCGCGTAGCTAGGTTGTCTGGCACCCGGGGCCCATAGGTCTAGTGTCATCCACCCCTCCGCACCACCCCCCCCCCCCGCATGTAGTTGAGGAAGGTGAGGATATCGACAATTTCCGGCTGTCTTCAGACGTATATGACACCCCCCCCCCCCCCCTCCCCACTGGCCCCTTGCACCCGGGGCCCACGCCCTCCCCCCCCCCGTTACTACGCCACTGGGCACTTGCCCACAGACACACACACAAAGACGATACAAAAGTTGCAGATACAAAAGTTGATAGTTCGCCTAGGTCCCGTTACTCTGCACATGTCTTCTTTTTTTTTTTTTTTCTGCGCCGCTTGCTTTCCTTCGACATGAACATCTAACTAGCATAAAGCGAGATTCTGCTTGAGCAGTAGATGTTGCACCTTTTTCGCGATATTTATTCGCGGCAGTCCTCGTATTGCTTTTCCTAATCGAGAGAGAGAGATAGAGAAAGAAACGTTTAATGATATGAAATGCAGAGAGGTCAAACTAAAATAAATTCCCGTAGCCAGCCCTCATGAAATATCACATACATTAAACATGCGTTTGAACTCTCTTTATTTACAACTGAAAACCCTACGCTGCCGTTTCCCGAAGCCGTGCTCTTCGCATTTCACCATCCGTGTTCTGCGGTGGAAGATCTCCGGGTTCTGCGGTGCCTGCGGAGTCGGAAGGCGCACTCTGCCTCAATCCACTTTGAGTTCGGCGTCGGCCTGCTTGGAAGCACTCGAGCCGGCGAAGTAGGGGTGTGCCAGGGCGTCTCGGGCCGATATCCTCTTGCCGGGAACGTAGAGGAGCATCTTCTTAAGCACATCGACCGCATCGCCGTCCATCTCCGGGAGCAGCTCGGACAGGATGCTCTCTTTCCAAAAGGGAAAGTTCGGCTTGTAGTTCGGCAGTTGCGCCACGTCGGGCCACGTCTCGTCCGTCGGCGTGCCCAGGACGCGGAATATGCGGAACAGCTGGTCGATCTCCGAGTCCCCGCGGAACAGAACCTTGCCCGTGGCCAGTTCGAAGAAGATGCATCCGATGCTCCAAACATCGACGGGCGTCGAATAGCGGCGGGTGCCCATGATGACCTCGGGGGCTCGGTACCACAGGGTGACCACCTCGTGCGTGTACGGGCGCACGGGTAGCGTGAGCGCGCGGCACAAGCCGAAGTCGGCCACCTTGATCGTGTCCTCCCGGTCGATAAGCAGGTTGGCGGGCTTCAGGTCACGGTGCAGTACTCGCCGCTGGTGGCAGAAGACGATGGCGTCAAGGATCTGGCGAACGTACTTTTTGACCACGGCGACATCCAGCTTCTTGTCCTTGGGCAGCGAGTCCAGGCGCCTCCTGAGGTCCGTGGCCATATACTCAAACACCAAGTACATGGCGCTGTTGGATCCCGGCATGACGACGTCTACGAGGCGCACTATGTTCTCGTGCGTCAGCTCCTTGAGGAGGGTCACCTCTCGTATGGTCGTCGACGGCACTCCTTCGTCTGCGCCCTCGACGCGGACCTTCTTCATCGCCACGGTCTTGTTGTTCCGCTTGCACCTCGCCTTGTACACGACGCCGTACGTGCCTTCCCCGATCTTCTCTATCATGACGTAGTTGTCCATGCTGTCCAGGCCGGCCTCGATGCGTCTCCGCGAGGACTGCAGCGGCACGAAGGTTCGTGGTCGAGGCAGCTGCAGTATCCGCGGTAAACGGTCCCCGGGGATCGTTTGAACAAGGCGGGTAGCAGCTCGAGACTGCCCGACCGCGCGCATACGCTGCTCGCGAAAGGCGCGCCAGCGCCACGCATAGGTAAGCATGCTAGCTGCTGAAAAAATAACGAGCTGATGTGGCCGCACGCTATTCCGTTCCTTCCCTTTTCCTTTCCCTTCCGTGTGTCGGTAATAAACGTATACGTGAAATTCAATGTCGTTCCTCACAGACTGAATTAGTATGGCCTTCAAACATGCAGCGCTGACATATGACAGCAAGAAGAAAATAATGATGATGGGTGAATGAGCGCGGAGGCGCATCGCCACGTATGAAGAGGTCGTATGATCTCATAACTGCGCGAAGTATGGAATGAAAACATACACACAAATGAAATTATGAGCAACACACGCGTAGTCATGACAAGCTCAATGGCATGATAGGTTACAGGACGCACCAACTATATCCTCGTTCTTCGCTCTATACTGAGAAACAGCATGCATACGCAGCCGACCGGCATTTGTGTAGGCTTCTATGACTGCTGCCAAAATGACAATGCTTAAAGCGAAAGCTTCTGCAGGGTCGGAATCTTGCCGTGTGTGTATATACAGCTCCAGCAAACAGGCTTATAATAGTCCTGTATGCTGACCGGCAAAGTAGCGCCAGAGAGCGCACCTCTCTTCTGAGTAATAAAAAAAAAACGCCTACATAAAACCTGAACACATAATGCAGGCCCTCACAGATATATCTAAAGCATACCAACTTCTTACTGTAGTCGCGCATTATATTCAACGGCTTATTCGATTTGATCTTTCTTTGGTATTAGCCATTGGGTATTTGCCACACCAATCCTGCAGAATGTGTACGTCCTTCAATGTATAGTTAAATATTGACGCGTGAACATTCTGTATCGTTTTCCGGCGACCATTTATTTACCTAACCACCATTACAAATATTAGAAACAATATACGCCTTTCTCGAATGTTGCCACCGACTCTATGGCGATGATGATGATAATGATTATTTCAACAATGAGACAAACCCGATGTGAGGATAGGCCGAGAAACGAGCAGTATTTAGATATTTTTTTGATGTCAACAAAAATATGAAAGAAACCGATCATAATAAATCAAACAAGATGGTGTGTAATGGCCACTCCTCCCTCAGCAAGCATCAGACATCGTCCTCGCAACATCGCTATTGATCGCCGTTTACAGCGCCGCTGCATGGGCGCTGCCATCTTTGAAGACGTGACCGCGCCGCCATGGACGACCTGCTGAGTAAATGCAGAGTGCCAGTAAGTGCCAGTTAGTGCCAGTAAAAATGTTTAACGTTGTTTTCGCTGGTTCTCGAAACGACCCGTATTTCCCAACGTGCAGGAGACTCACAGTCCCCGGATATGTATATACAGCGAGGACAGACAGAGCTGCCCACTAAACTACGCAGTTATATCAGCTTATCTGCCACCGAATTATTCATTCGGATAAGAATAGAAATAATTAAAGTTTTGCGTCCAAAGTGCAATCGACATTTTTTTTTTTTTTTTTTTGCGCTTTATCAGAACTGCAACCGCTTAAGGATATTTCGTTGTGCTTTGCTTGTTCAGAACAAAAATTTGCATTGAACCACCACCTTCTTAATTCCTCTACTCGCCACAGCGTAGGAAAATAGTATGTTTCCGCGAGAGATGTTCCCGGTTTATCGTCACCACTGCGATTACGCGTACGTGCGAGCCCCGACTCTCCTCCTGTTAATAAAATGCGCCTAACCGGACGCGAAACCTTCGTTACGAAGCACGGCACATCACAGACATCAAAAGTGTACGAGAGCACACTCGGTCGTTCCTAGCTCACTCACCCTCGTAACTGTTGGCATCGCATTCATATTGGAGCGAAACGTCTCTTTACCGAATTCTAATAGCTATATATATGTCTGTAAAGATATTCACCTATCACAGGCAACCATTTATTTACTAGAAGGCACAGCCTGCACAACACGTGAACTCGCGTGCACGCTAATACCGCGTGTATTAATAAAAAAGAAGTCGAACGTACCGGTCATGGCAACGGCTTTGTTGATGCACAAGGGAGAGACGCCATCCCGCTTGTCGTCTGCTGCGCGCTCGGCGAGCACGCGATTTTCTCGTAAGACGCAAATGGAAACGAGCGCGAGTTCTGTTTGCCGTTGCCGTCTGTTCTGTCGCTTTCCGCCTCTTTCTTATTGTAATGGAAACTTCTTTTTTTGTGTGTGCGTGGTTGTTCACGTATTAATTGACAGCAAGCGTGTTTCTTAAAACGTCACCCTAATCCGTTCGAGAAACGCGAGCCAGCACGCCATATGGCGCGGCTATTACGTTTCGGCAGGACATCAATAAGCAGAGAAATGTGCTTAATTTCGCATTTTTACTACCAACTTTTGCACAGCAAGGGATACAATACGCAAAACAGTATTGCGGAGCTGTGTACCTCGCATCTATAGTACAATATACACATATTCTAACTTGTGGGTGAACTGCGCAAGGACTGGACAAGAAAGAAAACAAACACGCTCGTGTTTGTTTCCTTTCTTGTTCTGTCCTCGCGCAGTTCATCCACAAGTTAATATGCACCAACAAGCCCAGCTAAAAACCTTTCTACACATTCTATACGCGCGTAAGTACGTAACAGAGCTTCTTACAATTTTCTGAATAGAAAAAGTCATGTTCTTTTGCTTTGTATGAGACAAGCTTAAAAAGCAACTCGTTTGTCGGTGCTACCTGTTGACAGGAGCTGCTGTCAACAGGTAGCATCAATGTCTTTACACGCCACAGACAAATGTACCACGTACGCAAGACCCTTCCTCTCGTCTTATAGCCGTTTCAGTAAGGTTAGTGGTTATTCGCTATATAACGATTGCATAAAAAGCGTGCGTACCTTTCATTCTCTTCCTAGCGGAAAAAAGTAGCCCTTCTGTATGTCCCCGTGTCGGCCAAGTATAGAACCGCGCAACGCGCATTGTGGCCTTTCTTCTGTGTTCCTTTCATTACTGGAACACTGGCCGATGGAGAAACAAAACCTTGCAGCGCACAGCAGACCGGTGTGCTCGTGTGTGCAGTGAGCGCCGGGAGCAGACGAACAGAAATGTCAGCCGAAGCGATAACAGCGACAGTGGCGCCCGTTGGCGCAACGAATGACGCAACTAAATACCAAAAGAGTACGGCCAAAACAAAATAGGAAGAATCGCATTTTATTTCTACATACAATTCCGTCATTCTACTTTATTAATTATGCGTAGGTCCCAGAGATAGAGCGAAATATGTAAAATGTATTTATTTTTCCGTTAGCCACCAGAAACATGGCGACAATAAGTGCCAGAATCAGCTGTCGAGTCCACATTGTTACGCGAAGGACGAGTCAGTAAGACAAGCAACTATTTACAGGTTAAATTTACAACAGCGGTTGCAGCGCTGACCGGTTAGATTCACAGCGCGAGCCCAGTTTGTTCTTCGTCGTCTTTTCTCGAGTGATGGCGCCCACGCGCCTCGTTCAAACAAGCAAATATCACACGCGTGCAGCAATATTATTGTATGAAACCATAGAAACTCTATGAATGAAACTCTATGGTTGTGTCCACCATGGAAGAAGGCAAAACGGGAGGGAGCATTACGTCACGCAGCCAGTATGACGTCACGCAACCCTGTATGAAGCGAACGCTCTGTGAAGCGAGCCCTTTGCTCAGTGGCGGCCCAACATGAGACCTCTTGTGTCGAGATCACGAAGCAAGAATCGAGATTTGCTAAGACGGCTGGTTTAGGCGGGTCGCGCCTACTTCAGCCGCTTTTCTTCTCCTAGGCAGTGCGCTCGGTCGGTCTCCCTGGCGTCTTTCGCTGCCTGCCGTGCCTCATTCAACCGGCTTTATTCTTCTAGCTGGGCATCAGCGTCCATATGGAATGCCTTTGCGAACATGTACTACACACATTTTAAGATTGTTACTAGTATCGTCTCCAACCAATCTGCTTTGCCGGTTGCAAATGCATGCTTACATGTACTCTTGATTACGGGAGCCAGCAATTCTTTTATACCTCCGCTGCACTCGGAAGATGCCGTATGGCGTCGGAGGCGGTGGCGCCATCTATTTCGCGCTCTGCAAGCTAACCACTTTAAACGGTCCAAAGCTCCAGAGTGTGGCTCGAGGAGTGTGAATAGGAATGTGGTAATTAAGTGGCTTGTGAATGAGCACGAGGACCCTAAGCAAGGTTCCAATAGAAACCCATACTTGTCTTATACGAAATATATTCCTCCAGCAAGTAAAACTTACAGGTCCCATAGTAAGATGTACAGGTCCCATCAAAATTTTTGCATCCTGTATCAGGGCAATACAATGTTGCATAAGAGAAGTTTTGCGAGAGAATGCTTTGCGAGTCTCAATTGAAGCAATAGTAGTGATACAAATGTGTGTTGCACAAATAAAACGCTTATATGCCCCAATAGATAGATGCATTAGAAGTAGCGATTACAATGTAAACTTCTATTAGTAGCATTGCTCGGCAAGAAGCCGACCAAGCCTACATGCCAAGCATCAAGCAGGAAGGCTTAGAAGGCGCAATTATGCGTTCTAAGCTGTATGCTTGCTGCACTGGGGACATTTAGGCACCGTTTGTTTCAGTGCACAATTTCGCAGACATCAGAATTGGCAGCCAGCACACCTGTAGAGGTAGCACAGATTGGACGATATATAGGCCACGATTCGTTCTAGAAGTGCCATCCTGTGTGTGAGCTCTCTTGCAAGGCAGCGGCAGCAACTGCGATCAGCAAAGTCCGCTAGGGTTTGACTAGAAAGCTTCGCTTTAAAATTATCAATGCACCTTTGCAAAACAAATCACTTTCACAGTCGGCGTTCTTATCTATATCAATGCACGTGTAAGCTAATACAGGCAATCAGTTATAATGGTGTATTAGGTCTATTTCATAATTCAATAGACCAATACATATAATCGGCTCTACCAGTGTATCAAGTCTATTATTTATAGTCCAACTGAACAATACAGGCTATACTTGAGGAAAACTTTCTGTGGCAGTGAAGGGAAAGCTACAGGGGTGGAGCATCTGCACATGTGTTACCACGCGAAGTAGTCGGGCAGCATTTGACAGCGCTTTTGGCCTTTCAGAGCCGATGCTTAAGTGACCCAGCCTTCATGTGCGATGGTTTTGTGATTGCCCTAATGCGGACAGGAAAAGGCGCAAAATAAGTCGGCTTCAATACTCAATGGTGTTTTGTTCTATTTAGGCTTTGTAAATAAGGTGTTTCATCTTGTCCAGCTTAAACTAACGCAGATGAAAATGCAGGACTACTTTCAGAAACGCACTCACATGCGTGTGCTCTGCCTTCGTAGGTTTCATTGCCACAGAAAGTTGTCCGCTAGTATACCAGCTTTATTGGTGTATTAGGTTTATCGTTTCATAATTCAATAAGACGGAGCCTACAGAAACAAAATATTTCTATTCGAATTTTTCCTAGGGGAGTATGTGGCAAGACCTCATGAAAGGGAATTTGGCAGAGAAGGTGCGCATAAAGGTTAAAGTGCACCCATCTCTGGCCAAGCACCCAAGAGGAGATGGCAGGCCTCTAGTTGTGCTTGCTACGGGTGGAGGCATTATCACGCAAGGCAGAGAAGTGCACGCCTTGCAAGCATCGGCGGTGCCAGCTCAGTTCTTCCGATGCACATTCCGATGCGACCTCAGAGGCCACGGATCCTCTCATGTCAGCATGCGAGTGACTGCGTATCATGTATAAGAAACTCCATGGCATCATGCCGCTCTCTTTCCTGATGTGTCATGCACTTGCCCTTGCTTCATCCGTTAAGTGTCTTATTTAAGATCATGCACAATATCCCATACTTGCTCCTGCTGAGATCGAGCAAAAGTTGCATGCTGAAGCAACTGAACTGAAATTCCGGCGGATTATAGCGCAAGCAGTATTTGACAGCCATTATCAATATTTATAGGAATTTTGTTTGTGGTGCCTACAAATGATATTCCTTGCACTTTTCATGTGCATAAACAGTTCTGTGATGCTTCAGAACATATATTGACTGTGGTTTCTTCCAGTGTTTATGTGGTACTAAAACAGCCTATGTTGTATGTGCTTTAAAGGTAAATGTGAAAGGTGGACACCAATGCAGCAATACTCGAAACACAGCGAACATACTTTTATTCACAAACATATCCAAAAAACAGTAATAGATGTCGCAAGAATGGACGTTAGTATTTCTTGAGGGTCTTTCTGATGAGGGCCATGCGCTGAAAAAAAAATGTATAAGGTAAGAGGTTTAAGAGCAGAGCCCATCTAAATGTTAAGGCAGCCCCATTGTAAGACGCTGACACGAAAGATGACCTATTCATGCAAAGAAGTGTCCCATAAATTATTTGCTATATTTTTTATTTTATGCTAATTTGACCACAAACCACCGTTAAAAATAAAAATACAACTTTGTATGCTCTGCGAAAACATGACCCCCAGATACAACAAACAGTAAAGCACTTTTCCCTTGGGAGCCTTTTGCAAGACATTGAGCAGACCCAGACACTGACATGTTACTTAGCTTTCATAATTCCCTTTCCACTTTCTATAAACATGTAAATCCATTATGTAAAGAAAACAAGTGGACAATAAGGAAGCCAGTTCTTCATGGCATTATATGATCACCTACCTGCTTGTGTGCTTCCGTGCTGCTTGCCTTTTTGTACGGTTGCACCTCCTCAGCACCAAAGCCAGGTATCCACATATTCCAGTTTTTCTCTGAAAATTTGAGCCACCTTCATTACTTGCACCAAATTTACTTGAACCATAACTAAAATTCGTTCTTTACTTTATCTCATGTCTAACATTTTGTTAATACATTAATACATTTCAGATCTGATTTTGGTGGTGTAACTACTACTAAGTTTACGCGAAGAGAGCTTCATTACGAACTCACCAAGGCTCAGCTGAACATCTTTGGTTTCCAGGACGCTAGATTTGCGGTGCTTAGCGATACGGCAGGATGATGTCACCACATTTTCAATAAATTCATCTGCAATTTGCAACAGGAGCTGCAAGATGAACCACACGTGAGAGTGGCACATTAGGAAACATGTACACACACACACACACACACACACACAAGCACCATATTCCTTTCTATCTGACAATCTACATGACTGCCTTTCAAGCATGATTACAAGCAAATCAACATGATTTGCTTTTCAATGATATAGTCCTGGCTCCATAACCCAATCACACACACGTTAACTTTAGCAAGAGGCAGAACATAAAGAAAGGAGACCTGCTATCGCAGCTCAGTGAATAGGGTGTTTTGGTGCTAGGCACGAGATCACAGGTTTGTCTTTTTGCCATTTATTCTGATCGGTGCGGAACACAAAAACGTTCATTTACTTGAGTTTCAGTGGATGTTGGGTTTCAGTGGATGCTAAAGGACCACAAGGAGGTTGAAATTAATCCCTGGTCCTTCCTATATGATGCCCTTCAGGGCCACACTGTGGCTTCCTCTCTATTATTAATATTAGGGGTGAGCATATTATTCGAAATTTCAACAATAGTCCTTGCTATTCATATTGATTGATTCATTCATGTGATTCAATGTCCCAAAGCAACACTAAGGCTATGACAGATGCCGTAGTGGAAGGCTACATCACAATGGATGGACACTCTGTTGCCGGCCAGCACACAGGCAAAAAAAAATAATTAGGATGTGCGCATGGTAGTGAAAAGCATGTCTACTTGCATGTCTGTGCATGTCTACTGCACTGCAAAGCAAGTCACAAGACCCTCTGTACTGCGAGCGCTAATCAGTCATGAGATAACAAGAATTGCCACTTCTGCATCGATTTTGTACAAAATAGAAGCATGGGTTGAAAATTTACTCAGTAAATAAACGCAGGTTGGTGTAGCAAACATTTATTAATTGTTTCCTTGATTCCTTCGAAAATTCGACATTCAGTTAATTGTACTCCTTTGTTTCGGTCCTGTGAAATCTGAATTAGTGAGGTTTTACTGTATTGCACTGTGCACACAAGTTCTGCTTATCATAGCTAGACCGTGGACACCAATCCCACACATTGGACATGCATGCAGCAGCTGCTCTTAAGCTGCTGTGCCCCCAGCAGTGTAACAGGTGGTCGAGAAGAACACTGAAGAAATAGCACCACACCAGTTTGCACTGACAAGGCATTCTTTGAAAACTCTATTTTCATTAATTTCACAGTAATAGTAGGTTGAATGACCAGAGAAAGTTAAGGTCAAAGTGCCATTTTTTTTACATTTCATGCCAAAACTACCACACTGATCAGTGTAATGTCATGAATTTCGAAGCATTCCCTTCTAATTGTGCCATAGTAGAGCAGTAAATGTTCTCAAAGAAAGTTCAGTCTTTGCCTCTTTTAGATTAGATTGTAGTTCATCCTTACCGGTAAAAAATAAAGTCAGATCAAGCAGACACTGTCAATATCAGGGACATCACAGTGAGCTGATGCAGGGTCTGCAAGGCGGCTTCTGTCACAAGTGTTTCATTTTCTGGCTTATTAAGGCTCACCTCAAAGAGAGGATGGGCTGTTCCAAAAGCGTAATTCACTTTTTAGAATAAGTTAAGCGTGCAATCATGGGCACTAGAAGGAAACGGTCAGCACAAATGTCATGTATGTTTCTCTCTTCCTGTGTCTATGTCTGCACAAAGAACTTTTTTAAATAATGAATTTCCACCAACTAGCTCATTGTCGTTCTAAGCGTAAGTCAATATTATAGCTCAACTTAATCTGCCCTTTATAGTAAAGAATGGTTGAACTTAGTGACTCCAAAGAAGAGAGAAAAAAACCCCGGAAGGACAGCAGGCATGTAGGCCAGCACTTTGAGAACCCTAAAATAATTGTCCAGTTTTCTTCACTGAACAACAAAATGCAAGGCAACATACGAAACACAATTGTATGACTCTAGAAGAATAAAGGGAACGAAGGCTTTTGTTACTTAGAAGCACATGAAAGCCAACAGGCAATGATATGTAGAAAAAGGAAAAAGTAAATGACTCATTATAAAACCTCCACAACACAACATTCCACACCAGGCATGGGCTAAAGGACAGTGATAATTTATAACTACAACAGCCCGAGAAGTCCAGGGCAGGGTTTTCATATTCAGCTTTCACACGTTTACACTAGTTTAGCACTGCATACAATTTAGGTTCAATATAACAACAAAGATTTATATTTATGACTTCCGTACATTTGTGATCACCTGGCGTGCTCACATGCCAGGCGATCATATGCACCTTAAATCACATGACACTGCCTTTTTGCTAGCTCTCTCTGCTTGCTCCTCCAATGCAGGGTTGCAAAGGTAAAGCACACAGGCAAGTCACTTACTTCTTCAACATCATCATCCAGTTGCTCATTCGGGTCCACTTCTTTGACCAGGTCTTGAAGCCGCTGCTTATTCAGAACCTAAAAAAAGTAATTCACTATTACAGCCTTGCAGGCGAATCATGCTGGGAAATGGAGAATGCCATAAACTCGGAATCGATTTCAGAAATTAAAGCCAGAGGAAAGCTCAAACTAATCAGCACACTACGACTGCAGCTTTTGATGGCAGACAGCACCATTATATGAGGTACCTATATGTTCTGAGGAGGCCTCAATCTGTTGCAACTCTGCCTTATTTCATGCACTGCGTTTTCTCCCTCTTTTGCAAGGTAACTAACTGATAAAACTGTTCACAGCAGTGGCCAGTCCTGTTCAGGCTACTGCTTTGACACTAATGAATGACACAGAAAATTGGTTACAAGGAGCTTAGAGGAGGAATGAAATGGGGAAAAGGATATGGTTATACGGTGTTTTGTGATGCAAAGGCCAGACAGGGCCAAGGAACGTCAAGCAAGTGGAAAGGGAAATGGTACAGCAGTTATACAGAAACCTTAGCTAGCAGGCAGCACTTACGTCAGTAGGTACAACAGCCAGATACTACCTGCCAACTTTAGAATTCGTAAGGTACTGGGTACACGACACCAACGAAGGTAGATAGCAGAATTTTTATTAAAAAAAAAAAAAAATTATGGGGTTTTACGTGCCAAAACCACTTTCTGATTATGAGGCACGCCGTAGTGGAGGACTCCGGAAATTTCGACCACCTGGGGTTCTTTAACGTGCACCTAAATCTAAGTACACGGGTGTTTTCGCATTTCGCCTCCAAGCAGAATTTTTATAAATGCTTGCGCTGAGCACTGGCTCTTTTGGGGATACATGTACACTTTAGTAAAAATTATTTACCTTCAGACGCAGCATGCAAGCAGCAAAAAACTTGGCAAAGCAAGTACTGACAAGCAACAAATTTTTAGATCACAGTGGCTTTTTCAGTAACTTTGGTGTAGCCAATTTCGCCAGCTTCAAGAATTTACACAAAATTCCTCACATAAAGTGCCAATCTTGCATCCTTCCACCTTCAAATGACTTCCAACAGAATTTGTTCCTTTTATACTTGATGCAGTGTTCATAAAACAGTGAAACGGGCCCAAATCCGTAAACTTTACGGAACGTGATCTGTAACTAGTGCACCAGGTGCAGGAAAAGTGTGCAATACTGCCACAAAAGCATAGCTGAGGGGTTGAAGAGGGGAGGGCTGTTAACAATGACATACCATATGCAACATAAATATAATTTATTTTAAAAGCTCATGATCCTAAAAATAGTAATGTGAAGCATCAATGGGCTCAACCTTAGTTTCTTCTCACTGTGAGCTGAGCAGCATGATCAAATCGACCGACTACATAGTGCGAGTCAATAAAACACTGTTCTACATAATAAAACAATAAACCATGACATAAAGCCTGCACATATAATGTTGGCTCATAGATATCTTTGGGGCACACCGACCTCTTAATAGGACTAGCGTATGATATTCAATGTCTTCTTTGCTTTCTGATATTTTGGCTAATGCATTATAGTATGTGCCACCAAATGCACCATATTATAAAGCATGGAATTTTGAGCAATGAAGTAGTGCCAGTGAGTGCACCTATTCTGGGTCAGCAATCGTTGGATCATGACATGGAACCTATATATCACTACAGGTGTCTTTAAAGCATACTGACCTTTAATAGAATAGTGTATTATATCCATTGGCTTCTTTTATTTCCCTAAATTTCTTACATTTGGACTACCCAGTTCTTGGCCAATTCTCCCTAACGGGTATGTGCCACTGTGACACAAGTGGTACAGAAATCTTAAGTATATTTATATCTACCAGGTGTTCCTGAGAAGGCTTTAAGCAATTTTCTTTTTTAATGCCCTGTGGAAGATAGCACAATTCTGGTAACTGATCTGGTCCCCTCGAAGAGGTGGACATTACTTGCACGAGAACTAGAAATGTGTAATTGACCAGTTAACAAAAATTATCTAATTAAGTTTTTAACTAATTACCTTACAACATACACTGCAATTTACAAATTGTAGCTGGTGGGAATGCAAGGCATGATCCACTTGAAAAGAATTCTATGGATGACGCCATATTCAATATATGCACCACCAAACTTGTAATAAAAATGCACTGCCATTAAACTTTAACAAAATGCCTTTTTGTTAGTCTTAATTAATCAACTTATCAAATATTATGATTAGATGCATCATTGAGAAAATCATAGAGCGACATGAAAAACTCCTCATACAGCTTTCCATTGCTCAATACGTGCTACATAAAAGTGTTTTCCTGAGCGTGAAAGAAGCCCGCAAATGCACGCAAAATTGCCATGCGTTGGCAATTCTTTCAATATTCGCTGGCTTCTTTCACGCTCGGAAAAACACTTTTATGTAGCACGTATTGAGGAACAGGAAGCTGTATCGGAAGTTCTTCATGTTGTTCTACAATTTCTTAATTTACACTTTTCATCTAATCATAACATTTGAGAATGTCATTAATTAAAACGAATTATCTAATCAGGCAGAATTAAAAAGATAGTTTGAGTATCTCCAAGCGACAGCAAACAACATTACCTTTGCTCTGTCCAGCTACATGGCATTTGCATATTTTTAAACTCTGACTAATGTTAGCTGGGACACCGTGTGTGTGTGTGTTTATATATATATATATATATATATATATATATATATATATATATATATATATATATATATACACAACTTATTTAGATGCTACTGTTCTTTAGACTTTAGCATGGCATGCTTTGTTTACTTTCATACGCACATTGCAACTTCTGAAGGTGCTTTCAAGGAAATTTTTTATGCAAAGTTCAACATATTATGTACTGAATACTCACAAGCAAAATCATACAAGCTGTCTATGCAAGAAACACATCACACATAAGGAAACACACTGTTAACTGGAAAACAGCATTACGTTTTTGTTGTGCTGTTTTCCAGGTATGATTAATGTGAACAAGTAATTGAACTGTCCATTTTGCTGAATTAGAAAAATGCACAAACCATGAGTGAGTGACCTTCCAGGCCAGGAAACAGAAAAGTGCAACTGGAGCAATGAAAAGCTAAGCTAATACTGAATTGGCAAAAAGGTTTACTGAGACTAGGCCTGTGTATTTGGACTTGACAATGTGTTGCCTTCCATCTACATACAACTACCACGCCTAACATCACAAATGGACAGCTTAAATAGACTTACAAATTACCTTATGAATAATATCACAACAGCCAGTAGATAAAATATGGCACCAGGACCACAGGCAGACTAACCTGAACACCATCACCTGTGTTCACATGCCTTTCTGGGAGGCTTGTAGGCACGACAGACTTGACTAGGGTTGTAGTCAGAGCAGGCGCACATGCTGCAGCACCTCCAACATTACCAGCGGCTCCCGCATTTGAAGATGTTATGGGCGTCACTGTGGGTGTCACTGCAGGCACCGTAATTGTGCCGGATAGAGCTGGCGTTGGCTGAACAACAGTGTGCTGAACGTAACGAGAACAACAGAGTAAAGATTACGATTCTGCTACTGCCCCCTCCCCAAACAAATCGCCAGACTATCAAATCCACTGTTTCCAAAGCTCAACAATTGGATCTAACTGTTGAGCATAGGCAAACAGCCAAGCATTTAGGCATAGAGGTCACTACCAATTCAATTCAGGTTACTACAGCTTCTTACCTCTTCAAATGGCAATTTATTTTACATACCTAACACCGCGGGCAAGCTCTTGCACGTATTTTTTTTTTTTTTTAGTTTTACATGTAAAATACGCCGGCAGTAACACGATACCGACAAACGCAAGCTTTCTGTTAATATAACTTTGCGCGCATAGAATAGGACAAAACGTAGCATCAAATTTGATGACAGAGTTGCAGGCGACCATGTCAGAGGGAAAAACTAGGAGTCACTCAATACTTACGGCTACCACAGGAGGTATAGTCACTTGTATCGGTAAAGTGACCGTCGAAGTCGCACACAGTTGGTGGTTTTCAACCGTGCCTTGACAGAGCGGCATCGTCGTGCCTTGACATAGCGGTACCGTGGTGGTGTAAATGCTCGTTGAGGTGACGACGCTTGTAGGAATAGTGGCCATCTCTCCTGCTGCTGTGAAACTGCGCACCTTGGTCGTATACCTAGCGTGTCATTCTGCAACAACAAAATGCACTAATTTTGTCCCCGCCACAATCAACATTCGCGTACGCCAAAGTGGCCGTCCTATTTACGCGCCATTTTCAGAATACCATTACGACTGCTATAACTGCCAACAGTTTTGACGTTCCGTGCATGCTCTTCTCAAGCCTCGTGCTAAAGAGGATGAAGATCCTCCCAAAAATGTCGGTTATTCATTCGCCACCGCGCAGTAAGGATGCACATGCAACATCACTTGGCACTCATGTTCTTAATTGGTGACCCACATGTGGACGTTGGATAATAACCGCATTCGTAAAGCATTCCTCGTCTTCTTACCTCTATTCCCAAAGAAGAAGTCACTCACGAGCTACCATTCCACTTGCGAAGAAATCACACACAACTGCAGCGCGAGTTCCGCGACAGCAACACGAATGTGCTGGCCTCGAAAACACTCTCCGACCCAGCGAGTGAAAACAGCTGCAACTGGTTGCAACCCTGTCGCCCAGAAATCAGCTGGTTCTGCCACGTCTGTGTGATGACGCGCTCCAGCATTCTGAGTGAAGCTGCTAGAGACTAATTCTATAGGACTTACATAACATGAATAATTTTCTCTTTTGCGGCGAGACTTTCGCGCTTCGATAGAGCAGTCGATTGTCCTGACCTCTATGTCAACTGCGACCATTATGGCCTCTGAGATCTCAGAAGCGGCTGCTGAGGTCACCTGATGCTGGCTACCAGTAGGTCGTGCTGGCCACTAGAGTTACTGTATGTCATACTGTATATGCTCTACCATTGGCTCTACTGGCCACAACCCATGCCACTATAGAATTTCTCATTATATAGTGAACTCTATGCATGCCACAACCAGGCGACCGGAGGCCACAACTCCACAACATTTGTTTAATCCGTCTTGGGCCAAGTCATGGTCAAGCCAAGCACCCAAGCTATGCCGTGAAGTGGTTGTTTACGTCCGGTGTGGTTTCTGTTGCCTCTAACCATGTGTGGCGTTACCTGTGTTTGGTACATGGAGATTGTGCGAGACGTGATACAGTCAGGAATTGTGTGAACACATAGTAGAGCGTCCTAGTTGCTTACTGGCTTACTGTTACAGACGCTTTTTGACATGGAAGGATCTGGCAAAAAAGGCACGTTCGGAAAGGTGTCCCTCGGAGCAAGTGTGTCATCGGTAAGCAATTTATTTGAGGGCTCCTAGACGATCTCCGGCTTACGCTTTCTTCTAACATTCCAGCTCATTGACCTTAAAGCGGAACTACTCCGGAAAAGGGAAGCGCTAAAGGTGCAAAAGCTGAAGCAGTTTCAGCCTGAAGACGGTTATGTGAAACAGAAGGTAAGTACCTTGGCAGTGGCGTAGCCAGAAATTTATTTCGGGAGGGGGGTCTCCGCTGACAACTGCCCCCCTTCCTTCATCTCTCTCTCTCTCTCTCTCTCTCTCTCTCATACACACACACTGTGTATGTGCGTGTGTGCGTGTGCGCGTGCGTGCGTGCGTGCACCACGCAAAGACAAACTCCTAGCACTTTAACAACGAAGATGCGTGTTTTTGCTTTGCCACAACAACACTTTGCTTACCTTTTTCATTTGTTTGTGCTTTGCTTAAGTTTTTCATTGCTAAGGTGTGCAGCCACTTCGCATCAAATTATGCTATCATTCTTATGCTATTTTTAAATGTGATGATATTAAAAACTAAAATTTCATTTATGAATTGATGAACTTATATAATGTCTTTCGATGGGCCTAGCTGGTACATGACTCGGAAAAAAGAACAGCGCTAGAAATGCGCAAACACAGGACAGCACACTCCCGTGTGTTTTCTTGCTTGCAGCCCAGACTTGTTGCAGCCCAGGTAACAGTGGAGATAACTGTTGTTTTTCAGCCAGGTCTCTTATGAGTGGTACGATCACAGTTACATACGAAAGAGGGCGGGCGTTATTTTGCAAATCGCCTATCACTCAATCGCGCTTTGAGCATTGCGGGCATGCTATATTATGCTAGATTTTAAAGTACAGGAACAAAGCTTTGCACTGGAACTTCGATAGTATCATATGGTGCAAGTTTCACTCACATTCGGTGACCTGCTGTCGGACTTGTTTGAAGAGATGCTTGGAGGTAACTTGCAATCATGGTGTTGTTATCACGCGACGCATATTGTTATTTTATCATACTCGGGAATTGATGAGGCAGACAGTTCAAAGCAGGGCTGCTTCTTGTTTAGAAGCCTTTGTGAAAATTACGGCATCCGTAGTTCGCAGTAAAATAAGGGCCACTAGCTCCAAGAGATTTGAAAGTGTTGTGTCTCCTGGCAGCTGTCTGTTCTGAAAATTGCTGAGGCGTTTAGTTGGGATGGGCTCTCCGCAGCAAGCAGCACATGTTATGACGGTGTTGGTGAGCCTCGGCTAAGCAACTGGCCATGGCCATCTGGTTTTGAGTGATTGGGAAGTGATGACACACTCTCTCTGTGTCCATAATTATCCCCCAACTACGCTCTTGACACCTTTAGTGCCCTCCCCCCATCTCCCTCCTCGTATCCATCACTCTACTGCCCTTAAAATTATTTTCTGTTAGTCACTGTCCCACTCTTCAACATTCACTGCACAACATTCACCTAATATTCCTGTATTTCTGTTTCTGCATGGACTTCAACGCTATTCACCTACGTGCCCTCCCACCTGTCTATTTTGGCAGTTTCATAGCTTCCCTGGCCCAGCACCCTCGTCCTTGATATATTTTGCTATGCGCAAATCAACATTCTGTAGGTCTTTCATTCTTGTCCCATTTTTTGCCATGTTTTCATTCTTAACAGCATGTACAAACTAGACTAACAGCAAGCTCTTCTCACATTTATTAACATAATGAAAGTCTGAGACATGAGAAAGAAAAAGAAAAGGCGGGGGGGGGGGGGCGCTATTGTGTGTTTACTAGACAAGCAAGTCGCAATATTTTTATATTTTCAAAATGCTTTTCTTCCGCACAGCGTGGTCGATAATTCAGTTAAGTACCAGAAATGAGAAGCTCTTCGATGACAAGAAGGCCTAGTGGGGAGCAGCAGTGTCTCCAAGTTTTATGCACAAGCTCATCCCATCTTTATCCGTGTGTAGAATTTTTAGCATGGGTCCCCCCTCAGAAGTTATGGTTAACACGATTCAGAATGAGGTAGAGGCATGCCGTGAGTGGGGCCACAGTGTTCTGTGCCTGTGAGAGGGGATCGCTCCCGTAACAACACCCCGCACCCCCCTTTGGACCGTCACTAGCCCTCACCTTACTTTCACATTCAAGCTTTCCCTTTCATCCGTGTTGCTCTTTCGGAGCCCCGGCTCCTGAAACTTTGTTTTGAGAGAGGGGGAGTTGGTCAGAAAATTTTGAGGAGGGGGGTTTGACACACACCCCCCCAAGCCTCTGGCTATGCCACTGTACCTTGGCAAATGCGTGCTTTAGCATTTATTTTTGTACCGAGCAGTGTGCACTGAACCATTCGGTTCACTGTGAGAATCCTCATTAGAGTTCTATTATCTAGCTCATTCTTGGGAGTGACTCAGGCGGTGCTACTAAAAAGGAACCACCGAAAAAGACACCCGAGGCTGAAGATATTCCTGACGAAGATCTGGATCTGAAGAGATCAAGGTGAGCACTGTTCACTTCAGCACACTCTTAGAATGTACTCGGACAACAGTCTAGAGCTCCAGTCACACTGCTTCCAGTGCCCTAGCAATGCAGTATCAGGCGGAGTGGTACCATTTACTGGCTTTTCCCTAGATCGAGATGGCCTTATTTCTGTAACATTAAGAGGCTAAGATGGGTCATTCACCTCGCAGCACATATGATCAGTAGTAAATAGGCAGCTGCATGTCCACAGCCATTTACAAACTTCTCCCCTGCACAGGTGTTTGCCTCCAGCTGCATCATTCTGGACTTGCGTGTGCTAAATCTTTAGCAATTAGCAGTGTCTATCTCATATGGCTTATTTGATGAAACAGTGCGCTCTGAATGGATGTACTTCTTCAGCAGAACCAGCACATTCAGAATGGTGAAATGTGCAATGTACCACGAGTTTAGCCGTTAATGTTCAATGTTAAAGTTCCACAATCCTCTCGTAAAACCAACAGAACTCCTACGCTGACATCATAACAACCTTCTCAGGCCATTTGGAAGTGTAGGTGTCATTGTGTGATTGTGACATACTTCAAAACTATGCATGAGGCACCTCTTCTAGCAGGCCATCTTGATATAGAGCCGTCATCCTAATAATTATCAATCTACCCTTTAATTAGCATGCCATTTATTTCTTCAAGACAGACTGTTGACATTATTTGACCTTGACGCCATGCTGTAAGTTTTGTTTTGTACTAGATTACATTATTGCACTACCTATGTAAGAAAGTAACACTTTCTAACAGTAACATGAAACTCATGCCAGAGTTAGCACATAATGCACCACCCTTCAGCTGTGCTGGTGAAAGTTGATGCATTGTATGCACACTTTGGCATGTGTGTTTATATCATTGCTTTTATTTCTCTTTTTTTCTTGCCTCCTAAGAGAATCAAAAATAGAACTCCCTGCTATCCTGGATCTTACACATTATTTTGTTGCCACTTCGTTTTTCAGGGCTGCACTACAACGCAAAGCCAAGCTTTATGAGAAGCTTAGCTCTGGCAAAGTGATTCCAGGTATATGTGTTTTTGACATTGCAACAATATTGTGTTCTCTTTTGTATGCAGATGTACTCCTCTATTTTTGCTTACTCGCATGGTCAGTGCACATTCTGAGAGAGCTAAGTATGGTACATAAAGGAAACTTACTGCTTCGTGTCAAAGGTGTGAAACACATTTTTTTTTCCCCTATGTACTACAGATTTCATTCAAACAAAGTCAAGGTGGTATGACAATTCTTTCTGCATTTTCTAATGAGTCCTCTGTATTACAGAGGAATTAGATGTTGCATTTATTTGAGTCACTCATGTCACATTTTTCTAAATTAATCGGCCCAAAGCACATGTAAAAGGTAATTGTTTACTTCGGGAATCGCAAGGAAGGAAAAACTTGCCCTTTGCCATTGCTGGCAGAACGTGGCACATCCAACATCCCATCAAACACAGCAGTGCCATCAGAAAAGTGGCTGTCTGTAGCAACATTCTGCTTAATGAAATGAAAGCAAACCATGCTGGTCAAGCAGAGGCCCCATTTTACATGCAGCCTAATGCCCATGGTTTTCCCCTTAGCATGTGTGCACTATGGCTGAAGCACTATAGCATGTGCACTATGGCATGGTGCTATGGCATAGTGCACACATGTGTGCAATGTGGCTGAATGGGATGAGCAACAGCAAATCACTAATGCCTTGATTTTGCTTGAAATGGTATGTTCCTTACTTAAGCCTCATGTGAACACCTGTGTCGATGTCTCATTCCAGAATTTTCATTTATTGCAAGAACCTTAATTCACTGCAGACATGTCATGAGGGATGCTGGCATGGGCAGTGCAGTCTTGCCTTCAAGGAACTGTTGTGCTTATAAAATGACGCTCTACAATTTCTCAGTTGCATGTCTGCAACTGAGAAAGAAGTAGATCAAGACACATAAAACATTGTTATAGTGCTGGTGTAGTGAATTTTGTGGAAGACAAAAATACCAGCTGCTTGTGGTTGCTTCGTTTTCTGAGTGAAAAAATAAATTCTGGGGACTTTTAATGTCTTCCTCATATTGCATGAAATAATAAGTGACTCAAACCACTAGTCAAATGGCCCTGTACTTCACAGCCAGCACAATGCTCAGAAGTGCTCTCTTTTATGTGCATGAGCCAGCCAGGACAAAATGACATAAATGTGACTTGTGGCAGCTCTTTGACACCCTCTGTGGCATTATGTACACTGTCTGAGGAGGCAGAGTTTTCACAGTTACAGCTTTCGACTCCCCATAACTGAGCTTTGTCTTTGATGTCACATTGTGTCTTTAAAAACAATAAATCAGCTTACAGTGATAAATTGTTCTGTCAAAATGTTTTAACGTGAGAGCGTTAAGGAGGCCATGTCGCATAAAATCCAGCGTCGGCGTCCAGCATCCGACGTCGGACATCGTTACGACACAAATAATTTTCGAACTACACATACCCAGGCCATTCACGTGACACAAGGAATTCACTGAAGTACTTGAATTTCTGAAGCTAAAATACAGTACATAGAAAAATCGTAAACTACGACTTACACACAACGTACAGACCTAATAGCTCTCGGATTGTAATTTGAATATATGCGAAAAAGCATAATTCTCTAATGCGAAAACTCCAACAAACCCCTTTTCCAGCGTTTCTACAGTGCATAGACCGAAGACGGCGTCCACCATTTGCGCATGCTGGCGCGTAAATATCTCAGAGTCCACGGAGCGGCATGCGCGCTTCATTGAAACACTTCCGGATGGTGCTCACCTCCGCCACATCGCGGCCCATGCATGAGGTGGCATTTCGACCAGTAAACATAGCGGTTACATAAGCTGCAGTTGCTGGAAGCGTGAGAAGCAGTCAGGGATCTTTGAATGCTATCGTGTTCCACTCTTAAAAACGAAGCTTAAGCATCCTCCATTTTTTTTTTTTTTACATAATTTGTCGTAAGAGGCCGATTACTAGGAAATAAAATGGAGGACAAAGTTCAGTTCCTTTAACTTCTTTCCAAAACCACAGCACTGGCATGCTGGTTCAATATCAGGGATTTTAAATATTATTTCGTATCTTAGCCATTGTGCCACAGTAAAGGTTCTCAATGTTTCCTCAATTGAGTCTTCAGCTTCTTTAGCACCCGATGTCATCCATCTTGAAAAGAGATAAAAAATTTACTGGACTCAAGCAGATGCTGTCAAAATTCATGATGTTGCAGCTGGCTTGTACGGTGACTTCAAGGCCAGTGTCGCCAACTGTCTGTTATTTCAGCTTCCTTTCTGGCTCGTCAAGCCTTCTCAGAAGTAGGAATGGCTTTTTTGGCATTGTATAATCATCATCGTCAGATTATATTTGGGTCCACTGCAGGACGAAGGTATCTCCCAGCAATCTCCAATTACTCCTGTCTTGCGCTAGCTGTTTCCAACTTACAGCTACAAATTTCCTAATGTCATCACCACCCCTCCTAGTTTTCTCCCGCCCTAGACTGTGCTTCCTTTCCTTTGGCCCCATTCTGTAACTCTCATGGTCCACTGGTTATCTGCCCGACGCATTACATGGCCTGCACAGCTCCATTTATTTCTCTTAATGTCAACCAGAATATTGGCTATCTCCATTTGCTCTCTGATCTGTGCCGCTTTCTACCTGTCTTTTAACGTTATGCCTAACATTTTTCGTTCCATCGCTCTTTACGTGGTCCTTAACTTGTTCTCGAGCTTCTTTGTTAACTTCCAAGTTATGTATTAGCACCAATAGAATGCAATGATTGTACACTTTTCTTATCAATTGCAGTGGTAAGCTCCCAGTCAGGATTTGGTAATGCCTGCCATATGCACTCCAATCCATTTTTATTCTATAAGTTTCCTTCTCTTGACAAGATGCCCTGTGTGTAATTAACCTAGATAAGCATCCTCCAGTACAGCCTTTAAAGGCTGACTGGCGATCATGAATTATTGTTTTCTTGCCAGGCTATTGAACATTACCTTTGCCTTGTGCATATAAATCTTCAACCCAACTCTTACACTTTCTCTATTAAGGCCCTGTGTCATTTGTTGCAATTTGTCTCCAGTGTTGCTGAACAATGTAATCTTCAAACCGAAGCTTGTTGAGATATTTGCCATTGATCCTCACTCCAGCGTTCCCAGTATAATAGCTTGAATACTTTTTCTAAGCGTGCAGTGAATAGCATTAGAGAGATTGTGTCTCCTTGTCTGACCTTTTTCTTGATAGGTAATATTCTATTTTTCTTGTATAACAGTAGTTCATTAATATAGCTCAACTTACTTTTCACTTTAGTGTTCAGCTTCCATGCCTTGGACAAGCTTTGTTCATTAGTACAATCTTACTGAGACTTGCTTTGCAGTCATACATAATACCCATTAAGGTCATGCCTTAATTCCAATCTCTTGGAGAAGAATGTGTCATTTTACTGCCTCTGTGTATTTGTTATGGGTAGCAACACAATGTTGTCTGTTAATTGTGTATTCAGGAGAAAATTTTCTAAAATGACATTGCTTATTTTCACAACCTGCGAAATGGTGTTGCACTTGGGAGTAAAGTATGCGTCTACTGCGTTTTAAAAAAAAAAAAAAAAAAAAAGCAGTGAGAGCTCTGATTGTGGGCGGTTACAGTTCTCATGGTGACAAAGTGCAGATAGCTCTTTGAGTAGTTTGAGCGACAGCTCTGAGCTGAACAAGTACAGCTGCTGTGCATGTAGAATATGCATACACTAGTGACGTTACATGTAATGTTTTATCAGCAAATCACACTCTGACTGTTTCATGGTGTTCTTAAACTATAGGCTATATTTTGCAAAGATACGTTTCATTTTCCATTCTTTTCGCTCTTGTCAGTGGATCAGATGCTACTGGATTGACGGTACTTGTCAGTCAGCACTGCAGTGATAAGAAATGAACAGAAAACGAAATAAAATGCCGCAGGTTTCAGAGCATGGAAGATGAAATGTTTTCAGAATATAAATCATGTTCCTCAAAAGATATGCGGAAGGAGTCAAGGGAGTGAGACTGTGATACAGCTTTTACTACCTGGCATTGCAGCGTTGCCATCCTAAACAGCTGCACTTAACACCAAATTTCCTTTCACTTGCTTCCCTTTTTTCTTCCATGGAGATGCTCTTTGACTCCATGACTTGGCGTTCGTAGGGTGGGGCACATTCTGTTTCCCAGATGCGTAGCTTTTGTCAGAGGGTTGAGGAGGGTTTGCAGCCTTGTCTTTTTCTTGGTTTCCTCATACCACCAGGCGATGAAGAGGCAAGCCTATACGTTGTGAACTTCCAGAGGAAGGCGATGGATGCAGCTGTCGAAGAGAGAGAACGGCAAGAGATGCCCACTGTGCCTACAAGGGAAGAAGCTGAGCTCAATACTAAGGATGAGTCGGAGGCAGATGACAACGTGCCAAGTGCAGACCACGAGGCCCTGGATGAGATCCTTACAGGAACAGAAGAAGAATGGCGAGTGACAGTGCTTGTTGTTTATTGAGATGTCTCAACCCTCACAAGTTTCCAGCTTTTAAGCAACTTTGTAATTGTTTAATTTATCACAATGAATCTGTTTTAATCTGCTTAATCGCTAAGCTTAAACATAGTATTTTCTTTGAGCCATAATTACTCCAATCAAATTATGCAGCTTCTCTTATTGTCACGTTGACAGTTTGCAGAAGGCAGCACTCACAATACAGCTGCCTTCTTTAGCTACCCTCCTACCTTTCCTTCAGACTTAATTCTAATCTTTTTTTATTATATTGTGGGAATGTGTTGTCTGAGAACATGGTTACGCTCGTTAACCTGGTGTATGAAAGGTCTTGTTTTAAAATTTTAAAATTTTACAACATTGGTTAAATGGAAGGGTTTTAGATCAATTACTGAAGACATAAGACTGCCTTTCAGTGCTTCATTTCTTACTAGCACAGTTTAGTCATTCGGAGCAGCACTGGCAGAAGAAATGTGCTTAGTGTATATTTTTACATAGCCAGGGCAGTTGGTGCAAATAAATCTGTAATCAAGTGCAAGAAGTGCTGAAATGCTATAAACACTGAAGTACAAAAATACATTGTCGTGAAGCTTGCGCCCCATTAAAGGCTGATTAGATCCTTATAATTCGATCTGCAATTCAAAGCATGACTAGACTAAGTCAGTTCGCATTATCAGAAGAATTATGTGGTGGAACAACCACAAGCCAGGCAAGTTTGAATGGATTCATTTTGAAATATGTGCAAAAAACAAGGAAACTAAGCAAGAACAGACAAGGTACATTCAATTCCCCTGTACTTTCTAAAGTAGTTCAGCAAGGCTGCACTTTACCATTCATTTTGGAGGTGTTATTGTGTCACCTTGTGCACAGTGCCGTTCATTTCAGAATGTGCAGGGAATATTCAGGCCCAGTTCCTGAACTTTCTGCACCGCTGGGATTGTCAGTGCCAATGCCATGCAGCAACAAAGCAGCAGACAATTTCTCTAGTGCCGTGGCAGCTGATGAAGCTACAAAATAATATGGCCATTTTACTGACAGAAATAGCGTTAATCAGCACCGACTGCACCCAGGTCCATGAGGAAAGCCAGTACTCTGGCATGGCCCTTTAGTGTGTCCCAAGACAGGAAGGAAAAGGCACTTGAAATCAACTTCAAAGTAGTTTCCCACAACTTCACAATATTGAGGTATCCAAATTGTTCTGTCTCTCCAGCTTACATGGCAGTATTGCAACTGCACCATTATACTGCTCATTTTTGCTGTTGGAATGCTGGCAAAGAGCCAGTGTCAGTTTTGCTCATAACATGGCAGCTGCAAATCTGACAAAAATAGGCATTCCCAGCTGGACAATGGTAGCAACGAAAGGTGCAAGATACGAATGCAAAAGCAGAGGCCCTGCACCACATCAGCACTTTTGCATTTGTTTCTGGAAGACCTTAGTGTTGTGGCTGCACTTCTGAATTGGTGCTCCACAAATTTAGAACTGTGCAGTGCAGGTGAATTGAACATACCAACAAATTTTTCAGCCATGAGGGCACTGTGCCCTTGTCTTTCCTTGCTTAAGTCCTCCTGCTAGGCTACTTGGTGAAACACAGCTATTAGAAGAGAGGTGCTAAATGACAGACATATGCAGAGGACAGACAAGACAAGTGCCACTACCAACTGTTTTCAAAAGCAATTAGTGCCCTCGTTTCTTGCACATTCTTCAAAATTATTTATGTAGTGGTTTGACGAGTGATTGTAACTATTTTGCTTTATCTCTTGGCCGCATCACATAGAGTTGTGGGCAAGTAGATATTTGCAACAAAGTATACTGTGCTCAATTTTGGTTTTCAGTTGTGTTGCAGGCAGACTGTCATTAAACTTTTGCTCAACAGAACTTTAGATTTACTTTCTTGAATGTGATTAGTAGTTCACTACTACATCAGTGTTTGTAATGACGAGATAAAACTCAAATGAGATTGAACAGTTAGTTTTGTGTTGCACCAGATTTACATGTAATGTATTGCCATTTAGGGTGGACTATACCGATGCTCTCGGGAGATCCCGGAGGTGTATGCGAAAAGACCTGCCCGCACTCATTGACAGTGATAAGGAACTTACAGGAAAAGCTGGGTAAGTGAGCCATCACGTTCAGTGCACACAGGTAGGTGGCTGTGTTGGCTTTAGAACTCCAGGAGGCATTGTGTTATATACTGGTGCTCATATCACTTAACAATCAATGAGAATTTGTCATTTGGTTTAATTGGTCTTGCATTCTAACTAGGATGTGTTAGTGTAACATACTGTAAGAAACACTAGCAAAATATAGACAGGGATGAGCTCTCGTCTTTATCTGTTTTTTGCTGGTGTCTATAGAAATATTATCTAAAAACATATTTTAGTTAGAATTTGGCAGTGGCAATGTTGACAAAGCAAATGAAGAATAGTAAATCCGTAGAAGATTTAAAAAATGGGTTGGAACACATTTGCTAGCCACTTCCAAGTCATGAATGAGAACTTGCCAATATCCTTGAAAAAAAAGAAGAAAACCACATTCTATGCATTTCACTAGTACTAACCTGCGGAGTGCCTGGAACCTAAAGAATACCAAACTTGAAACAAAGTTTCAAGTTTGTTATCTTGGCAGTAAAGTGAAGGATGATAGAGATGATGTCAAGAGACAAAGTTGGTGGTACTACTTAAGATTAATAGAATAAACTAGACTTAGGGTAGGTCATATCATGCACAGAACATAAAACCTGGTGGTCTATTAGATATGGCAAAGGATTAAATGGAGCAGTAAGACCAGGACACAAGAAACTAAAGATTTCTCTGAGATGCCTTTGGCCTACAGTGCACCTATAATAGAATGCCGATAAACCTTCTAAGAGAAGGATTAATGTGGCTGGGAAGCAAATTACTCATCGTGCATGTTTCATAGTGTTGTATAATTTGACTGATTGTTATTAAGCATGTAAATTTATATAGTTTACTGAAAACATCATTCATATGTTTCAGAAACAAAGTTGAGTCTGTAGCATGAATATTTGCTTCATGTCAGGCTATGAAAAGAAATGAAATATTCGTTACAAGTATTTGCACTGGTTATAACCGAATTTAGTGACTTATGATGCAATAAAGAGCACCAACTATGGTAAAATAATGGAACACGTCAAACTTCACTTCAGATGTGCAAGAGCTAGTGTACCTCTTAAAATACAATTGTTTCGGATTAGTCTTCATAATATGTGACTTATGACATTGCTTTTCATTAACAGAAGGTTACATTTACGTTCAGCACCATGTTAAAACTTTTTTTCCTTGTCATCATTTGTCACTACATTAAAAACTAGGTTGGGTTTTCATACTTAGATGCTGTGACTGAAAGGGCTGTACTATATCAACTCAAATCGGAGGTATCTGATCTGTACTGAAAATTACTTATATTCACACACCCATAAACTATAGCAGTCGCATTATATCGTCACAATTTCTTGGCAGATGTTCTTATGTTTTAGAAAAGTTAACTTGTTATAGAACTACTCCCCACGAAATGGATAGTTTTGTCTCTTGTTTGTTTGCCTGAATTTGTCTTTGCCATGTTAGACAAGGGATACCAACATTATGCTTCTGTGTTTTTTCAGTGTTGTTGAAGCAGACATTCCTGAACGTACAGCGCAGTTCCTGGCACATGAGCGCACACGCGAGCAGCTAAGGCAGCAGTGGCAGGAACAAGAGGCTGAGAATGCGTATAAAGAGTCGCTGCACTATGGCGATGTGCGCTTCCAAGGTTTGTGTCCCACATGTTGTAGAATCTTGGAGGTTGTGACATTGTTTTGGGAATTTGTGCTGAATAATTCCCTAATGTTTCCCTGAAGTGCATCATAGTTCCTGAGCAGATACTAAACACTCTAAAAGACTTGTGAATGTCAGTCACCCTTTGTGCATGGTGGATGAATAAACTTGTTCTTGCTCTGTGATTAGCAGGCAGTTAATGGCCTCCTCAATGCTTATGGCATTTACATAAAGGTTGAATGTTTTAGTAAAATCTATTTGTGGATTACTAATGCAAAAGAAAGCTTGACTGGGGACAGGAATACGAATGCATTTCACAATGTTCTCTTTGTCTGGCACTGGAAAACCACAAATGGATCAACACTAAGTCACCCAAAAGTTCACATTACTAAATAAGGCACAGATGTTATGTGCCACATGTTAATTTAAAACACCACAAGTGTCCTGGCAGCTAGAATTAGCTTCAACATGGTAGGCCTAGTTTCTTTGCTGATATAGTCTGTGCAAAATGTGTGCAAGTTCAGTGAATGTTTTCATGCAGTTATGCCTTTTTCCATCCAGAGGCCAGAGAGCATGGTGTTGGCTTCTATGACCTTTCTGGTGATTCTGCGGAGCGCGAAAAACAATTGGACATGCTGAACAAGCTCAGAGAGCAAGTGAGTTTAGGCAACACAGTTTTTCTTTTTCTACCCCTATTCCTTAGTGTTTTAACTTTGCTTATTCCTCCTTTTTTCTCTTGTGTTCATAGAAAACAACTTTGTGCAATGCAGCAGCTACAGATTTTGAATTAACTTGCTAGCCTTTATACACATTATATGAGATAAATGATGACCACATACCTTAGACATAATACTCCTGCAGAAACCCACAAGGTGGAGAGAAGTAATTAATAAAGGGAAAATAAGACAACCACTTAATCATAGCAACTGCCATGATTGGATGGATGTGTCAATTTTCCTTTATTAACCACATACCTTAGTTATTGTCATGGTATGTAAGGCTGAGACAGTTGAAAGAAAATGTGTCCTGGTCCTGGACCAGGACAAATTGTACTTCAACTGCGAGGCTTTTCTTTTGAGGAACCCGCATGGGTTTCCTTTGTAGCAACTGCCATGATTTGGTAGATGTGTCAATTTTCCTTTATTAACGACATGCCTTAGTTATTGTCATGGTGTGTAAGAATGAGTCATTTTATTAACTTGGTAGCATAGTCCAGTTCATTGCAAAAGCCAGCCCAAAACATTATACACTTTTCATTGTTGCTGTGTGACGAGATTGCAGTGCAACTACATGTGGCCATCTTCTTTTGAAAACACACCCATTATCTGCAAGTCTCTCTTTTTCTTACTGTCAAAGGATTTGTTGTTTTTCAGACAGAAAAACAAAAGGAGATCTCGAAAAGGATGAAAGAGAAAAGGAGGGCCATCCTTGAAGCACGCCTGGCTAGGATTCGTCAGAAAAAGAACATTCCAGACAACAAGCAAGAGGAAGAAGATAAAGGTATGGCCTTACATGCATAAATGAAAATAACAAACGCACTTGGAAACTATACAGCTAGAACTCTTGATTTGCCCCAAAAGTAATCACATAATTGCCATATAATATGAGTATCACGCAGTGCACTTTTGATTGTGATCAATTCCGATTGGCCTCGATCGCAATCAAGTATGCATCATGTGACACCTATATAAGGTAACCTAATCACCATTGGAAAATTCATCTTTTTGCGGCTTACATGTACCCAAAACTACTGGAGCACTATATTCTGCACCTAAGCACAACAAAATCAATAGATATGCATTTGCATTATGAAATGTACTGTGATATGGCAATGCACATACAAAAATGATGAAGTATGTTAATATAGCGCTTACAACGTTTTATTTGACGAACAGATGTGGCACACTGAAGCACTGAGATGTGGCAAACTGAGGCACGTGGATGTGATGCAGCAGTCCACAAGCATAGTGGGAACCAGTCTAAAAGAGAATTCATAGTTTCCATTTGGAACCTTTGTGCTTGTTTTTTGTACTCTACAGTAAAATACAAATGGGACGTTCCCCAACAGCTGAGACTCCAGTAGAAAAGCAGCTTGAAACTACTTATAGAGAATTGCTTCACCTTTAGTGATGTACTCAGCAACTGCTAGCATTTATCACTCGTTAATGCTTGGCAAATGTTAGTGAGTGAGTGAGGTCTGCCATGGACAAGCACAGGCAGCACCTTTCATAACGGCACACCCTGCACGTCTGCAGCAGCAGAGCTTCAGACTGTTGCACGACATTCACAATTCCCGGTGCCTTTGCTAACACTGTATAGAAAAGCTCAGTATCACAGCAAGACTTTCATCTGATGAAATCAGAAGTTGCAGTTACATAGAAATATAATATCTTGTAGACTTCATAAAAGGAGTCTTCTCTACCAATTTCATGCAGCTTGCTTATGCTGCACTGTGTCTGGACAACCGTTAATACTCCTTTTCTAGTGGTGATATAGAAATACATTTAAATCTCAATATAATGAAGTCTGCAAAATCAGCATTTCACTTCACTATATTAAAATTTCATTATACCTTTTATGCAGTCACTGACGAAGTTTTCTCATGCAGAAGAGGCTGTAAAATCTTCCAAGTCATCACGCAGTCATAAAAAACAAATTTGAAAGAAAAAAAAAAACAAGGACACCTAAGCACTTCTTATGAATTGTGAATGCAAAAGTTATAACGTCCATTTGAACGCCACTGAGCAATCCTTCGAGTTATGAATTCCTTGCAGGTAAGCGAGCGTGTTAAGACGCATGGTGCGTTTTGATTTGGCTTTACCAAGGCACAGTTAGAATGCAGGCAAGAGCTTGCACGGACGAGGAACATGTGGATGGCACAGGCTTCTGAAATAGAGGGTGATTTGCCATTGCGGCGATGTTCTCTCCCCTCACGCAACACCTCATTTCTATATATTGCCTCAGTATTCTTTCCTGGTGCCAGTGAAATTCTATTATATTGAAATGGCATATGAACCCACTTCGTTATATTGAGGGACAAAATACATGTTGTTCAATGACCAGAAATTATAAAAGTCGAATACTTCGTCATATCAAGAATTTCATTGTAATGAAGGTTGTTTATCGAGGTTTGCTATTTGTTCCATGAGCTGCACATAATGTTTCTTTTTTTTGCTCACTCTGACTCAAATAAATTTCTCATCCAACAGATTCATCCGAAGATGAAACTGAAACAGTTGACACCAGCAGCAATGCCTCAGATCGTTTGAAAATTACTGGCAATTCCGACACTCTGGAAGTTCCTGAAATGCGACCGTGGGATGAAGGCAAGAACTTGGCAGACATGGTCAACGACCCACACTTCCGAAAGAAGAAATGTGAGTTTGTACTAGGTTACATGAAATTCTAGCAAGGGCAGTGACATATGCCTTTGTCCTCTACATTCTTCGGTCAATGCAACCAAGTGTCACTGTCCAATCAGCGAGTATAATGTATGCCATTGAAGCAATCTTGGCAACACTACTGGGTTAGTAAGTTGTTTTTTTTATTAACAGCCTCTAAATAGCACCTAAGCAAACAAAGTGAACAGCTGTTGGTTAGTGGATACGACTCAGATTTCATAATGTGGTTTCTGAGCTTTCAACACACCAACAGGTGTTCTGCTGATTCTCAACATATCGTATTCTGCATGATTTTCAGTGAGTGGTATTGGTGGTGTTTGTTTACCTTTAGTATCAGAAACATGTTCTTGCGAGCTTTTTCTGATGCATCCATTCATATTACAAAGGTAAAATCATTCATGGAGAGAAAAGACGACAGAAAAAAAAAGCAAGGAGAGAAAAGGAAGGGAGGTCAACCAGACAAGTGTGTGATTTACTACCCTGCACTGGGGGCAAGGGAAAGGAAGACTAGAAAGATAAGAAAGAAAGAGAAGGAGCACTTGTGAGCACTCAATAGAATGCACAGCTGGACTGCAATCAGCCACTGAGGCCGGTCTTCATCAAGAACTGCAGTAGTGCATGAATAGCTTTCTGTGCCAGCGACGAATGTGGCCATGGTCCAATAATTTTCCTATCAGAAAATGTTCTGGAGTCCAGTCGGCTTAGTGCAATTTGTGTGCGCAACAATGTGTGCGCACTATACTCATGGAACGAAACGTGACAGTGGAACATTAAGTTAGAACACTCCTAATGTGCAATTACTCAAGAGTTTCATGTCATGTCGCTATGAATGTGGTGACTAAAGGTGATACTGACTTCGTTCTGAGTGTAAGAGCAAAAATTGCACCAATGTCACACAAGCTGGAGACGGTGGAAGCGAAAGCATGTGCATTAGTTAGTCTTAAGTTGATGCATTCTAATTTGTGAGAATAGTACACATAAATTAATAACAATATAATAGAAATAATTATAATAAAAAACTATTGTTTGGCACCACTGCCAAGGCTGGCAGTGCAGAGGTTTCACAAACAGAAAATATACTGATAACGGCACCACATATCAGCTATTTCCCTTTGATAAGCTTGGATACTCTTAGTCTACATCTTATATTCTTCACTTCTAGTGTCTCAAGAGGATTGGGTGGAGCTTCAGAGGCAAGAAAGACCGACGGAGTTTGCCCCTCCGTCTGCGTACCGCTCAACCACTGGTCCCAAGAGGACAAAGTACTCCAACTTCACAAGGGGGCAGACACAGTTTGGAGCCAGCGCAGACACCAGCAATTTGCAAGAGACCGACCAAGCCCCACAACCAAGGCACCTGCAGAGTTCTGCCTTCGAAGACATGATTGCACAGAGGCTAGCTGAAGCACGCAGGGCAAGCGAACAGCAGTCACCATGGGGTGGTCCCTTCTAAGGAAGTTTTTCCCGAAATTAACAGTAAACATTGTAGTCTCGACCTAGGCACAATAAATGAACTGCTTCCCACTAGCTGTTACAGTTTCACAATAGTATATCTTTTACGAGTTCCTAAATCAGAAGTTGGAAGCTGAAGCGATAAAAATTCGGATGCTGACATTGTGTGTTGTCTGACAGAAACATGTCAGTGTGTCACCATCTCTCATTTAGAAAAGAACTATACTCCGATCACCAAGCTTCCACGATACTGAACACTCCAAGAAACTTGCGAGGCTGCATTTATTCATGTTCACAAATCACAAATGTTATCCCTGCACTACCAACCATTTTACAGGCTGCCTCAAAGACGCGACATGTCTTTCCTTCCAAGTCAAAGGATGTACAGTGAGGAAACATAAACATAAAGGCCCTTTTTCACACTAGACACTTTTTTTTTTGTAGCTAACCTACAGCTTTCACCTGTAAGCAGCAAATGGTGTGAAAACAATTTTAGATTCTCTGACCTTACATGCAAGTATACTCTGTTAAGCATCTCCTAAGTGTTCTTGTTTGAAAAAAACGGATGAAAATTCTGGCAATGAGAGGTTTTTTTTGCACATAACACCACATAACACCAGAACAAAAAATGTTTTAATTCTACAGCAAAATCTGCGTATGGATTAAATGTAAATTTTACCTCGAGGTGTGGGTTCATGGCACGAGGTGTGGTTTCACTGCAGTGTGGCACGCACTGCCATGAAGCCATACCTTAAAACAATGTTCTCCGCCAGCCAAAGTTTCATCATCTCCTAGGGAAGCCCACACTCACATGTTGGGGCTCATTATAGAACCCTAAGTGGTCGAATTTAGACCGGAATTCCCCACTATGGTATGCCTCATTATCAGATTGTGGTTTTGACATGTAAAATCCCATAACGTAATATTTTTACCTTAACATGTAACTAAATAAAACACTTGAAGCTAGCTAATAGCCTGGCTTCTCCACACACAGAGTGCATGTGTAGGGCCCTGCAAGCGCTGTGATCATATTAGTCCTCACAGCTTTCCAGCTGTACTTGGGTTCTAGGGAACATACAGGGGAATGCAAAAGACAGTATACCGTTCAGAATTTTTCTAGTGAACTTTAGGTGGAAGTTGGGGTGCAAGTCTTCTCAACCCCACTCCTAGAATAGAATCATGTTATTTTATTCTCACCTACCTGCCTATTGATCTTGATGGCTAAGTGGGTTCGTCATACTACGCAACACAATAGCCCACTAAGGACTACTACTACCGGCTTGCTGTGCAGCAGTGGTGGCCTAGTGAAAACGGAAAATTGGTTGTTCATGAATAAAAAAAGGGTGCATTGCTTCCATAAGTAAGCAAAAATGCAATGTGGTAACTTTCAGGAACTTTCTTTGGTAGGAAACGTTTGTATACATGAAAATGGCACCAAATTTGTGACGTCACCCTGACATTCTCATCACTGCCAGCCAAGGCTTGTGTTCACAATTTTAAAAAAAAAAGTTAGACCTGTATTTCTTTTTCGTTAATAATCTTTTATTTCCACAATATCAGTGTGCACTAGTCTAAGCTGATTTGGTGCGTCACCTTAAAGAACATTTCAGTGTCCCCATGCATTCATTGTCTTTTGCTTTCAGTCTGTCCATGCTTATCCTTGCTATTCAAACAGCCACAAATGGCCATCAAGAGTAAACATAAGAGACAAGAAATACCATACATAGCATTTATTTTATCCATAATTTTTCACATACAAGCGAGCTTTCAAGAGCCCAGCAACATGGATCCAGCAGCAAGCTTTCACTCGGTGGAAGTAAAAAATATTGGTCAGCAACTTCCACGAAACTAGCGTAGGCGTCTCCCCCCCTTTTTTTTTTTTTTTTCATGCATGCAGCACAGTACTGGAAGGTTTAGTTTCCAGGCCTATGGAATGCACATGTACTGTCACAAAGAGTGCCTCTAGTGGGGCAGTTCTACAGGCACACATGTTAGAAGTCCTCAGATGGCCAAGCCAAACACAGATACAATGCAATACATTGTCTTGTTTTCCCAACGTACAGTGCAGCTTCCTGAAAGGCAAAAGCAAACATATTGTGATTCACCAGAGATAATTCACCAGAAAGAGCTACACTTTGCATAAGGATCAACACTGCTGAGCTCACTGATGTCAACACAGTGGTGTTCATACTTTTTTTGGAGCTATCTTTACAAAAGTTGCGACTCAATAGTACTGGGGAGAAGCATCTGGGATCGTAATTTGTAATGATGCTCATCTTTCCTTTTTTCTTTGTTATCTTCGTCATTGGCTCACACAAAGCCACATGCCTGTGATCTTTTATTAATATTGGAGTTTAAGTGCCAAAACCATGATCTGATTACGAGGCATGCCGTATTGAGGCTCTGCATTAATTTTGACCACCTGGATTTCTTTAATGTTTGGCTAAATCTAAGTACACAAGTGTCTTTGCATTTCACTCCCACCAAAATGCAGCTGCTGCGGCGGAGGTCAAGATTGAACTCACGGCCTTGAGCATTGCAACACCATAGCTTAAGCTACTGAAATGGGTGCACCTGTCATCACACGAATTACCCATGCATGGGATGTATAATAAATTAATGGAATTAGAAAAGAATCCTTTCAAAAATATGGCGCCTGGTGCAGATCATTAATATAATTATTCACCAACAGCATTTAATTAAATGGAGGACAATAAATTATGCACTGTTTATCACTTTAGGTCTCTATCTTTCTGTAATCTGCTCTCCTATTACAATCATTACATGTGTTTGCCCTACCTGCCATTTTTCCAACGTATCCCATCTTTCGTACTGCTATCATCAGTCTTCAGAGTGCAGCACACATATTCAACATGCTTCATCTTAAGCATTATAGACTCTTTTAGTGGATTTACACATCTGATGTTCTGGTATTTCAAATGGCTAAGTACTACCCTCAAAATCAATAAGCCCAGTTTCAAGCCTGGCTGCCCCATTTGTATTATTTGCTTATAACTATGCTTATTGTTGCTAACATGACAATGTTTTCAGGCATATGTTAACCAGATATCTACTATATCTTGGCTATTATATGAAGGGACATACAGAAGTAGGCTTCTCCACATATAACCACTTCTAGTGGAGAATCCAGTTTTCAGTGCCCCCCTCCCTGTCTGTTATGCACGTGCAGACAACATTTAAATAGCACCAAATTTCAAGGATACAGAGTAGAGATGGGTCGATTATTCTTTTATTCGATTAATGATTAATCATTCATAATTTTTGCCTTTTAATCTTTCAATGCAGGGTTTTTCATTGATTAACTGATTAATCCAAAATTTCTGCCGGGCACTTTTAAGAAGGCTGAAACACAGTTACCTACTTTTGTAGGACCCTATTTTAATGTTTGTGAAGTGGAACCAAATTTGAAACACAAGTGTATAAACATTTGATAAAGGATAACAATTTGTTAAACACTACATATAGTTTGCACTAGTTACTTTTGAAAAGATAAAGGACATATGTTGTAAAATGGCACTTAGTGCAGAATTATATTTATTTATTTATTTATTTAAAAATGTCCTTACAGGCCTCGTATGAGGCACTGGGTAAGGGGGGGGGGGGGGGGCATTACAGTAGTATTAAACATCGCACTAGTGAACCCCGTACAGTAAAGGATAACAAGAAATAAATGGCATAAGTGAAAGGTCAAGTACAACTGAAGTTTGCAAGAACTTGCAATATACACAGAGGAGAAGAAAATTACTGGTTTAGGATTTTAAACCACATGCACTTTTCTATAAAGCAAAGAAATATCAATTGGCTGATATGTTTGGATGAAACCGGCACCTTCTTTGAATGGCCACTCAACCAGCACATGCCATAATAGATGCTCCGTTGCTATAGATTTGTTGTAATCAATGTCAACTACATCGCTATGTCAAAGTAAATGCTCCAAACCGGCGCGCATGCTATGCCATATCTTTAGCGGACTGGGAGTGGCACAACGATGAACGACTGGGCTGCTATAGTACGCTTTGAATTGCGAGAACATTTCAAGCCTTCGGATTTGGGCAGCATAGTGGCGTGTCTGGTGTGAGGGAAGAGGGGAAGTGCTTGGCACAGCATCACTCGGCACTCGGAAAAACAGTCGACAGTCACTGCTCACGCACTGCCACTCCAGTACAATTTCAAAATTTCCACGCAACTCCTGTTGAACCCCCAAAAATGATTAATCGAACAGGCCTAATTGATTAGGCCGATTAAATGAAAGATGTGCATCGATGAAGATTATTCATGTTGTGGGATAAATTTAATTGAGTAATCATTCAGCGATATTACCAACCCTAATACAGGGCCTATAAAATATTATAATGAATAGGTATGAACATCGATGCCAACCTAAAGCTATTTACAAGCAATGTCTTTTCAAAAGATAAACACTACACAACTGTAATGTGTATGGTTGTCCTGCTGAACACACAGGGGAACTGGCACGAAAACACATAATGAATACAGGCCTTGTGTGCTATGTAGCGCAGAATTACACAATCATTATAACAGAAATAAACCTCACAAACTTAAACAAACACGTCCTTTATAAGACTGCTGTATCTCTTCATGATTCAGAATCAGAATGGCTGGATTATATGGCCCAGGCTTCACAGTGATGATGTTTTCATAATCTCACACTTCCCACCCAAATGTTCAGCAGTATCTGTTGAGCCACAGCACAGGGGCCTTCAAGCATGCCAGTGCTAGAGACAATCCAGATCAAGCATAGCCACACATCACTTCAAGCACACTTGATATCGATCCTGCTATACTCACCCAAGCTTTGACTGCACTTGAGTGCTGTGCAGACTTACTTCAGCGAAGACCGAAACTGCCCATGTGACGGGCATTATTAGGTAGCCTTCCTCACCAGTGTTGGTAATTTAGAGATGCTAAATTTCGTGAGGTTGTTATTTGTCACCTTAACAACAACTTTGCCCTTTTGGGGTCTTAGCGACTTCAAAGCCAGATTCCAAAAAGCTTAGCCAGATTCTTCAAAGGATTCTGGCTAAGCTCACTTGCCTCTATTTTATCCCTAGGCAGATCTAAAAACATACTGAAGTGCTTATTGGGGAGCCACCTGGGTACACTAAAACTGCTTTTCTGGTAAAAGCACAACCTTGAGATCTTACACCATGTTAGAAAACAAAGGTTTGTTATCCCTTTTCACATTTCGACCATTGACTCGCTACTGTGGGAGGTAATTTAATATAATAAGGAAGACATTCACAAGCAAATGAAACAAAGAAAATTCCGAATTTTCAAGTGACCTTTTCCTAAGAATGGGGTATTTTGAACTCTGACATGATGACTTTGTCGAGAAAGAAGTTATTTGACATTGTCGCTCGCCAAATAAAGTCACCTGTAAATGGCATATGTGCACTGCCTGCTGCATGTACTTTTGAACATCCATTAGCCCTACAAGAGATCATACAAGGTGGTGTATAGACTATCTCACCATCAGTGGTGTTGTCCCAGTAGCAAGACGTTGCTGTGTGAAGGCCAGCACCGTTCTTTTCCATGATAACACATGTCACTGAAAAAAATTGTGCACCACAGATCATGTATAAAAGAATGCATAAAATTTGATTTGGTTTTCTTTTTAATGCTTCAAAACTAGTAGTTACAGAAATATAACATGGTCTAATCAATGCTACAATATATATGTTTACAGATATGCAAAAAAATTCAACATATTCTTTTATTCAGCTGTCAGGACATTCAGAATAACATGAAACTAGGGACAGAAGAATTAAGTTTAGATTAATGGTAAACCATCATCTTTAATGAAAACAAAATAAGTAGGTATTGTTTATAACAAATGAAATAGTGACGAACACCATATGCAATGAGAACATTAATTAGCGCCATTCAGATCCCACGAGTTTTTAAAGTGTTCCAATAGTACACTTTGCTTATTCTAAATCATAACCATGTAGCAACGCCAGCGAAGCAGACTATTCAATTTACACTTAAATGTGCATGCACCATTACCTATGTACTTGAATGGCTTGTTCATTTTTGTAAGTTGGCCTAGTATGTGCTCCACAGTGGTGTTCGTCCACTGTGGTACTTTGCTGTGTTGGTAAACGTTTCCACCGATAATTGTCTCCATCGCCTGCAACGCAAAACATGTTTTCATTGCAATCACGAAGGCTGTCAAAACTGTTTTAGCCTTATATTGTATCCTAATGATTATAATGCCTGTCAAGGACCGCTTTACACGTGCTTTACGCGGGCGAAGAACAACTCGCGGTAATTTACAGCACGACTTCATTGCACACAGGCACATTTGTTAATCACAAAAGAAAACAAACTGCGCCACCAATTCACTATCAATAAGTTCGGTACAGTACTACAGTGAGTCAAGCCTGTCTGCAATCTCATCAGGATATTCAGGAAACGGTACGTACCTCCTTGATTATGGCACTGACTTCATCTACTACGAATGTACCCTGCAAAATTAAAGACAGGTTACAGTACAGAAATGTTTTCTTAAAGCAGCACGCAACCAGTGATGCCGACAATCAGAAACTTGGCTCGCGGCAGCTCATGCTTACCTCCATTGTAGAATAAATAGAGATGGTCAGGTTGTATCCTTGAGTGAAGTTAGTTATACGTAAATGAGCTTCACCACGAAGGAATCAAGGGGCAAACAAATAAGGACGTAACGAAAAACGGGGGTAAACAAATTCCTACGATGTGGGCAAGCTTGTAGGCCGCTGCTACTGTCGGCTGCAAACCAGCGGCAGTGGCGTCCTCTAGCCACTCCAGACCTGCACAGATGGCAGTCGTCTGCGCTTATAGCCTCCGAGATTTGCGCGCACCGTCTGTTTGAATTATAGAGTTTCTCACTATAACCATAGGCAGGTTGCGCACGTAGTTCCCGCGCCTACTAGGGCGCCCCTCGCGGCGGCGAGCGCGGAACCGGCAGGATACGACCGGCTCGCTTGCGTTCGGAAAGCCTGTATGTGCACTGTTTCGCGCGTAGCTGTTGCCTTTTCTGAGCATTGCCGAAGTGCAATCCGAGCTGTTGAGTAGTGGGCTGCAACAGCACGTACACGAACTCACGAGGAACAAAGTTTTACAGGTTTCCAAGCCGACCATATGAACCAGAACGGTGTCAACACTGGATAGCGCTCGTCCGACGGCATAAGCTGTTTTATGTTCCGGCATTATGCCAACCCAGTCAAAAAAAACAATTGAAACCATTTGGAAATATCAATGGGTCCAACTGGAAACGGCAATTTCCAATTGGGCCAAGTGTTATCACCAACAGGACCATTTGGACCAGTTAGAACGGCCAATTGGTTCATATGGAAACCCTCACTTCCAATTGGGCCAGATGGAGTCTCCAGCAGGACCATTTGGGTAAATCTGGATTGCCACATGGTCCAAATGGAGTTTTCAAAACCATTTGGACAAAATTTAAGTGAGAAAATGTTACTGTCTTTTGTGTACAAAATTTGCAGATTTCTCTTTCCCTTTTGAAATTTCTCTTTTGAGATTTGGACGTGAGATTCGAGATTGGATTCGTGAGATTGGAAGACACTATTTGGCATTTGGAGGGCAAGTAAATGTGGAACGACCGCAAAAAAAAAAGTGGTCGGTCTATTGATCATGTTACAGTAAAAAAAAAAAAAAAAAAAAACTTGCACTGTTTTATGTGTTTCTTAAACACACGACTCAAACAACTTTTAGGCATAAAACAATTTGTAATTTAGCAATAATGTTTAAATTTTTTATTTCACATCTATGAGATAATTCTTCCTTGGAATTAAATTTTCTCTCAGCGTCATTTTTCCTTGGCGACCGAACGGGAGAGCATAATCGACATCAACATTAGCAACATGTGCTCGTGTGTGCTGATCGCCTTGCGTGCTTCGTGCGACCGTCTGACAGCACTATGATCACCCACGCGTACGTGCGGTACGAAATCGACAAACATTTAGCAATTGTGCCCGTGACAGACATAAAGAACTTCAAGCCTGACGACGACTTTTCGGCGGCTTTTTATATGGTCAAGTGGACGGACGCGGCCGGCACGTGTGCCCACTACCGTGCCAGAATTTTGCAGATCGGAGGTAAGTTTCCGCGTTTCCAAAGCTCTTGTAATTATATTGCATTACTGCACTACACGAGTGCACGGGTCACTCACACTCGTCTGAGTTAAATGATTGCACGCATATATGTATACGATTTTGTGTAATGTAGCAAATATGCATGATGCACTGAACTAATTTGGACAAAAAGGTTTCAAGTGTGTTGCATGAGTGTTTTTTTAAAAGCAAGGTTTCCCCGAGAGCGTCGTGACAGCACTGGTGAAACATACGTGGGGGAGAACATTGCTGACATTGACAGAACAGCGAAAAGCTATACTGATTAGAACAATTTTCTTCCATTTGCTGCTTGAACCTTAGCTACATAAACAGCAAATTGTGACTCTCTTAAACCTGGTCGGATTGCTGAACATTAAAGTTGAGGTGCCTTTTTATCCAATTTCAGCTTGCCTGTCTTGCCAGCTTTTGAGGGCAACAGGTTTTTCAGGAGTCCATACACAATGCTGTCTTTCTTTTTTATCCATTTCTGCAGGTTGTGCCGCGACTAGACCGGAAAGGTGCCATGAACAGTATCCAGCATTGCATTTTCCTTCGTAATAAAGCTTTAAATCCTACTTTTCACTTGTTGCCTCATTGTCACATGTAGTTATTATCTTAAGGAAGTAGTGGCTCCTTGTTGTGTGATATGATGTGAAGCAAGAAAAGCATTGGAAAGAGCATTAATGAAGAGATTCGCTTTTTGTGCTGTTCATATTGTTTTGCATCATATTAGATCACAATATGTATTAACCAACTTGCCGAGCAACATGTAACGTTGTGGTTCCTTATTGCTGTGCTAGCTTGCCAGATTCACACAGCGCAGGCTGTGCACAGCCAAAACCATTTGACCCGTCGAGCGGCTCCATTTGGACCATTTGGTTCCATGCCAATTAGCCCAATTGGTTCTATGCCAACTGCACCACGTGACCCAATTGGCAACAACCAATTGGTTCTATGCCGACTGCACCATTTGAACCAAATGGTATGCAACCAATTGGCCCAATTGTTCCAAGTGGCCCAATTGTGTACTAATACACAAATGGAACCAATTGGAAACAAGTGGAAATTTTCCAATTGGGTCCAATTGTTTTTTTTAACTGGGAAGTGCGTAATAACGCTGAATTCTTTGCTTTTACAGCAATGATGGCAGCAACGGGACACCTGCAGTCAGTGGCGTAGCTAGGTCGTCTGGCACCCGGGGCCCATAGGTCGTCTGTCCGGACCCCTCCCCTCTCCCGGGTTTATTCGAGGAAGGCGAGGATATCAACAATTTCCGCGTGTCTCCAGATGTATATAACACCCCCCCCCCCCCCCCCCCACTGGCCCCTTGCACCCGGAGCCCACGCCCCCCCCCCCCCCCCCTTTGCTACGTCACTGCCTGCAGTGCGTACCAGGATATGCAGCAAACAAAGTAGTTTGTTCCCACACTATACCGCAGTAAAGATGTGGAACTCTTTACCAATCCTCTCCCATTCAAACAGCGCTAGGGCTTGCTGAGAGATTTAAGGAGGGGTTGCAGCCGGCTGAGCTGGCATACACCCTTCTGCGCCCAGCATATCAACGAAGGGGCAGGTGAGATCACCAAAATTGTTGACAACGTGGTTTATTGGAACCTCCTTTGCACGCACTGAAAAATCGCAACATAAAAGTATCGCACTTCCAGTAACTTGGGCGAAAATATTTTTCCAGCGTAGTCTAACAACTGGTAAGTTCATCCCCTTTTTTTGTGTTTGGGGAGAGCAACGTTAGAATACCTCTGGTAGGTCTTACGAGTCGTTCGTACGCCCCACGTTCTTGGATGAGATGTTTTGGATTCGTATTTGCCGTCCTGTATGTACAGGGAAACTACCGCGGCGTCCTTGCACTTCCCTGCGATGCCAGCACGACAATCGCAGCTCCCCGCTAGGATTTGTCTGCTGTCGCCGATCTTCAAGAATCAATGTCGCCTATAATTTCATGCGTCCACACCATAGATAACGAAGTAACTTAAGCTGAGCTTCACGCATCTCGCTGGTGCATTATTTTTCGTTTGCGGAATAAACCTAGCAGTCACTTCCAATCAGTGCGAGTTCAGCACTTCGCTCACGCCGTAGACGTGCCCCACTTCAAATAGACGACTTCCTTTCTCTAAATTCTTTTCCCTAAAAAAGCTATGAAGATCTTGTAATTCCTGAAACCCGGTTAAAATTAATATCGGCACGCTGTTTCGCGCCATCGCTACCATTTGACAGGACGCCAAACACGCAGCGCGGGCTGCTGACGCCGTGAGTAATCCTACCACATTCGCGCAACTATTCGTCAGATGGCGCTAGGGGTTGGAAAGACAGGGCGCCGCCTAGCACTTGCAACGTGCCCATAGTTTCTGTAGTGAGAAACTCTATGGTTTGAACTGTTCAACCGGTGGCCGTTGGTGTCGCTTTTATGACTTCTTCTTTTACTGTTCGTCTGCTAGTCTACGGTTGACAGGGGCGACGTTGTATTTAGGATGGCGGCTGTTGTGTTGTGACCACGGAGGAAGGAAACTAAGGAGAGGCCCTGACGTCACTCTTTGTGAAGCAAAAGTGAAGCCGGAATTTGGCGTTGCTCATGGCGATGCTCCGCCTTTTGGGCCACCCTCCTCTCTTGTTTACATCTTTCGCGAAACCACGCCGCGCTGCGCGTGGTGTCGCGCGCGCTCGCGCAACATCTGGCAGAGCACGGTGCAGGTAACACAGCGCAACAAGACACGGTGACTAACGCAAACCCGCCCACTCAGCGCCTTTGCCACGGCCCGAAACCTACCAGAGCAACACGTGTGAGTGCTCAAAACCATAAGAACGCCGCCATTGTGGCCCAAAAGGCGTGGCCATACTATAGGCACTATAGCCATACTACACTATAGCCATACTACAACAAAAAATAAAAAAGCAGCAAAAAAAATGAGAACCTACTACGTCATTTCCGCCACACTTTTCTCCTAGCGCGCGGAGGGGGTAGGGCCTCTCCTTAGTTTCCTTCCTCCGTGTGTTGTGACGAACTGCTTGCATAGTTGATTTTTGCAAACACAGTGACACTGATGTCAAAAGGCGTTGATCGGTCCCTTGGCGTTGACTGCGCGAACCCGAAAAATGTCGGTGCGTGTAGTTCTGCGCTGCTCTCTAAATAGCGTTAAATAGCCGCGCCTATTATTGCCTTTTTCACGCAGTAACGAACCGCACAGCTCTTACACATGAAGTCACATTGTTTATAGAATTCGTAAAGTTCACGACAGTTTCATTGTTTAAAAGTTCGCTTCTGTGCTTTTTAGAAACTAAAAACGATCGTAACGTTCGACGACAGAACGATTACCACTCATTTTAACTCTTCAAAGTTACCCGTGAGTGTGTCTTGAATGCAAAAAGAGAACTACGAATACAGCTTCGAATTCATCTGCTTACGTACCTTTCGCACCACCGTTATGCTGCCGCCGTACCACGCAGAAAAGATAGCTTTGCAGTTTGGAAAGAGTTCCATGACACAAAGATTGCAGTGCAGCACATATTAAAGCACTGGGATCCCTTTTGCAAGCTTTCAACCTATTTAGACATCACACTATATTTTACCAAGCGCAGCCAGAGACGAGGCAGAAGACGACGCTCGCTGATAGCGCGTGCGGAAAGAAAGTATAAAAGGCTGGCCGGCTGGCTCGCGCGGTCGTTCTTTCTGCCTTTCGACGGTGGTTGGCGACTTCGGCGTTCGAGTACGTGGCATCTCCGCTGATCTTCCTCGCGGTCACGTAAGGTGGACTGCTCTGCTAGATGTTGGACAGTTTAAGCTTGATTCTTGGCAATAAGCTATTATAGGGTGTACAGCTGTTTTTCCTGAGACAGCGAGCCCGTCCTCATGACGAACAGCTCGCCTGGTTATACGGACGCTGCCCCTGGTGAGCTTAGCTTCCGTCACTTCTGATCAAATGCCCCCAGCTGGTTTCGTATGGGGTGAGCGCTTGTAGTAGTGGAGTGGCGTCGGGACAACGCCGGCCGAGGGGCACGATCGAAGGCTCAACGACCGGGGCGCGGAGCACCGCAGAAGTCCTCCGTCAACGAGGGCCAAAGACTGGCTCTCGGCCGATGTCGTGCCGACGCCACTCCGCTAAATCACTACATTGGCGACGCGAGATAAAACCTTCCTGCTACCACTTGCGCCTACTCTTATTTCTGCTGCTTCCACCATGGATGCTCCGCCCATGTCTCCTTCGCCGACGACGACTGCGTCGGCACCGGCCTTCCCGTCCGCTACTCCTCCACCCGTCGCCTTCCACTACACCGGTGTAGTGGAAGGCGTTCGTTCGATACGTTTCCACTGGTGGCGGGAGGCGAGGCGTCACCGGACGACAGAAAGAATTAAGGCCGTGTTACTAGGCTTCGAGGGGCAGCGGTCGTTTTACATGACGTCGCAAGGTGACCAGGCTACTACAACTTAAGACATCTTAAGCGTCTTTGACAAACATTTGGAGACAGTACCAACTGCTTGATACACCGAATCATCTTCTGGAACCGCAAACAGCAGCCAAGAGAGTGTTTCCAGGAGTTTGTCACCGCTCTACGTCGGTTGACACCCGCCTGCACGTTCGGCGCGCCACGAGTCCCTGCGAGACTATAGATCCTGCAAGGCGTCTCGTCTACAAGAATCCGCGATGGGCTGCTTTACGAAGGATCTACATTGACGCTACAGAAGGCCGAAGAAATTGGAAGGAGCGTCGACGTTTTCAACGATTCTCCCGTGGATCGAGTCTCTACGCAGCGGCAAGATGGCGTCGCTCACCGGAGCCTTCCTCGCTTAGGTGCTCAAGATGGCGGTCCTCGCCAGCCTTCATCCTCGATCCGATGGGTTCAAGATGGCGCCAGACAATATGGCGGGAAGCCGCGATTTGGGGAAGCCGGCCAACATGGCGCCGCTCACTGGCGCCTTCTTCGCCTGGGTGCTCAAGATGGCGGACCTCGCCAGCCTTCTTCCTCGATCCGATGGGTTCAAGATGGCGCCAGACAATATGGCGGGAAGCCGCGATTTGGGGAAGCCGGCCAACATGGCGCCGCTAACCAGCGCCTTCCTCGCCTGGGTGCTCAAGATGGCAGTCCTCGCCAGCCTTCTTCCTCGATCCGATGGGTTCAAGATGGCGGCAGACAATATGGCGGGAAGCCGCGATTTGGGGAAGCCGGCCAACATGGCGCCGCTCACTGGCGCCTTCTTCGCCTGGGTGCTCAAGATGGCGGACCTCGCCAGCCTTCTTCCTCGATCCGATGGGTTCAAGATGGCGCCAGACAATATGGCGGCGAGGCCGCGATTTGGGGAAGCCGGCCAACATGGCGCCGCTAACCGGCGCCTTCCTCGCCTGGGTGCTCAAGATGGCAGTCCTCGCCAGCCTTCTTCCTCGATCCGATGGGTTCAAGATGGCGCCAGACAATATGGCGGGAAGCCGCGATTTGGGGAAGCCGGCCAATTAACATGGCGCCGCTAACCGGCGCCTTCCTCGCCTGGGTGCTCAAGATGGCGGTCCTCGCCAGCCTTCTTCCTCGATCCGATGGGTTCAAGATGGCGCCAGACAATATGGCGGGAAGCCGCGATTTGGGGAAGCCGGCCAACATGGCGCCTGGCAAGAATTTCACGAAACTCCACCACATCGCTACAGCGCCGGTGAATCCCGTGTGAATCCGATGTTTCACAATGAACATTGGCCCAGGGGCCGGTCATCGAGATCGAAAATGTCCCAGTATGAATCGAGAAGGCAACGAAGTGTGGCGCGATCATTTTCGTGAAATGTACGTTTTGATACTCGGCTTTTAGGGCCCGAACCAACAGAGCTGCATGGTGACGCAGTGTCACCAGTTAAGGCAGAAATATGGTAGTCGCAAGCCGAGGCCAAGGTCGCGAGATATGCCTTGAGTTAGCACTTGAGGGCAGAGGCCGAAATTCACAACAGGAAGACATGTGGCATTGTCTTTTATGCAGACGACTGTGTGTGGGAATGCCACGCTCTGCGTCAAGAGGACTGTGACGTGGGGTGACACGATGCACAATTGCCGTCGGCAACAGGTGGGTCCGGTGAAACGGCAATATAGGCCACGGCTCGGTGAGGGAGACGAGCGTAATCGGTGGCACATAGTCGACTCTGCGTACGATCAGGAGGGTCAACGGCATGCGGGAGGGCGAGTTGAACAGCACCCGCAGAGCAGTCAGTGTACGGTCGAATGTGCCGACAGAAAATGATGGCCTAAGATGATTTCGTATGGCAGGGTGTCTATTAACCGGGAATTCTCGGGGAATTTGAATATCTGGAAATACTCGGGGAAATCTCAAGGAATTTGCGCTTCTATCAGGGAAAATTAGCCGTAACTTTATTGAAAGGGAACGAAAGCTGTTTGGCTCCAGTAACAGAGGAATCGCAACGAATCGTCATTGACGCCGTGTCATCGGCACGAAGTATTGCCAGAGTAGTTAACGACCGATTTTCCAGACGCCCGACTGGCACTCTCCTACGCAGGTCCGCTGGTATCCGTAGCCACCACCGCGGAAACGTTAGGCCTAGCTGCTTCTACGTCCGCTATTAAGCTTCTTGCCGTGTTCTTCATTTAAAGAATTCGCCGCTGTCAGCAATGACACCGACACCGCCTTTGTAATCCTCGCGATTGGCTTCGAAGTTCGCGAGCACAGCGCGTTGCATGTCTATGAAAGTTGGCTTTGCCTCAGTATAGCAATGTTACGCGGTGAAGCATAACAAGCGTGGGCAGGGGCAATTGTCACGGGACACAGTATGTATTCCCTAATTATACACGCGTGCACCCCGTCTCCTGTCACAGTACGAGTACCGATATGCCTAATAAGTGTACTGGCAGGCCTTAAGAGCTTTTTCGGACGTGCCTGTGGCAAGTTTAGCCCTTAAGGGCAGTTAAAGAGATGCATTCATTTTTTTCGGACTGCCAGATTTTTCGGATGTTTTTGCGGCTCCGAGTCCGAAAAATCGGACGTTGGCTGTACAACTGACCAAGAGGATGCTTCAAATTATCCATGGTGTGAACGCGTGGCAGGAGGAGGATGAGAACAGAATTGAAGGACCGGCGCACTGAGGAATTCACCGGAAAGGAAGCGTGCCGCTGCCTCTTTGAAGGAGCTCGAGCTCAAAAAAGTGTTGGCTGACGCCGAGATGCAGGTGTCTCTCATCCAAACCAATATAAACTCTTTAAAGCAGTGAAACGCAACAATGAGATGTTTACGGGGTGAGAGTATGTCAGCACAGTTAAGGCTGACAATTCCCAGCTGCTGCGAAAGAATCTTAGTTGTGACAAAGTTCAGGCCTACCGATGAGCTTGCTAAGTTGATAGAAATAGCTCATATTCAAAAATATTTACTTATGTATGCATCTCCTTTTTATTCGTATTTGAAAATGTTCGACTCAATTTGGAATGGATATACCATTCTTTGCGCTGTGCATTTTACTAACATCTTTCTTCTGTTTTTAAAAAATAGATATTACTCCTTACTATATTCAAACTGGATTAAGACGTTTTTTGTTTCAACATGCTTACTAGAGAGTGACAGCATCGGGCAACATGGTATCAGCCTGTCTTGATATAAAACAAAGTTCTGGCTCATTCAGGGAATTGTGCAAAGGTGCTCAGGGAAAACCTGGAAAACTCGGGGAATTTGGAAATGTCAGCTTAATTGCTAGACACCCTGTATGGGCACTGTTCCGAGACGTAAAACAAAGCAGAAGTATGGCGTCCGGCTACAGTGACACGGGCAGCACACTTCCCAGGGACAGCTGGAATTCCACCGTCTGCTACGCAGAGGAAAACGAGTATGGCAGGAGTTCGGACTTTCTTTAGGCGCTTACGGAGGTTCGAATTCATAACCGATATGTGTGCTCCTGTGTCAATCAGTGACATTACAGGTGCCCGTCCACGCGTTGATGAGCTTGTGATGGCCAGACAGTGTAAGCAGAGGAATTTCGGGTCGGGTCGTCATGACTAAAGCCCCTCCATACACGTTTCCGCCGACCAGGAGAAAGCGGCGGTGGCGCGTGGATGGGGGGGCTTTAGTCATGACAGGCCCATGTGCTCTCGGAGCTGCGCTCGTTAGTTTTCCGAGGAGCGGCGGGAGTAATGAGGAGGAGACGCGTGGAGCAGCGAGGCGGTGCGAGCGGGAAATATGTGGGCGTTGCGAAGGGGAACGGTTTGGTCGTGCGGGCAGAGATGTTCGAGCGGCGTTTTTTGCGATGCCTGTAGGCAGGCAAGGAATACCAGGTGGGCGTCGGTATTCCTTGGGCGCCGGACTATGGCGGGAAATATGTCCGACGCGTCAACAGCAGAAGCAGGTGGCCTGTCATAAATCAGAAGTGCGCCATTAATTCTTCGGGTTTCGATAACGAGGACGAGCGTATGAAAGTGGTAGATCGGGTACGCCAAGTCAGCGGTAGTCGGGTCTGTTGACGACTGGAGTCCGATGTTGATCAGTTCTTGTCGAACAACGGTCTGGATGGGGGATATATATGGTTGCATGGGAATCGTCTGGGGTGCGAACCTGGGGAGGCCGCTTCATATTCCGGCGAACGATGCACAGAATACTGTCGGATGCAGCGGGCACGGGTGGAACACGGAGGTCCTCACAGGTAGATGTTGCAGCCGTGTTAGGAAGGCGAGAAAAAGGGTGGGCAGTGCGACGGCCCCGTAACAATATTAAAAAAAAAAAAAGCAATGCTCACATTAAAGCATGCAGACTTTATCGATTACTCAACACACATCGGGCGCAGTAATTACATGTGAAAGCATTTACCAGATCCTTTCATTACTGCACACAACAGTAAATTCTAATGTCCTCTCTGACATTAGGCTATCTTTAATCGAGAAAGTCAGTATATACAAAAATTATTTTAAAACATAGGAATCTCATACGGAGGCTAGGAAAGGGAAAGTGATGCCGTCTTAACGTGCCGTCTAGCGTTGCAGCTGCCATCTATGCTCGTTGTTTGCCTTTCTTGCACCGCTCCCCCTACTCATCTCGCTATTCAAACGCAAAACATTCGAAAATTAGTTCTTTTTTATATTGATGAATTGATACGTTCACCACCGAGACAAGCGCTTTGTGCCTGCCGAAATGGCAGCACGAACATTGAACAGACCACGCAAGCAGACGACAGTGAACAGGTTATAACTAGCGCCACTCTGCCGGTACGTTCAGTCTCTAGCGGCAAATAAGTTGAACTAAAAAAAAAAAAGGGCGTGCTGGGCAAGGGACATTTGTGTACAGGTCCGGAGTTCAGTCAGTCCTCATCCTCCTCATCAGTAGGCTAAGATCATGTTGAGACAATAAAAACCAGAAAATACACCTGTCTTTCTCTGCGTGTACATTTCGATCTAAAAATATATAATTATGTAGCTGCAGAAGTGATATTGCACAATGTCTATAATCTGGAGATTAGGCCATCAGGCATTAGGCCACTCAGACCCGCGGTCGCTCCAACGTCAGCTGCTCACACTGGGAAATGTGAGCGTGGTGTGTGTGTGCGAGCGCGAGCAGTGCGCTGATTTTGCTGTCCGTTACGCGTTCCGATGATTTTTAGGGACCAAAATGCGATGTTATCTTGTTGCGCTGTGTTGTCGTCTACGTGACTGAGAAATGTGAGATTACAGCGTACCAGGCTACCAGACACCACGCCATGTGGAGCTTTGGGTATGTAAGGGCCTTCCATGGGTCGTTCGCTAGGTCCAGCAACTTCGCTGTTCTCTTCCGTTTTCTGCATGGTGCGTTGACGATCCTCTCGTTTGATAGTGCATATTACACAACTACTTTTAATTGGGAACAATCATTGGGCGTCGCCTGCTGCTCATGTGCAAGTGTTCGTCGGCCGCCGTTTTTTAGGTGACAGGTGCGTTTGACAGGGTGCGAAGGTCTTGATGAGCCGTGCGTGATGGTTTCCTGTCGGAAAATGTGCGGCCGCATTCTCGTGCGGAGTTCCCGGTGTTCCGCTTTTAGCCGTTTTCTGGCGGTTGCGCATCGTTGCTGAATGCACCGTGAGGCTTATATCCAGTGTTTGTTTTGGACCCTCATTGCCAATACGGCTTACGCAATATGTTGTAAATAAACAATTGCCCAGTCATGTGCTTTCGTCTGATAACGTCGTTTCTCACCATTAGGCTGTTCGCCACTAGGAACCGGACAGCACTAGATCATGGTGGCTTGTACATATTAATTTCGTCACCTGTTGAACGTTTGCGCTGGTGTGCCTTACTCACTTAGGGTGAAGTAGACATGGTTTCCAAAACCATGTTGAATTTGACTGTGAAATAAACTAGATGCCGCGATGGCATGGTCTGTGTAACTTTCGGCAGCAAGTTTCGGTTCTCGTGAAGTCTCGGCGCTGCCGCAGGTTTGTCATAATTTGTCGTTTGTAATCCGCTGAATTTCCAGTTGCAATGTCAGAACAACACTGAGCGTATCATATTGAAGCACAGGAAATTGTCCTCGAGTATCAAATATAGCTGTAGAATGTTGAATAGTGGCAGTTTGGGCTTTCAAAGTGCGTTTAAGCAGTTGACGCGGGTTGCACATAAAATAGTCGTCACATTTATGAGCGTACCTGCAGCTGTGCCTATTACGAGTGCTGCTGCGCTTAGCTGATGCTGCCTTGTAGATTGGATGACGATCAATTGCCATTCATTGCTGTCATGTGGGGCTTATTGTGCAGCGCAGGGCATGAAACATCCATTGCCCATAGTTGCGAAAGCACGGGTGGCTAGACAGGTGCATCTGCTTTAACAAGTTAGCACTGTGTTAACCTTCCATAAAAAAGGTCATTTCTAAAAAAAAAAAAAAAAGGGTACAAAATTTACTGCCCTTGTTTTTAAACTCCAGTAAATTGTTGCATATTATATCTGCATTCCAAAAATATATTGCATGTGTAGTTCATCTCTTAAATTTACCCTAAATATTAAGACACCTGTTGCTCGTAAAGAGGCACTTTCTCTCAGCATATGTGTAAGGTTTGAGCATAATTTCATGAGCAGATGACAGCAAAAGGAATCGAAAGCTTTGAAGAAAGTGTGCAAATGCCAAAACTCAAATGCATGATGCAAACCAAGTTGACTAGCATGGCTCATCTAGGACAAGGAAAGCAGGAAGAGCAGTGGCCTAAATGCGTACAACTCGTCTTTGCCCACATTGGTACAAACAGCCAAGATGAGAACAGCTCGGGCTTGGTTGGTTAATGGGCTTTGTTAAAATGAAAGAAAAAGTCATTATCTTCAATTGCTACAGGCCTACTTGGAGGAACGGTTGGCCTGAAAACATCTGCCCCTGATAAGAAAAAAAAGTCTCGTTTTAAATGGCAGCAAAGCCAGACTGTGCATTCAGTAGTTCTTCTTTGCTACTAAAGTAATTTGCCCTTCATTTTTATGGCTTAGCGTCAATGGGCCCTCGGAGGTGTTTTGCTGCATGCTACCTTTCAGAATGTTGTGCCATGAGCAGTGAGATGACCATTTTTGGCTGTTCCAGATGCTTAAGCATGCCAAATTTGTGTGGCCCAGAGCTCATGCACAAATTCAACACTGTAGCTCTGTATGAAAAAGAGTGCAGGGCTAATATATTTGTGGTTCTCTGATACAAAAAAGCTGTTTTTCTGTGTTTCTTGTTCAGGCTTTGACCATTGCAGACATGGGCACGGTGGTTCTTGAAGAGTACGAGCTGCTTGGTGACGCCAAGTACCGTTCCTATGTTACTGCCATTGACAAAGCTCTCAAGAGCTTTGATAACACCAGTGAATGGGCTGACCTCATTTCAGCACTTGGGAAGCTCAATAAGGTATGAAAGTCTGCGATAGCAGACTTCTAGCACTATAGCTATTAGCTGGATTCAGCATGTAGCAGTTCACTTTTAATTTCAGCAAGCGGTGAAACCAGTACTTGTCTGTTCTAACCATGACTTGATGTTACTTGGTGACATTGTTGTATGTTGCATTCATGTGTGTTTGTTACGTGTTTTCTTGTTTTATGTTCTTGCCAGACACCCCGTGAACGACGTGCCATTGCCAAGCCAAAGGTGACTTATCAGCCTATGTAAATAACCCCATGAAAGCACAAACAACTAAGTAGGAGCCCTTTTAGTGCACCAGCGAACACCGGTTGTGGTCCAAAGACAGTGTCAGAGCCCAGAGTTGTCAAAGCTCAACAAAATGTGTGGTTCAAGTAAGGCAGTTACATTCATACATGTACACCTCTTCTAGGCACATCACAATGCGATTCAGATGGGTATTAACAAAACACTGCAAAATAATGACAAGCACTAAGAGTTCAACACGTACACTACAGAATGAATAGGAGCACCAAGTGTCCACTCGTATTTCTTGAGCGAAACATCCTCTGTGTAGCTCGAGGCAAATCTCGAAGGAGCTTTTTCGCGAAATGCAAACTCTCAAGAAAACTCGTCAGCCAGCTTGCCAGGGAATCCCCTCTTCTGCAGACGGTTGGTCTATGTGTCTCATCTCTTCACCAGCGTGGTCCGATCGCCCCCGATTCCAGCACAGTGCTTTTATTGCCTCAATCGGCGTTTCTCAAACTTTTCAGAGTTGTGCTCCCATAGCATGAGTAAAGCCTGGGAATCAGCTGCGCCCACTGGAAGGTCTTGTGACTCATACATTTGCGCACGCTCGTGCTGTTGCCCTCCTCCTTTGTTGTACTCGCAGTGTTGAGGTCTGAGAGGATGCTTTGCCACACGCCCCCTCTCTCTCCTTTCCTTCATATATCTTGTAGAAGTTTCTAGTCGCTGTTGATCGCGTCAGTTGTCTGTGGCGTATGCGCTCCCTCTTGTTGGGGGGCCGACGTACTCCTCGCTGGCTTGGGTGATACACGGCGCGAGCTTTGACAATGCACACTGCCTGCACTTAGATGAATCACTTGTGATATACTGTTGCAACATAGTGCGCCTAGGTGGTCATCTACAAACTTCCTTCACACTGTGATGTTTCAGATGTATGGTGGTGTTGATGTTAGTTCCCACTGATGCCTGCTTCTATCAATGTGTACCCTAGTTGTAGAAGCAGAATACTTTGCCTTTTGGGATACAACTATTGTTTTTTCTAAACTGATCTGTATTAGCAACATTAAAAGCCAGAACATTTTGTTGCCAACAAATTGATAGGGAACTGATTGTTGTCAGTTGAGCAGACTACAAACATCACGCTGAATAAAAGGCCCTTTGTGTCTTTGCTCTAGTGATGTCACAGCATGTTAATTTACAGCTATCAAGGTCTACAAATGTTGTGTTCCATATGTTACCTAAGATCTTCCCAGGTAATTTTATTTGTCGCAATTCTTGCCACCAGATATTGTCTTGAATACAATTGGACATAAATCATCCTAGCTGCTGGGGCACCGTGTACCGTAATATCCCACACAACACCGGGTTTTGTTATGGTCTTTGACATATTAAATTTGCTTCTCATATATTTGAGCATGAAAGTTATTAAGGGATTTGCTTAGGGTTATCTTATACTAGGTGGCTAATTTTCTTCTCATATATTTGAGCATGAAAGTTAAGGGATTTGCTTAGGGTTGTCTTTTACTAGATGACTAATAGACCATCAATTTTTTTCTCTTAGTTGGACCATTTGCATGTTCATTTTTTTTTTCTTGCATTCTTGAAATTAACCCATATGTTTGCTACCACTATGCTTTTTGATACTGTATGCACTTTATGTCATGTGCACCTTAAGGGACTCTAAATAGAAAAGTTATTTGAGCTGTATTAGTGAACTGCCCTTCTACAACACCAATAAAAAGCCACTCTTGCCATCAGAAAAGGCTTGGTAAGCCAGAAAGGGTGAAAAAAGAATGCACGACAGGTGGTAACACTGCCTTGGAGTTCCAGCATCAGCTCACCATGACATCATAAACATGAGGATGTCTGCTCAAGCATATTTAATTTTTGGTCACTCAAGATAGACCACAATTTCAATTTTCAATTTTCAATAGCTTTTTAGTGAGCCACAATGGTCAAAGAAAAAAAATATATATAAAAAGTGTGATGCTGGTGTGTATCAGCACGGGAAAAAAAATGGAACTTTGATTTTCATTTTCTGTTCTAATAACCAACCAATGACTGCAACATTAACGAAAATATAGCGTTGAAATGACGCTTTGTCAGTATTAACTGATCTAATGTCTCTCTTTAATGTCCCTCTAATTGTGGCATGCACTGCAGGGACCTGACTTCCGCATACTGGAGAAATGACCACGTCGAAACATGCGTGCTCACAATGCATAACATAGGTCTATTTTCAGTGTACCGACATTTTATTTATTTATTTATTTATTTATTTGTTTGTTTGTTTGTTTGTTTGTTTGTTTATTTATCTATCCATTTATCACATACCCATAGTATCAAGTGATGACATCGCATTGAAGGGAGGAAGGGTGGGGACTTCATGAAAATTTGAGGTTATCAACTGATGATCAGTAAGCTGAGAAACTCGTCATTACACAGTTGTAGCAAATATATATCGCTTACAAAGCATTTGCCACTCGCAACAAAGAATCGCGTATCACAATTAGTATATAAATTACTGTTAATATAACCAATTACAGTTTAGTTAGTATCAAGGACAATCAATAAGTGAATAAACTCAATAGTGATGTTGTCGTTGGCCACATGACACTGCGTGCAGGTGGTGTCCAGCCACCTCAAGTACCAGGTGGTGCCTCGTCGGCTGACCGTCAGCAAGCGACTGGCACAATGCATGCATCCGGCCCTGCCCAGTGGTGTCCACCTCAAGGCCCTCGAGTCTTACGACCTAATCCTGAGGGCAGTGGGGCCCCAGAGGCTCGGCCAAGAGCTATTCTTGTACGGAGCTGGCCTGTTCCCACTGCTGGCGCATGCTGCCATGAACGTGCGGCCTGCACTGCTCAGTCTCTACGAGACGCACTTCCTGCCCCTGGGTGAGCGTCTGCGGCCTGGACTCAACGGGTTCCTCATTGGTGTCCTGCCAGGACTTGAAGAGGGCTCAGACTACTACGAAAGGTGTGCGCCATCTACATGCCAGATAGCGTGGCTGCAAAAAAGCCGCATGCACAGCGCATTGAATAATCAAAAATAAAGTGATGGGTATTATGTTAACATTCTAAAAAAGAGCAACAATGATGCTTAGAGATTGCATGTGTGTTGGTGATATTCTGGCTGATTAGTCATAGAAATAGGAGGGTATGTGTAATGACATAGAACCTATGTTCATTGGTTTATGATGGTAGTGGGGGTAATACCGAGAGAAGGGAAGCTAGAAAATTGGGGGCCTGGATAAAGAAAATTGAGAATAGGGTGGGGAGGCCTACATTTTGTACTCTTTTTTTCTCTGCACTAAAATGCTCAATGCATACAACAAACCTTGAAGTTTTTAGCATTAGGCCTTAGCATTTAGTGAAGAAAGAAAAAGAAACATTGCATATCTTTTAAAATTGCACATTTCGGTTTGCATTCAACTGCTTCTGATAAGGCACGGGCAGCAGCATTGAGTATGGGATGTGCAGAAAACTATCTGGAAATGTTCTTTCTGAAACACCATTTCTTTCTTCTCCTTTTCTGTTCGTTTACCTACAGAACCGACAAGCTGCTGCTTGATGTTTGTGTAGCAGTTGAAAAGAGCTACTTCTATGGCAGCCTGTGGAAGTGTATCCTGTGTAACCCGGGCATCCGCCAGGCAGCCATCAACTTCATTGTCTCCCATTACAACCGGCGACTTAGCATGGAGGACCAGCTGTATGTCATTGGCACTGACATTGACAGCATGGTAGGCATTCATGCACATTATTGCTCGTTATAATCAACAATGGTACGATATCAGCACTGAAAGGTTATAAAGGTTTCATTAAGGCTATTTGGTAAAAAGGGCATACGTATTATTTTTACATTATTTGATGTGTATTAAACTGAGCCCAACCGGACATAGTCAATTGAGGAGCTTGTAAATGAGGAAGTGCTTGTAGTTATCTGGTTCACCATGACAGTGACAGTAAATGACAGGGAAAGGCATGTCACCAGATGCACATTAGTTGAATGAGATAACTGTGATACTACAGCACCACACATTGTGTAAGGATTTGCATGCATGGTAAGACTGACTGAGTAAAAGAAACTGCTTTGCCTAGAGAGAACAAATGCCTGGGCTGCTTCAAGGGCAGGCATCCTTATTGAATGACTGGAAATGATCGTGCAGAAGTTAGCTGCTCCCCACAGGCACTCATGAATTGGTGCCTCTTTGCATGACAATCGTGGCTTACCTGTAGCCAAATGCTAATTCAGAAAACTCGCCACTTGCATTGGTTCTTTCACCCTATAGATTCCAATAAGTGGAATATTTGAACATAGATAATTTCAAATACTGAATTCTCGTATCGAGCATGAATTGAAATGTCAAGATTATTTGATTCGTGTTCAACATTTTGAGTATTCACACAGCCTTACTTAATAAATAAATAAATAAATAAATAAATAAATAAATAAATAAATAAATAAATAAATAAATAATAATAATAATAATAATAATAATAATAATAATAATAATAATAATGGTTTATTTACATCTTGAAATGAATACAGCGACAGAGTAGCTGCAGAATATTTCCGTACAGTTTCTGTAACTCTGACAACTTTTAAGTAAAGACTGTGAATGGTGGTAAACATGTTTTTGCTTGTCATGAAAATACATGATGCGGAGTCTGAAGAGGAATAAACCACTGCATCATCGTCTAGAATTGACATGTCTTTTGTCTGTATGCTTCCTCTCTGATGACAGGTCCAGGCGCTCTGTGCTTCACTTCAGGACTCAAGCATCCTGGTGCAGAGGAGCACACTGGAGCTCTTACTGCTGGGCTTTCCCTTGCACAACTGTCAGTTGGTCTCTGCTGACAGGGTCCGCATTTGCACAGCAGCTCTGGGTGTCCTGCTTCGGAGGGACATGTCACTGAATCGGTACATCAGCCATATTTCTCTATCAGCTGCATGCTGTTCGTAACACAGTTTATGCTGAGCTTTATGATGTTGTACATAACTGTATCCATTTACTCTTTGCCCAGTTGTATGTGACCCAGAAACACTCGACAAAGGAGTGTATGTACTGTGGGGCCTGAAAGGGCTGCTTGTGGTAGGCATTGACAACAGAGTAGTGCATACAAAAAGAGGCATTTATTGCTCTTTTCATACTATGTCAGCTAGCCGTATACATGCAAGGAATATAAGGCTCTCTGGCGAAACGAGGAAGGTCAGCTCTTCACGCAAGGATTCCATGCAAAAAATTGTTACCCACACTGGACTTGTTTGAGAGTGCAGTCCCACAAATGGAGGTGTGTCTGAACGATTGTTTGCTCATGCTGGTTAATGATGCTTCACTCCAAAGCCGAAAGGGAAGCACTCTGCAGGATGGTCCCACGAAGAGTACAGACTAGGCAGTTGGTCTGCATGCGCCAACATCCTGCAGCCAAAGAGCTAGAACAAGTTCCTTCCATGCTCGAGTTATCCACACAGTCAGGGGCCATCTGCTGACAGACTCCCACTATCACATTTGTGTCATGCAATGAAGCAGAGCGTCAAAAGAAGCAAGTGCTTTGCAGCAAAGGCGAACCTCATTAGATGCGAGACTGTTGAACATCTTCACAATGCATACGATATAATAGACAGCAACTTGCCCAGTGCACAATGTTGTCATTTACTGCATATTTTTCTGAACCACATTCCAACTCACATTATGTTGTGCCACATTGTGCATCATCGAGGGCTAATAATGAATTTGGAATGAAAACTGACTGGAATACTTTTACATTATTCTGACTATGCTATCTGCCAAGGCGATTTTTTAAACGTTGTGTACGGTTAAAATGCATGATAATGAAATTCTCGTGAAAACTAAATATTTTCTTATCCCTGGCGAACGCCCAGAGGATTTAATAGATTTTGTACCTCTTGACTATGAAATGTCACTGAATCGTGCATCAACGAAATTTGCCGAAAATTAACCCCGCATATTACCTTCTTGCGCAAGGCTATCAGGCTCCAAAGTGTGCTCAAATGCGATTGCTTCGCACTAAAATTCATTAAATACCACCATATTACACTTACGTGGGCGCTGCCATTTTTGTTTACAAAAACAGCCAAGCGCCAGAAGAGATTCCATACGCTGGAAACACGTCATAGCCGCCATTTTCTTTGTTGATTGCCCCTTTGAAGCATCACGCATGTTGCTAAATATTTTCTTATCCCTGGCGAACGCCCAGAGGATTTAATCGATCTTGTACCTCTTGACTATGAAATGTCACTGAATCGTGCATCAACGAAATTTGCCGAAAATTAACCCCGCATATTACCTTCTTGCGCAAGGCTATCAGGCTCCAAAGTGTGCTCAAATGCGATTGCTTCGCACTAAAATTCATTAAATACCACCATATTACACTTACGTGGGCGCTGCCATTTTTGTTTACAAAAACAGCCAAGCGCCAGAAGAGATTCCATGCGCTGGAAACACGTCATAGCCGCCATTTTCTTTGTTGATTGCCCCTTTGAAGCATCACGCATGTTGCTACTGACATGATTGTTTTTGCACACCCAGTCAAATGCGTAATGTGCACTTTGGTGGGAAAAATGCAGCAAAAACAAGGAAATCCATGTTCCACCGTTGTGGGATTGTTTATGGCGCTTAAAATGGCGGTCGCAGCTTGTAGTGCCACGCATCAGACTATGATTGAGTGATCGTCCAGGAATAGGCATCCCTTGCTTCAAGAACGTTGGTTTTGGTGCCACTTGACATCGCCTGTGGATTCGGCGCTCGACATAGATTTGCATGAAAGGGCTGGACGTGCGGCGCCTACGGGCGACAGTGTGCGTTGGAGAAATACTGCTGTTAACGCCAAATCTCCCAAAAGTGATCGTATCTCCGAAAGCAATTGATCGAGAATACTGCTCCACGGCAGTGCTGCCACTTTTGATCAATGCATGTGGTGCACTTTGTACTGTCGGTTTGTATATTGTCGGCTTGCCAATATAGGCTAATGAAATTTTGACAGTAAATTTTTATTCTGCGACGCATTACCTATCTGTGCTGTCTCATTTCCTAATAATGAAATTTCACATTCCCCACCGATTTTGTTATTGCGAGGTTCAGCTGAAGTATTGGAAAAGAACACCCCGTATAACCGCATGTAATCTGTCAAGTTTTTACATTGAGATTCCATTACTGTCGTCAAATATTGAGGCTTAGAGGTGACACTTGTGCTCCCGTTGCCAGGCGGCTGTTTGCCTGGCTGTTTGGAAGTGATGGTTCGTCAACTGTCGGCATTGTGCCATCGCCCGAGTCTGCAGGATCGTCTGAGCCATCGTCCTCCCCTGTGCCCGACTCTCCAGAACCTGCACAGGCAACCTACTTTCACATGCATTCAAGTGCACTCCTCTTGGAAGCCATTAAGTGCTTGTTCAGTGTAAGTGGATTGGTTATCAATGTGACTTCACCAACTTTGGGTGTATCTAACAGAATATGTGGGCTGATCCTGAAGGTAGTTCAGACTAACACAGCGTCTCAAGTGCTAGCTGTCACAAGGGAAGAATGCAAGAAACTAGCATGAGATGCATGCACTAGATGCTTCAGAGGAAAGTAGTTATAAATAATATAGTTATGTTTATTGTATTACATGTAAATCTCTTGCTTCTTATATATATATATTTCTGTGCATGTTTGCATCATGTTGGGCTTTGTTCTTGCATATTCGCAGCCTTCAACATCCAGGTCGCCTGTTCTCAGCAGCAACTTTTCGGTCTTTTGGCCGTACAGGATTCTCGTCTCACTCATGGACAAGCCTGAAACGAATTTCATACTCGATGACATTCTAATTGACGTGTTCAGGTGAGATTTCCTTACTTTATGCAAACTTCTAACATGCAAAACTTTCACTCTGGTACATGCTTCTCTGCCAAATAAACCTATTGATGGTGCGTTATTGTCAGCAGGTAGTTTCATGAACAAGAGATATATTGTCTTTGTCGTGAGTGCCAAGTTTCTTATTCTTTTCTGGGGCCCCTGAGCAGGTTGGTCTAGGGTAAACAAACAAACTTGATATTTAGGTTAACCTGTAACAATCGTGTGTGAAATTTATTACATTTATGTATGTCACGAAAACAACTGAAAACTTCAATGAAAGCCCACCTTACAGCTGCCTGCCTGAATATTAATCTAGCTTTGTCTGAGAGTTCTTCAGGCAAGAAATCCAAAATGTAAAAAAAAAGAAAAGCGAAAGAAACATAATCAGGGCATAAAGAGTTACTATATCCCCTTCTGTCATGAACAGTGGAGGACTGACAATAAGTGTGTCAAAGTTTCATTAATTTCATTCCCAGTCATTGAAGACTCAATAAAGAAAGTCAAAGTAGTTGCATGATGGTTTTTGTATTCCCTATTTAATTTTTGTAGCCTCAAAGTAATAAAATATTGCTTTATTGCATTTTTTCATGAAAAGAATTGTCGCCAGCTCAAAGCACATGCGCAAGCTGAAAATTGGTCGCAGGCATTACGAAAAGGGAAAAAAAAAAAAAGCCATTCTTTGTATGTTGCTGATGGAACACTGCACATCAGACATCCTGTCAAGCATGATCTAGTGTCTTCATCAAGGTGATCACATGTATCTGAACATTGAAGTGATATTAAACCACACTGAGTACACGGAGGGTTCCATTAAACCATATTTCATGGTCCATGGTCTGTCTATTCCTGGCCACCACTGTCCAGAAATGGCAAAAACAAGTCGCAAACACAAATGTGTATACTGTAGTTGAAGGGGATAGGGTAATGAAGTCTAATGTGTTGTCAACCTTTGGGAAAAGGAGTAGAATATCCACTAAAGCTTGAGCACGTAAAAACGTGCTCAACAGTCCGATTGTGGCATGTGGTCCTAATTTCCTTATTCTCTCATGTGGAATGTCAGGTCCTTGTACATTGAGTGCAATCTGGGGACAGTGACCAAGTCCCATCAGGAAAAGCAAACCAACCGGAGCAACTTTGAGCTGATCAAGACTGCCAACCTGCTGTTCAGCTCCTTGGAGCCGAACTATCTCTGGGAGTACGTGCACAAGTGCTTCCAGTGTGCTTGCGAGAATGCATCGTCATCTGCCGTACAGGTGCCTCCCGTGGCAAAGTGCAGTGAGGGAAGCAAGGTGGTTCATGTTGGTGCCGGACAGCCATCGCTAATTGAAGTGTGTGTCCTGTCGGAGTTTCTCCTGGAAGTCATCTCATTGGTAAGAATTTGGTAATTGGTAATTGGGTTGAGACATGCTGTAGTGGGGCACTGCAGATTAACTTTGGCCTTTTGGTGTTCATTAACGTGCACCTAAATCTTAAGTACACTGGTGTTGTTGCAATTCGTCCCATCAAAATGCAGCCGCTGTGGCCAGTATTGAACCCACAACCTTGAGCTCAGTAGCAGTTGAACGCCATAGCTAGCGGGCTACCGCGGCGGGGTTCATTGGAAAGAATTCTGAACACACATGTGCATTGCGGTGAAGCCAAACATAATGTGGCATCAATTTTGCAAGCTATTTCTCGAGTGGCACTGAAACAATACTGTTGTACTGACTGCTTGTTAGTGCCGCAGCATCTGGCTTATGGTCACTGATGATTCTGGATGTTATTTGTGCATGCAGAGTTTTGTGACATAAAGGTGGATAAAGCCGTGATGCACCAGACACGAAGTTAGCAACAGGCAATAGCAAATATTTTATGAAGATTACTCGAGCTCAGAATTAAAAGGCCACACTTAAATACTGTGGTCTGATTTGCGAGAGCGTTTTATCCTAGGGCTGGAGGTTAAGGCATGATACGATCTCGACTCCAAAAGGCAAGCTTTGCACCTTAAAAAAGCTTTAAAAATTGCTGGTCCATTTACTGTATACTCTGGTCAAATCAGTTCTTCCAAATCTGTGTTCTCTGGTTTGGCTTAACAAAATCTGACAATCAGTGGGAAACTAAATAAATATACCTGAGGTAATTATGGTTTGTCCAAAATGGACGCTACTAGTAACTTGTCTGGGATGGTTATCTGGTTTGTTCAATCTGTCTGCTTGCTCTTTTTTATGTTCACACAGATACCTTTTACTTCCAGGACACCTATGTGGAAACTGAGAACCTCCCAGCTCTCCTGCAGAAGGTCGCGAAAGATCTAGAGCGGTACTGCAGCTTGCTCTCACCCGAGGAGCTTAATGGCGCTCTGCTGCTTTGCTCGAGGCTTCTTTCCAAGGTGCAGCCGACGACCATGCACCCCAACACTTCCTGCACAGAGCCTGCCTGCTCGCTCGCCGACTCGCACATTACCAGTCGCCAGCTGACGTCATTGGAAAAGCAGTCGGCATCCTGCGAAGAGGAGCTCTCTCTAGCAAATCTAATTTCCAGCTGTACGTCGTCCTTTCAGCACCTGTTCCTCCGCTTTGTTGAGCTCTGGGTGCTTGTCGATGCCGATGCCGTTCTGCGCCAGTTTTCTGCTGTGCTCATCTCCAAGAGAGCAAAGAAAGGTGAGTGTAGGCTCTATATTGAGATTAGCTTTGTCTTCCAAAGCTATATCTGTGGAGTCGACTTTCGTTAATTCGATCCTGATGGGACTGACGAAATCGAACGAATTAGCCTGTAGGTTGAATTAAAGATGCAGAAAAAACTTCGAAACAAAATGCCGATTTATTTAACAGTATTTGCCTGATTCTAACATGCCCCCACACCAAATGCACCCTTGCTTTCTATGTGTGTGAAACGCATGTTGAACAAAGTAAGAAAAGGTTGGTCGTTCGTAAAGGCTGCTGTAAACATGGGAGCCAGATATTACTGCACTGCATGCAGGATGCAATTTACAGTATCGTGTCATAAACGGCGAAAGATTGCTTGCTCTCACTTCTGCATTGCTGTCGTGCAGTGTCAACGAAAGCAGCTGGACCCACCAATGCAATTGGCTGATTTCGTGATCATAAGAGCACCCTCAGTTAATACATAATGGCTAATTTTGAGTTAAATAAATGATAAACAGATATGTCTGTGATTTCAGAAAGACAGAAAAACCATTTCATTTTTGCACTGCGCGTAGCTGCATCGGCTACACGTGGCCTCTGTAGTGGCAGTAGCGTGCTGCATAGTGTAGTCTGCTGTGGCTGCCATGGGGTGCCGTGACGACTCCTTTTACCACTGCAACACTCAGCTTTTGGCCAGGGCTTCTTTTGCTGTGTATTTTCCAGCATGGCAGCAGAGGCGAAGAGAGAGAAAGCCAGATATAGGTGCGATAACGCTACTCAGAGTTGAAGGATTAGAAAAATGTTCGTTGCATGAGGTTCGAGAGATGACAGCCTTTGGTAGTAATGCCATTCTGTGATTAGTTACAAAAGTGTTTCAGGGCCCCCTTAAGTAGAAAACTAATGTAGAACTAACATTAACGCTCCTACACAAAGTATAAATCTAATGCTCACAAGAAAATTGGGCAAGGGTCTAATATGTGTTGCACAGTGACAGCCAGTTTTCTATAGTCACCTTCGCCGCAATACAGCCGTGTTGTGCCAAAGCATAAGAACGTCACCACTGATGTTAACAGTTCAGTTTCTTGGAAAAAGAATTATGCGTATTAGAATTGGCTAAATACCATAATTAGACATTGTGAGCTGCCATCATTGCATCGGTCAGACCGAAAATAGGGTTTATCGGCGGTATATGACGTGTTCAACACATTCAATTCACTCTCCGTTAAGCTCTGCCGAGGCAGATGGTGCCAGTGACCCGTCGTGGTTGCTTAGTGGCTTTGGTGTTGCGCTGCTAGGCACGAGGTTGTGAAAATCCCGGCCACGGCGGCTGCATTTCGATGGGAGAAATGCAAAAACATTATGTACTTAAATTAAGAGGAAGCTTTAGTTCGGGTGCTCCTACCTAGATACTTGTAGAAGAAGAATTTGTTTTTCTTGGCAACCACTACACCAAACATGACGAGGTTTGTTGCACTTAAAAGAAAAACTTGAAATCTAGTGACAATTTTTTACTAAAAATTGGCAAAAATTGCAACTTTTCAGAAAACGAAACCATCAAGTTTACAACTCCGTAATTCAGCAATGAAAATTAAAATTGCATCACATAGTACATCTAAAGTGGACAAAGTGATGTGTTACACATTAATCTAAAAATTTTGTAATGTGTAAATACAGCTTTTGCCAGAACCCTTGTACACAACATAATTCACATAAGACGTAAAATTACTTATAAATTTGTCCGCTTTCAATGATCTAATGTGTACCATGTACAGAACTGCCGATACCTGTTCTTGACAGAGAGCTATTACTTTGTAAACTTCGTGCTTCTATATTTTCAGACTTTCCACTTTTCAACAGTCACTAGAATTCTTCTCTCTCAAATGCAACAAATTTCATTGAAAACTGTCCAGGGGTACCCCATCTCGTAAGGATTTTTGTGTTTTACATGTATTTGAATAGGCCACGTCGGAGTTGGGCCCGAGCTAAAGCTTCCTCTTAAGGTGCATGTTAAAGAACTCCAGTTGGTCAAAATTAATCCGGAGTCTCCCACTATGGTGCATCTAATCATCAGATCGTGGTTTTGGCAAGAGAAACTCCATAATTAATTTTCTACCAGTAAAGGGGTCGCTATTGGAGTCACTATAGGGGTCAGGCGTGTGCATGCTGGCTGGTCAAGTTTGAATTAACCAGCAAAAGCCAATTTTAGCATCAATATAACGAAAGTTTGTACCCATAGAAATGCATGGGTGGCAGCTGGGACCTTCGGTCGGGATCAAATTAATGGAAGTGTACTCTTGTTGGTTTTATGCAGCAAGTTCTTCAGAAGTAATTAACATTGTTTACATTGTTACATGTTTGGTTGATTCTGCCTCTACGACAGCTGTTGGTGTCATTCATAAATGTTGCACCAGTGTTCATTTTCCACTATGACACCAACCTATGCCACAAAAGTAAGACTCGGTCAAGCTAGCGGTACAAAGGACCATGGTTAGGTAGACAGCACAGAGGAGAAAGTGTTTGGGGTAACGGGGAGTAGGGAGAGGATAGCATTTGCATCCGCCACAGAAGGGAACCACCCTGGCACAAGTTCTCATTTCATCACCAAGCACCGTTTCTTTCGTAGTCTTCTCTTCCCTTTTCCCTCAAAGTCGTCTTCGTGCACACATCATCCTAGTCTTTATTTCTTCGGTTGATTGCAGATGACAGGGAGAAAGAATTGCATGGGCTGCTACAACAGTGTTTGCTTCAGGAAGAAGGTGGCGACCCATATCAAAGCATCGAGCTGCCGCAAGTGCCTCCCAGGCCCGTGGAGAACACAGAGGTTCCACAGATCAAGCTAGATGTGCAGCCTGGCTTTAGCAAACTGAAGGGCACATACGCTACCCTTTGCCAGCTACTTGTGGAGCTGTCCTCATTCCCAGCATCTCTGGGTACACTCAAGGCCATCTTCTTTGATGACGACTCTCCACGTGAGTTTCGTGAATGAGTAAGGTGCGTTGCAACTGTACACCTGTCATCAATAAACCAGGCATTACGCGAAAAAAAAAGGCAATTTCCGTGTTCAGTAAAGAACATTGGGTGGACGCCCTGTGAAACGATGACCACCAGACCCAGCTCCGGGCAGTCTAGAGGGTTCACGAAAGGGCGGAGGCTCACGGGCTTCCCGTCCCAATGTCTGTGTGGCCACGACCCCTGCTGACCACTAAACCAAGAGTGGGTGGGGAGGGGTCCCTTAGGACTCAATAAAGTTATTTCCTCTTCCTCCTCAATGCCTTCTTATACAACCTGAAACTGAAGACTGCAGTTCAGTCTTCACATGCAAAAGTTGCAGCACATTGGTTAATTTCAGGTTGTCAGTCTGAATATGCCAGCAACCTTGCTTTTTTCTTTTTTCCCCTTGCAGAATGTCTAGCTTGCGTAGTTTTGTTCATTGATCACAGGTGTACATGTTGAGCTTTGACATGATAGGCATTTGGAATGTTGCTTTGTTCAATGGAACTGCTTTGTTCAATGGAACCTGTTCAATGGAACTTTCTTTGTGTGGTTTGAGTGGCCTGTACTTCCCTCAGTAGCACTGGTGCTTGGTGTTCAATACACTATACTGACTAGATATACTTGACACTGCAGACAGACCTCGCTCTAATATGTGTTGCACAGTGACATAACAAGGTGCCTTAGCACCTTGTTATGCTCAAGCTGATGTGCTCAGTTCTTTTTCTGCATTTACCTTTCTTTACCTTGCTTTTTTCTTATTCTTTTCTTTTTGGTCTGAGTGCAAGCACTGCATCATAAAAAAAGAGTAAAATCTCAATGTGGGACCTGGTCATTGTGCTTGGTGCTTGTGTGCAGATAGCCCAGATGAAGAGTTCCTCCCTGTGTGGCTACGGCAGTTGCTAATGCTGTCCTGCTTCGTGGAAGACCGTGACCTTCTGCTGCAGACCCTTGCCACGGTGCTAGATTTGTTGGGCCTTGCCAGAACAGCAGCCGTGGCCCTGGAGCCATCTTTGCGTGATGGAAGCCGCATGCTTTCTCCAGGCAGCCAGGTGTGCTACTACACCACGTTGATCATTTCAATCTTGTCATTATCTGCCACTTCGATAATGGCAGTTACGGCACTGCTATATTGTGAAATTTTCGAGAAGGTCGGCACACCTGGAGAGCTTTACCAAGAAGTGAAGAGCCTCCTGCTTCATGTCATATTAGAGGGAGAGGCCACGATAGGGCTGCCTAAAGGAATTGGGAGAAGGGAAACGGACCTACTGTCACCTCGCTTCCCTGTCATTATAAATGGTGCCTCCTTACTTGTACTGTTAGACGACTGAATGGCTGCAGCTCCCTTGTACCTGTTCCTAATTCTGCACGGTGGGCCACAGATGTTCTTGATTACTTTGAGCACACTCACATTCAATCATAGTAAACAAAAAATCAACTCTTGCTCCTAGTGGCTTCATTTCTTTTGAGAAAGGGTTACACCCAAGAAAAATTTGCAGCGCTGTGTACAGCCCTGTGTACAGCCTGCAAGCTCCTGTGGCAGGTCTGGATTGAGAAATGCCGCTTTCGCCTCCCTGCACAATTTTTACAGGCCACTCTGGCTATGGTGGTCGTGCCAATGGTGCGGCCGGGAGACTTGCGTGTGATTCTTGAACGGACACACTTTGTGGGCCTGGCGGCGAGCCGCCTCTGGGGCTTGCTGGAGCCAGGGGCCAGTGACCTGCACCTCCGAGCTGTTGAACTGTTGCAGCTCCTGAACAACCTGACGCCCGAGCAGGACGGTTCCTGCGAAGATGTCCTGTGCCGGGCACTGGCCAGTGAGAATGACCAGGTATGCCATGGCCAAGGTTAGGAGAGGGAAGCCACTTGGGCTGTTACTTTCAAGTCAACCAGAAGTCCAGGACGTGTGTGTATGCGCACAGTACAGAGAACTAAGTACAAGAAGCCATGTCACACTGTGTCTAGCACTTTGCCCCACCCACACCTGTATTCCAATGCGGCTATCCTTCTTTCTGCACTCCTTAGAAAACCACTACTTTTGGTTCTTTCTTTCTCTTTCCTATCCTGCTTCTCACTTCATTCCACTGGCTATGCCTAACTTCTTTGATTGGGATATCATAAAACTGTTCCAATGTTTTTATTCCAAATCTGCCATAGCCCTTTGTGATAAGTCAAAATGGCTGGAGCCCAGGCCATAGGGTCATGGCGACTGCCCATATGGGCTTGTGCTCGAGCCATTTTGACTTATCACAAAGGGCTAATTGTGAATTTGGAATAAAAACAGATTGGAATAGTATTGTTATTCCAGTCCATGTGTTGTGTACTGTAGTGCTGCTCATAACGGTTGCCCCTTGCTTGAAGTACTTCTCTTGGTGCACATACTTTGCTTGTTTCTTTGGATGCAGTCAGAAGCAGCACAGTTTTCTGAGAAAGACTTCAGTTTAAAACTGGCTGATGGTTTTTTTTTTTCAATTGATTTTTTCTATCCTAGGGGTGAGGGCACAATGATAAAAGGGGAGCTGCTCTAGCAATTTCAATGTTGTAGGTGCAACTGGAAATATTCAACAGCTGGCTTTTGTAAACACACTGTGGTGGCTCACTGGTTGTGCTATTTACCGCTAAATACGAGGTGTTGTGATTGATTGAGAACATCATGCAGTCAAGATTAAACCAGAGGTTTTACCTATAATACCTCTCACAGCCATTTTCTGTTACTTCAGAATGCTAAAAATCAATCGCTCAGTTTCTGTAACTGTTGTAAAGGAATAACTACACAACCTCACTCTCAGCACATGGGTAGATTGTTCACTTTCTCTGCATGTCCAATCTAGTGCTAATTTTCTTTACGTTTTAAAATTTTTGTAGGAGCAGACAGATGCCCAGAAGAGGTTTGCCATCCTCTGGCATCTGAGCAGAGACCTGAAGTTCAAATCTACTCCATCAAACCTTGTTCGTCCATTTGACAGGTAGGGTTCTTTATGCATCCTTCTGTAACCAGTACGAGTGTGGCCCCCTAGCTAGCTTGAACCTGGCGCCACTGACTTTCTAGGAAATTTACCATGCTATCTGAGCTATCCAGGGGGCTAGCAGGCAAATGAGAAATGCCATATTTGAATAAATACCTTATAGCCCTTGTGTTACTCTGGTGCATGAAGACCCATCAATCATTCAGAAGAATTCAAGAGCGTCAAAATCAAATCTAAATCAAATCAAATCCAGAGCCCACCAACACAGCATCTCTTCCCATTGCCCTTGTGCTGCTTCAGGATGTTAAACCCATTCAATCAGTTCACCACGTGGTTGAAATGATTCTGGAGCTCTCTCGGCTGTGGCATCTGTTAGAGCCCTTTGTTGCTTTAGAAAGTTCAAACTACCAGGTCAGTCAATAAACCAGTTGCTTTCCGAAATAACCGGGGTGGCTTAGTGGCTACAGCGTTGCAACGCTAAACACCAGGTTGTGGATTCGGTTGCTGGCTGCAGTGGTTGCATTTTGATGGGGGCAAAATGCAGTAGCAGTCATGTAGCATGCTTTGGGTGCACTTAAGGAATGCCAGGTGTTTGAAATCAATCAATGATTGAAATATGGCATCTCTCCTAGCCCACTGCTGCTTTGGAAACTACCACAATTAGGTTTTGATTGCTTCCTGATAATTTCTGTGCCAGGTGCCTGTTCCAGATGCTGCACAGCCTGAGTAGGCCTTCTGGGATGCAGAGGGCAGCAGCCCAGGTCTGGCTGAATCACTCGCTCATGCGGGGGGACTTGGCTCGGCTGTTGGAGCCTGCCATGATGGTGCTTCTGCACCCAGACACTGCTCGAATCTCGGTGCAGCATGTGAGTGTGCAGGCAGGAGCTGCCACCACGCCTGCAGCGGTGACCGCAGATGCCACCCCGGTAACCTCCCGCGACGACACCAATTCGGAGGGCCGAATCTTCGCCATCAGCAGCGTTGGTGGAAATGTCATTTACCATGTGGACAAGTCCAAGGTGACAGCTCTCACTGCTGGCAACACTAGCGTTGTCGCGCCCTTGCACCCCGAGAGGAAAGTGCTGGCACTGACTTCTATTGTTGGACCTGAGAAGGGAAACGGTTCAAAGGTCAGCATCAACGTGTTGTTGCATTGCCACACAGTTTGACTTCTCCCTGTTTTGAGTATGTCTATTTCGAGTGGACTGTAAAATGAATTGTTACTTTATTATTGCAGGTTGTGACTCGCAGCTCAAATGTAGACATGGAATTTCCCCCAGCACTCGAGTCTTTGCATCAGATGTCATTGTTCATCAATCCATTCGGTTCACTGACCTCACTGTCAAGCGACTGTGGTCTGGACTCTTACAGCTACGACCCTCCCGATCTCTCCAATGCCACACGCATTGATGGTGCTGCCCTCCGCAAGAGTTCGTTCGATGAGTCGGATGAGCCAAGCACCAAGGAAGACCTCTCAAACATTGTGGTGTGCTCTATACTCGATGAGATAATTGACCTTGCTACTTCATCAGAACTCAAGGAGCCCCTTGACACCACTGCCCAGAACTTGTTCGGCGAAGATGCAACTCGACTGGATGCCACTTCCAACACTCCTTCGGGGCAAATCACTTCCCACCCCCTGCACACGCACCTCTTGCTGTATTGCCAAGTATTCGATTCGCAAAAGACTCTGTATGCACTCACAGTGTTAAAGACAATTATAGAGTCAAACCCACGCGTGGCACTGTGCAGTATGGCAACCACAAGCGTGAGCAGCTCGTTGTCACAGCGCGGTGCGCAGCTGCAGACCTTGCTCGCTCGTCATCGCAAGTCCGTATTTGGCAACAACTTTCACGGCGAGCTGGCACCAGAGGCACTGTCAGGCTACCGCAGCAGCATGTTTCTGGAGGTGCTAGTATCAGCCTGCCTGTACTTCGTACGGAGTTACTACCCAAGTCTGCCACAGACACACTTAACACCTGCAGAGCTCTCTGGAAACCGGGATGTGCGGTTGCTCTGTTGTGAGCTGTTGCGGCTGGTTTTCTCGGAGCTCGTTGCAGTTGTACGGGACAGTGGCCGCAGTTTTGCCGTATACCTTAATGACCTGCTCACTCGATGCAAAGTTCAGAAGGCTCTTCTGCACTGCCTCGTAGCATCTGTGTACAGCTTCGAGAAACCATATTCGGAAAACGATAATGCTCTGACAGTTCGCATCATTGAGTTCAACGAGAAGATATCCAATGGTGAGGGACTGGCTGAGGATTTTCAGGAAACGTTCCAGGTTGGTGGTGCTCACACTTCGTTTGTTTTCTTGTTGGTGTTAGCCACCTCTTTTTTGAGACGAAATAAGTGTGACAGTGTTTCAGCGTTGAGTATTGTTCACATTAGCCTGTGTGACACTGGTTAGCATGCGTAATGGAAACATTTGCGGTAAATATAGTACTAGGATGTGTGCACAAATGGCCTTTTCTACACCTTTGCCAAGGAAGCCTTCCTTGGCAAAGGTATAGACTTTGTAGTGTGTAGTTATTTGGCTTCCTGTATTCGTATTTTTGTGGTTCAGTTCAATTTAGAGCCATCGTTTGTGCCTCCAAGTTGCTCTCAATGTGTGCACATTATACTTTCCCCAAGTTATTATCGCATAATTGTGAACACATATGCACATACGTGTCTTAAGTCAGCAGTAATTGCTTCTAAATAGCATGTTGAACAGGTATGTCAGGTCTGACATTGTAAACAGCAGTGCTAAGCCACGTGTTTATGATGTAAATCAGTAATATTTATTTTTATTCTACCAACTAATTTTGCTTTACAACACAAGTTCAAAAACATGTCAGTTACCGGGAGGCCCGTCTTCTTCAGTATTGTGCTTTGTTGTGGCAGCTTTAACCTTGTTTTTTTAGGATTGAGACTTCAGCTATATCTACAGTTTGTTGTTGCAGCTTTAACCTTGTTTTTTTAGGATTGAGACTTCAGCTATATCTACAGTTTATTTGAAAAGGACAACCTAGGCACTGTATAATTATAGAATGTTGAGGCTACTTCTGTTTTGTACAATAAGAATTCAGGACAAGGGGGAGACATCGATTATCAGTGAAAGAACTAGGAGAGCTTCGGCCTGGAGCCAGCATTTTCACAAAGGGACTTAATAATATAATAACCTTTATTTTTTTCCATCAACGTGATGGGGGAGATAAGGGAAAGAAAGCTGAAACAGACTTGTCTTGGTCAGGTTCTTAACTGTTACTCTCGTTGAGGCTTCCCTTGTAACATAAGTAACATAAGTAACATAAGAGAAGGGTTAGTACTGAATAAAGAATAGTGCTGTGCTCAGCATTTCTTCTGGTGAGGTTTTTCTTTACCTTTTCCAGGTTTACTTGCTCCAGTTGATTGCAGCCCTTATTGTGTTTGAGGAGAGAGTCACTTCCCAGATTGGAGACGACAGTCATCCAGGTCACAAGCCTGCCAATGAGAAGGCAGCACCTAAGATGCGGTTTCAGCCACAGATGTCCACACTACGATACCAGCACAGTGCGTCCTTTGTCTTGAACTCAAAGCCAATTTTGCTGACCATTTTGAATGCTGAAAGCAGTCTCGAATCCGAAACCAGTTTTGTAGCAGAAGGCATGCATGTACATATCATTAGTAGCTAACAAATAGACTTAACTAGAATTTAAAGGGGCAATGAAACACTTTTTTAACTAATAATAGAATTGCTTCACTATTAAAGTATGTCGTCCCGTGAATCTCGTGCCGCAAACATTTTTCAAATTCTTCAACTGTTAGTCAAGTTATCGCACCCGTACTTGGCCTTCTCTTTTTGGCTCTGCTAGCACACTGGAAGCTACATAGCAGAGAAGCCAAGAGGGCAAAGCCCCGCCAATAGTTGGGTGTTGCAGCCGCAAAAGGGCTCGTCGCAGCACTTCGTAGTGGTTGTAGCAGACTATTATGCGGCAAGCTGCTGCCATCTCGGTTAAGACGAATTCTCACATATAACAAAAACATGGGAACGTTTGGTTTTCCATAGACTCAATGCAAAAAGAAAAAAAAAAAAGCTTAAGATGAATTGCCTCCGACTTGCTGTTCGGTTAAGACGAATATTCGGAGTGACCGCCACCGCTACCGATCCTGCCGGCTAGGGTGCCTTGATGCGCTGTGCCCGGGGGCGCATGCATCAAGGCACCGAACTGGAGGCCTGCAGTGCAGATCACCCATGGACGGAGGCGAAAACGGGGAGAAACAAAAAGAAACAGTGATGTCATAAACGCGGGTGATGTGCAAGTGTATGGGTACTGTAGCGCGCATGAAGCTATCAGCCCTCTGTGTGCCTGGACTTTCGTATCGCAGGTCGTTTTCAAGACAGTGCTCGCGTGACCGTGCCATACACAGCAGCCGCCGGAGTAGAACGCCTTTCATTCGCTTGCTAAATTGACAAGCATGGTGTCAGCGCGCAAAGGTAAACATGAACACATCACACTTGATGACCGCAGACGCTTGCTGTCAAAACACTGGCGTGAGGAATCGCAAGGCAGCAGCAGTGAGTAAATTAACTTTCGTGCTGTCTTGTCGTTTAAATGCAAACTGAGCGACGAGAACAGCATACACAAAGCTACGAGCTATCTGCCCACCTAGACTGTGCCCTCAAAGCAGATCGCTTTCAAAATAAAGCCCGTGTGACTGCACGCGACAAAAGACTGCACGCTTCCCCATCCCATTTTCCTCCTTTGCGCACACGAGATCGAGCTGCCATCGTCGATTCACCGTTGCACGCTTTTGCTTGCACACACAGTGCAGTGCGCGAGGACAATGTAATCGCTAGACGAACCCGGTTCAAAGCCTGTAGAAACTGCCCGAGGAGGTCAACCCAGTGAGCCTAGGCCTATCTTCCTCCTCCGCAATGCTTCGCCTCATTTCTTCTTCCCCACTTCGCTCAATGTGACCTAGGCTTTCCTCTGCATTGCGTTGCTTTGCCGCTCGCTCAGCGCGCTCCTTCGTACTTACGCTAGCATGTAGCCCGCACCGATGGCCTGTGAACTCCCTAGTGAACTTTTTCTGGCAGCACGACGGCAGAGAAAGATTTTTAAGGTCATTAGGTCAAATGACATGATATCCATCATGGACTAGATGAAACCAAGCAACAGTACCACTTGAGGAGTTTTCTGTTAAGTTCAGGTAAATAAATGCTTGTCATTTTCTCCCGGTTGCAAGTCTGCTTCATTTACTGCTTTGAAGTAAGATATTTGGAGGCACCTGGTCACGTTGCCAATTATTCTTCTTGTAAGATGAACTTCTGATCTGATAAGACCAACAAATTTTTATGGTCCCTTAGAGTTCATCTTAAAGGAAGTCTGCTGTATATTTTATCATTTAATTCGAAATTAGCAATTATGTATTACTGAGAATGCTGTCGTCGTGAAATCTGCCGATAGCAGTGGGTCCAGTTGCTTTCGATGATGCTGCATGATGGCACTGCGGAAGCAAGAGCAAGTGAGCTTTTGCTGTTTTTGACACGAGATTGTAATTTCCTTGCTGCATGCTGTAGTGCAGCAATATTTGGCTCCCATGTTCACAGCAGCTTCTACAACAGATCGGCAACGTTCAAAAAGTGTTTCAGATCCCCTTTTAACTATTACTTATGGCTTGCAATGTCAGCATTGTTTCAGCTGTGTGGCATTGTTTGAGGCCTACACCCTCTTTGTACATAGCAGTACAAAATCATGCTATTAAGCTATTGCTGGTAAAGAGTGCTTGACTTTGTACTTTCCTGCTTGCCTATTGGTCCATGATAATGTCTGTTTTTCCGTGCAGACGTGCCGATCCCTTGTCAGGCCATGTTTGGCACGGCTCTGCTGACTGCCATGCGGCAGCAGCACAAGGCCCATTTGCATGCCCACTGGATGAGCCTGGTGATGTGTGCGCTGCCCTATGCGGGCAAGTCTCTTACCCAGCTGGTGCTTTCTGTGGCCAGCCAGGTGTGCTCCAACCTGGAGGTGGCTGTGGCTGCACCATGCGCTGCCACCAGGTCAGGCAACAGTTGTACTGCACGCTCTGCAATTGTAAGGTCACTAACTGAATCCCCTGTAGCTGGACATTGCTGTTATTGGTGCTCATTCATCGTCGTCGTCATCATTTTATGAAACCAATACAACAAAACATGATTGGACATTTGTTGCAGTAATGTACAGTGCCACTTGCAAAACTAGCACTTGCGTCAGCACTGTAGAGTGCATTCTCCTGCTTTTGCATCCAAGATTCTCTTCACGCAAGCCTAACTTGGTTAGACTGTGTAAACTGCTTTATTTTTCTACCTCAGGCAGACAGTGTATCACTTTACAGCTCATGTAAAACATTGACTTTGTTTATGTGAAGTTCTGTTTAAGTGAAGCTATTGATTCAGTACTGGGTAAAACGTAGTATCAGTTTTGTCTGCTTTAACCCTTTGACGGTCAATGACGTAAATATACGGCGCCACGAACAAGATCGAAAATGGACGATGCCGTATATCTACGGCGCCGTCTGTACGTTTAAAAAGTGCACCAATTTCCTGCGGCCTCCCTCTCTCGGTTTTCGTTGCAGGGTTTGTTTTAGCGCTAGTTTGCTACTGCACGTCTATATACTACCGCTCACGCATTGGAGTGCACGCGGGCGGGCGGCTGTTTCAATTTTGTTTCACGGGCGGTTTCGACTTTTTGCACTTGCAAAACTGATGGCTATCTTGTTCCTAATTGCTCAAAGGGCGACCGCTTGTTTGTCGCACGTTTAGTGCTCACAGGTGTGCGCATAGGAAGGATGCCGCTGTGCATGAGTTTTTTTCTTTTTTTTAAGACACGCGAAAACTAATTGCCCTGGCTGGTAGGTGATAAGATGAAGATTAGTGGAAATTTGTCGCACATGTTGCTTTTTTTGATGTTCATACAACCAAGCAGTTTTCTTGAGTGCGCGCACCTACATAGTTCGATTACGCTATGGACGTACCTATTAGTGTAAGAGCAGGAACATTTGAGGCTTGCGAAATATTCTCGTGTGCGGATTTTCAAAGCCTTGAACTATGTGCATAAAAATGCGTCAGTCTTTTCCTTTTTTATTGTTGTTATTCATGAATGAAGAGTGCATATATACCAACACAAAATATTTTTTTCTCACTTAACGGTCACCTTAGAAAAATTACGGTACATTTCTTTAGAAATAAGTCCCTAAGAAGAATTGGAATCTGCAATAAAAAAAAATTACCCTGGGCAGTCGCATATGGCAAAAAATATCTACCCTCAAAGGGTTAAGCTCTCCAAAATATAATTTCTTACAAAATGACTGTTCTTGTAGCACAGATAGGGTTGCAAACTTTTATACCTCCCTTCTGAAATTTTTGGAAACTTTTATAACAGATTCAAGGATCCATATAGACATATACACACTCTCGAATCACAATAACTTTCCCTTTTCTTTTAAATGGGACAAATTGTTACTCAAATCTGTTCTATCATTGCAATTAAACGATTTCTGGATTTCGCATGCGTTATGAATAAAGGAGGCTGTGAGGGTAAACTTAGCAACACCCAAGCTTAAATGCAGTGCCATGGAACTGGAGAACATGTCCACCTACCCGCCTGACTACCTCACTCTGCTTGTGGAGGGGCTGACTCTGCTGTGCCACTACTGCCTGCTAGACAGTGCCGCACCTGCGGCTGTGACTCCTGTGACCCAGCAGCCACCTCCTGCCCCGCAGGCACTTGCTTCCAGCGCCAATGTATCGCAGATCATTTACAACCTTATCCACGTGTTCTCCAACACTGACCCACGCAAGGTAATGCGGGTGTTCTACGCAGCCTCTCATTATCTCAGTGCACAATGTACCATAACTGTTGTACCTGGAAGCATCAATCAGTGTCATTATGAGGTCTTACACCTACTTCCCATCTTCTTAAATTACTGTTTGACTGACAGCTGCTGGTATAATTTTATCTAAAGCATGATGCATTAAGGAGGGAGCAAATGGTGGCAAGCTGGCAATATGCGAGGCTATATCTACTTGTAGCAATACAGCATATGCTCACATGCATGCACACATGCATGTGACGCCAGAAAATTATCCACATATTTCTCAGGCTTCTGACTCCTCCGCAAGAAAAGAAAGAAAATTATGATGATCATTGCAACGCTCTCTTGGACAGAATGTGTTTTGTTCGTGTGTTCAAATAACAGCAAATTGCATAATGCCTGCAGCTACCCAAGGAGGCAGTTGAACCATTTCATTCAAGAGTTATTTCCCTTTGCTTTGAGAAATGAAAGAGGTGAGGATCATCTCTCACTATGCTACTGAGGACACTGAAAGAAAAAGCTCATCTGTATTAGTAGTGACTAGAAAGGGTACCATCTAGTCCAACAGCAGACGTTAATTAAAGCAATGAACGGGGCTAGTTGGTGGACTACGTGCTATGTACGTCTGCGTCCTGTCCCTTATGTTCGTCAGTGTAACACTAAGTGCAATATAATCATGAGCAGATGTTAGTTGTGACGCTTATACCGTACAAAAAAAGGGCACTCTTATGGAAAGAGCAGGTTTAGTAAGCCATGAAAGTGAATGAAGACAAAAGATGGTGATGCTAGCCCGGAAGTTCCCACACCAGCTTGCTGTGACATGGATTTTAATGGTGTGTTCTTGGGCCTCGTTAATTTTTTGTCTGCAAAGGACTACACTGCATTATTAAGGAGCCAAAGACTGGACTTAGCAAGTATGGATAACTTTACTGCACCACAATATGTGAGGCTAGATCTACTTGTAGCAATACAGAATATGCACACATGCATGCACACATACACTTCATTGCATGTGCGACGCCAGAAAATTTGCCACATATTTCTCTGGCTTTTGACTTCTTCACAAGAAAAGAAAGAAAGTTATGATCACTGCAGTGCTCTCTTGGACAGAATGTTTGTTTGTGTTCAAATAATGGCAAATTGCATAATACCTGCAACTCCCCGAGGAGGCAATATGTCGAAATCCATGACGTCACATTGGCATACCAGCACTGGGGTTTCAGTGCGAATTTTACAAAAAATAAGATTGGCCTTCATTTTCTCATCTATACCCAACCTCTTTGAAATTAATGAAAATAGTTCGAAAGAATATGCTGTCAGTCTAAGCTGATTTATTCTCTTCAGTGTCCTCCTAAAGGCCAATTGCAATGAAATTTTGACTTGTTGTTACAACAGACCTTGATAAGCCAACAAAAAATGTCCACTTTATCTGAAGTCCATAATATCCAAACACCTCACTTTCAAAACTTTCGTCGCGAAGAAAAGACTCAGTTTCACCCGAAAGGCAAAGCATCAATTGCAATATCAAATTAAGCAAGATAAACGTGGGAGCACAGCGAGCGAATTGACTTTGATGCTGTCTCTCGCTTCAACGTGAACTAAACGTCAAAAGCATGGTGCATACGACGCTACCGGCACTGAGCGTCCACATTGTAGATCGCTTTCAAGATATGGCGTTTGCGCAGGCAAGAACTTTGACCACATCGCAGTTTGCTTTCAGTATACGGTGACTGCACCGTGAGCTGCAGCAGCCAGAGTAGACCCCCCCCCCCCCTCCTTCCCCGCGCGTGCGATATTGAGCCGCGATTGTCGTCTGACCCTCAAAAGTCAGTTGTTAGCCCGTGTTGACACGGCAAAAGTATGTTTTATACGCTCTATTTTGAAAAAGAATGCTGCTAATTTCATCCGCTGTAGCCAATAGTTTGTTGCAGCGCGTTCCGTTAAAAGCGAACTTCATTGCATTAATACAATAGGTAGAACAAACTAAGGCCAGAACATGGTCCATTTTATCCGAAAGTCTGTTGTATGCGGGTCTGTTGTAACGAGCGTAGACTGCATGCATAAAGCGCCTCCACCAAAAAATGCCACCATTATCGCTGCCGGAAGTACCTAATGTGCGACTCAGGAACTCGTGGCTCCTTGGCGTCATTCTAGACATGGCTGCCAGCAGCACACTGAGAAGTGACATGCTGGGATGTATGTCATATCTGCTAACCACCAGATGCACTCGCCGTCTGCTTAGGTGCTGTGCGACGCTGCTGTGCGAGGCTGCTGCTAATATGAAATTTTTACACTTGCCGGTCCTGCAGCTTCGCCAAGATTGTTTCAGTAGTATGCGCTGCTCAGGTGTCGTCATTTTAGTCAAATTCGAATTTTGTTGCTGTTGGCCTTTAAGGACCCACTCTTCCTCCTCCTTTTTTTTTTTCATTACAGAGTGCCTGTGTACTAGAATTCCTTTTGCAAACTTTCGCTGTTTAATGAAGTAAGGAAGAAGAATCTCTTCAATGCCACAAAATGGTGTTGAAGGATCGTTTCAGCCTGACCACTTGCACAGTGTCAGCTGCTGTACCTGTGGCTTTGTAGGATCTGCATTCCCGCGAGAGTGGTGGCAGTCTGGACCCCATCCTTTCGACGCGCCGGAGCCTGCTGAGCAACCTGCCTCGCCTGCTGGCTGCCCTCGTGTCCGTCTGGGAGGCTGTCTCTCGAGAGAAGGACCCACCTCAACAGGGACCCAAGTTGGCACAGCTGTGGGTCATGGGTGCACCCAAGGTGAGGACCATCAGCATATTCTTCGAGGCCTCCTTTAGATAAGCATTGTGAGTGCGATAAAGTGAAGCTTTATACCGTATTTACTTGAATCTAGGCCGGCCCTGATTCTAAGCTGACCCCTGAATTTCTGAAGCCAGAAGAAAAAAGACATACCTCAAATTCAGGCCGAACAAAAAAGTGAGGACAGCGCTCACAAAATGAAAACAGCATTTATTTAATATGAACATGCTGAACTCGCTCTACGTTATCATCGCTGCTAGCCTCGTTGCTATAGCCCAGACCATAAGCACACTTGCAGACGCGCGCCCATGCATGCGCAGACAGTGCAACACCGCTCGCACGAAGCGTCCCCCATTGGCCCCTCCAACATCCCACATTTTTCTCATCCACGCTGAAGTCGCACCCGGCTTGGACGTTTGACGATGCCTCTGCGGCTAGCACAACTTTTCGTTCGGAAGTGGTGCTATAGTGGTATCGCCTGTTTGGTGCCATTACGAGAATGCCACGCTATAGGCCACACTGCACACTGATACGACACAGGTCAAAATAGTGACATTGCTTGTCAGGTTTGCCAGGTCTTTGGGAGAAAAAGTAGCCAATAAAGTCGCCAACTGCGACAAAAGCTTTAATTGGTAGCCAAGAAAAGTAGCCATGGTTGGTCAAACAATTATCAATTTTTGATGCAAGAACAAAGAAAAAAGGCGAAAAAGACTTAGTTTCCTGCTGCAATGATGACAAACAAAAATAACAATTATGACACAATACACATTTTGTGTCATAATTTATCGTAATGACCAATTGATGTTCTTTGATAATTTCTGCTGCACACTTGCGTGCTTTGCTCATAGCTGCAGCGGTGTCTCCAGTTTCGGTAGCCACAGCAGTGTCTCCAGATTCGGTACGTAAACTCAATGCATGCCTACCTTGCACCACTATGACTTCACTTCAAACGTTCCCATGCGAACTGTACGACGTCACACACTTTCTACTCTCCTTGGTGCGCAGTTGCATAGTCACATGGACATTGGTATTTGTAATGTCATGGCTGTCATGACGCGTTTTCAGTTGTTGCAGCGTGACCATCGCCAGGGGTGATAGTGGGACACCACCTATTGCTTGGTTGGTTAATTCCTGTTACTCAGAGGGAGCTGCTTGGGCCGGTTCAATTATCCGTCCGTGACAGTCCAGGACTGCCTAAGCGCCGATTTCAGCCAATGAACGCTGCATATGAAGCATTTCGGGCAGTCCTGGACAGTCCAGGATGACAAGTTGAAGAGGCCTACTAACCATATGGCATCTGTCATGTATTTTCAACTCCTGAATTTGCTTCCTGTAGACACAAAAGTATGGCCGTCATGATCTGGCCTTTGGGGCTGTTGCTTCGAGGGGGCCGTCGGGAGGAGTGTGTTTCGGACACTACCTACATCAATTTCCACCACCAAAAGTAGCCAGAAAGTAGCCAAGTAGCCAAGTTGCCAAGCACAATTTTCGGAGCCTCTAAAACTAGCCTACTTGGCGAGAAATCTCCAAAACTGGCAACCCTGTCGCTCGTGTACTTCAGTTGACTACTGGCGCGGCTAATAGTAGCTGCAGTACTGACTTTTCTAGATGGTGCTATCTATGCATCATATTTATCATTTTAAATTACAAACTGGCATGTTTTTTTAAGATCCTCGAATCAAATGTTGAATTCCAATGGCAGATTGCGAGCGCTCGGCCGAATCACGAACGGAGTGCATCGTTCAGACTGAGATAGCTCTCTTCAAATCTGTGAATGGAATGTGTGCGCTCCTGCGGGGGCACTTAGTACAGAGAAATCAAGTGAGAGGGCGCTAGGCTAGAGGTGGATCTGGTAGGCCTCCTCACTATCACAGTCATCTGGATCATCCCCGCATTTCGTGCCTTTTTCTTCCATGTCGAAAGAATCATCACTGGACTGTCACTATCCAGGAGCAGGAACAAAAATGCACGGCGCAACCATATTTTTCATCTTGTCCATAGCTGCCAGTAACCAGAAACAGGCGACTGTGACAGGAAGCAGAAGCGGGTAAAGAACACACGTTATGTGGACTGCCGGTCAAATTGCTGATTTCGGCAGAGCAAATATTTTTGCTCCATAGAGTGATCCGAAATCTGTGGCTGGTCCCAATCTGCTATTGGAACACACAGCCTATGCTCTCATTCTGCTATTGTGTGGGAATGCGAAACTTTAATGCATCCCCTGATATGTTATCTCGCATAGCTCCCGTCTCCTCTAATCCGGCTTCGCCGCGTGGCTTTACTGCGGCGGTCAGTATACTTGCAGGGTAGTACGAGAGATGGCGCGAGTGTTGCTCTGTTAACGCCAACTAACGGCGGGGTTACTTGGGTTGGCTTGGGGTTGGAAAGCGGTGCGAACATTCTGTGCGTGCGTCGATCCATGCTTCTGCGAGACGGTCTCGCGAGGCCTACCCCAGAATGGATGAACACAATTGTTCGAACGCACCACGACCAGGCGTTGGTGTCCAGCATGGGGCAAACATATTCGCTCGTTATCCATTCGCGTGAGTCGACTTCCGTTATTTGTCGCACGCCCATCGGCATGTTTTGTGCACAGCAACTTGGATAGCTGGCATTAGTCTATGAAAGGTGCAATAAATGCCCTTGTGATACTACTGTGGTGTCGTTCCTTTGTCCTAAAAGCATGGGTGAGGACTCCGCAATTGGAATAGGATTGCTCCATACAGAGCAGAAAAACTTGGTCTGGATCTACCATTGGAATTCAACATAAGGCAACCCTAGAGTTTGGTATATGATTATTTGAAGAAACTTATCGGCCTAGATTCGAATAAATATGGTAAGTGCATTTTTCAAGTAGAAGATCCTGCCATAGCATATGGTTGCCATGTTTCATTCAACATCTTTTGAAATAACATTACTAGTGTCACCCAGATTGATTTACATGCTTGCACTCATGCGTACACGTGCACATGCATGCTAGGTTGCATGTGTGTGTGTGACATTTTTTTCTTGCGATTCCATGCTTTCATTATACAAGTTCTAAAGAATTTGTCTTGCATGTTAATCTGGCCCTAACAGAGCTGTGTCGCATGTTCTCAGCTTGTGTTGCACGGTGCACTGGCGAAGTGGCTAGTCTAGACATGGACCTAGACAGTTCACAGTTGCTGCAGTCATTAAAAGAGTATCAAGCACAGTGTGGCCACTCGCGAGCGTGCTTAAATTTTCATTTTGTTATTTTGTTAAGGAAACTTCACCTTATTTTCATCTGTTGTGAAATTCACAGGCATGCTACTTGTTATGAAAAATTGGGTAGCATGGTTGTACTAAAATATATTTGAGTGACTGCTAACGATAGAATTTCCCTTTAGGCACTAATTCTGTTACTATGGTAGACCACCGCTTAACTGCTCTATGCATTACATGAGCTGCTCGTCCACTTGCTCTGAAATAGCACATCAGCTTGCCTTCATTTGCTCTATAATCTGTTGTGTATTCTTGTGGTCTCTATATATTAAACAAAAGATATGTGCCATACTTCCATGATTGAGTTCACTCCAGTGGGCATTGCTGTAACCTCATTGTAAGCATTTGTAAGCATTTCATGAATGCATTGTGCATTTCTGAAGTTGTTCTTTGTTACTGGCAGGTCGTGAAGCAGCACATCTTGAGCTTCCTGAGCCCCATCTCAATGACCTATGGCTCCAACTTTATGGCAGCTGTTGCCGTTGTCTGGTACGAGCGGCGAAAGAACACATGTGTTCAGCGCAAGGTATTTTATTTGTTGCGGCTTTCCTTATGCTTTAGGCCTTTTGTACTTAATTGCTTTCAGCAACTATCATGCAAAGCATTACCCTCTACAAAGAGCTTTGCTCGCCCACTATCAACACGTTTTTTATGCTAAAGGACATCGCCCTGCAAGCGTGATACGTGCCAGAAGTTCTTGACCTGCTACTCCAGTTAGTTTGACATATTAAGATGCACCACAACGTCATTGGACAACCAGTCATATTTATCCTTTATCAGAAATTACTTTGCACATCGTGAAGGAGTAAGACAAGGGAGGTTGAAGTACTTCAACATCAACTCTTTTTTTGCGGCCGCACTGGCACTTCAGATAGCCTGTTCCACTCAGCAATACTGAGAAGGAATCGGCAGACAGATTTGTTCAAGGCAGGTATTTGAAACGTTGTAGGTTTCGATGGGGTTTGACATTTCACTTAATTTGCTTGGTTTTCTTGCAAGCCAGTCTTATGTACAACTGATGCTGGCTCCCCAGTGATGAGATCATCCTTGCGCACAAAGTATATGGGGCTTTGTCCCACATGTGACGAGGTCTCAGGACTTTGCGATCGAGGGGCGTTCTCTCATCGCAGAGTCTGAGGGGAAGCAGTGTTGGCTGTACCACACATGCTACAGGCCCATGCTACAGGATTTGGGTATTTAGTCTAATGTGAATGGTGCACAGGGACTTTTAATCAAAATCGAATTTCCCTACTGCAATCAGCTGACTTCTGCTTGTGCAAATGAAACTAGTCACCATTGTGAAATTCGATCTCCATCAGGCTCAATTGCAATTAACTGTGCGATGCAACGCCTGTGTTATAGGCAATTTGCTGGGACAATAGAAATTTAATAGGAAAACTTGGGAAGATCTGTGGCAGAGGTCAGCTGACAAAGTGTGCATACTGAAGAGCTCTACTGTGCAGCAGTACTACAAAATATTTGGAAGGGAAGCAGTTGAGTCGTATATTTTGGCAGTCATTAACCCTTTCAGGCGCTGTGTACACATTTATGTACACCAAGTTATTGCATCAACAGCAAAAGCATTGATGAAAGTTAAAATATCTAGATTGTGTTGCATACATATTGAAACACTTCTAATTGGGATAGTGCTGCAAGTTTGAATAACAAGCACGGGATGTTTTAGTAAAATGAGTGAGAAGGTAGGTGGTTGGGTGTTTTTTCTAGGCATCAGTATGCCGTTGTATGTAGCAGGTTGACATCTTTTGTGGTTTTTCAGTTTTGCAGCAGGAATTGATTTTCAAGTGGCTGGATAGGTGCTTTTCAAGCCTGCTAGACATGAAATAGTTGTTTTCATATTTGATGTTCCTGTAATGTGTTTTCGCATAGAGTTCACATTCTGTAGACCTGACAGAACTCACTAAAAAATTAAATTCTTAATCTTTTCTTCAACTATACGACTGATCTCATGTGTCGTTTTGTAGTTGTGGCTTGTTGAGTTCTGTTCGTGTGCTCTGCAGAAGGCATGGGAAGTTGATTTGGATCCTTTAAAACAAGTTGTATAGCTAACATGGGTTCCTTTTGCAATTTGTCACATTATTAGATGCAGTGTGCTACCGTTAGCTGCTGTTAGATGTTGCGCATCCGTAATTGCTATGTTTACAAAGGTAGCACAAACAGTGCATAATTTAAATTGCTGGGAGCACCTGGGGTGCTATTCTGGACTTGTCAAATTCTGCCATGTTCACCATTTTGTCAGCTCTGATTGGCTCAGAGAGTCTCTTTCGATTAGCTTTGAATGCCAACATGGCAGTACTTAGCAGCGCTCTGAATCCAGAAATGCAAAGCCCAGAAGTGCTGTTCTGGGCTGGACCCTGAACTGCACCTCTGGGTTCTGCACCTCTGGATTCGCAGGGCCAGTCAGCAAATCCTAAGCTGCCCATTGTCCCAGAAGCAGAAAATGCGTTTATTGCCTTCATGGACATATGGAACTCTTGAGAGGTGGTATAAACAAACCTCAGTCAAGCTAGATATTTGTTGGACGTTTTCACAAATTTCCATTCCGTTGAACCTGTTCGAAGCTTGATAAGCAACATGACACGCTTGAGAAAAATGTGGCGACAATTTGCTGTTGGAGCAGTGCGCATTGGTCCCTGTGCTTTCTCTCGTCTGCTTTCTTTGGATACAGTTTTCCTATATCACAAGCGATAATACATTTCCCACCACAATATCTTAGTGGCTATGGCCTTGCCCTCCTGAGCTCAAGGACACAATCTCGGCCACAGTAGTCACATTTCGATGAGGACGAAGTAGCAAAACGCTCATGTGCTTAGATTTAGGTGCACGCTGTAGAACCCCAGGGTGTCAAAAATTACCAAAAGTTCTCACCCCCACTATGGCGTGCTTTATAATCATTATGGTTTTGGCTAGATAATCCATTCGCCCACCAAGAAGCCTGACTTCTGGTGCTTAGCATTGCATCTTTTGTCATGGCACACTGCTGCTCCTCGGCAGGATGATGTATTCTTCGTGGTTTACGTGCAACGCATGCAAAGAAAGCTAACAGAAAGCATGGGGGCTGATGTGCATGGCTAGAATGGCAAAATCTTCTCCACATTTTTCTGGAGCATGTTGGCGGCAGCTTACATATATTAGTACAACTCGTGCTGAATGTGCTGGTACTGTACATTAATAGTTCAGCCACTTCCTTATAGTACCGGTTCCGAGCCAGTGATGAGACCATCCTTGCGCACAAAGTATGCAGGACTTTGTCCCACATGTGACGAGATCTCAGGACTTGGTGAATGAGAGGCATTCTCTCATCGTGGAGTCTGAGGGGATGCAGTGTCTGCTGAGCTGTGACACACCATATAATTTTACGCTCCTTGCACATTATCTTGGCACTTTCTTAGCTTTAAGTGGATTGGCTGGAAATAAAACTGTGTTACCACAGAAAAATGGCAAACTCTTAGATAAATATCTGGGAGGGCAGCTGCTCAGCCATGTTAAAATTAAACAGGAAAGCAGTCACACCAAATATTAGATTAATAAGTCAGCTGTAACAATAGTCAGCTGTGCTGCTTTCCTTATCTACTTGCTTTATGCCCAGTCATCAGCTTATCAGTTATGTAGTTCTGGGCTTTTGGCGAATCCAGGGATTACGAAAAGTTCCTATACAATGCCTAATAATCTGTGCTTATGTGGCAGGTGATCCCCCAGTGGAGTCCTGACCAGCTCCTGCTGGTGGAACTCGTGTCAGCCATCAAGGTGCTCCCCATGGACAGTGTGGTCCAGGTCGTACGGCAAGTCATCCGTCAGCCACCTCCCACGAACCACGACCGTAAGGTATGTATTGTTTTGCATCACGTTTAGTAAACCCTTCCACAAAATTTATGTGCTTAAAACCTTTCCTCCGCTCACGTGTCATCTGCATGGACTGTTCATTTCTTCTCCTTCTCATGTCCTGGCTTTTTAGCACTGGTCATCCATTAATACTAACTGCCTAATTCACAATTTTGTTACGGAATAAAAATGTGCCACATTGTTTTTGGCAAGCATTTCAAGGAGTTGGGATGGATTAAGTGGAAATGAAGGAAGCAGAAATTGCAGACCAATTTGAACGACGAGCCGAAAGGTGTCAGCACATTGGTGAATTGGCCAGTTTAGTTTTATAACAATTGAGTTGAGCTACATGCGATCAAGAAATGCTGCAAAGAGCTGCAGAATTGCAAGGTAGACCTGATATCAGACACGGTAACCATTGAATGTAGCCATCTTTGTCATCTTGCAGCCGAACTTTGAGCAGCACTGTTTTGCCATTGAGTGGAGGTCGTCTTATGGTGCCATTCAAGCTGGTTCTGGTTCCCCAGTGATGAGATCATCCTTGCGCACAAAGTATGTGGGGCTTTGTCCTACATGTGACGAGGTCTCAGGACTTTGTGATTGAGAGGCGTTCTCTCATCACAGAGTCTGAGGGGAAACAGCATCAGATGTGCTGTGACACCATCTTGTGCTGCTTTTCATTACGTAAGGCTCATTGCACTTGACCTTGGCATTTTGTTAATTTGGTACATTCGCATGCTGTATCACTGGACTCTTTAGCAGTATTTAAGGTCATCACATTAAATGACAAGTTAAGTCAGCTGTCACACTGTCTTAGATGTAAAGTGCTGCTGTTAGCTGCGCTGTTGTGCTACTGCTATACGTGGCGTGTTCCTAATTGCTCATGTTTACAGAGGTAGAATAAACAGCACGAAACTGATCTCGTTGAAGCAAAAAACATAGTTGCCAATATGGCCGTCTGCCACAATTTTTTCAGAAACGGGTTCCCCTGGAGGTGAGCATGCTGCAGTTCTTCCTGGCCTACGTGCAGCACACTCCAGGCACCCAGCTGCAAGAGTCTTGGAGCTCCCTGCTGGGTCTCTGGAAAGACGGCCTGCAGCTCACAGCCATGCCCTTGGTTCAGTTCCACCTGCTTGGGTGAGAAAGGGGTCTATGCCTTCCTGATCTGGTGCGACTACGGTCCGTATAATGGAACAGCCTTTCTTGGCAGCATATTGTTACGTAGGAAGACGCAGAGGAAAAGCTATGTACAAGTATATTTACAAGGAAAATACGCTGCGCTTGGCCAAGAGGCAACAGCCCGCGCTAGCTTCTTATCGTCGTCGTCGTCTTCACACTGCTGGCCTTTCGTGATCGCGCATATTGTGCCGTAGCACTACCCCCGGCTGCAAAAGCGCCGTCCCGGAGCGACTAAAGATCGGACTCGGAAGCAGTGTAGTAGGCCTTGAGCCTACTGACGTGTACGACATCACTAGATGCCACAGGAGAGGACGAGGTTGAGGCCACAGGAGCAATTTCGTAAGTCACAGGCGTCACCTGGCGCAGCACGCGGTAGGGCCCTGTGTATCGCGAAAGGAGCTTCTCTGAAAGTCCGACGTGACGAGAGGGCGACCACAAGAGCACGAGCGCACCAGGTGAAAACTGTACGTCACGATGGCGGGCGTTGTACTGAATCTGCTGAGTGGTCTGTGAGGCCGTCAGTCGAGCACGGGCAAGCTGGCGTGCATGGTCGGCGAGGGCGATGGCGTCGCGCGCATACTCGCTTGTTGAGACCGCAGCAGGAGGAAGTGCCGTGTCTAGGGGCAAGGTAGGTTCGCGACCGTACAGTAGATAAAAGGGAGAAAATCCGGCGGTGTCGTGCCGGGAAGAATTGTACGCAAATGTTACGTAAGGAAGGGCAATGTCCCAGTCGTGGTGGTCCTTGGAAACGTACTTGGCCAGCATATCGGTAAGAGTACGGTTTAACCGCTCTGTCAGGCCATTGGTTTGAGGATGGTATGAAGTAGTCAGTTTGTGTTGAATGGAGCAGGAACGCACAATGTCAGCGATAACTTTCGAGAGGAAGTTTCGACCACGGTCAGTAAGCAGCTGTCGCGGGGCGCCATGAAGCAAGATAATGTCACGCAAGAGAAAGTCCGCGACGTCAGTGGCGCAGCTGGTAGGGAGAGCCCGAGTGATAGCGTATCGGGTGGCGTAATCAGTCGCGACGGCTACCCATTTGTTCCCAGAAGATGACGTGGGAAAGGGACCGAGCAGGTCTAATCCAACACGAAAGAACGGTTCCACAGGGACGGTGATCGGCTGGAGATGACCGGCAGGTAGCACCTGAGGTGTCTTCCGACGCTGGCAGGGATCACAGGCAGCAACATAGCGTCGAACGGAGCGAGCGAGACCAGGCCAATAGAAGCGGCGGCGGACGCGGTCGTACGTGCGGGTTACCCCAAGATGTCCTGAAGTGGGTGCGTCATGCATCTCAAAGAGCACAGTCTGTCGTAGCTGTTTTGGTACGACAAGAAGAAGGTCAGAGCCGTCAGGGAGGAAGTTCCTTCGATACAGAATGCCACCCTGGAGGACATATCGGCGAACGGATGCGTCGGTAGGTGTGGAGCGCAGACGCTCGATAAGTGCTCGCAGCGATAGGTCTCGGTACTGCTCATCGGCGATGTTACCGAAGGCAGAGACAGAGAAAATGCCGTTGGCGCTACTACTGTCGGCGTCGTCAGGCTCGTCGACCGGGTAGCGAGACAGGCAGTCAGCGTCCTTGTGTAGTCGGCCAGATTTATAGGTTACAGTATACGAATATTCTTGGAGGCGTAAGGCCCAGCGACCAAGTCTTCCTGTAGGATCTTTCAGTGAGCATAACCAGCAAAGCGCGTGATGGTCTGTGACAACGGAAAAGGATCGGCCATATAAGTATGGGCGGAATTTCGCAACCGCCCAAACTAGGGCCAGACACTCACGCTCAGTGATGGAATAGTTGCGCTCCGCGGGTGAGAGGAGCCTGCTGGCGTAAGCGATAACACGGTCGTGGCCACGCTGGCGTTGTGCCAGTACTGCTCCAATTCCGTGACCGCTGGCATCAGTACGGACTTCGGTAGGCGCAGAAGGATCGAAATGGGCCAAAACGGGAGGCGTTGTGAGAATGTCGATTAGATGAGAGAATGCAGAGGCCTCGTTATCGCCCCACTGGAAAGGAGCGTCTTTTTTCAAAAGGTCGGTTAGTGGTCGTGCTATGGCGGCGAAATTTCTCACGAAACGGCGGAAGTACGAACAAAGGCCGATGAAGCTGCGCACATCCTTGACACACTTCGGAACAGGGAAGTGCGTAACAGCATGGATCTTGCCTGGGTCCGGTTGCACTCCGTTCGCGTCAACGAGATGTCCAAGGACGGTAATCTGGCGACGGCCAAATTGGCACTTCGATGCGTTGAGTTGCAGACCGGCTCGCCGAAAAACGTCCAGGACTGCTGAGAGGCGCTCGAGGTGCGTAGCGAACGTTGGGGAGAATACGATAACGTCGTCCAAGTAGCACAGGCACGTGGACCATTTGAAACCGTGAAGAAGGGAGTCCATCATGCGTTCAAAAGTGGCAGGGGCGTTACACAGATCGAACGGCATCACTTTGAATTGATAAAGACCGTCGGGTGTGACAAAAGCAGTCTTCTCGCGGTCGAGATCGTCCACGGCAATCTGCCAGTAGCCGGAGCGAAGGTCAATAGAAGAGAAATAGCGAGCACCGTGGAGGCAGTCAAGGGCGTCATCAATCCGAGGTAGGGGATAGACGTCCTTTTTGGTAACCCTGTTAAGGTGCCGATAATCCACGCAAAAGCGCCATGAGCCATCCTTCTTTTTGACCAGTACTACAGGTGACGCCCATGGACTATATGATGGTTCAATAATGTTCTTGGCAAGCATTTTGCGAACTTCTGCGTGAATAACTTGACGCTCAGCTGGTGACACTCGATACGGGCGGCGCTGAATAGGAGGGGCATTGCCGGTATTAATGCGATGTTTGACAGCTGTAGTTTGGGCTAAAGGACGATCGTTAAAGTCAAAAATATCGTGGTAGGAAAACAGAACGCGGTAGAGTTCACGAGCGTGCTCGGAGGGCAAGTCGGGGGCAATCATTTTCCGTAAGTCAGCGATGGTACAATTTTCCGACTGCGATGGTAGAGGGGTATCGGATGAAGTGTCGTCTACTGCAATGGATGCTACTGAGTGATCCTCGAATGAACAAAGCTGGGCCAAAGACATCCCACGTGGCAGCACTTGTGTCGTCAAGCCAAAGTTGACCACTGGCAGGCAGACGCAATTCGCCGTAATAGATAAAACTGTATGGGGTACTGTGATCCCGTGTGTAAGGAGGACGTCTTGCATAGGAGCCACGATGTAGTGACCGTCGGGGACTGGTGGGGATGACACTAGGTCAACGTAGGTCAGTGCCGAAGGTGGCAAGCGAACGAAGTCGGCGGAACTGAGGCGACTGGGGTGTGGTTCAGCAGGATCCAGAACAGGCAGGTCAAGGCGGAGAGTACTGGCGGAACAATCGATGAGAGCAGAATGTGCGGAAAGGAAGTCTAAGCCGAGGATGATGTCGTGGGGACAGTGGGCGATGACTGTGAATAGCACGATTGTTGAGCGATCGGCGAAGGAGACGCGGGCGGTACACATACCAATTACGGGGGCTGTTCCGCCATCGGCGACACGGACAACAGGCGTCGTGGCGGGCGTGATAATTTTCTTGAGCCGGTTACGAAGGTCAGCGCTCATTACGGACAAATGCGCCCCAGTGTCTATGAGAGCAGACACAGAAACACCGTCGACTTGCACGTCAAGAAGGTTCAGATGAGTGGGCAAAGTCAGTAGAGGATTTGGCGGCGTAGGGAGCAATGCAGCGTCACCTCGAGGCGCTGCATCGTCTAGTTTTCCGGCTGGGAGCGGCGTCCGAAGGGAGTCGGCGAATAGGAGCGACGGGGCTGGGGAGAGCGAGATTGTCGTCGTTGGGGCGAAGGCGAACGAGAATAGGGGCGGTTCGTTGCAGGAGAATCAGTGGCGGCATTATCGGAGCGTGCGGCATAGGGACGAGAAGGGCCACCTGAGGGGCGAGAGTAGGCAGTATAAGTAGACCGGCTCGGGGAACTCCAGCGACTACGACAGTGCCGAGAAATGTGCCCGATTCGATGGCAGTGGAAACAAATAGGCTTGTCGTCAGCAGTGCGCCATTCAGATGGGTTGCGGAAACGTGGTGGGTAAGAAGATGCGGGACGGGGCGAAATCGAAGAAGCCGGGCGGGTATTAGGGCGATGGGCCGAGCAGAGGGTGTGAAGACCCATGTTTTCAAACTCCTGGCGGACAACTGCCTGGATCAGTGAGACCGTGACTGCAGATGTGTTGGTGGGACTGGAGTCGAAAGCAGCCGGATAGGCGGCCTCGATCTCACGCCGGACGATCCTGGTAACATCGGCAGTGTTGTTGGGACGAGGAGCGTCGGCACAGGAAGATGTCGCTGGGGTGTTGGGCAGACGGGCAAACTGCTGGTCAATACGTCGGCTTTTGGCGAGTTCCAGGCGGCGGCACTCTCTTATAACAGCATCCACCGTCGCTACGTTGTTGCAAACGAGCAAGTTGAAGGCGTCATCGGCAATGCCTTTGAGGATGTGGGAAACCTTGTCTGACTCAGTCATGTGGGTGTCAACTTTGCGGCACAGAGCCAAGACGTCCTGAATGTACGCGACATAGGGCTCTGTTGACGTCTGCACACGGCCGGAAAGCGCCTTCTGCGCGGCAAGTTGTTGACCGTAGGGGTTGCCGAACAAGTCTCGAAGCTGTGTCTTAAGTGAATCCCAACTGGTGAGCTCATCTTCGTGCGTGCGATACCAAACTCGAGGTGTGCCACCGAGGTAAAAGACTACGTTGGCGAGCATAATAGTAGGGTCCCACCGGTTATTGCGGCTGACGTGTTCATACAGGCTGATCCAGTCATCGACGTCTTCCCCATCTTGGCCCGAGAATACGCCAGGATCACGGGGAGCGGGGAGAGTGATGTAGGTCGTCGAAGTGGCAGCAGGTGTCGGAGCCGGCGGAGTCGGGTTGTCGTCGCCGGGAGCCATGAAGGAAGGCTCGACGTACCGTCCACTGCGAAGCTCCGTGACGAGGTACAGGGAACGTCCACCTCCACCAGATATGTTACGTAGGAAGACGCAGAGGAAAAGCTATGTACAAGTATATTTACAAGGAAAATACGCTGCGCTTGGCCAAGAGGCAACAGCCCGCGCTAGCTTCTTATCGTCGTCGTCGTCGTCTTCACACTGCTGGCCTTTCGTGATCGCGCATATTGTGCCGTAGCAATATTGTGCCTGTCTTGCACTTGGAAGGCCTGAACTGCTCATGCTGGTAGTCTCGGGTGGCATGATAGATAAAAAAGGGGCTACTTCGATGTGACAAATAGTGCAGGCGATGGAGCCAGATACAGAAGACACAGGCAGGAGACGTACACTGTCGTGCGCTGTTTGCAGAGCATATGTCCTACTCGTATCTCTTGTCTCTGGTCCGGTCGTCTGCACTGTCTGCCACGTTTAGTCGGTGAGAGTAACCACCTTCTAATTCCTCAAAATGCCTAGTAATATACAGAATCTGCAAAGACCACACCATTGAGTGCTTAAGAGATATGCTGATTGCACAAGTGTTCTTAATCCTGTTTTCAGGCTGCTCCACGAGTTTGTTCAAAGGGCACCCTTGCTTGAGGACAAAAAGGATCAGAAAGACTTGCAGGTGAGCCTTGTACTGCTTTCGACTTCCTCTGCTGCCCAAAACTTTATACAAAATGAGCACAAGGCATATCAGCCCTGGCTTAATTGAACCAGTACTAAAGCATTTGCAGTCATATCGCAAAGGCACTGTTTGAATCTGTACATTAAAGGGACCCTCACCAGGCCTGGCCATATTGAGCTGACAAGCGCAGAGCATACAATGCACATTAACAATCGTGTTTGCAAAGTATTACATCGCTACACGCCGCAGAAAGGTCTGAAATTTCAATTTGAACACCGTTTTCCCTCTCCCTCAAAGCGACCGCGCTCCAAGCTGGACGGTAATGTACACGTGTTCCTGCGCCTACGTACTCGTGTTCGCAGTGTGACGTCAATCATCGAGACACGTGACTTCGAGAATTATTCAAGGCGATATCCATTATTTGTGTGATCTGTTGCTTGAATTGACGAATGAAACCTTAGAGAAATAATAAAATACACAAACGAATGTCTGCATGTTTTTGTTTTAGTTTGCACCGCAGCGAGAGATATATACTTCCGTTTCGTCTGCTTGTCCCCACCGTCATGCAGTCGCGGGCGCAGACAACGAAACTGTTGTTTTTTACTGTGTTCCAGCGCAAGATCATGCTCTGTGATCCACTTGTGTCTGCCTCGGTATTCATCTAGCACTGACTTATAGCGCTAGTCTGGTGTCCTAATGCACAGTGTGCAAAATTGTGCGCTGCGCAAAACCAGACAATCAAACCAGCTTGCACACGATGCCTTCAGCAGAAGTGCACCGCGCCACATAAAAGCAAGGAGAAAAAAAAAAATGAAGGCGGGGCCCGTGACGTGTCACGTGAACCTCGAGGTCCGGTATAGGAGATCGCAGGGAAGGAATTGCACTTGCAAAGGCTAGACTGGCAGTGGAGCTTGCTTGCCGAAATCGCAGGTTCGCGGCGCTCAAATATTTCTATCTTGGCTATTAATGAGCCGATCTGAAAAACTTTTGCAGGGTGCTCCCTAGAGCACATGTACCAACTTCCAGCGTATAAACAAAATGGGGTATAAGCATGGGGTCTGGTGAGGGGCTCTTTAAGCAGTCATGTAGTTTAAGTAAATTTGAATTTCATAAATTTCATGAAAGTGATGCACTGCTTAGATCGCCTTTCTAAAGGTGAAATGGAGAATGTACTGTGTGGTCACAAATTGCTGCCGTCATCTGCAGGACATAACGCAAAAAGTGATAGAGGCGTGCAGCACGGTGGCAAGTGCGAGCCTGGAGCAGACGACATGGCTTCGCAGAAATCTTGCTGTTCGTCCAGGACCGCAGCCTGACATCCTGGGCAGCGATGCTGACCCTGAAGGTTTGTGCTGTGTATTGGATCTGTCATTGGCCATGTGTGTGTGTGTTCTCATGTGCTGCTCTACAGGGAATTTGACAAATTTACATCTGCACATAGGAGTACTAGTAGATTTGTGCACAACCTTTCTTTCTTCTGCTCTTTTTTCTTTATATTGCTGGAGTATAAACAAAAGCATACGATGCAGTAGACCTCAAATTCACTCTGAATTTTCTCAATGAACCATTTAGATTGGTTTGTGCAGCATGTGATTGCCTGTAGTTTAGTTCAGATTTGACAAAGCATCTGTAGTAGGCTGAACCTGTGAGCTAGCTGAAAGTTTCTCATGGTGATGAGGCAGCACGAAGACAGTGCAATAGCCTTAGGACACAGAAGGCAACAGTGCTTTATCCCCTATTCTTTAGCTGTTATCTCTTAGTGCTGTTCATTCACCTTGACAAAGTATGTAGAACGCTAGATTACAACACTAATCAGCGCTATTACTATACTTCTTTCTGCTTTCTTCTGCTTTCTTCTGCTTTTTTACTGCTTTCTTTATCCTCAGTGGTGTGTCCCTTCTTTTAATATATTTTTATCCCTCTTTGCAGGAGACTTAGTTACTGCAACTGAAGGCACTCTCGTAACTGCTGCGGACACAACCGAACAAGCAGCTGGGCAGCCAGTGTATAATCCGACGTCCTATGCCCAGTACAGCGTGCAAGCACTTTCTGTTCTAGCAGAGGTTAGTTGGCACCGTATTAATATCTTGCAGCCTTAAATAAGAACTCTGCAAAAATTATCACTTGATCAAAGGAAAGTATTTCCTTTTTTCTTTTTTAATTGTGTTACGTCAGCAAAACATTGAAAGCAGATGTCATGGGGCAAATGCTACTTACTGCATTTATACAGTATCCCATAGTTTGTGGCAGAAGGCTTGGCAAATTTTTTAAATTTTGGTTCATTTCATTTTAAATGAAGGTGTCTTGGTAGTGAGGTTCTCGCAGCTGTTGCTAACAGTGGCTGTGCATGCCCAGATTTTGTCATGGCAAGCACGCGAGTTACCAGCAAATTGCATGCACATACTATTGCAAAATTCATGTATGGCTGCACCCATTTTCATGCTACTCTAGCCTAGTAATTACTTAAGCTACATGAACAAAGTGTGTGGTTGGAACAAATTTTAAAACAGTATTTTGTCTCTGTCTCTCAGTTTTTAGCTCCAGTGCTTGATGTTGTCTACGTGAGTGAAGAGAAGGAAAAGGTTGTTCCACTCTTGAGTGGAATTATGTTCTACGTCACACCATACCTCCGAAACCACAGGTGAGGCTTCTGGTAGAAACCAGCTACAATAGATTTTGGAATTCAGTCTTGAGTCTGCATTTGTGGACACAAAGTACCTTGAGGGGAAAAAAAATCTCCAGTCTGTCATGTTGCTGTTATTAAGATGCAGAAGGTATGGTGCAGTCAAATCTCATTACAAACATTACTATAACAAGGTAAATCTTATAACCTTCATGCAAATATTAGCATCTAATGAATTTATTACATATCCATAGTACTATATTCAGGCATTACTGTGTGGGGTGAGATACAGCAAGGAGTGCAGATGAATTGAGGTCATACACAAGTAAGAAAACATTTACCGTATTTACTAGATTGTAATGCACACCCGCTTTCTGCGACCAAAAAGGAAGAATGCCCTCGGTTGTAATGTGCACTTGTTTGCCGCAACCTAAAAAAGAAAAAGGAAATGTCCTTTACAGTACAGCACAACTCATTCTTTCCTACAGGAATACAACTTTCATTTGGGAAAACAAAGATTTACTCCCAATGCACTGAAGTTGTGATAAAAAGTCGCAGTTTTGCATCGATTACGATAGCAAATTAGTAGACAGCTATATGAAAAGTAAGGATAGTAGTTTTATCGGCCGTGTAAACATTTAAACATTCATTTAGTAACTAAATTAAGGTGTCACGCGCGCAGAAGCAAACGTGAACATGTCTCGCGCGATGACCGTGGGAACTCTTTTATCAAAATGCTGGAGTTTGGATGTGCAGTAGCAGGAGCAAGTGAATTGACCTTCGTGCGGCCTCTCTCTTCAACACGCACTAAGCGACGAGAACACAGCGCAGTGCTCTTAGATGCGTAGACTGCCTCCATTGCGAATCGCTTTTAAGATGTGGGCTGTGAGGCTGCGCCATACATAACAGCCGCCGGAGTAGACAGCTTCTCCTGCCTGCGCAAATCCCGCATGCAAGTTTCCGAACGCCCATGATGCGGCCATATTTCCGCCCGTCTCTGCACACGTGATCACTTTCCTTTTAATTGCGTCATCGTGATGAATTCAGTCTTGGCAGTCGGTACTTTCATGCTGATAGAGCAAACGCGAAGACCAGGAAGACAGACGGTGCACTAATCTAAGCACACATACTACAGCACATGGAGGAAGCTACGGCAGCTAGGCTCGAAGCGTCTTTGAGGCAGCCATATTGAAATGCCCATGGCAATATGGTTACACAGATTTAGGGTCGTACTCGATTCTAACGCGCACAGTTTTTGGACCGTTTTACCAAAAAAAAAGTGCGCGTTAGATTCGAGTAAATACAGTATACACAAACTACAGAGTAAAATGAAAAACAAAAGGTTAGAAGCACTGGCAATCATATCTTATTCAGGCACCAGTATTTTCTGCCCATTCAAAATTTAATTTCAGTACATGTCCTGCATTTTCACAATCATGAAAAGTGTAGAGCTGTAGAATGACTTAGTATTTTCAATTCTTCAATGAGTTTTGTCAAGCTTAAAAGGGGACTCCGTGTGGGAACTCTCTAGAAACGTTGGATATGAGAACAACTATTTTGTGTCTAGCAGCGTACTTAAGAAGAAATCCTGACTCTTGAACTCACTACGTGATGGCATGCTAACACCTTCAACTTATAAGTAATGATCAAACTTGCAGCGCATGTAAAATCAGAAATATTTCAAGATGTATGCGATACATTTTAATTACATGTATAATCATTTTCATCAGCACCATATTTTTGGTGCACACCGCCATGAAGCCACACTTTAAGGCAAGGTTCTCTGCCATTCAAAGTTTTGCTATCTCAGAGGGAACCCCAACCTTTCCCTGCCCCTACGTTCTTCCCTTCTCCCGTCCTTCATGATCGGCCATTCTCTTCCTCTTTTGGGTCACCATATTGCGTTTTGTAGTTTGTTAATAGCGCACACTCATACGAATACATCACCCGTTATCGTAGTGCTCTCAGCCCTCAGTCCGCGTGAAGCGCCTCTCGACACGCGAAGCATCAAATCACTGTTGAAATTTTTGGTTCAGTTGCGTTTGCTTCATCACCGGCACCCATGCAAGGGCTGCTCCGTCTGTGCTATCTTCAGTCATGTGAATGCTAGCTGTGAAATGATGCGATTTACGTCAAATATCACGTGGCTGATTCATGCGTGGTGACGTCCTTTGTGTGAATCCAGCTTCATGAGCCGCCACGCTGAAGAGGGGGAGGGACAGAGCCACTAATTGAATGCATGACGTGGACGAGCTAGTCATGTGTCCGCAAATGGGAACTGTATTTGCAAAGATTTTATTGCATCTGTTGTAATTGGGGGTGCATGTCATATGCGGTGGCAGGTTATACCCAGAAAAATATGGCACATTTGCTTTTGATGCACCATCTTGTTGTGCACTGATGTGCATGCTGCACCTGAAGAGGATATAGAAATGTTATATGCTCATAACGAATGTCATACATCGCAAAGGTATATATTTTCACGTCGGAAGCAACGTCATTATGACAAGGTTTAACTGTATAGCAAAGCTTTCAGCAGGCAGAATTAATTGGAGCCTGAAAGTGTTGTATGGCATTAACTAACGCATTCCCTTTTCTTTTTGGCGGCTGGCGCAGGGTGCACAATGCGCCCAGCTTTCGCGCCTGCTCACAGCTGGTGTCAAGCCTGTCAGGCTACCAACACACCCGCAAGGCATGGCGCCGTGATGCATTGGAGCTGCTGCTTGAGCCAGCCTTCTTCCAGATGGACCTGCCCTGCCTCGCCCACTGGCGTGCCACGGTGGACCACCTCATGACAAATGACAAGACCACCTTCAGGGACTTCATGGGTGCGTGCATGTCTGAAGTGCAGGCCGTGTATTGTAGGGTTCAATTCTGATTCTAAAGCTAACAATTAAAAAAAGGTTCAAAAAGGTTCAAAATCGCCACACAGTTTGAGGTCACTTGCATTACCGGTGTAATTGTTGTAATGCATGGGAAGAAGCAGGAAAGAGAATGTAAGACAAAGGACCAGATCATTGTAGGTGCATCATTATTGCTTCTTTTTCTTTTCATGTGTCTGTTTAAGTACATGAAGATACTATGGCATCCTGCAAAATGTTGTTGGTGTATAACTAGGTATTGCACTCGTATAAATGGGTTGTGCACTGTACTAGAGCTAAGGCATGCACTTATTTGAATAAATGTTTCTTCTTAGGAATGGTGGAGACAAAAATGAGTCTGCTCTTGTTTTGATGGGGAGCAATAAAAATGTTGCTAAGCATGGTGTTATGTTGTCGAAAAACAGCCCCTGTAATTTTTCAGTTGCATTCAGTGCTGATGTTTGGTAGAAACGCTGAAATTTAGCTTTTTTTACGTCTGTATTGTGCTTCATGTTGGTTCACGGTGCTTAGCTTTCCTCCTTTGCATTTTCTTTGCAGCCCGTTTCGCAGTGGCGCAGAGTGGCTCATTGAACATCTTCAGCAGCAAGGAGCAGGAATATGAGTCTCGGGCGCAGCTGCTCAAGCGGCTGGCCTTTGTGGTCTTTTGCAGCGAGTCGGACCAATATCAGCGCTACATGCCTGACATCCAGGGTACAAATCATTGCTCACGAGTCTTGGATGTCAGCTGTGGATTCATGGCTTTAGATTTTGGGCCAGTTTGAGTTGGCTACTGCGGTGTGCCTCATAATCGGGATTATGGTTTTGGCACATAACACCAGGATTTTGTTATAGTTTATTTTTAATGCATGGCTTCCAGCATGACAGAACTGGGAATGGCAAAAAGCAAACTTAAGATAACACGAGAAGACTGTGATGAAGACAAAGGTCTGTGTGTGTGTCTTTGTTTTATGTCTGTAGATTCATTCCTAATGCTCTGATATGAGTGCAGGTGTACTTCAGGTTGTCAAAGTGAAAAGGGAGCTGTAACAATGTTTAGTACACTACAGTATACACTGAAGTTTGCTTTAAATTCTCGGTTGAATCGTTTCAATAGAATCATGCTAGTAAGGGATTATTCTATATTTTATGCATCTTTTATGCACAAGCTGCAAAAGCTAGCGTGACATCTCGGGATGTATTGCATAGAAGTGGTCCCTGCGCAAGCTAAACTTTACACCCACAAATTTCAGTCTGTCAGTGTCAGTCTTTACATGAACGGACCCCTTTCATAAAAGTGTTATAAGTCAAAATTTGTTATTTTTACTATTTGCTCTCTATGAAATTATCTTGATTCATTTGACATATAGTTTAAGAGCTCAAAATTTGTTAAAAAGGATAAGTTTTATTTACTGGACATGTCTTGTAAAAGGCGTCAGCACTTTGTTAGAGCCTGAGAGGTCAAAATTAAGCTGAAGCATTTCATTACGTCATCTTTCATATCCCCTATGTTGTCTTAGTATATAAGTCTGTCGGGATCTGTGTTTATTTGACGTTTATTTCTGTTTCTGTTTCTAACAATATGCCAATATTAGTTTGTAAATGAATGCCCCTACTATGATAATGTGTTATGAGCTGTGTAGGTACACATAATAAATAAATAATAAATAAATAAATAAAAAATAAATAAATAAATAAATAAAAATAAAAATAAATAACCAATAGAGCTCTGCAGCTACCCATTACCGATTTCTCCTGGTTCAAATTATTTAGTATTCACCATGTTAAATTTGAAATTTTTCTTTGGTCACTTTGCGGGGACTTTGGTTTTATTTAACTGATGCCCACTTCGCTGAAGTTTGCAGTTCGAAGTGCCTCTTGATCAACATGATACCCTGTTGCTGACTCTGATGTGATGTTTTCAGAACGGCTCTCGGAAAGCCTCAAGCTCAGCCATGTGCCAAGCATACATGCGCAAGTGTTCCTTTGCTTCCGAGTGCTGTTGCTGCGAATGTCACCACAGCACATCACCTCTCTCTGGCCGGGCATCATCACAGAACTGGTGGGTGCCATCCCAGAGCATCCACCTAAGCTTGAGTTAGGGTTACTGTATTTAATCCTTAAACAGGGTATCTCTCTCTTTTATTCTGGTTCTTTTTCTTCCTTTCTTTGAAGCTTAAAAGCCCACCTTGGAAAGATTTAATGGTGAAGCATGGCACGGGTTGGCCAAAAAGTGTTGTGTTTGTAGCACTGTACCTAATATTGCAATAGGCGTGCTCTTATCCTTTTTACAGGGAATAGCGCAAGAACTGCAAGATATAAAAGCGTGACTCGTACACACATCAGTACTTTTATGCATGAATTTTTGTGTCACGTGATCTTTGCACCACCATTCAAGGGAATACTTCAAATGCTTGTCCAAGCTTTATCAGCAAGTTTCACACTTGCAGGCTGTAATTAGGCAATGTCAGTTGCATAAAAAATGCATACCGCAGCAAGCTGTCCTGCAGCTTTTGTGTGAGGAGCAGGTTTTCATTGAAAGCGGCATCGATTCTCCCAGAGTTTTAATTTTTAATCTACGCATTGGACAATGAGCACATAGGAGCAGCCTGCCACTTGTTTGAATTGGTTTTTGTTTAGCCTTCATGTATTTTTTCTTCCTTCATATTGCATTCTTTCAGGTGCAAGCTTTCCTCCAAATAGAGCAAGAGCTGTCGACGGACACAGAGGAATTCAGGTGGGCGGGCCTCGCTTCCACGCAGCTTGCGATTTATACCAAACACTGTACCAATGTTAAAGCAAACACACAATCTGTCTTAAAACGGCGATTCCTGCAAGTCAAAACTTGGCTCACTGCTATTTGCTGTGCAGATCTCATGTTAAAAATTTCCACTCGTGGAAGTGTCTTATTTTGGTGCCAGTACAAGCACAGTTACTTTCTTTAAACTTATATCTGCTGTTTCATGCTGGTGCATTGTTTGCACTACATTGTTTGCATAGACTAGTACATGCTGTAAATACAAATACTACACTTCATGCCCAGGCAGCGAAAACATAGTGAGCTTTTTCTTAGGTGCCACGGTCCTTAACTTTGGATGCTGGCTCTAGATGATTGAGCTAAGGATTCTGCATTAGCTAAAGCTAACAGGCGGTCTCACACAGTTGCTGAGGTGCGAAGTTCGCAGGTTTGGTGGTGCAAGTGCAAGTGTAGCATTTTGTTGCAACAGGATTTTGCTAACCATACTAACCAGACCTGGCTTTTTGTGCTGTGGTACTGTTGCTTACATGCTGTAACAATTTTTGCTGAATGCAACGCTGAATGTATAGCGATAAAAATTGAGGCATAGAAGCTGAGTGCACTCAATAAAATCGGTTGTTATTGGAAAACAGGACTTGTGTATGGAAATGCTCTTGTTGTGCATGGTGGACAGCTGCATATGACAACTCTATTTGTAAGTGCTTGTTGAGTGCTGTAGCTTTTCTAACTTGGACATAACTCGTATGCCCCATGCTTGTGCTTTGTATGCAAAAATAATTTATTTCTCGTGAGATGCCTTGTACATTTCACCTCTGCACAAACTCTGTGCTGTTAAGTTCTTGTCTGAATGCTTAACAACAAATTGATTCAAAATTCCAAACTTCTCATTTGAGAAACTGATGGTTGTTGTATGGAGCTTTGGTTACATTTCTTTTGCTAAACTTAAATATGCATTACTTTTCTTGGCTTTGTGCTGTTTGTTGTCTTTGTTTGAAAGCTGGCTGCAATTTTAATATAGTTATGCATTGTTTCTTAATGAGCATCTAACCTGCAACTTGCAAAGAGCTTAATCATGCATTGCTGGTTGCACTGTACAAGATGCTTGCCTAACGCTTGCTGTGGTATTTTTTATTTTTTTGCAAACCATGCTTAATACCCTGACTCCAGTGTTCACACGTGTCTTGTTCTTTGCCCTGTATGCCTTTAAATCAATTTTTCTGCTGGCGGACCCAACACGAAGCAGACGGAATCCAAGGTACTGCAATCTGTGCACTCATTGCTTTTTCTTTGTAGTGCGTGTGCCCGCATGTATGCTGAAAGTGCAATTTATACTTAGGTTGCCATAATATTAACAATTGTGAGCAAGTCATATTATATATAGTCCTTTCTGTGTCATTGTAATAAAATGCATTTTGAGGAATAATACTTTTCTGCTCAATCCAACAACTACATAATAAAAATCGGGGCGTACTTAGTTTATCAAAAGCATGTCAGCCGGTAATAACAGCCCAAATCTTAAGAGGTAGGTTTAGCTTGGATCTAGTTCTGATTTTCCTATTTATATACATGTAAAAGGCAGAAATGCTTTAATGAATGAAATTTGTTGCATTTGAAAGAGGAAGATAAATTTTAATTACTCTAGAGAGCAGAATCTTGATTTACGACCTGGAAATTATAAGATTTCTGAAAATTGGCAATAAAATAAATTGAAGCATGACGCTTACAAATTTGTTCACAACTCCGCAGGAAAAATGGGCATTGCTGTTCAGCAAACTACCTCCGTTAGAGCATCTCAAGCTGACAAACTTGATATATGAATTTGCAGCTTACATACAAAAAGAAGCAATTTTGTTTGTTTTTACATATATTAGTTGCAGTTTACAGAATCGTGTTAGTATTGCTTTTCATTGCTCGGAGTTGTAGTTGAGTTTTATCAAATTTTGCAACTTTCAAGATTGTTCTTCTTTTAATTGAGTCAAAATAAAATTTTACTTCCGACAGTCGCTAGATCTTAACTTTCTTTCAAATGCAGCAAACCTCATCAAAATGAGTGCAGTTGTTGCTGAGAATTTATTTTTTTGTTCCCATGTATTTGGGTAGGAGCTTCTGAGCTAAAGCTTCCTCTTAAAGCAAAAGTCTTGTTTTGTGTCATACTGCTTTAGATTGCACCAAACATAGGTACATAAGCTTTTCTCCTTCATGTATGGCTTGCAACTTTTTCTGGGGAAGATGGCAGCCTTGGTTTAAAGCAATTTTCACATTCAGCAATTTAAAGTGGGGATTTTAGACAAGATTTCTCAACATGTAATATACTATAGTTAAGAGTATGTACTGTTAGTCTTACTTTTCTGCAAGTATCTGATAGCAGCCTACCTAACAGTATAGATGGACTTGAATGAAACAACCAGGTACTGGTTGTTCCGTCCAGAGCATATCTGTCGCAAGCTCTTGGTGTGTGCTAAGCCACGCACAAACTTAACGAGCAGCATTTCATGGATACAAGCTCAACTTGCATCCAACATTGTGTACACCTTGTGCATTGTCTCTACTTGCTGTCCTTCCATTCTAGAACTTGATTGTAGTGATGAACGATGTGTCTTTTGCTGGCACACAGCTCGCATTTGCGCAGGCTACAAGGCCTAGACAGCAGCTGGGCCGTGAGCAATGGCCTCAATGCTCACAACCACCCAGCGTGGCTGCAGCTGTATCTGTCGGCCTGCAAGCTGCTCGACCTGGCCGTTGCCCTTCCTGCTGACATGCTGCCCCAGTTTCAGATGTGAGCATGTAGTAGTGGCTACTCACTCAACTATCTTGCATGCCTTTTGAGAGATATTTACCTAGAAAATACCGTTTGCGTTGAATGGGAAGGGATGAGGAGGGAGGAGAAAGTTGATATCAACAAGGGACTGAGGCAGGGGTGCCCTTTATCCCCGCTGCTATTTATGATGTACATGGTGAGGATGGAGAGGGCGCTAGATGGAAGTAATATCTGGTTTAATCTCTCATACGAACAGGTGGGTTCAGTAGTAGAGCAGCAGCTTCCAGGTTTATTTTATGCGGACAATATTGTGTTGCTAGCTAACAAGCAAAGTGATTTGTAACGTCTGGCTAATATCTGTGGACAGGAAGGCAAGAATTTAGGTTTGAAATTTAGTGTTAGAAAATCGGGTGTTATGGTATTCAATGAAAACAGTGAACAGAAAGTGGAGATACAGGGCCAGGAAAGACCTCGGGTAAGATAATATAAATACCTTAATATATTGATAAATTAAGGCAATAGATGTATGAAAACACAAGAAAAAACAATAACAGTAAAGGGGAAGAGAAATGCAGCCGTAATAAAGCAGAGTGCTATGGGGATACAATAGGTACGAGGTGCTTTGGGGTATGTGGAAAGGTGTAATGTTGCACCTCGGGTAAGATAATATAAATACCTTAATATATTGATAAATTAAGGCGCTCACGGGAAGACTACAAATGAAGCTGTGCAAGGTGATAAGGGCTGGACTAGTTTTGAAGTGAGGGACGCTCACAGTAAAATTTATTATGAAGAACGACTGAGGAATATGGAAAAAAGTAAATGTGCTGGGAGAGTGTTGAGGTATCTGTGCAGGAAAGCGAGAGCAGGGGAAAAGTAAACATGTCCGCAATAGAGGTAGTAAGAGGAGATTGGAAGATTGTTGGAAGAAAAGTAGGGCAACGACAGAAAACGGAGGCGTACAAAGGCAAAGTTCGCAAATGGGTGGTCAGAAAATTTGGTTGTGGGAGTTCATATTGGTAGGACATTAGTAGGACATTAGCAGTATAATAGCAAGAGCTTGGTGGCGCAACCCACTGCCCCGTTCCAAAGGGGACGCTCATAACATACATCCATCCATCCGTTCAGCTACCATGGGAATGATGGGTAGTATGCAGATTTGTGTTATCTTTGTGCTCCTGGCTTCAGTCATTCTTGTGACATTATTTATTACTTTCTCATTTATATTTCTCATTTTCAAAGAAATCGTATCTTTTCAAATACATCAAGGCAATTTGTTTCTGCACACATGCATAGACATTGTGAATTCTAGCACTTGGAATGCAATATTCTATGCAAATCAGCATATTACACTTATTATTCATATGCTGGCTAAACTGCCACACTTGCAGCTCACATAGACACACATAGCACCAGAGTTCCTTCTAGTATTATTGTGGAAACTCTATGGCTTCACAGGCTTTTATGTCCCAGCATGGCATCACTGAAATTCTGTCATATGATTGAATCATACACGCGGAAGTACAATGAACAGTGTCATGCACTGATAGTCATTAAATGAACTAGTAAAGGCTTCTTTGTAAATGAACATTTAACTTTTAACCACCAGGCCTGAGTTGTACTTGTCCTGCAAGTTTGTACCATTGTCACCAAGGACGAGTTCTGCTTGTCCACGCCATAGTTTCCATTGCTTTAATTTTGCCTTGCCTTAAGCAAGTCATGTGCGTCTGCTCATCCCATCGCATATTATGTTGCAATTTACATTTGCTTTGCCGTTCTGTGTTGAGGGAATTTTACTGAAGACTTATGCAATGTCAGGAAAACTGTCTTTCTCAAAGCAAGGTTTCTTATTCAATTCTTTCAGTGCAACAAATAAGTGTACATATATTTTTTGAATGAGCATGCTGCACGCAATACCTTGAAAAAGTAAGTGAAAATTTGGGAAATGTTTTGTAATTTTCGATGCAAGATTTTGGTAGTTAAAGGGTTAAGGATTTTCACAGTACTAATAAAGAATGACACTCTCGCATGGCAATGTCATTAACCATTTATGGTAACTGTTACACCTTTGCTTTTTGTGATGGTTTATGCCTTGCTCAGTTAACACCGAGTGTTAATTCTCAAGTAAAATTTTAGCACCATCTATTTGTAGGACTCTTCGCTTGTGGAAATGAAGTATGCATTATTGTGAAAATTGAGTCTGAACGTGGTAGTTTTATTTTATGCATCAGCGGCAGTCGCAGAGTAACAATGTTTGGGTAGCATTCTTGCAATGCATACCAGCTTAGTAATGCAGAAAATTGGGCCAGATTGAATTGGATATTTCTAGCACTTACCGAAATTCCTGCTGTAATGTTCTCTCCTTCTTGCAATGCATACCAGCTTAGTAATGCAGAAAATTGGGCCAGATTGAATTGGATATTTCTAGCACTTACCGAAATTCCTGCTGTAATGTTCTCTCCTTCTTGTGTCGTAAAAGCACTGAAATTATTCAATAAAATAAAGTATGCCAGCTTTCGTGCCTTTCTTAAAGTCACATTTTCCTTAACCACATCTCCCACTTTGCATGCTGTGGCAGGTATCGGTGGGCATTTATTGGCGACAATGCTCCACTGTCGTCTGATGGCACCCAGTCACAGCAGGAGTCACTGCCTCAGGGCCAGCACGAGTTTGTGCCGCACATTGTCCGGCTCGCTGCACTCATGAACAAGAATGTAAGTTTGGTGCTTGCATAGAACTCTGTACAAGCAAATTTAGCTCTCTTGTAGTAACTGTACAGCCTTTATGGTATAATTTCGCAGCACATTTTTTGTTGTCAGTATTGTGTGCATTTCCTGAATGCTGCATGCCACTCCCAGCATTGCATAGTGTTCCTGACAGGAAATTACTGAGCACAGAGCATTAAGAAGGACTGCATACAATTGATGATAATCATTGTTTTGTAGTGATAGTACATTTATTAGAGGCCTTGTGCATGTCCGTTCCAGCTGCTGAACTTTGTTAGGATTTAACTCTGAGAGCACAAAGGGGGACACAGTATTCAGATCAGGTAGGGTTTCCTCTGTATTCAGTGGTAAAGATTTGTGATGGCTTTGGTGCTATATATAGAAAATGCTTCATCACTGAAGACATGATGATTGAGTTATAGACAATATAGGCTGGTTCTTAATTTTATGCAGCTATGTATTGAAGTGACAGAATAGAACTCGTGTGTGGCTTGATAGAACTGAAAGACAGTTAAACCATTATGAATGAGTGTTCACACCAGAGGAAACATATTTTTCTTGCCGAGCTTCGGGACTGAGTACGGAGATTCTGGCTAAATTTCTTCAACCGACAGTGAACGACAGGCAGCAAGTATCATTTGTTGGATCAAAGCAGGAACACAGGATGAGGACGAAGAAGTTTGGCACAAGGCTCAATTCTATTGTGATCACAATCGAAGGAGGCAGACCAGTGTAAGATCTGACTACAGTGGTATCACACACATAATGTAACACTATGAAATGCAATGTAAAGTACATCTATGGTTTACACATAACGAGAGCTGTCTGCACAAGTTTTAAACGAAAGCCTAGGTGGCTTGGGACGAAACCTACTTCCAGTTTTATGGGTGGTGTTAACTCTCCTATTGCTGGAAAAGTGTTATGCTTATTCTCTATTTCATGTATTTACAGGCCCCATCATTAAAGGGTTAATAGGATTAATTCTTAACGAAGTTTTTTGTATTAGATGCCAATTAATCAAAGCCCCAACATCAATGCCGCAGCAAGTTTCTAGCATTGAATGCTTTGCTGTTTCCATGGAGAACTCCACAATGGCAGAAAACTGATCATTCCTTTTTTTTCTGTATCTGGAAGGTCAAACCTCTCTTCAAATAATTTGATGCAGCTATAATGTGCATTAATTGCTATAGAGGTTCTTATGACATGCTAATATTTCACATCACTGTTTGCAGAATCCAAATAACGAGACCCTTCACCACAAAAGTGGGCGACCGCTGCTCAGCCTGACCTCGATCAAGTCATTCTACGACCTCCAGGGTTTCTTCAACAGCCTTGTCAACGGGTCTAACAATGCTGTTGACGTTCAGTGTGCCTTTGAGAACAGTGCATCCAATGCTCGCTCCAGCGAGCTGTCCAAGTCTCGGTCGGCCCCCGAGCTTGTGACCATGGCACAGGGAGCTGCAGTGCCGGCAGCAGAAGACGCTGTCTTTCAGACAACACTGCAGTGCGTGGAGCACATTCTCGAACTTGATTTCCTGGAGCCGCGCCTATCGTGAGACCGCCAGCAGGACACCAATTGTGCGGCGTAATTATTCATCCCAGTGTAGACCACCATCTTTTTCCTACTTTTTTTTACCACTCCGGCTAGCTTTCTAGGGTCCACGAGTGCGAGTTTCACCTGAGCTAGTCAGATAGTAATTACTTTCATGTTCCATTTGCGTAAATTTTATACTGTATATATTAAATATATTGCTGCTATTGAATGTGACAATGCCTTGCAGTGGGATATATGAGCTGTGCGAGAGGTGACGGGAATATTTTTATCGTTAAGGGACACTAAATGCAAATACTAAGCTAAAGTGATAAATGAGTGCTCGAGAATTTAAGATGTCAATATTATTGCAAACAGAGCCTTAATAATCGAGAAAGCGAGGTAAATGCAGGACACGATTAGACTCCTCGGGACATTCAAGCACTTGCCTGATGACGAAAGCACCCCTCAGTTAAATTCTGTCACTAGTATTCAACTACTCATTGCAAAAAACATCCTCGTATTGCATTATAAGATGACATAAAAAGCCACTTGTCCAGTTCCATTTCATGTTTAGAAAAAACTCTTTGAAATTACTATTGACAGCAACTAGGGTTGTCGAAATGTTTAGTTTCCACTCGACTCTGCACCGCCCACATTTTCGAGTTTCAGTACTTCCTGATCACCTAGTGCTGCGCTGGTTTTGCTGGCTCTTGAAACTCTCAAAAACTGCAAGTAGCAAAGAGTTCCATGCAATGTCGAGGGATGCCCGAACGGTCTACGCCACTTGACCAAAAAGCAGCTGCAGCAGCTAATTTGCAGCTCTGTCTCTCAGGCACTGTTTTACTCATCGACGGCGGCAAAAGGCGGCGATGGCGTATGCAACGTCGTATGCAACGTTGCACGTGCTGAGATTTGAATTTCGAAAAAGGTATTTGGACCCTTAAGATACAATTTTCTCGTAAACTAAGTCTTTTCTTGGCAAGAAACAAGCGCTGTGAGGTTTCTGGAAAGGTACTTAAACAGTCCACGTCAATTTAGTATTTGCTTTTAGTGTCCCTTTAATATGATGTACCTGTAAGTTTAAATAATGTGACTTTCTATTCTGCCCAATTGTGATAATGGCATAGAGTATGTACTTTGCATCAGATAAACTATGCAGCACTTTATAAGACCTTGGTGATGACTGGCTTTCTATGAATGCCTGCTTTCTTAATCAAGCTCAAACATCAGCCATTTGCTAAACCTTTTCCTAGTGAATTATTGATATTGTATATGTATAAAATGTTGTAACATGACCAAGTGATGCAGTGTAGACTGTCCCATGCCTGCTGGTTCTAGCATTGTGATGTCCCTAACATTTTAGCTTGTTACATATGTGCATGTTAAGCTGCTGTGTGGCAAGATAATTCTCTTCTGCAATATGGCAGAGCTCTTGCGTGAGTATGGTTGAAGTAAATATATACATAAAATAAACAGCAAATGAGCTACTTTTATTAGCATTGTAAAAGCATTGCTGGAAAATGTCTATTTTGTAAAATATATTTGCAGAGCTTCATTGTTTCATTTTGTGCAGGACACTTTGGGTGTCTATTGTTGATGTTGCGCGAGCATTAAAGGGCGCCTCACCAGGCCCCATAGCAAATTTTGGTTACAAGCTGGAAGTTGTTACGTGTTGTCCTCAAGGGAGCGTCCTGCCGCAAACATTTTTCAAGGCGGCTCATTTATAGCCAGTGCCGGACCTCAAGGGTCATGCAGCACTTGTGTCACCCCCCCCCCCCCCCCCCCCCCCTTACTTTTTTTCCTGGCTTTCTCCTGGGACAGTCTTTTTTTTTTTTTTTTTTTTTGAGCGATGCGCATTTCCACTGGCAACGTTGCCCGCGAGTTATCATTTCACGCTGTGCGCAAGGACACATGACCAGTGGTGTAGTGCTACATGAATACTGAGGCAGAACAAGTGGATCGCAGAGCATGATCACGCGCTGCAACACTGTAGAAAATGGCATAGTTTTGGTACCTGCGCATGTGACCGCACGACCGTGGGAACAAGCAGACGAAGCGGAAGTGAATCTCTTGCTTCTGTGCAAAGTAAAGCAGAAAAAACACTCGTTTGTGTGTTTTATTATTTCTCTAAACTTCAATTCGTCAATTCAAGCAACAGTTCACACAAAACAGATGCCTTGAATTATTCTCGAAGTCTCTTGTCACGAGCGACGTCGCACTATGGACTCAAGTACGTAGGCACAGGGACGCGAGTACGTCATCTTCAGGCTTAGAGCGTGGCGGCCATGAGAAGGAAAAATAGCGTTCGGTTTGAAATACCAGACCTTTCTGCAGCGCTTAGCGATGACCCGACCTGGTGAGGGGCCCTTTAAAGCGGGTACTTTAGCATGGGGCAAACTCTGATTTGCCTATTCCAATATAGGTTAAATACAAGAATGCTACCCCCTGGCAACCACTGAATTATGAAATTTGTTAGAAGTTGGACTTCACTGAATGCTAGAAGCAATACTATTGTAACGGCGCGACTATCGCCTCTGAAGCCGGCGAAGGGCTCACGTGCAGGTGATGCGAGGATAGAACACACTAGCGCTTGCGACCTGAGCAACCGCAGTGTTGACTGCTCCAGAGATCCCATGGCACCATGGCTTGCACATTTAAAAAACCATGGCAATGGTGATACCTCCTCGCACTGCCTCCCACAAATTGGTGAACCGGACGACCGAGCCCAGCCATGTGCAGTGTCAGCACAGACGCTACTATGGTGAGTGATGTCACCTCGGTGGTCCGGCAGACGTCCCGTGGTTGTAGGGTGTCTGGGAAATCTACATCGACATGCTGGACATCTGATTCACCAAGCTGGACAGCCACTTCCTTCTCAACAAGGTTCTAGGCTCTGGCTGCGTTCCAAGCTCCAGTTGCCCAGCCCCAATTTCTATGCGGACTTGCGGGCAGCCGTCCTTGCTCACTACCTCACCTTGAGCACTCACAACAGCTCTTACCATTTGAACCGTCGCATCGTTCCACGTCTTGTCGTCTCGCATCACCTGCGTACACTCGTGACAATCGTCGGCAAGTGCCAGCCCCAGCATCAGACCTCTACTCGGTTCATGAGCCTCCTGCCCAGCTTAGAGGCAGCTGTGCAACGATTCTTTCCAAGGAATTCACTGGGTCAAATGTAAGCACTTCAGCTGTTCTATGTCCCGCCACTCTCCTTCCTTGGATGTTCTCGTAAGCTGTCTGCTTTCCATTCGGGGTACCTCACTCATAACCGATATGAAGCTCTCTCACCGACTCCACTAGGCAAATTCCACCCTCACAGGCATGGCAATGCCACAAGCACAACCTTCCCAATGCATTCAGCGAACACCGCAACCCTAATGCTTTCGGCATTTGAGATTTTGCTGCAAGCAGCAGCAGGCGAGCCTTCCATTCTGAGCTCATACCTTCTGCAGATGCATGGCCCACCGAAATTTCGCACGAGCAGCTCTGCCATCTCTGGTTTCTTAGCTCGAGAATCACTTCTACATCAACATGAGTGACCAACACTTGCGATATCTCCATGAAAGTCCCAAGCTGCCAGACGGTCTACTTTTGGAGCTCCGACTTTTACAGGCCCGGGTGCATACGAGAACCTGCCGCAGGTCGCTATTTTGCAGTTGGTGTATCACTGTGGCTGCGCCTTGCTCACAACCTACGTTGCTGGTGCTGCCTGGTAAATCTCTCACGGATTGCATGAACCCAACACTACGAACGACGACACCATCTGCACGCTTTACCTGGACTTTATCATTGGACTTTATTTCAATCGCGCTTCGCACTAGGAGGGGGGCCCTGTAGCGGTGCGACTATCTCCTCCAAAGCCAGCGAAGAGGGCTTGCGTGCAGGTGCTCCAGAGGTCATGGCACTGCTACCTCGTCGCACAGCCTCCCACAAATTGGTGACCCAGGCCACCGAACCCAGTCTTGCCACACTATGTTGATTTATAACGTCAATTTTTTAGCAAGCATGTCGACTTCTTAAAACTTGACACATGAAGTTAATGTTTCAATTTGCCCAAAGTTGCATATCTATATGAATGCTTTAGCCCAGGCCACCCAGAAACTTGACAATACAAAGAGGCAAAGGTAGGGAGAGGGAGTTAAAAGAAAAAGGCCAGAAGCCAGCAAGTGTTAACATATGAAACAGGCAAATTATTTTTACAAGCGACTTAGTTAAAATAAATGCAGAATCTACTACTACTAATATAAATAGAACTGGTGACCATTCTTTGGAACCACATGCTCTTGTGTGTGGATATGGCCTTACTGGGTAGTCAAGTTTTCTAGATTCACCAGATGTTGCTATGTGAAGTGAGGAGCCATGTAAAACTTATGCTCATAGCCAAATGCTTTCTGCAAGTTATGCAACAATGGCCATTATTGAGCTCTGTACTGGCTGGTGGTGTCGTGTAATGTTGCCTCTGTCATAACCTAATGTGGCCAAAAGACAGCAAGTGGCCGATCCTGCTAATTGCACAGAGGCTGTGTGTGAACCAATGAGAAGGGGCCAAAACAATGAAAAATGAAGTCATTACAAAATAAGGCTATGCCTTTAAATTATTCATGGATTTATAATTCTAGAGGTCCCAGGTTTAAAAAGAGCCAGGGAATGCTCTATAAGTAAACTAAAAACAAAATTGATAAGGCAGAAGAGACAGGAATTACCATTGCTGATTAAATGGTGATGAATTCTTCCTTCGTAAAATTCAAGAAATTAGAAAATTTTTGAAATGGCCAGAATGATGCAGTCTTGGTCGTCATGCAGTTCGTGTCGGTGGTTGCACATCAGCTTATCTTCACGTAGCCCTCCCTACATACCTCCCGAGATTACTCTGTTACAGGATTACTGAAATGAAATTTCTTTTAGAGCGCAGCTCTTAGGCACCCGTTCCTGCGGTGAGCATCAGCATCTCCCCTCGGCGCCCTCGTAACCGAGCGAAGGAGTGCAGCAAAAGGACGAAAGAGCAAACACAGAGGGCGGATGAAAGACTGCGAGAGTGAAGAGAGCAGGAGGATATGGCGAAAGCGTGAGAAGAAAAACATAGTGCCACACACGACGTGCCTTGTGGCAACAATGGCTACACGATTGTGCCAGAGTAGCACTCGTCGTTTGTAAGGAAACAAAGTGCTACATGAGCGGAGGTCTCTCTGCGGTGGCTGCTGTGAATCACGCCCACGTGTCGCGATTAGCGAGGCAGTCATGCTACTCTCTGCTTCGTTTGCAACATGCCGCACGAGATCAATTGTCCGCACCAGCCAATATATTGCGAAATGAAAACTCGTATACAGCTGCACTCATTTTTCATTAGAGAGTATCGTAATTGTCGGTGAAATTGTTTCCTTCTAGGTTGCTGTTGTGAAGCGTACGTGAAATTACGTGAAACGCCCTGTATATGTGACCAGAGGCCGTCGAATTGCCGCTTATCCTAGATACGTTGGTGAAAACTATCCTCATTAATGTCGACAGTTGAGTGAATTGGTGGCCAATAATTTTGGCAGTTGTCCTGTGCAGTCTTTCTGCATTTTTTTGTTGTATTCTTCTTTTGTCCTTCATGCATTAACAAGAAAACGCTGTCAAACATGGAGAGCCATAACAACACAGCCTTGAATTTTTTCTATTGGCTTGTGTCACTTCTGACATCTGGTAATGTTGTTTTTAGGCTGTTTCAACATAAGAAAAAAGGTAGAGAGTTCATATTTTTAAGAAATGGGGGCCACTTTATTGGGTCATATATACGGAAAGTTTGAACTGTGTAGGTTACTTATGTGCTTTGAAAATATTTGCCAAATACTAACTTTCTCCCAACATTTATGTATTACACAAGGAATTTAGTTGCCTTTCCTGGTTTCCTTGGTGAACTATGTTATTCACAGTGTTTTTATTTCGCCAAAGTAGAAATTTTGTTCTGTGGGACGAGCGATAAATGTTTGATCTATGTGGATTCATTGCAGCCTTTGTATAAAATTACTTATTCAAGCGTTCCAAGGTGTTATACTGTCGTTACCTCAAATGTTTCCGAGACTCCTCCAACAATGGAATGAGGTACAAACTTCAAATTCCATGAGAATAGGTCTAATTTTTAGAGTAATGTTATGCAAAAGTTTCATTTACGTGCTTTAAACCCAACTTGGTAAATAATTACTGAACCCTCTTTTTTCCCCCCTTATTTTCGTTTGTCATACAAGGATCACAGTTTGTTTCTTCAGTGTCTTCGGTGAACTAAACAAGGCACCTTATTCATATCTCGGGAAAATTAGCGGCACAGTATGTGTAATGTGTAGGAAATGTTTCAAGAAGGTGGGTTAAATGTGCCTTTTCACAATACATTACATATTCAATGGTCTGTACCATAATTACTAGGTTTAACGAACGGCATAAAACTTATAGTGCTGCTCTATGGTGCTGCCCTGGCATAATTACAATTACAACTGAGGTCAAATTTTGCAAATATATGTGGAATATGTGGAACGCTAGCCCAAGTTTGTGTGCAATGTTGTACGTATGTTGATCAAATACATTGTTTGAAAGTGTTAGGCTGCCGTTATCAGCAACTTTTCCCAAATTCCCAAGAGTACTCTGCATTTCACAAACTTTATACTTGGAAGGAATGGGCGCAGCTTAAGTGGACTTTGTCGCAAAGTTTTAATGCTTCTAGCTTACTCAGAGTGTCTCAAATAATTACTGAGCCCTCGATTTTTTTGTTTATTTATGTTTGATACATATAATGGTTTCGCCTGGTGCCCTTGGTGAACTAAACAAGTCAGTTAAATTCGGCATACAGGTTCTCTTTTCGGCACCTTGTAAGCTGTCCAGTCTGTGCAATTTAGCTAGACCTGATAGGAAAAAGAAAATCGAATGCAGCACTAACCACAGGAACAAGTTTGTGCCTTGTAGAGCGAATGTCATCTATGAGATTCCGCTGAGTTGTGGCAACGTGTACGTTGGACAAACAGGCTGCTGCATTAATATTAGATTATTAGAACATGCCAATTCACTAGATGAATCTAGAGGACAGCATCTTCCTAAGCATTGCAAGACCTGCAGGCATGACGGCAAAGCTTGTGCTCCACTTTTCGGCAGGACTAAGATTGTCGGACGCGCAAAGGATAAGAAAGAGCGTGAAGTAATCGAAGCTTTAGAAATCGCGAGATTAGGGCCGGATAAATGTGTTAGTGAGGCTTCCATACATTTGTACCGCAAGGAGTTGGCGTTTCTAGGCTTGACTACATGATAGCGGCATCGGCCTTCGCGGTTGGTGCGCATGCATGCTGTTGTTGGTAGGAAAGTGGCGTTGGAGCATTAAACCAGCTGTTAGTCTGCGCTTGTGTCGTGTGGTTCTTTCTATGTCTTGTTCTTTTTTGCACAGTTTTTCTTTGTTCTCAGTTTATTTGTTTGGTGACAGTAAGGAAGAGGTAATAAATGATGTGTAGGCAAAGTTCAGAGTGAGTTGAGGCATTGGTAATAAATTATTAAGTACTCTAGCGTTATGAGTGTGTCTAATGAACGGGGGAGTATTTAACCCATTGTTCTGGCAGCCCTGGTGGAACTACAAATGCCACTGAGACCAAATTTAGCAAAAACGGATGGAACACAATGAATATATCTGTGCGAAGTTAAAGTTGGATCAAACACAGCTTTTGTAAAGAAAAAGAAAGGTCTCAAGTTTTAGAATGTGTGATATGGCCGCTACCAGCTATGCTTCCCATTGTCCCAACATAGCTATAGGTATTATATTTCGTGGAAATGGGAGGGGTGGTCATGGTAAGTGCCATGTGCAAGAAAATTTTAATGTTCCTAGTCCAGTTAGAAGCCTTGCAAATATTGAACTAAACCCTCGTTCCTTTATTTCCCTATTTTCATGTGTCATAAGTAGTTGGTTTCTGCGAGGTCCTCAATGAACTAATCAAGGCACGTTGGTTCTGTTTTGCAAAGTTAAGTTCAAAGTGAGGACAAATTACGACATTTGTAGTAAATTGCAGATCCAAGTGGTCTGAAGTTTTCCACTGAGAGATAAAACCTAGCAAGAGGGGGGGGGGCTATGCTATAAGCTATGGTTAATTTTTGATGAATTACTGGCTTTTAAAAATTCGTATGTGCTCAAAGGCATTACATACAGGCAAAGTTTCAAGTGAAACCAAGCAACCTTTTAAAGTGTAATTACAGGAAGCTGAAACTCTTATTTCAACAGCTCGAAAGAAAGAAAAGCTTCACTGGGAGTTGCTTTGCAATCCTACAAGGTCACAAACATTGCCCACGTTTTTTTTAATGAATATTTATATAGACTGTACTTTGATATGTATAACCTTGATAGTAATATTGCCTTAACCAGCCATAAATTTGTGCTGAGACTTATACACCAATACTAGTATTTGTTAAATTATTAAAATTGCAGCAAACATATTTTTATCAGTGTGCTACTGCTACTTCTGTGCAGTGTCGGGGACTTCTGTCGGGCACTAATCGCCTTTTGTCACTATCATCTATAGATTCTACTCGTATATCAAGTAACTTTTGGTACACCACGGTTCGTCATATGCGACTGATAATTACATGTATATTTGTGGGGTGTAGCACTACGTGACGATGTCTGCTATTTCTAATGTGGCTGGCCTCCTGCTTCACGACTGAAGTCCCACAGCAATTTGTGTGCATTATGAACTGGTGGCATTAAAAGGCAGAGGAATTATTTGTTAAACACTCGGGGAATTGAAGCATGAAGCTGTAACTGCTGTTTATTAAAGGGGAGAAGGAGGCAATTTTTCAGATTTTGTGTCAGTGCAGAAAACCTCATTAACAAAGTCGCACCCAACACCCTACGTTATACTTTATCTTTGTTTCATGCTGACATCGGTGACAATCATTTTATATTAATATATCAGATTCTACTGTATTCCTTAAACTAAATGAAATGAAAGTGTGTAGAAAGTGAAGCAGAATCGGAAATGGACAGACAGGTCACTGGGCCACACACAATTTATTCATGCACCTGAAACCTTGGTGACATTGCCCATTCTAGTGTTCTATGGACAACTTATTTGCACATTCAACAGTGGCATCCTGGCAGGAACCACTTGCAATAAATAGTATAGGACTGCAGCAATGAGGAAAAAATATGTTGCTGCATGGAACAGTGGGCAATTAATTAAATGCGGCATGATCAAAACACTCGCACATGAAAATAAATCTGTCTGGGCGGTAGACTAGGCAATAAAGATAAGCTTTGAAAATTAAAAATGCAAAAGAAGAAAGGTGAGATTTCATCAATGGTTGCTGCTGTCGGAGTCGTCTGTTCGAGCATCGCGCACCAGCCGTCGCCAACCCTGAATTCCAGAACCTGCAACATATGTCAGCATGAGAAGAGGCCAAGGGGAGGGGAAAGAAAAACTTCACGTTGCAGCTATAGCGCTGTGCTTGAACTTCTTCAAGACGGCAAGTTGGGCCACTTGGTTAAGATTCATTGTAAGGTTCGTAACAGCGCAACACAAGACACAGACAAAAGGAAGGTAAAGAATGACAACATGGTGCTGTGTCTTGTCGTTTTACAAGAGAAACCACTGAGACTTGCAATACAAAGATTAGGGACAAGGCATGTATCAGCTAACTGTCTATCGCTCTTCATGACAAGGAACTGCGTTACCTTTGTCACTTTTGATTATGCGTCAGTTGGTCACAGTTGCCTCGATGTATCTGTGTCTCGTGGATGTCATGGTTTTTAAACTGGCACCTATATATTTGTTAGACATATCTTCAATAAATTATGAGAGTCATCGCCGTGTCGTCATTTTAGCTTCCTTTTGTCCGCGTCTTGCGTTGCGCTGTTACAAAGCTTGAACTTCTAACTAGAATGTGCGGGTGTGACATTCCTGCACGACATGGCACACGAGGCAATTGCTGCTGGGCAGAAAGGAACAGCGTCCCGGCAGCTATCGGGCGTCTTGCAAATGCTGACAGGTGCCACCAATGATGTTGGAGGTGTTGCACCTCAATGGGGCACCAGATGAGACTAATGGGAAACCACTGGCATTAGTCGGCACCTAGTAAAATATTAGATAACATTAGCTTGACATTTACTGCCTGTTACACTTGCACAGCAGCCCAGCAGGAATGTCGGTGTGCTTATAGGGTGCATGTGCAAAATGCTCATGGCAGCAGAGGAAGGCAGAATGCTCTTCTGGCTCTGCCATCAAGTGGAGTGTTGACAGTGTGCCCTCCACGCATGCAGGGCGCATGTGCCGTCGATAGCAGGAAGGCACAACAGCGGGAATGCACCTTGAGTGTCCATACAATTTCTCTTGCAATAAAACGAGTGAAACAGCATAGCAGCGAAAAATTTGTAAATGAAGCTCTGTGTATGGCAATACTGTTCCCAAAGCCATTACCAAGTACAGTTAAACCTCACTATATCTACACGAAAAATACATTCGTTATAATAATATAAGCATATACATATTTGTTATATGCTGATAACAATGAGAAACGTTTTTAGATTTGCTTAATTAAACCTAATAATTTATTATATATCAATTTACTATATCAAGGTTGGCCTGCACTATGAAGTCAAAGGCCAAGCATAGAAGTGTTGAAATCATGTACCTGAAGATCGCAGGTGGTTTAACGATGCAAGCATACGAATCATGAAGGAAGCTGGCACAGTAATTGTGTCCTTTGTTTCCTCCAGCATCACCTCGTTGCGTTTGATCATCTGTGGAGAGAAGCAAGAAGAAAAGCTGCAGTGCAATAACTGCATCTCTGTAAGCAACCACTGGATACACAGGCTTGTAAAGTCATTCCATTTTCCACTTATAGCATATGCACACTTATATTGGGCCAAGCTAAACATTCTCGGGTGGTTCAAGTGTTCAGCTCAGTAGTTCAAGCTCAGTTCACCAGAGGCTTGAGAAACATTCGACCAGTAAACCCACCCTCAACCACTTTATACCCATTAAATTACATATGAGCCAAGCTCTCTGCAGCGCATGCACTATTGGGTTAATGAACATATGATGCAATGAGGTGCATGCAACAATCAAGAAAATGAGCTGCTGTTAGGTGACGGCCAATGTTTCTCCAGATATGAACACAAAATTTCTTCGGAAACAATGGCAACAGCTGTTTTGGTAGGCTGCTTTCTACAAAATGCCATGTTTTTCTCGCAAAGTCTCTCAGTATCACCGGAAGCTGAATAACATTTTTAAAGGGACACTAGAGAGAGAAGCTATTTCAGCTGTTGTAGTAAATTACCCTTCTACAATAAAAAAAAACCACACTTACTGTAGGAAGAGGTCTAACAAAGCCAGAAATGACTCGCAGACAAATGGTGAGCGGCAATGCCACCATTAAGCTTCTGCTACAGCTTGTTATGAATTTTGCCAGCATCTGCTCGGACCTAGTTAATTTGTTACCAGTAAAAATGGACTATGCTGTATTCTAACACAGCCAAAGACTAAATTTAGCGGGTTTCAAGAAGCTTTACTGAGCCACAATGGCCAAAATACAAACAATACAACCGAAATCTGTGACGTAACAATGACGTACTGCTGCTGGGGTTGCAGTGTGAAATTCAAGTAATTAAAATTAGACCTTTATTTCTCTTCTAATACAGTCAAACCCACTAAGTATTCAACTGCCACGAAAATTCTTTTGTTATAACCAATAATTGTTATAACTGTGTTGCATGAAAAAATCAATAGGGGATGGCAGACCTGATGTGAGAAAATTATAATTGGCCATGCAGTGTCCCTCCCCACCACCTTCCTCCATCCGGCTGCTGATTGTGTTCACTCGTTTAATTGCTTCCTGGGCTCTCCGATCGCAACAAGCCGCAGCTATCGGTGTTAAAAAATGCATACCTGCCAACCTGAAGATTTGGTAATTCGTAAATCTATCCCGGCGGGGAAGGGGGGCAGGGGGGCACTTTTTTTTTTTTAAGGGATTTACTTCTTGCGACAAGCTTACTCACGTTTTCACAATTGCAAGTGAAATCCGTGTCTTGGAGAGTAAAGAGCGAATACTCCACTGGGGCATAATTTATTTTTGCAATGATTTTGCTGCTGCCGACTTTGCCTGCTTCAGAAACTTCTCTGTGTAGGTTTGCTCAAAGCAAGTTCCACTCTGGTACCCCTTGACCATCAGCAGAGTTTTGCTTCTTCGGACTTTGGGAACATCTTCCGGAATAACGGCCCGGCATGATCGCTAATACTCAGCGGGATGTTGTGTTAAACTAAAAACACCATGAAGAGGCATTCTGCATGAATCACACCGAGGTCGTCGCTGCGCAAAAACTTGCTAGGCTTGGCTGGCTGTCCGCAGCTCGCACGTAGCCCTGATGCTTTTTCAAAGCGATGTGGACCTTGATGTCAGACTTGCCGCCATGCGAGCTGTTCACATCACAGGCACACGTGGTGCAGAATCTGAACTTCTCCCCTTTCTTTGATGGCACGAAGCACAAAAATTCTGCCGTGTACAATTTCAAAAACACTTAGAAGTACTTTGGGGCTTCAAGCCTGCCATTGCACTGTGAAGCCACTACAGGCTCGAGTCTCACTCCGTCCCATGTGGCAGCTAGTCACAGAAAAGGCGAGGCCAAGACTGCAGTGACTGAAGCTGACTGAAGTCCAAACCCATGCACCTTCGCGAACAAAGGCAACAGCATGGCAACAGGTTTGCAGAGGCGCTAGAGGGGCTATCGGTACTATCGATCTTTGGATTTGGATTCGTGACCCCCCTAGTAGACTACAGAAGTCACTACAACCTTGCAGCTTCTGATGATGATGATACCACGCATATGTATTTCCCTCTCGTGGCGGTGCAAGGTACCAGGGTGTAGTTTTTTTTCGCAAATAAGATGTTTTCTGTAAAATTTCAAGCAAGATTCGTAAAATCGTAAGACAGCTCGAAATTCATACATTTTACGGAAAATTCTGAAGAGTTGGCCGGTATGAGAATGGTACTGCTATAACAACTACAAAGAGGTGTCACAGGTGGCAAGCGATATGCGAGCACCACCGAAGCATTGCTTTGGTGGCCCCAGAAGGGGCCTTTTAAAAGTTACGAGAACGTTGCCGCAGCAGCCTGTTAGCTTGAGAAATCCAGAAGAAATGCTGAGGTGAGATCGCCACAAGCCTCTCGACACGTACTTCTCACTGGCTTGCATGAGAAAACCCTACGTCCGTCAGCCTTGCATGCTTTACGCGAAGCTTACCAATATCCTTCTCCAAGGTATCCAGGCGCTCCACGTAGTACAGCGGAAGGTTCCTTCACGAAAACACTGAGGCAGCCTGCCCTAATGCATCATCACTGCCATCATCGCCGTAGCTATCCAATGCACGCACGTTCGCGATGATCGCCTCATCGGTTAGAAGCACCTAGTTTCCAAATCTATAGCCGTGCGCTTTCTTTTCACCAGCATCGTCGTGCATTGCCGATGATAAGGGGGTGGGTGGATCCGTCATCTTCCATTTCGGTGGCAAGTCAAACCAACTGTTGGTCAAACGAGGCTGAGAAACCACATGGCCAGGAACGATTTCGACGCAACCAACAAAGATGAACGCGAGCGATTAAGCTGTTAGCAGAACTGTGCTGAATGAGAAGCCAGCGAGCAACATGCGAGCAATCTGTGAGCAGCGCAGTTGGCACAGTCCATTCGTGTTTCGGTGGGTGGGCGGCTTAGAGCTATGGGCACAGCCCAATCATGTTCGGAGGGAGGGAAGGCTGATGGGAGAGAGGCGCACGGAGATGGATGGAAAATTAGCGCGCGGCGGCTGTTGAAGCAGCGGCCCATCGTGCAGCAGCACGAATTTCTCGTTTTCTTTTTTTCTTTTCAAGGATTTCGCATTTCACTACATTTCGGCTCAGACACCCAGCAGCTAGACTTCATCATTATAACCGGTAATGCGGCATTGGGGCATTGTAGTAAACAGGTTATTTCACCATGGAAAACATGCAAAAGTTGATGGTGCAGCAGCTTCTCTTTGTTATAACCGATACATTGTTAAAACCGGTATCATCATAAGTGGGTTCGACTGTAACTAAACTCCTACCAGGTAGTTAACGATTATAGAGTTTTGAAGGAATGCCTTACAAACTGACTTAGTGTTTCTCTTTAGTGTCCCTGTAAGTGCAACCAGCAAAATCCAGTGCATAGAATATGGCACATGTTACTTGTGATCTCTGCTAAACTGTCATGGTAATAAATGCTCATTACTAAGCATACCTCTGCAGCCTTTTCAGTGTCGAAGAAAGGTTCTTCCCGAAGAGGAGCCCAGATTTTGATGTCGTAGTCTATTCCACTTGACGCCAAAACTGCAAAGCAAACAAAAATTAAATTATGGGGTTTAACGTGCCAAAACCATTTTCTGATTATGAGGCACGCCGTAGTGGAGGACTTCGGAAATTTCGACCCCCTGGGGTTCTTTAACGTGCACCTAAATCTAAGCACACGGGTGCTTTCGCATTTCGCCCCCATCAAAATTTGGCCACCGCGGCCGGGATTCGATCCCGTGACCTCGTGCTCAGCAGCCCAACACCATAGCCACTGAGCAACCACGGCGGGTTACTGCAAAGCAAGTAAGCCAAACGAGCTCACAGAGGAGATAGATTTTGCATCATAATATACATCACAGCACATACTAAGGCTGTTATTTTGATCACTGTTACACCCAAGAGTTTTGTTTGCTTGCTGCAGGCACCTCAAACACCGAAATCTCAAGTCAAAACTATAATGTCCACACTAAATTAAATTTAACAGCATTTATGTGCACAGTAATTAGTGACCCTACCAGCTACATATTATAATACTATAGATCTTGCTCTAGAACAGCTGCAGTGGCCTGGCCATTTGTGTACTAAGAACTTATTAAGAACTGCTGCTATTATACAGCTTGCTACTGCTACTACAAGGTAATGTCTCTACTGACAATGCCAAGCATGAATACCAGGCAGTTGTGTTCCTTAGAACTAGAATTGCGTTTATCGCCTTCAAGCACATCGCCTCAAATATATACGGTAAAAGAAGCAGTGCAGCCGCTGCTGATGCAAGCAGCACAAAAGCCTTAGTGCTAGGCATGCAGGCCTTAGTAAGGTGGACCTTGCACAGCTTTATCATTCTTAAAGACTTTCAACACAATGACTGATTCATGCCTGGGGCTATGTGGAAACATCAAGATGCAGCTGCATCAACACTTTCTGTCCCGAGAAGTAATAAAGAGAAATCATCATCATCATCAGCCAATTTTTTATGTCCACTGCAGGACGAAGGTTTCTCCCTGCGATCTCCAATTACCCCTGTCCTGCGCCAACCGATTCCAGCTAGAGCCTGTGATTTTCTTTCTTAATTTCATCACCCCACCTAGTCTTCTGCCGTCCTCGACTGCACTTCCCTTCTCTTGGCACCCATTCTGTAACCCTAATGGTCCACTGGTTATCTAACCTACGCATTACATGATCTGCCCAGCTCCATTTCTTTCTCTTAATGTCAATTAGAATATCAGCTATCCCTGTCTGCGCTCTAATGCACACCGCTCTCTTCCTGTCTCTTAAAGTTGTGCTTAACATTCCTTGTTCAATCGCTCTTTGTGCGGTCCTTAACTTGTTTTCGAGCTTCTTTGTCAGTCTCCAAGTTTCTGCCCCATCTGACAGCAACGGTAGAATGCACTAACTATACACCTTTCTTTTTAATAATAATGCTAAGCTTCCAGTCAGGATCGGACAATGTCTGCCGAATGCGCTCCAACCCATCTTTATTCTTCTGTAAATTTCCTTCTCGTGATCAGGGTCCCCTGTGAGTAGTCGACCTAGGTAAACGTACTCCTTCACAGACTCTAGAGGCTTACTGCTGATCCTGAATTCTTGTTCGCTTGCCCGGCTGTTGATCATTATCTTTGTCATGTGCATACTAATCTTCAACTCCACTCTTACACTCTCTCTGTTAAGGTCCTCAATCGTTAGTTGTAACTCATCCCCAGTGTTGCTGAACAGAACAATGTCATCTGCAAATTGAAGGTTGCTGAGGTATTCACCGTTGGTCCTTACTCCTAAGCCTTCCCTGTTTAATAGCTTGAATACTTCTTCTAAGCACGCAGTGAATAGCATAGGAGAGATTGCGTCTCCTTGTCTGACCCCTTTCTTTATAGGTAGGCATCTTCCTACTTCTCTTGTGGAGAATTAAGATAGCATTGAAATCTCTCTAGATACTTTACATGATATTTACGTAGGCATCCTGTACTCCTTGATTATGTAATATCTCTATGACTGCTGGTATCTCGACTGAATCAAATGCCTTTTTGTAATCTATGAAAGCCATATAGAGAGGCTGATTGTACTCTGCGGATTTCTCGATTACTTGATCGATGACATGGATGTGACCCATTGTAGAGTAGCAATTCCTGAAACATGCCTGTTCCCTAGAGATACGATCAAGCAACTAACCTGGGCCAAAAGGGTGCGGCTGCAAGCAATTCACAACGTGGTGGTCTGCTTCCATGATCATGACCAGCTCGCAGGTCTCCTTGTGCCAGATAAAGATGTGGCCACAGTCAGAACCACTCATCACAAATTCATTGCCCCAGAAGGTGGCCTCTTTGATCTGCGCATACACAAGGAAGCAGACATAAATAACCGCAAACTGCAAACATTACTGCACGAGCACATTATCAATTGATCAATCGATTACTGACAGATTTTAGGCGATCAAATGGCCACAGATACAAAAGTGCTTCAGATACCACAGGCGCATCGTTCATTCTTAGCCCATAAAGCTGGCACTCTCAAGCAAGCTAGAAAAAAATTGCAATTCATTCTAGGAAACAAAGGTGGCTTGACTTGATGTGTAGAGCAGTTTGCTTCCTGCGTATTGGAACACAGACATGCGTTAGTGTCATTCACTCTCAGATGAACAATTTTTTTCAAGCCATGCTGAAGGGCTATTGTGAGAAAATTTATTCAAAAGTCCATGGAAATAAGTCGCTTCTCTCACACTTTAGTTAAAAATACGATGCTGCTTTATTTGCATCTTGTCACTGATTAATCCCTCTCTCTCCCCTTCCCAAAACCTGCATTTCCCTGAGATGCATGCCTCTTTTCTGAATATTCATCAAGATTTAGGTAGGATGCCTCAGCCACGTTATTGGCATTCCATCTGATCTAATGTCTCGTGAATAATGCTCACTTCACTCCATTTCACCGCTCCCCATTGTACCACTCATCTGTGCTACCTGCTTATTGGGGAGCAAGCAGCTTGATAATTACAGCCTTGATACTCTCCCCGAAGTGTTCGCCTCTTTTATTCATGTCAGGAATAGAACAGCACTTGATACAGCAGCTGCTTTCTGGCAGCGATGGCAAAGCTGTCCACAGCGAAACTTGGAACACACCCTTCAAAACAGCTTGTCAATTAAACAAAGTGGCGGCAATCTTAAATGCCAACTGCAATGAACTTTCACTTTGGCTAAGTTGGTTATAAATTAGCAGTACCACATACTATTGAAGAAATCTTGGCAAAGCTGCCGTGCTGGTAATTGTCCAGTTTTATTATCAGCTTAGAAGGGTGATAGGTTGGCTTAGTTAGTTTTCCATGAGACTGTGTAGTGCAGCATGAGGCGGGACTAGGGACATGCTTTTCCTCGAACTTGTCTTCGTTTTTCTGTGTTCCTTGTCCCACTTAGCACTGCACCACACAGTTTTATTATCAGCTTTTAAACGCACCTAAGCAGATGATGCATGGTTACCAGATATGACATAGATATCAGCGCATCACCTCAAAGATCATTCAGCATGCCATGGGCAGCCATGGACGCTGCTTAATCTCGAAGGTCATGCATCACTTCCGATGAGTGATAATAACAGCCATCTTTCTTTTTCATTTTTCTTGTAAGTTTGTTCAGTTTTGCAAGCTTTTCATGATGCATCAACTTGTATTTAAAACCTAAATTTTGCATGGAGGCTGCTTTATATACTAGGCTGTGTTACAGCGCTCGTGTTGTTCACTGTGTTACATCCGTGTGTCGAGTGCACTGCCATATTACAGGCTTTCTAAGCGGTCCAAAACTTAGTTGCAGTAAGCATTTAACAGATTTTTCTTTTTTTTTTTGGCCTCAAACTACGAATTTCACGTTACTTCCAGTACCTCACCGAGTGGCAAACTGTCCCAAAGATCTTTAAGAATTCTGGCATAAACAATTCTCCATGCTTATCTAAGTCAATGCGAAGCAGTTCTCTCCTGCACATGGTGCAAAACCCAAACGAACTCGCGTCCTCCTGGTGAAATGCTCACACAAGGACCACATGCGCGAGCCACAACACCCTGACGACATACGATCAGAACTAAAGGTAGTTGCAGACACTACCTGCTGCACCAAATTCATCTTCAACAGAGTGCCTTTGAAAGCATGTGTCTGCGTCCCAGAAGTGGCAGTCTTCCAATCAATGCCACTTGGTCTAGGTAGACTGGTCAGCGGCCTCGCTTGGTGTGCCACTGTTCTTGGCTGTGCATCTGTTCTCTTCTTTCTTGTGCTCCATGGCCTCGCTCATTGGCTTGTCACTTCGCTTCCTGCCTCGCCACTTCGGGACCTCTGTAGTCTCTGTGGAGCCTTTGCACTCTTATGTTCCTCTTCCACTTGATACTTTCGAGAGCCCATAGTTGTACCTGCAAGTAGAGGCCTGCACACAACATAGTGCAGCTAGCACAACCAAGTCACATCTATTTGTGGCACGCACACCCGTACCGCAGAATGGAGCATGAAGAGAAGGCACCAAGCCAGTAGTGGCGTGTGAGCAGGTGCATAGGAGTGCGTGGATGTGCGTGGAGCAAAGAGGTGCCGTGCCAATGGCCGCCAGCAAGTGGGTGCGTGGGAGTGTACGCGCATCGGCAACAAACTCTGTAACCTCGGACGGCTTCGCGTTTGACCTTTGCCTTCAACAAGACAAAGATATGCAAAAAACTTTCACGTAACCAATAATGAAAAGGAACCAAAAAACAGTTTGGAGCACACCATTGTCCTGGAGTTGCGATGCCCAGTGTAGCGCTTCCGAGCACGAGGCCCAGTCACAGTTTTTGTGAATGAAGGCTCCTCTACACACTCCTTTTCGAGATGTAAGTCTTCAGCCATGGCACGTAAGACACTGTCCGAGTCAGGCACCACTGGCTGCCTGAAAAGACACAAGCAGTTTTGGGGGGTCAACAGCCAGTCGCCTTTCATAAACCGCCGCATACATGGCAACCTTAAGTCCCTGAAACGGTTCGGACAAATTTTGTAGACGCATAGGGCACAGCTAAAGTTAATCATTCGCATCACAATTTGTGTGAAGCGTCTCATATTAAGAGAGCTAAAGATGATTACAAGTTACCCACATCCACAGCCGTGCATTTTCTCCTCAACTTCGAAACTTCGAAACATTGGTTTCATTGTTTCAGAAACATTGTTGGTTTAAAAAAATTCGAAAGCAACAGTCACTAGATTTTGTTTTTCTTTTAAATGCAACAAACCTCGTCAAATTTGGTTCAGTGGTTGACGAGAAAAATGAATTCTCCTTTTACATGTATTTAGATAGGAGCACCCGAGCTAAAGCTTCCTCTTAACCGCAGAAGCGGCACCAATTTTTAAGCTGAGGTATAATGAAAACCGCAATTTCAACCATGATTATGTAAATATTTCATGAATAAACATCATAAACATTTCTGTTTGTTGCAAAGATCATTCTTGGTATGGCTATTCAGCAAAGTGCCCGGTCATAGCTTCACTACAGAATAAAAGCTCCAAAGCAACGATAAACTATCAAGCTTGTTGAGTTATCAAATAATTTTAGCATAATTCACCAGATTCTAGTCTTTTTTGGCTCCAAATGCAATAGTTTCTATATTCTATGGTTGGCAGGTCTGCTTTGGAGTTAATCCATCAATTCTACTTCAAGGAGAGTTGAAAATCAAATTGCAATAAAGTTCTAAGTACCAGCATTCAATTAAACATAAACATACCATATCATTATGGCAGCCTCGACATGTGCTCACAGCTAGGTGCAGCGAAAACAACTTTGCGAGGCTAACGTGCGTGGTGAAAACTGGTCAGCGCTATGCACGGGCAAGAGGTTTTCATTAGAGCCATATTCGGTTTAAATTATTAGATCTCTTTACAGTCACCTCAAATTTTGTCTGGAAGCATCATCTGCAGTGCAGAGCAGCTAAATATTGTGCAGTCTTAGTCGCTGAGCAGCTTGCCACTTCTACGTCGCCATCAATGCGCACATATTCTTCCAAGTCGACATTGCCTATATTCAGCTTGTTTTAGTCAAGAAATAGGCCTCCATTATTTACTGCGCATTGCAGTAATCCTGCTGTCTTTGTCTTATGTGTGTGTTATCTTACGTTGTTGGCAAACTATGTCAAACCATCCCAAAGGTAGTAAGTACTCTTTGACCTGAAAAGGTGACACACTGCTGCTAGTAGCACTTTTACTCGAGGCCAAAAAAAAAAAAAAAAAAGTAGGAAAGTGAAGTCACCTAGACACAGAATGTGCTCTGCTGCTCACAGGAGAAGTGCTGTCGCCTGTTCGCTGTGGGCTAGCCTCCGAAGGTGCTCGTGGTGGCGTTGCAGATTGTCTGCAGAACAAACAACAGGACTCTGAAAGAGCTTTGTTGCATATAAATGCTATGTAGCACAATGGAGCCCCAGAGAAAAGATCAGCAAACTGCAACGAGGTCAATTCAATCGTTCTATAATCTAGCGTTAAGCACCTGACAGCACAGAAGTATGCACAGCCTTCACACCTAGAGTTGCCAACCGTGACAAATCTAGTGGGACAGTCCCGACAAGACCCAGTCTGGGCAGCAAAATGCCCAGACTTTTGCTTTTTTTCTACTGAATAGCAATAAGTCAGGGCCCATATTCATAAAATAGTTCTTCTGCTAGAATTATTCAAACAAACAGATGCTAGCCAACAGTGATGTCGGACATATCATTAGCTAAAGCACCCAGCCAATGACAAACAGCATTTACGAACACGAAAGCTTAGTGATTTTCCCCAAACTTCCTTTTTATAGTATGTCACAGCTTGACTGCCATTCTTCTCTTTTGTCTTCTGTTGCATTGTCATAAACATATTTTGTTTTTGTTGCGGGTGTAGCTCTATTGTAGGCCCTATCGTTCACAGTACCTCCATCTGTATTGGTAGCCATATTTGCCAGGCAACTACTGCACCGTTCTTGATGCAAGTTGCGACATGGTAGTGCTAAAGAAATTTGTACAGACTGACGGCTCCTGGCACTGAAAGGATAAGTCGTCTCAAGTCACCCCCAACACACACCCCTACCCCCGTTTCAAATTTGTCCACTCTAAACTTGGCAACCCTGTTTACACGAGTGGCCTTATACTAGAGCAATCGACACCTGGCACGTCTCCCATGTGGCATGAGGTACGGTAAAGTGCTCTATTACATTTGGGTACATTTGTTTATATTCTGACATTCAGCAATGGTGCAATAAAAAATAATGCTGATGGGAACCGCACCTGCTCATAAAAATCTTTCATCAGCTGGTGCATGATAAAGGTATTTTTTTAAGCTCCTTGGCTTGGTAAGGGTTTCCCAAAAAAAGGAACAGATATTATTGATGGCCACTCAGAGAAAACGGCAGTCAAAATCGCAACAGCTGGTGCATCAACAATGACGATTGCAACAGTGTGATGATGGCACAGCAAGGACATGACAGGTCACGCACTGTAGACAAATGCCAAGTAGAGAGAAGAGCTATATAAAACACAGACCCATTAAGGACAATCATTAGTGTTGTCATCAATTCTGTGCAGATGTTTTTCACAGTGGCGTAAAAAGAGTTCTAACACTCTGTCTTCAAGTTGGAAAACAGCAATATGAGACAAACAGAACACAGTGCTGAATCTGCAATAAGAAGCATGTCCTCTACATTTCTCTGCCCTGTGCTTTCTTGTGCATGCTGAAGTAATTTCATTCATGTAGGTTTACTAGTACAGGACAGGAGGAGCAATTTTTAATAAACTCAGTGTTGTGAAAAGAAGTCCATAGATTAAAAACTAAAGGCTCACCTCCTCCAATGAAAAGCAGAATCATCATTCAGGTTTGGATTTTCATCTTCGCTCGTGTTATCAGCACTGGCATTCTTTGCTGTTGCTGATGCAGCTCCTAAACAGAAGAATATGGGCCTGTGTTAAAATTAGCTCTACATCAGTAGCCAGACAACAAGAGCAATGTAAACCTAATTTGTTATAAAAACAATGCATTACTGTGCTGGTAATGTCATGGCAGTTAAGTATTATTGGAGCATACTGTCATGTAGTAGTGATGGGGAGAACACAGCAGCAAAACTGTGAATAACTGAAATGTTATTGGACGAACCTGTGCCCACAATCGCAAGTGACACTCAAAGGACAACGATAGCAGCAAACACAGTCGGCGATCGTGGGAATCTGATCTGTGGGTCAAGCACGTCGGCTTTTATACGAGTCATTGAAAGCTCCAGAGTAATCGCTGGTGCCCGCATGTCTTCTAGAAAGTACTACACAATTCGCATGGCTCATACAATCAGATTACATAAGCTTTGGTGACAACAGGCAATGGATAGAACCATTGATAACATTAGAGAAACTTCTGACACATGCAGGCGCATCCTCCACTGAGCAATAACCTTTAACCTTTGTTATTCGGTGAAAAGCAGTCACCTGAAAAGTACACATGTTAATATTACACCAGTATTAGTAACATTCTGAGCCTGTATTGATGACGATACCATCAGGTTAATGTGCAGTAAGCTCCCTGGGCACGATTGTGATACCATATTCAATTAGTACAGTCAGACCTTGATAATAACTAACAAGCATATAACTATGTATATATAAAGATCACAAATTTTTTTCCAGCAATATCAACCTGTATGCAGCCTTTAAAGGTGCTACGGATAATAGACTGTATTGCTGACTTATAGATCTGCACAGGACATAATCAATGACATTTTCAGTTAATTTTACTTTATAGTAAAGCCTTTAGGAGTAAGTTTTGTTACATTTGCTGGCGTGTCATCTGGAGAATAAGGAACATTGACATAACGTGGTGATAAACAATGCCGACACTGCATTCACCTATTTCTCTTGATGGAGACGAGAAATCGTCCAACAGTGCGTTGTCTTTCCCATTTTCACCAGCCGGAGATATGTTCTCTGCTGCTGACTGGAAGCACTCATTTTCAGAAACGCTCTCCACAGAGTCCTGGAACGCAGCATCGTCGTCATCATCCGACTGGTTCGGTGAGCGCCGAGGACCCGCTGCTGGCACTGGCTGCGAGGCATTCTTTGAGCTGTCCTGCCTAACACTGCCACTGCAATCAGGAACAAGAATATGCTGTATGTGCAAACTAGAATTTACGCCTTTTTCTTTTTTCTTTATGTTAAAGCATCAAATGGCACATCAAGCGAAAAAGCCAGTGAAACGGCACCTAAATTTGCATTGCCACTGGCTACGACACCACGTCACGAGCTCGCTTTGACCGAGTTCCCATTGGCTGCAACACCGTGTGATGAGCTGCGCCTCGACAGAGCAGAGCGGGCGAAAGTCACTAATGACCAACTGCTGCTGCAACAGCGCACCAGGTGTTGCGTGAGGAGAGAAGGCATTGCCGTGACGCATCGCCCGGAGGGCATCCCCACGTCGGTGGCATGCGACGTTGGCACCGCAAATTGCTGCTGCTTGCTGGCTCGGGCAGCATGTACTGCTACGGTATATTACTCGCAGCACAAAACTTGAAGGACCACTCAATGCCGGATTTGGCATTCACAACTTATAACAAGTGCTCTGGCGTCCTCAGAATGTTTAATTCAGTCAGCACCAAACGTTCCACAGAAAAGTGAATTTCTGCACAGCTTAGAAGTATGCAGTCAGTAATAGGTGGAGCACCACGTTCATCACGCATATAATGTGGATTGAGATAGCGGAATCCAAGCCACATGCCCAAGGAGAGAGAAAACGTTACTTCAATCAAGACTTTATGTCCGGAGCCTCCTCCCTTGGAAGCAGAATCAGGTAACTTCACTAGCCAGACCAGGCATGATGGCCAGTGTGACCATGCTTCTCCTACTTTTCGGTGCAGCCATGGTTTTCTCCTCCACGTTCCCAGGGATTGTATAAAGTAAGCTTTTGCAAAGTTTCCACGTACTGTAAAATTCACGGAAGTCTACTGCACTGCCTGAATTGTTAGGGCGAACCTAGTTGCAAGGACAAACAGCTAGAACATATTGCAGAGCACGGAAAAGATGAAAACGAGCCATGTTCATTAAATTGAGGGAATGTTACAATAAGAGCCACTTCTTGGCCACTGATCAATGCATTTCAACCCTCAAAGTAACCCGGTAAATGCAGTGTAAACTATTGGCTCGGGCGTACAAATGCGACATACCTTTCAGTAACTAATGACCAACTGAAACTGGACATTCAAGCATTTTTTCCCCTGTGTTTTTTATTCTCTGATTCCTCACTAAACAAATTCATCCAAGTAGTGATCAATGTAATATTCTCCTGTGTCATCCGATACAACAGGACACTGCATTGAGCATAATTGCATATACAAGCTGGGAAATAAGGAAGACACATTTGAAGGCAGGAGCAAAAGTTCAGCTTATACTTGGCTGAGAAGACAAAAACTTTTCATCTCTTCTCTGCCTAATTTCTTGAGCCTTTGCATTGAAGTTGCAACCCATTTTCTATCGACGTACTCACTAATACGCATTAACGGGGGAAGCCCACCTGCTGCATGCTGGACAAGCATCTCCCAGTCGCTTCTGCTGCTTGATTTCGTCAGACGTCGCTTGACCAGAGGTGCTGGCACTCGGTTGAGACAAGTCCAGTGCCACCACATTTGACAATGTGTCCTGTGCCGTGGCCTCTCCTTCCCTCTCTGAATTTTCTTGCTGAGCAGCCCTGCTGGCCATTTTTCGCCGGATGCGTTGCTTGATGGCTGTAAATGTGTGATGATGTAAGATATAAAGCTACTAGGCAAGTCTATATTTGACATTTCTATGATATGCTATTTTTAACCTGTGTTGCTTTTAGGTCATCAACACATTATTTTTCACATTTCATACACAGTAACACGTATCAAGGAGGGCACTCCCTCTGTTATTTAATGATGTACAGCCTTTGCAAAATGCACGAGTGTTGCCAATTCATGGCCGTGTCATGTTGAGTCTGTGAAGCGTCTGAAACTAGAAAGTACAAAGCTGCGGAGTTTTTGTACAACAGCCTGCCTCCATTTCCTGCGCTGACGTTACAGGAAACCAGCCAGAATTACCAAAGTCAGCTGTGGTTATGCGCACAATGACTTTGATTCTTTCGACAAAGGCTGTACATCCGACTCATTAAGACAGCGTGTAAAGTTCACCTCTGGCAAGCCTCACACTTCGCGAGTGCCTAGCCACAGTGGCCTCCACGTCTTCATCTGTGGAGCTGTCGCCTCCGCTGTGTCCAGGCGAGGCTGAAGACGAAGACGAGAGTGACGAGCCTGCATGAGGCCTGGCAGTTGCAGCTGCTGTTCTGCCAGCTCCAGTGGACGAGTTAAACATGCGTGTCAGCACGTCAGACATGCGTTGCATCAAGCTTGCATGCAGCGAGCGCGGCTGTTGTTCACCGAGTGCTGAAAAGCAGACAAAAAATAATAATACAGTCAATAATGATGCACACACAAAAAAATACTGTTGTTACAACAAAAGCGGTGTCAAGCCAGTGCCTAGACATGATTACTGGAATCCCAAATCCTTGAATAACTGTCCATCAGCACTTCTGTACAATGTTGCTCTTGCAGCTCATTCTTGAGTGCAGTCAGCATATCATTGGCCAGCATTTTATGTAACCGTTTTGCTTCAATCCACTGATGCTGTTACTTTGAGAATGTAGAGCTGTTCATGGAAGCATTTCCTGGCCTCTGCTTTTAATGGAACATTAATGTGCCCGTACAATGGCTGTGCATAACACTACATCATAAAAACAGAACAACTTTTCTTTGCTTGGGGTAGAATTGTCTACGTCAAGCATAACACAAAACAGTCTTTGCAATAGCAAAAGACAGCAATGCTGCGTCTATTCAGTTAACAGGGGGATGGGGGGGAGTGTTGTTTCAAATTGTGCACAATTTACTAATACAACTGACTGTGTGAGAAAATATATAGATACTTACTATGAGACTGCACAAAGTGCCCCGCTGAACTTGGAAAAAAATAATCTTTACAAGGGCAATAAAATTAATCTGAGTAAGTGAACATTGCAGAGGCCAACAAGAACTTAAACAGGACAAAGAATGGATCAAACTAGCCCGTATAAGCCATCCTGCTAAATTAAAATTCAGTCCTGAGAGCATACAACAGGCAAGCAAATAATGTGCACTTACATGCTCTTGTCATACTAACCTTGACAGAAATAAGGAAAAAAAAAAAGAATAGAAGCAACCAGCTAGACCAGTTTAAAAGCATGAGGCACTCACCCCTCATTTCACACTCAGGCCTAGCATTGGGTCCGGTGTCTGACCAGTCTCCCCGAACCCGAAGACGCTTCATTGAAACATGGCATTCCTTCTGCTTGGCCTGAAAACACATAATATACAAAATGCATCCAATCAGCAACCAAAAGAAGAAAGATAGCTGAATGTCTTAAATGCAAACTTTTTCACATACTTGGTCAAGAATCGCAACACTCTCAACATAAAACCAGTTTACAGCACAACTCCACAACAGCATGAATCCATGTTTCAGGTAATTTTTTCCGCTAAGAGTAACACAATGGTCCCGCAGTTTATAAATCCAGTGTTGATAAACTATGACTAGCGATTGGATTTCTCAATATTTCACCTTGCTTTTTCCACTATTTAGCCCGCATTCATTGGTATTTGTTTTCCTGAACAAATCCTGTAGTCATCATCTTTCTTTTTTCTTTTTTGCATGCGTGTGTGCATGCAAGGAGGTCAAGAGGGGGTATAATGCTTTCTCGCACTACTGACACTTTCTGATTTTATTAACTGCTCACACGCATTTACACACGAGTCAACTGACGCAAAACGGGGGAGATAATATGAAACCACTGGGAGGTGACTTCATTCTGCAGTGGACTTTTTTGACTTATCGTGGTCATAATGAGTGCCAAGTGATTTTATAATATTGGGATTACCAGGTCTCTTTAATCACTTACTGGAAAGCATCGAAAGTTCCAGACCCCTTAAATATAGTACATGATTATGAAAGTGACTGCAAACATCACCTCTGTAGCACTGCAGTTCCTTCCATCTGTGCCATATGACTTCGGTTCCTCTTGTGCACTTCCCTGCATGGGAGACATTCAAAACATAGTTTGTGCACATGGTGCACCAATAATAAAAAGATACAATAGAACTACACACTGCCGCATGTGTCATCACGAGTAAACGCCCAGATACCATGGACGATGCCACATTCCTTCCTTTATCTTTCTTCTTTATTTCTTTCTTGCAACACAGACATCCAGCCTAAATTAAAATAGTGCAGTGCACAATTGCACGTGGAACTAAATCAGTGCAATACCCTAGGCCCCGGTGGCATGTTCAAGACACAAAAAAGTTTTGCCTCTCCCGTAGTGTCAAGTATTCTGCTTCCGAGAGCACATACAGATAGTGTTCTAGGCTACTAGTACTTCCAAATGCTGAAATTAATTCAATCCACCTTCAATGTAAACGAAAAAAAGTGGGCGCTCCTCAATGGCAAACACATGCAGTTATAGCTTTGTCTTGTGAAATAAACGTGCCATCTGTGATTTAAAAAAAGAAAAAAAGCCAGGATTATTAAAAGAGGTATCATTACACTTTGAACCTTGTCATAAATAATCCAGCACTTTTATCTATCTATGGCAATGTCCGCAGCTAAAGAACTTGCATTTCTAAGCCTACGTAGTGCTTAGATAGGCCCTTCGGTGTGGACTGCACATGTCACCATTCTTATATTACACTTGTGTAAAGATTTATTACCATTTTTGTGTTTCTACCAACCGGATGCACATCATACATTGTCTATGTATAAAACTTCACCCTTTTCACCAATAAAATTCAGCTGAAAGTTTGCATTTGTGCTAGTTGGGTCTCCTGTCTTCGTCCTCCAGTTTGTGTGCAAAAGCCTATCATCATGGCTTGCTAACCTGAGGAGCAATTTGGATTTTCGCACCGCTATTATTGTTCCACCCTTAAGCACTGATACCTTATATAGATACACTTTTTGTAGATGGTGCTTGCTGTCACAATTGCAAGTGCATAAAAAACATTGTGGTGTAATAACAAAGACTAAAACATAGACTCAGGTGCCAACTGCACACACCTCAATTCAGGGTGTGCACCACATACCATTGCATCAAACAGGTAGATGTAGTCTGAAGAGTAGCTGACCAGCATCTCCTGCCCGTTGGCACTGTACGTCAGTGAAGTAATTCGGTGACTTCGGCCCTCAAATTCAGGAACAGTGAGCCGTGATGTCATGGCATCCATGCTGTTGCTCATGAAATTACCTGGCAAGGAAAGGATGAGTTGGCTCAGTGTTACAGATGCGATATACAAACAATGTATTATGGTTCATAAGCCAAAGGACCAATGTTATAGAGGCAGTATGTGCTGGATAAACGTGCTATAACTACACAGCATTTCAATCGATCAGCAAAAACAATAATGAAGTGATGTGCGCTACTCTGCAAATACAGCTCTTCACTGATTATTCTCTAAATGGAAGAAATAATAACGAGCTCAGAGTTAACAAACACCAGGCACTCACCGGTAGCTCGAGTTCCAAGCATTCGCCGGTCAAACACCCTGACAGCTGAGTCTGAGCACCCTACAGCTAAGTAGTATGGTGTCAATGGATTCACAGCAATTGAAGTAATTGCACGATGGCAGTTAATCAGGACATCCTGCAAAACAAGACACAAAAAATGAACTCAAAAGATGCTGTCTTTCTGCCTAAAATACTTCTAGTGAAGCTAGACTGTAAATCAAGCTCAGATGTCACCTCTTTTTTCTATTACATGCAGTTTTATTCGTAAACCTCAATGAAATATTAGGGCAATTCTGGCAGCCAGTACAAGATATACAACTGGCTCACCTTAAATTGAAATCAAGAAGGCTAGAGGCTCTTGTTTTAATTATCAAAGGTCTGAATTATCTGTATGATAAATCACAGACAGTCATGCCTGTATACACAAAGCATATTTTTGTTCCCGATCTACATAATACCGTATAATATGGGGTTGCATATATAAAACAGGTGAAAGATTTGCAAAGAGGATTGTTCATTGAGCAATGAAATGTTTTAAAGCATATGTCCATAGAAAATTACTTCATAATTACATTGAGCCATACTTTAAATACATAGTAATCCATCAATTCCTACAAATGCCGCTTGAAAGCCACCTATAGTAGCTAAATTAAAACCACCTTTGAAATTGAAAGCCACTTATCATTGAGTTATCGCAGGTTGACTGTAATGCCAATCAATGTGTGCAACTATATGAAGTGAGCCTCAAGAGCCCAGATTTTTCACGTGTCCATTTTCCATGTAATTTTTCTGCCACTACAAAAACTTCCAACACACAACTGCAAACAAGTGGAAGCTGATTTATTGTGAACTCTCCAAATGTAGCAAAAGTTTGATTACTTTCTTAATCAGCAGGAGCACATTAAAATTTCTGTGGGGACTCCTTCCAAACTATAATAGGCATTAAAGATTTTTGATACCACTTTTTCATAGAGAAGTGGTGAAAGGGTAAGCAAACAGGGTTTAAAACAACGTATCAGTAATAATGCCTTCATTATAGATTTGTTTTTCTGGACTGTTTCACATTTACAGATATTGAAAGAAAAACTTTTCACAATTTCTGAAAGTCTTGAAAGAGGACCTTAGCTGTGCTATACTATCGTTTCATAGACACATCTGGCCATTCAGTGAAACTTTCCATCAAGCAAAATGCATGTAGGTGCAGTACTTCCCCAGAACGGAGCTTGGGTAAGAACCACCAGAAAACAAGCGGTTATGCAGCAGAATGCTTATAGTTAAGAGTAACATTGTTTTTAGTGAAAATAGAAGAGAACAGCTCTACTACACGCAAGCTACTTCAGGTGGAGATGAATGAAATGATATGAAAGATTCAAATAAAGAGAGAAGGGAGGAGAAGGGCAGTCAAGCATCCGTCAACAACAGATGAAGTATCTAGCAGCCCCGACTGTTGCAACAATAAAACCACTTCAGTAGCTCAAGTGGCATCACCTTATGTGCTCCTCAGTCTCTTCAGACTTGGCTTAAGAACAATGTATAACAGATGATTTTATCCTAAACAAGGTGACGTCACCATCCTGAGTTAGCATAGCTTTAGTCCAGTTAAAAAAATGCTGCATAGCCACACACGTAATGCTGTAATCAACTGCCATAACCAAATTGGCCAAGTTCTGCACCTGCAAGTATTTCCCAACAAAGTCTACAGAACTAAACATACTTAGAACTTGTTCTCGGTCAGGTTGGTTTTTACCAAAAGACCAAATTTAGTGCTATAGAGATAACTCTACACAAAAAGGAACATAAACTACAACAATGCCCATGTTATCATTCCTTTGTGTCTTTGACATCCAAACAAGACAGAGGTACACAGGAAGATATAGACTTGAAGTGATCAACAGTATTTGAACAAGAGATGTATCTATAGCCAACAATTCAACACAGGGACACCCTGATGAAGACAAGCTCCCTAGTCGAAACGTTGGCTCCAAAGACTTCTCCTCTTCGTTATTGATCGATATGTCATTTTTGTAACTAGTGTGCTTTCACACACTCATACAGGAGGGTTAAAACTCTACAAACAACAACAAATTCACATGTCAGGTGTGCAAGAAATCCTCCACAACACTAACCTCGGAACAGTCATCAGCAGAGCAGCTTGTCTTGGTGCGCAGGTCAAACCAGCGCACTGTGCCATCTTCACCACACGAGAGGAAGCTGTGGGGGTCATTCGGAACCGTGGCAATCTCGTACGCAGTGCCAAAGTGGCAGTTGAACAGGTTGCGCAGGCTTGTCTCTGGACGCTCCACATCTGAGAAAAGTATGGCGCCATCTCCTGAGCAGGACACCACCTGAAACGAGAGTGTGCAATCGCATTTCATGTATTCATCAATTTGCTGCAGCTGATTAACAAACCAAAAATAATTGTTAGGCCACCAAAACAGAGAACATTGTTATCCTGCTTACAAGCATAACAATTGACAAAGGCACTCACCAAACGATCTCCAGAACTTGGAAGAAACTTTGCACTGAATATATTTGCCGTGTGGCCAGTCCTTATCTGTGCCAGAATCTGCATTGGCAATGGAAAACTCACTCTGTGATCATTGCAGACATTACTCCTTGTGTCTTATGCTGCACTGATATAACATACCACATGTGTGTGTGCATTTGTGATGCACAGATGTTGGTCGTCGGAGCCGGACAGCAGATATGTGCCCGCATCGTTCCAGCATATAGTGTTAACCTGCAAAGTACAATTTTCAAATGCAAGGCACTAAGCAAGGAATGTGAGCACATGTGAAAGCTTTCTTTAGTACATCCACTGCAGCAATACTTTTGGGGGTCCCAATTCCTGCGGGTCATGAGACAACAGTGGACCATGCGTCGTTGCATCTTTCTCAAGCTTCAGAGAAGTGAAACCACTACATTTGCGATTGGAGGCAACAAACATTTTAACCTGCATTAATTTTTTGGCAGAGGATGGCTACCATGCTACAGGAAACACCTTCATTTTCACAGTAACACAGAAGGAATAAGCACCGTGACCAACTGGTGACGATGCCACAATATGTTCGAGCAATTAAAAGGCCATTAAAAGTGCCATGAAATTGGCCTGCTCACTTTATGTGTCTTGCCTGCTTTCCTGCATCGTAAGGTGTGAGCGAATTAAGCCGTTTTTCATTTTTCCACAGAGCAACACACAAAATTTCAAAGCATACAGCAGCTGTACAGAAGTGCATTAGCTAACATTTTTCACGAAGACTATCGCAAGAAGATGCATTTATTAACTAGCTGGCTCTAGCAGCATGGCCACATGCATGATTGGCCACAAGTGTGTGATTCAAGTTGTTCAACTTGAATCACACACTTGCTCAGAGCAATGATGCAGTAAATACAATGTATGGACATTGAAAGTATGCTCTTGAGAACGAATTCTCTGTGATTAAAAAATGACAGGAATTTGATATATGGCATGTAAAGAGTCAATTTATTTTTTGTTCACTGCATCTGCACTGCATTGGTATATACCAGATAGGACTGCAGCCACTAGCAACTTCAATAATACATTACATTGCCATTATCATAACAAGAGCTGGAACGTGGTAACAGTTGCAACTTGTCATACGTGTTCCTTAAAGCAGGCAACTTATTTGCATTTAGCAAGAGTTATAAACAAAGTCACACATATTGTATCATACACTTGCATTACGCACATGTAAATACAGCACCAGAACAAATATGACATGCGAGCCATATGGAGAATGTACCAGCAATAAGAATTTCATGTAACCAACACTAATATTGATGTCACGAAATATATAAATGCGCATGACCTTATACGTGCAGACATATTCAGTATAGACAGGTGACTGCAGTCTCAAATATAATACAGCATATGCATCAAGACATTTCAGTCATAATATATACGTGTTACACACATAATTAAGTAGTCTGCACCCTTGCCGACAGGTGCACCTTATGCGTACGAGCTTTATGCAAGGTCCAACGTAGTTAAACAGTTTAAGTGCTACTGTGTGCACCCATAGTTTAATGGCACCGTCGTGATGTAAAAGAGCCTGCTCTATAGCACCAGTAGATCTGTATAGAGCTAGCAGATCGTAGGCACGCGCAATATGCAAAGTGAATAATGTCGCATGCAGCGCAGAAGCATATAGTTGCGTGTTGCGTACTACAATCCTTTCCCAACAGCGAAATAAAACTAGAAGAGAGTCAACAAAAGGATATGCGCGTCGCACTTACACAGCCGTTGTGCACAGGAAGTTTGACTTCAAGGCGCAGTTTTTGTACGAAGGACAAGCTGCCTGAAAAATGATGAAAGAACAGAGATGAAGCGAAATAGTTAGTAAATAATAACATACAAGCGCGTCTCACAGTAACAAGCGCGTCTCGACGGCGGCACCTAGATGGTGTAAATTATTGGGCGAGGTTTATTTTTAGAGACTTCAGCGCCTTGACGCGCACATCCGTGCGGTATGCTTGCGGCCTCCAAAGGCTCTGTCACAACAACACTAGAGCATATCAGGTCGGCAACACCGAAATAAACGCAGGTCGCACGCACCTTTCGCGGCATCAAATAGTTGGTACGGCGTCGAGTAACCGTAGTGGAATCCTTCGGTTTTCCAAAATAGGCCTTTCCTATTGAACATCACGATGCGTACAACCGTTACCTCTGTCTAGAAACGATCATTTCACTTTGACAATTGCCACAGCGTGCGTGAAGCAGTCTTGTGACGCGCGGCTATGATATCAACAAACAGATCATCGCCTCTTCGTTTCACCCAAGTCCACCGACCAGTTTCTGCTTTGGATGGCCACGGCCACAACAGCACCAAGCGCAGAGTGGGCCAAGTGATCAGCGCGCACCTTGAGCAGCACAAGCTACAAATTGGTGACGCTAGCCTCACGTAGAAGCTAAAATATAGTCACAACTGGTCATGAGACGTTAACTGCGTCGTTATGAATTGCTGCAACGAAAGACTCGGGACGCCGTTTGGTGAAAGTGCGGCTCTAAATAACCATCGCACGAATAAATGACAATTTCGATTTCGGTTTCGCTAGTGCGGGGTTTTTGTGGTTGCTGGCCGTCTCTCGGCGTTATTGAGAAGCTTCTGCGCACGTGCTGTCATCTATCGTTAATAACAGAAAAAATAGGCGCATCTTTAGTTTTGGAAAAGTGGGCGCGCTGCTTCCGTGAAAATTTGGCCGGCAGAAAGTTTTGTTGCGCTAATGAACCTAAAGCTGGCGGCTTTACTATGAATACGCTTGTCAGCATTTTGATTGCTGCCTGCGCTGCGGCTTTTGCCATTTTTCACACTTATCCCGCTCCGCCGAAATCACCGCTACTTTATCAGTGGGAAAAAGAAGACGGTGGTTCGTACTTCAAGTTTCAGGACTACGACATATTTTTTAAAGGTAAGTTTCATTGACATTTTGTTTTGTGCTGGCAAATGCACCAGCTTTTCTATAGCGTCTGTAACCGCACCCAAAGCAACCGCGAAGGACATGTTCTCACTTCGAGCTTGTTTGAGTGAATTGCTTTTCACCGCAACGAACTCTGCACTGTCTGTGCTGGTTCGTTGTTTATCCAGCCGTGGAATGTGCAAGGAAAAAAGAAATGGTTGAGTGCAAGTAGACTGACCTAAACGCGTTGGGAAGTCTCCCTAAATTTTAGCAGCGTCTATAAACTCTGGGACCGCCTGAGTTTGGTTCATCGTCGAAAGCTTTCTGTTATTAGTAAACGACGAGAAGATTTCACTTTTTACCTTGCACAAGATAGACCGGCGAGTTTCGTTTCTACATTAAAAGGTATCTGTAAGCGCGACAAAAGACACAAGAAGAAGAAACGAAGACAAGCGCTTTTATTCATCTTCGTTTCTTCTTCTTGTGTCTGTTTTGTTGCGCTATACAGATACCGTTCAATGATGACCGACCAACAAGCCCATATCGCCACCTTCGTTTCTACAGTCAGCCTTTTTTTTTTTCTATCTTCAAGTTTCGGCATCCGCTGAAAATATTACTTGTGTACATGCGTGCCAACTTCTTTGTTGCAGATGTCAAGGGCAATGCAGAAAACAAGGACGTGCTACTGTGTCTCCATGGCTTTCCAACCTCCAGCTTTGACTACTACTTGGTCCTGCCACCACTGCGAAAAATATTTGGCAGAATTGTGCTGTTTGATTTTCTGGGATTAGGCTACAGTGATAAGCCAGTAAGTATGTAGTCTCCACTGAAACACGATTCTGTAAAGAAGCACATATATAGTGGTCCGATTAATTATATGGATGAAAATTTTTCTTTGACTGCCTCACTGTGCATGCGTAAAGCATGTCAAAGTTCATTTAGTAATGGACGCTATTGCCCAGTGAAATGGGAGAAATAAAAGAATACTTTAATATATAACGCTGTAGCATTATATATACTGCCTTTATTTACACAAGTGAAATAAAAGAAATTACTTTCTTTCTGTGCACTAATTGTTATGCTCACAGATGAGAAACATTAATACTCAGAATTGGAGTTCTATTCAAACTACTAAAAAGTTGTTAGCTTCAGATAACTTTTGCAGTGTGTGCTGTAACCTTTGCAATGTGTGTATGCATGCATGTGTGCATTTGCACTGCAACAGCAAAATTAGGGTTGCATACCTGCGTGTGTTATACGTAATAAAAAAAATTGCAAGAAGGCTAATTGTTTGCCTCAAAGACCTAGTCACTGCATAAAGCAGTCTCTATAATTTCCCAAGTTGGCTTACCATAAGTGTTATCCATGCTTGCTACAGGTTCTGTAAAAATATTGGCCTCTATAGCATAATCTCCATGTTCAGGTGGCCCAGCAAACATGCACTTTAGTGCAATTCTAAAATGTCAGCAGATAGACAGGAACTTGGTTGAAAATATTCAGAAATGCTCAAAGGTGATAACCAGTATTATTGAAAAAAGATGAATATGTAAAGGTATTCCAAAACTGCTAGAAGTTCTGCTTTGTTCCTGGTAACTTGCGAGAGTTGTAATTTAGCACAAATGGCCATCAGAGAAAATTCTTAAGTTAGCAAGCCACTTTTCATGAAGCAGCAGCATGTACTTGCTGATTTCAGAGGTTTCACACATGTCATGTCCTTGTTTGTTCTAGAGGTTTCACACTTACTCCATCTTTGAACAAGCCAACATTACTGAAGCCCTGATGAAGAAATTGGGCTTGCGCAGTGTTCATGTCCTAGCTCATGATATCGGAGACACAGTGGCCCAGGAACTTCTTGCTAGGCAACAGTAAGTTAATTATTGTTTCTCAAGTTCTGAACAGTGCTACCAATAATTTTGCAGTGCATTTCGCGCGCACGCAGACATTTTGTCACTGTGCAGAGGTCATTCCTACGAGCCTCAGGACATTTCTTTCCTTGTTGCACAGTCTACAGTTATAGCCTGTTGATTTCAGTTGTAGCTTAGTTCTTTGTATTCCACTGGTTAGCAATACTGCCGCTGGTGATATAGCTAAGCAACCTCAAGGTTTGGGCTAGTTAGAGTATGGCGTAATGTAACAGTGTGTTCAGCTGTTACTGTATTCATGTTCTTCAGTCTTTTGTGCTGTTGGATGTGGCAGAAATAAGAAATGTTTTTGTTTCCAACTAACTTTGTTGGGGGTCTTGCTGGTGAAAAGCTGCGACATGCAGCTTTAATGTGCCTGAAGGCCCTCACATGGCAGCAGTAATGGTCACAGGCTATATGGTCCTTTGCAGCCTGCTAAAAAAAAAAAAATATGCAGTTCATTTTTGGTATGAAGACCAGTTATGACTGGCCTTCATACCAAAAATTTGTGAACTCTATTTTGCTGTTGGAGAACCTGCTAGTATTAATTCAGACAATTCCCCCCTCCCCCTTTCTTTTTTGTTTTACTAAGATATTAACCACATGCTGGCTTAAACAAGCTGTGTGTTAAACGTACATGCCTCATTGAAGAGACTCTTGTTTGCTGCTACGACTAAGCTCATATTATCAGTGGAACGAGAAAATTCGAAGGTAGCGCATGGTGATATATTTGTCTCAAGTCTACTCTGAACTGGTAAGCTTGGACAAACATTGTCGTTGGAACTTCATTAGGATGTCTTTGTTTTCTGTGTGTATGCGTCAAAAATGGGAACTGCGCCTTTTTCCCAAGGTCAGTGTGTGCACCAATGTGCATCCCGAGTTATCATGACATCTTCCGTTTGCTTCCAGGGAAGGTGTCCTGTCATTTGAAATTTCGACTTTGTGTATGATGAATGGTGGTACGTACTTCATGCTTGCACATGTTTCATTGTTTATAAGTGTTGGATGTATGGGGACTTGGGACACGTTCTTACAACTTGCTTTATTTGCCTGCTTAGGAATTTTGCCTCAACATCATCATCCAAGATGGTCTCAATTGGTAATGTTTTTGAAAGTTTAAGTTTAAATAAATTACGGTGACTTACTTCTCTCAGCATCTGTTGTGCATTGCAGATCTTGAGAATGCCTGTCGTTGGTGTTGTGGCTTCAAGGTTCATGAACCACCTGGTCTTCAGAGTAGCGTAAGCTTCGGTCCTGCTCATTCTCAATGTCTTGTATTCCATAGTTGCTCTGATCAAAATTTAATTTTATTTGCCTTTTCTCTAACAGACTGGCTGATGTCTTTGGCCCCAACACTAAACCAACCGCAACAGATGTCCACAATTACTGGCATTTGGCTCGGCTGAAAGATGGTTACCGGGTATTTGGCCTGTAAGTACTTGCATGGCTGACTTTGATGCAAGTCCATTATTGGAATCCTCTGTACACGGAACTGTGCATGTAAAGGCCATATTGAATGTCCAGAACTTTCATAATTTGGGAGGCACACAAATATGGATATTGTAAGCGAACTATGCTTGGTTATTGCAAATGAAATACTATTGGTTAGCAACCATAGACATTGTTAATTGTGCATCAGATGAATTGGAAACAGTTTTCCAAGTGCATGCTCTTCTTTGTGGTACTATGTCAGTGCAGCAGTGACTGACACAAATGCCCACTCATGAAACTGTACGCTGAAATCTAAGGTTTGACAAGAACAAAACTGGTCAGGGATGACCATGGCACAGTTCTGCAAAAAGAAAAAAAAGAAATATGGACAGTGGCCACATAAACCACTACAAGTTAAAAAGAAAGATGCTTTATCTCATATGGAATTCTTGTTTGCATTACTGGAGCCTTGTGAATAAGGCTCCCATATGGGTGTTGAAACGTCTTTTGTATTTTTTTCTAAACTTGGTGTTTTTATGTGGTCAGTGTCTGTTTTTTACACGACTGTGATGAAACCTCATGCTCAAAGTTGCACATCACGTATTTGTAATTTGTGCTTTTTATTTAGGCTCCTCTCTTATATCGACGAAAGGTTCGAAAATGAAGAGAGGTGGGTTAGAGCGCTGCAAAAGTCTGCCTCCAAAGGTAACTAATTTAAAACCATACATTGAGCTGCCCGAGTGTTGGTTAAGCAAACAGCTCAAAAACTCCTTCATTTTTACTTTTCCTCTTGAAGTTCACATGATATATGGCCCAGCCGATCCTGTCAACAAACCACCATTTCAGGAGCACTACAGGTCAGTGCTTTCTTACTTTCTCCCCACAACCCTGCCATTTTTATTTTCGTCATTTCATACATGACAGGATTGTTCTTGGTGTTTGCTTTACTGAAAAAAAAATGTCTACAAATGCCTAGCACTTTTCATTATTGTCGTAATGGCACTTTGTAGTCTCCACTACAATAGTAATAAATGTTAATAGTGCGCTTGTGTACAGAAAAGTCCTTGCAACAAACAACCAGTTTTATCCTGCAAGATGCATTGAAATTGTAAAGAGATAGTACACAATCACTTGGCGACATTCTCCACCTACTTGTGCCACAAGAATGTTGTAATGATAAGCGCAAGCGACGAAAGTTAATTCCAGAGTTCTTCTTCCAGAGCTTTGATGTTGTAATGATAAGCGCAAGCGATGCAAGTTAATTCCAGAGTTCTTCCAGAGCTTTGATGTTTGCACTTCGTAAATTTGTGTCTATGCCTTCTGCCCATAGGAAACTCGTTCCTGGCTCTAGCATCCACATTCTCCATGAACACATTGGTCACTATGTGCACCTTGAAGCTCCCAAGGAAGTGGTTGCAGGCTATTTACCGTTCTTGGAGGCCCATGGTGTCAAAACAAAGACCATATCTGTTGCACTCCCCGACAGGTTGCTGTAGGCCAAACCCCATTTTTATACGACTTGGGTGGCACTTTACTGTACTGATCCTCTTTTATTCACTTCTTCACAGGCTCGGAACAGTATGAATATTTCGTTGTAATCTCATAGCAATGCCTTCAGCAAGAACTTTCTGTGATATTCTCTCCACTATGCCTTAAGCTGACCACCGTGCCTGGTCATGTTATTTTAAACACTGGTCGAAAAAGAAGTCAAAAGAAAATGTGATTACTAAGGTATGTCAACTTTCAACTTTTTAAAAATCTTTTTACTTCATGTTAGGCTTATAAAGGGCCATCTCAAAAGCCTTTAAAGTGTGCTAACCAATGAGAAATATAACATGTCTAATTAAGTAAGCTGACTATGCAGTGAACTAGGATATTCATTTGCCATCTGATTAATGCAAAGTGCATCATAGTTCTCCCCCTTTTCCTCTCCCCCAAATCTGCCATCATCATCATCGAAAGTTTATTATTTTCAGTTAAACTGTAACGCCTAAACTCTAAAGGAGCTTTATCGAAAAATGTTTATGGTGAATTTGTCAGTGCTCACAAACAGGAATTTCTTACATTGAAAGTTTTTTACAACTTTTGAGCAAAACAATATAGACACTCAATTTTTCCTGGAAAAATGTTGAATGTGTGAGGGTGTTAAAAATGTCTAAAATAGGCAAGCGTTATTTTTTTGGATGCATTGGTGACATACCTTAACATAAATCCATGTGCTCTAGATGCCATTACATGACTAGGTAAACTGTTGCATGATGGAGCCATTGATGAGAAATCTGCATTCCATGTTATGTTTTTGTTGAGATTAACACAAAGCGGCCTTAGCAAGTGCTGCCTGAAAGCTAGTATGCCTTCACTCATATACATATGCAGCATTCCACTAAGTATGAACAACTGTCAGCCACCCAGTCACTCACTACCCAGCATCTGGGCGACACATACTTGAAGAATGAGTGTGGTGACCGACCATTTTAATTTTGGCTAATGAAAACCACTGTTTTGAAGACGCATACATGCTCATATACAAGATTCTTGTGGGCTCAAATGCACATTTTCTTATTGCCTTATGCACTTACTATAAGTTCATTTTACTCACATGAGACCATCTTACACTTGTGTGGCTGCCTTGCTCATAGGCCATGCCACCATGTGTTAGTGCATTTAAGAAGTCTGTGTATTAAGAGAAAGGCTTAGGTCATGCCATATTGATTCAAATGTGTGTGAAACACAGAAATGTTCTCAGTTTACAATGTCTGAGCCAATATGAAAATATGTGCACTTTAAAGAAAGAGTACTGTGCAAAGTGGCCCTCAGTTCTTTTTTTTTTAAATCATTATCCTATTTTACAGATATTGACAGAAATCTGCAAACAGACTGCAGTTCTGTTGATAAGTTGTTTAAAGCAGACATATTCTCTATTATTTTCACTCTACATAATATACTTGTATCATTCGCTTCGTTTAAAGGAATACTGACACGAAAACTGTCTCGCCTTATTGTTTCTTTTAAAGAGCTGTCGACTCTGCAATGGTAATGTGAAGTCTCAAGTTGTTTAGAGTGCAACAAATAGTTAATTACATCACCTTTTAATGATAACAGTTAGAAATGCTCAAAATACAGGACAACCTTTGATGTGTCAGCAATCCTTTAAACAACAGTCTTACAAACTGGGTTATATTTTAGAGTAATGTGCAATATATCTCTCTTGAACATTTTCCTCACAGAATCATGGCATCTCTTCATTGTCAAGTTAAAGTTGTAAATACGATGCTGCAGTTTTGTTGAATTTTCCTCCTCCCGTAAATTTTTTCAAGAAATTTGAGGTCCTAAACATAAATGCTGCTCCCCGCAGTGATTAGATTAATGCTGTTTTATATATGCCGATATAATTAAAATCAGTTCATTGGTTGTCCTTGTACATCACCTTTCTTTTCATTCTACACATCTTTGCATAGGGCCAATAAAAAGCTGAATTTAAATTCAGGCAGTACCCAAGGCCTCCAGTTAAACTCTGCAAAATCTAACAAAAAGAAAAATCAGTTTGCTGTATATATATATATATACATATATATATATATATATATATATATATATATATATATATATATATATATATATATATATATATATATATATATATATATATATATATAATATTAAGAGTTCATTGCAGCAATATCAAAGCGGCATGTTTACAGACCAGTTGCCAGTATCGCTACTGAATAATTGCGTAGTTTCTTTCAAGTACATATGGCCTGTGTCAGCTTAAATTGAGAATTAATTAATTAATGAAGCCTTTATTTTAAGGAAGGGGATGGCTCTAGGCCCCTGTTGGAGATTAGGAGGGAAAGGAATGTGGGATCCCGGGTTGTTGGCTGAAGCACATCTTCATCTCAGTCTTTGATCTTCCACTTCATGCAGACTCAGGTGCATGTTCAGTTCCGCCGCTCTCGCATGGGCTGGTTGACTACTTCTACACTACTCGAAACAAGCCACTTTGTCTGCCATGTGTCGCAATGGCTTTCCATGTTTCAGGGTTATTTTGTATCCCAATTCCTGATGTTCTAATGTCTCCGTGTAGTAAATGTTGGATCTCTCTTGTCAAAAAGCTGCACAGCTCCAAATGAGGTGTTGCAAGTCTGCTCTGCATGACTCCTGGCAATGTGTGCATCGGGTATAAGTGTTCGCAATCATAGCTTGTCTGGCGTTGGTGCCATTTCTCAAGTATGTGTGGTGTGTGTATGCAGCGTTAGCCATAACCTTATTCAAAAAAACCTCTTCCGTGCGAGTAAGCCCGCCCTTGTCGTCAAATACATGTACTGGTGTAGCTTCTAATAGTCTCCGTTTACTGTCTGCTTTTATTTTAGTGCGAATGTAATGCATCAGTGCTCTGCTAGGAGAGTCTTTGGCCAGTATCTTTAGGTATGGATGTTGGTCCGCGGGGTTTGGCGAGGAAATGGAGCGTGGGGAGCTGTACATGTAATCAAGTCCACCCGCTTGCACGGCAACTGCGTGAGCGGCTGCGTTTCTCCCATCCGTTCTGGTGTGCCCCGGTGTCAATAGGATTTCAACATTTGACCCATTGTCCTGTATCCTCTTTAGCTTTTTTCTGGTGGCGTAGCTAGGTCGTCTGGCACCCGGGGCCCGTAGGTCTCCTGTCACCCCCCCCCCTCCCCCCCCCGGGTGTAGCGGGCGGAAAGGGTGTCTTCAGGCGTATATGACACCCCCCCCCCCCCCCACTGGCCCCTTGCACCCGGGGCCCACGGCCCCCCGGCCCCCCCTGTTGCTACGCCACTGGTCTTGGCCACAGCATCATCTGTCATAGGCACCGTTAATTCGGTCACCACTTCGTACGAGTCAGTAAGAATCCGATAATTATTTTACACACTCTGCTCTACAATGTCTCCCATGTCAATGGGAATGGTGTTGACCACTCCCCATATAGCTAAGAGTTCAGCGTGCAAGGCTGCACCCCCGGAAAGCTGACATGTGTGACAGCCATTGTGTTGGGGTGCAGGTGTGCTAACCCAGGCCATGCTTGCTATGTCATTTGTAATTGAAGTACACAATGTACTGTGTAGTTGTTCCTTTGTTCGCATGAAGATACGCTCAAATAAAAAGGAAAAAAATTAAGTTGTTGATTTCCCTCATGCCTTAATTTCTTGACACTTATGCTCTGTAATACACTGTCAGAACAACTTCAGTTGAGTTTGTAGCTACACCTATCTAACCTTACAGTCATGAAAAGAAGAAAGAAAATTTAGGCCATCTGTTTAAAAAGACAGCTCCAAACAGCATGCCATGTTACTACATATGAGGGCGTGTTAGAACTAGGTCAACACAGTAAACACAAGTAAGCGGCTAGATGTTCTGTGACAGGATTTAGTCACATCCTTTGCTACTTTAACCATGGGACACCTCACGTGTCCATTGCAAAATTAAGCAGTTGTGGTGCTTGCACCTGCGCACTTTCTCACTGTCTCACGTGTGGTTCTGAAAACATTCAATAAATGACAACACAGAGCACGTGCATTCAAACACTACTTAGCTGTTTAGTTCAGTACTATTTAATGCACAGCCATTGCAGTACTTGTGAAAGTCTTGCAAAACAGTATTTCTCCTGTACTGAAGGGCAGATGGGTGAGTGCAAGTTTTTCTGCAGGGTGTTCCTACTAACTTTAGCCAAGGTTTAAGCTGCAGCAAGCCAGACTAAATCTGTTGTTCCTTCATATGTGGCATGCTTGAGAGCACTGCAATCACAGCGTGCAAGTGGCCATGTCACTTGCATTTTTCTATGTTTGATAGGCTTTCTTTAGGATGCAGAAAAATATTATGTAAAAAGCAGGTATTGCTGGAACAGACGTTTCCAAGAATGCCCTACAAAGTTATCGTTAGAACTTTTGCCTAAAAATGTTAATAATCAGGTAATTAATTTCAGTCCTAAAGGTGCACTGACATTATATTCTCGACTATTCTTCTTTCCCCCCCCGCCTTGTTTTTTTTTGAGACTCGGACCATTTAAACCATAGAAAATATAGACCATCCCCAGAGCGCCATAAGCAATTTAATGGAGATGTTCTCGCAATTTCTGATTAAAAACTAAGACTGCACTCACAATCACGAAATCAGTCAATAGCTATTGGTGGGTCCAGCTCCTTGCCATGACACTGCATGCAGTACAATAATATTTGGCTCGCATGTTCACAACTGCTTTAGTAATAGATCAACAACAGTTTCTTACTATGTTTAAAAGGTGTTTCAGGGCCGCTTTAACGCAAAAAAAGAATGAACATTAAGAAATATCATGTCAGTACCCCTTTAACCAAAATACAAAAAATAGTTTGACTTGCTTCATGCATTAGCCAACAACACTCATTTTGTCGCATACTTCTAGAGGGCTCCAGCATAACTTTAAACAGTGACTAAAGTTAGCTGAACACTCTTTACATGGTGCAGTAGACAAACTACATCACTAGGACCAGTTATTATGACCTGTGTCTTTCACACTACCATATTCACTCATGGAAGTGCACCTATCTCGCATAGAGTTGTAGCTGTTTCTTGAGAATTTTTGTCTCTTCTCTGATAAATGCAGCCACTGTCTGTGAGCAGAAGTCTTTGCCTTCAGGTAGCGGAGCACCATAGTCGCACAACATGGTTTCTACTAAGGTCACCACCAACTGACACTGCTGTTCGTTGAGTTCCTCTTCTCCGGACCGAAACAGCAATTTGTTCCACTCCAACCTAGAAAGAGTACCAGACATGACAGTATGTCATAAACTGGCAAGCCACTTCGGCTTCATATTTCACAAGGCTAACAAAACATGGAGCAATCAAATCGCCTTGATATACAACTTGAGCACACCTTGATGCCTTGGGATGAGACAGTACTTGCATGACAATTCGCCCATTCCATGTCAATCCATCCGCAGTAAAGCCACAAGACTCACTGTAATGCATGCGAATTACTGTTGACAATTGGAATAAAATGTCTCTGTCCTAGCAACTAGAAAATGCAAGAACAGAATACCTCATAGTATTTTTTGCCTCCAGAAAGGAAAGCTTTGAGGAAAAATGCGGGATTGCCTGTGCCTTGCAGGAGTGAAGCTTACATAGGTGCTCTGTAAAGGTCGTTATTGTTTAAAATTGTGGTTACGACATTACTACTTACAGGGTATGCCTTTCATCACAAGCACTAAATGGTGCAGGCACTGACATTTAACTTTAAGGCTATGAAGCTGAAAATACAGCCTTGGTCAAATTTTCTCACCTCTTGTGATTGCAACCACGTCATTTGGATTGTCGGCAAGAACAAAGCCGTACTCCAGAAACAGCTTCTTGTTGTCATGCGAGCCATAACTGATGAAAACTTGCTCATTTGGCAGGTAGTTATTATTTGTAACAATTTCAAAATAGGAGTCCACTATTGCAGTTTGCACCTACAACAAGAAATGAATAGAAGCAAAAGTATTAAAAGAAACGAAGCCTTGATTAAGCTCTATCCAAAGCTAAAAATTTGTTGAAAACAGCCAACGATTGCACAATAATACCTGAAAGCTTTGTTATTAACATTGCAAATTGGGCAAGTTGGCAATCCATTTTGAACAGTGACACTTGCAACAGGGACAAAGAAGAACATTGGACATGTGCCACGTCACATGTTCTTACCCGTTTCTGTTCTAGGTGATGCTGTTTAGGTTGAATAACTAAAAAATGTAATTTAATGGTGACCTGTAATTTGCTAACATGCTAGTGTTTGTGATGTACAGTTTGAAGGAGCTACACAGAATTTTAACACTGGAACATTACCCAGTATTTGAGAAAAATGGACAGTCACGTTGGGTGCTTACTTACACTCGCCTTCCAGTGGTGGTTCAAGCAGTCCAGAAATGGAGCTAGGGCACACTTGTCGTCGTCCCAAAGGGAATGGCCTGTCGTGTGCCCACTAAAGATGCAGCGAGTGTTAACAGCAGTCCAAGCCCAAACAAACAGATGCCATGTAAAGTTCTTGGAAAGGCTAGAAAGCAGCGAGTTGCCACCAGTGCTTCCCTTTGTCAACAAAGTTCGTAACTTTAAAAAAGTGCTTCGTATCCTGGACACTTGGGTCTGTGCTTTTCGGAACAGGTCGCAGGGCAGTTTGGCAAGCAATTTGCTTCCAAGGAACACAGGTGTTGTGTAGGTAGCTGGCAAGCTTTTGATGAAGAAGCGCCACTCTGAATCATGGCCTCGGAGCTTTTCGTTCATAAGAAAGAGTGTCAACACTTCAATAGGAGTAAGTTGCCCATGATTCCTAGAAAAAAAAATGAATAAGTATATTTGTTGCAACCCAAACAATTAAAACAGCCAAAATGTAAGGCTTCTTCATAAATAGCGGGGGTATACCAGTGTGCTTACCAACCTGATAATAAAATAGTGTAAGCTGCTTGATAAAGCTGTCTGAGTGGTTATTAGGAGACAAGTTTGTACTCTTAGAAAAGCGTCGCCAGAAGACAGCACTTGTTGCGTTGCCAACCCTCTCCCAGTTTCTACAAGTACACAGAAAACGAACATGTCAACAGAAGTTGCGACTTTGCACAAACACCTTACTGCAGCGACTTTGGTCCCTTAAACCATGGATGAAGGTATAAACCGACTACTCCATCCTTCTGTCGTGCGTGTGTGTGTTGTGTGTGTGTGGGGGGGGGGAAAGTAGTTGTTCGGACCCAGTGTTTAATAAATTGAAAGAAGTGCAGGCGCACGTAGAAAAGTAAATCCGGGGGCAGGCCCCGGATTTACTTTTCTACGTGCGCCTGCACTTCTTTCAATTTATTGAACACTGGGTCCGAACAACCCCCCCCCCCCCCCCCCCCCACACACACACAGGAGCGCTGCACCCAACCTCCCCTGGGACAAATATGTGAAGCAGAGTAGTCAGTATGTTATTGGTTCCAATTCCCTAATTGCGGTTAACGCTATTAAAAAGCTTACCGCGGAATTCCCTGAGAGACAGCTGCGTGTGCAGTTCGAAACCGTTTGCAGTCATCCACTTCAAAAGATTAGCGCTCACATCTTCAGTGCGCGACATACGTTCCGCTCTTCGCCTCGCCTTCTTTCTGTGGTTACGTCCCTTCTTAGCCATTGCAGATCCTGGACATTCAATTGATAATGGTTTAAAATGAGATTAATCCACACAACGCGAAAAGAACATGCACAACTTCAGTTTCTCTTCAAAACAACAGTGGACATAGGATGCCCTCCATGGCATGCCGAGCATGGTGCCGCCATGATTCCCAAATTGCGCGTTCATCGGTTTCGGTTTTTGAATGGTGAATTACGCGCACTTTGTATATGTTATTTGTTAGTCGCTTTATAATTATTTTTGCAGTAATCGCGCGATACAATTTATTGATGTTATTCTGCGTCATACAGATGTGTTTCTTCGCACTGACGAATTTGAGGTTAGCTAGGAATCGAGCCAAGCCGAGTCTGTCGATGTTCTGTTTCGCTCGCGTGCGAGGAGGGTGAGCGGAGCTCGCGTTTGTTACGTTTCCGAATATTTGCCGTGGCACTTCACCAGTTCACCCTCGGCGGGCATGTTTTGCGTTTTTGTTTCTATGACATGCTCGAGGGATACTGAAAATCCTCCCAGCGACAGGCCCTGACGGCGCGCACCGAGTGAAACGTGCATGCACTTTCCTTCGTGTTTGGTGCCTCTCAAATCGAACGCATCATCGCTGAACCGAACGTCTCGCTTTGACGTCCATTCATCATGGCTACGTCCGCCGTGGCCATGAAATGGCTGGAACTTCTGGAAAAGGAGTTTGACAGGGCCTACCTGGACTTGGACATTCTTTTGGGAGAGGTGGACGAGGAGCAGTGCGACATCACGTACGAAGCCCGGCGGAGGATGTCTGCCCTCAGCAGCGCCTTCGCCCAGCTGTGTCACAAGGCTCAGACTGTGTTCGAAACCAACGAAAAACTGGAGGTCAGTGAACGCTACTGTTTCATTACATTTCTTCATTTCAGTCGAAGTGGAAGTTCTGATACGGAGCTGTCCGATTGCTGTCGTGAGTATTCCTCACCATATTTCTCGGAGAGTTTCTCGAGTTACATTTGTGTCTTGTTAATCCCAGCGTGGGTGTAAGTTGCGGCAGAACCGGTGACGATCTGGTAGGTCGGTAACAAGACATGCCTGCGAGTTTTCTGGGTCCGGTGAGGCTAATTTCGGAGCGAGAGAGTTACCCGACATATGCTGGGCTTTTGTTCTAACGTTAGTTTTTGTAGGAGAAGGCGCACATTAAGAATTAAACAAATGCAGAGCAGTTTTGTATAGAAGGCTCATTTTTAAGTGCATAAATATATGGTTGATGTAAGCTACTTTATTATTAGTGCTAAGCTGGCCCATGTTCATGCACTACCCAAGAACACAAGTCATTTATGTGCACAGGGTAGCATCTGTGTACATAAACATATATACGTCGAGCTAGAGTTCAGTTACGAGTCTGTCATTCGACCGGCTGTATTATCTAGCCCTATATTTGATTGTAGGGGCAGGTGTCACAGCAGCAGCCAGGCCGCATTTGTGTCCTAGCGTCGAAGTGACATTTTACGTTGAGCGAGCAGATGCGTGCGGCGCGGTAACATCTCGACACATTTTCATATGCAAAAGTGTTTGTTTCTTTACTCCCGGGTGGAAGCCGTGCCACTTGCGCTCGCTCCGTCTGGCTTTCGTTTTAATTTTCTTCCTTCCAATGAGAACCACAATTTTTAAAGCGTTCAATGCAAAGTATTATTATTATTATTATTATTATTATTATTATTATTATTATTATTATTATTATTATTATTATTATTATTTGAAAACATGACCCGGCTCTCTCAGTGGAATATGCCTCTCCGTCACAGCCGCCTTCACACCGTGCGTCCCAGGCTGCAGCCGTACTGCAGCTATGGTCCCTATAATATTCCAGGGACCATAATGCAACAGAGCACGCGGCCAGGCAGCGAAGGTGACGAAGGGCGAGTAGTCCACGATTTCTGGTATGCGTGAGCAGGCAGCCGAGCTGTCAAATTTTTGGAAGATGCTTCGCGATGTCACTTCTGAGAATTGCCGTGGAGTTCGAATTATCACGTCATTAGAGTCGCTACAGAGAGAGGAGCAATGGGGTGCAGTTTTCTTCAAGTAGTCCACATGCGCGCTTAGCAGCCGAACTATCGTGAAGGGGCACCCCTGAAACTGCCCATTCCGAGTTTCGGGGAGAGCCGAATCTGCATATTCGTCAGCAAGGCTTGTTGCTGGGCTAGTTGGTCCATGGTATTAAAATTAAAAGAGCGCAAAAAAGAAAGACACGGACAAGACTAAACACCACTACTGCTTGTGGTGTTCAGTCTTATCGCGCATCCCCCCCCTCCCCGTTTTTTTTTTTTTGCGCTCTTTTAATTTTACTTAATCACGTATATCACAGTCAGATGGCGCGATATCAAATCCCACCCGCAGCGGCTGCGTTTCGATGGGGGCGAAATGCAAGAACGCTTGCACTTCAAGGAACTCCAGGTGGTAAAAAATTTATTCGTAGTTCCCCACTACGTTGTGCCTCATTATCATATCGTCGTTTGGCGCGTAAAACCTTAGAATTTAATAATGCCACTGTGGGCCATCCACAACTTTTCTTTTTTATTGGGGCGGGGGGGGAGGGGGGGGTAGCGAGTGCCAGCGGCGCTCATGGCTAAGGCTCCATCCATCCATCCTTTCAACCCCTTCCTCCGTGTTTCAACCGTTGGCGTCACGTGGTACGGGATCTCGGGAGCAGGCAACCGGCCAATAAACTTTTAGCAGGCTTCCTACCTCATGGCATCAAAGCTGCCAAATTCGTGGCCCTCGCTATGCAACGAGCGGGAAGAATAAGGGAATCCGAGAGGCTCTTTTGTCACAGCCATATGACTGACAGTAGCTGTTCTGAGGTGTTTGCACCTCCTTACAAGGGAATAGCTAAAAATTCATTCAACCTGGGACGCGATTATATAACAGTGCTTGATGTGAACCGCCCGTTGCTCTCACGTGATTGGTCAGAATCGCGCGTTCGTCAGTCCTCAACCTGCGTTCAAACACGTACCAGCAGTAAGTTCCTACGACTATATATATATATATATATATATATATATATATATATATATATATATATATATATATATATATATATATATCGTCCTCCAAACATGCGCCGCTGCGTCAGTATGTGATGTGAGAACCCTCGTTTGCTGACTCAGTTGTCAGCTTGCATAATCACTGCCACAACTTCGAAGACAGATTTCCTGCCTAGAACGACAGGAAGCTGAGCAAGTTAGCGCGGATTCGTGGTGCGCAAAGTCGTTTTTGTTTCGCTCGTCTGCCTTTCCGTACGCGTGCACGTAGCCACCGGTCCTGGCAGCGTCGCCGGCCATGTCGCGTACACATAGGCCTCCATTCTATATCTGCTCTGTAGACGCTGCACGAGACCCATTATAGGCCACTGAAAAGTGTAGTGAATAGCACCGCACTTGTCGGGAATCTTTGCTAAACTAAGAGGAGAAACAACACCAATTTGGCAGCAGCAGTGTTCGGAAGAGCGTTTGCCTAAATACTCCTGCATACTGTTACAGATAACCCTGGATCCTAGGACGACACCACTATAAGCCGAGAAGCGCACGTTTTCTGAGGCTGCATTTCGACTCCGGTTATCAACTAAGAGTTATCAAGGACGGACGTCACCGGCTGGCATCACCTGGCGTGGCGCTTGCATCGACGCATCTGCTATAAAGCTACGGCATCGCATCCAAGACGGCACTTTGGCAGCAGCAGTGTTCGGAAGAGCGTTTGCCTAAATACTCCTGCATACTGTTACAGATAACCCTGGATCCTAGGACGACACCACTATAAGCCGAGAAGCGCACGTTTTCTGAGGCTGCATTTCGACTCCGGTTATCAACTAAGAGTTATCAAGGACGGACGTCACCGGCTGGCATCACCTGGCGTGGCGCTTGCATCGACGCATCTGCTATAAAGCTACGGCATCGCATCCAAGACGGCACTTTGGCAGCAGCAGTGTTCGGAAGAGCGTTTGCCTAAATACTCCTGCATACTGTTACAGGTTAGTGGCTTTTTTTGAGGGGGGTGTTATTGTGTTGCTGCCACTGCTGCTGCCAAAGGAGCGAACCTTGTTTATGTCAGTATGGAGTGTGTTGAGTGTGAACAAGAAATCTTGGATCCCAAAGAGAGTATATCTTGCATGACTTGTAAGCTTTCGTACCATGTAGGAAGCTGCGCAGGAGTGTCGGAGGCAACAATAAAATCTAAGAAATCAACCTACCAGAAATGGAAATGCCCGAAATGTAGGCTACCAACCTCACATGTTAACCAGGATGAGAAAGAAAAAGCACCGTTGACCGTAGAAGATATGTTGGTCGTACTTCAGGAGATTAACCGAAAACTTAATGTTTTGTTGCCACTGAAAGAAACTGTCGATGGAATTGAGCAATCGGTGCAGTTTATGTCCGAACAGATGACAGACCTGTTGACGCGCACAGAACAAAATGAGCGAGATATTAAAGCAATCCAGACTAGGCTCGCAAAAACAGAAATGAACAAAGAGCAGCTTGAATCGCTCAGTGTCCAACTCGATGACCTCGAGTGGCGCAACCGGAAACTGAACTTAGAAATTCATGGTGTACCACAAACGGAAGGCGAAAATCTTTTGTCCAAACTTAATGCTTTGGCCGGTGAAAGTGGATTGCCCCAGCTATCAGAACACGACATCACGGCAATTCATCGATTGCCGGCAAAGCGTGACAAAGTGCCTGGCATCATCTGCCGTTTCGCGAGACAGAGCATGAGGGACAAATGGTGGGCTAGCAGGCGGGAGTTGACCACTGCGGATGCCAATGTTCACATGTTGGAAAACCTGACCAGGCGAAATCGAGAACTGCTGAGGGAAGTGAAAGAATGGGCAAAAACAAATCAGTACAAGTATGTCTGGCACAGCAACGGCAAGATTCTGATAAGAAAGACTGATGGCGCGTCAGCAATGCTAGTGCAGCACTCTTGCGACCTTGGCAAGCTGCAATAAGAAGGGAAAATTGATTTTTTATTTTTGTTTCCTGCCAAAAATGCAGACTGTAACAGAAAAGAATTATCTACTCCCAGAGAACTTCAAAGATTACCTTGGCCCGGTTTTCCAGACGTCATTCAAATGTCTTCATATCAATGCTCGATCTGTCAGACGTAAAGAAGCATATTTCGACACTTTCTTTCAACAACTAAATGTTCCCATTGACGCTATCATGATCAGCGAAACCTGGTCTACAAGTGATTATGATGTCTTTCGAATTCCTGGTTATGAGACATTTTTTCTGAATCGTTACGCTGGTATTGGTGGTGGCGTATCCATATCATTTAAGAAGAAGTGGCGGCCTGAAATATTAGAGCGATTCACAGTTTCTGTGAAAGAATATGAAATCTTAACAATGTGTTTGAACAACACTATTTTTGCAGTGTGCTATCGTCCACCAAAGGGTTGCGTAACCATATTCTTGAATTTTCTTGAAAGCCTGATTTCATTTGCAACCAGTCAGCATTTAAACATTGTCCTTGGTGGTGACCTAAACATTAATATGTTATCGGTTGATGCATCCCAAATGAGTTTAGACTTATTGCTTAAGACACATGGACTTCTGAATGCAATCAAAATGCCAACGCGTGTTACGATCACGTCTTCATCGCTGATCGATTTGTTTATCACTAACCATGACCCTAGTATGATCACATCTGGAGTAATAATTTCTGACATCAGCGATCACTTGCCAATATTTATGTGTGTTAAAAACATGTCTAAAAAGAAACGTAGTTCAACATATTCTTTCCAACTTATATCTGAAAAAACACTGTCGACATTTAGAAACTCGGTAGAAAAGAACAACTGGAGGCCTGTCCTTTTAGAAAATGACGCCAATAATGCTTACGAGGCATTCTTAGGTATTCTGAAGCCGATTTACGAGGCCTGTTTCCCAATATTAACAAAAAAACAAAGGCGTCACAGTCGCAAACCATGGGTCACACCGGAGTTGGTGGCAAAGATAAACACAAAGAACATCCTATATCATAAGTTTATTAAATCGAGAGCTGAATGTGATCTGACAGCGTTTAAAAAATATCGTAACCGCTTGAATACTGAGCTCAAGAAAGCCAGAAACGCCTATTACACAAATCAATTCACGTCAACTTGTGGTCGTGTCGACATTATGTGGAAGAGGCTAAACGCAATTTTGGGGAGAAATAGCAAATCAGGTGAATTAAATATGCTAAATATCGATGGTGTAAGTATAACTGGAAAAGAATTAGCAGATACGTTTAATACGCACTTTATTTGCGCTTCTAGAAATCAAGTCCCACATAACAATCTCAGTGATGTCGTTCATATAAGCGACACTATATTTCTCAAACCGGTTGAAGAAGCAGATGTAATGACAGCCTTCCACGAACTAAACAATAGCACATCCATTGATATTGATGGCCTCCAGATAAAGCCTATACGGTATATTTTTGACCTTATTTTACCATACATCACGCATATCTTAAACCTTTGTGTCAGTACCGCTGTATTTCCTCGTAAAATGCAGATTGCACGTGTAACAGTTATCTTTAAAAAGGGTGATAAAAACCAGCTCGGGAATTACAGGCCAATATCTATCTTACCCGTGTTTTCTAAGCTACTAGAAAAAGTAATACTTAGAAACTTTTTGCAGTTTGAAGAAAAACACAAAATTATAACAGCAGCTCAGTATGGCTTCCGTAAGCACCACTCTACTGAACTTGCACTATTAGATCAACGAGAATATATATTGAACGAACTCGAACATAATAGGATAGTCATTGGTATTTTTCTTGATTTTTCGAAGGCATTCGACTTATTAAACCATACAATACTTCTTCGTAAACTTGAGCGTTGTGGCTTCCGCGGCCATGCACTATCGCTTGTGCAGTCATACCTCATGGATCGCAAACAGGCAGTAGCAATAAATGGTCTCCTCTCAGATATGCAATCTGTAGGCTGTGGCGTTCCACAAGGTAGCATTTTGGGTCCATTTCTGTTTAATCTTTACATCAATGACATTGTACATGCAACTCCATTCGTTAAATTTATCATCTATGCTGACGACACCAGTATTTTTCTTGCCGGAGATAATGCAGCCGAACTCACAGATACTGCAAACAATGCACTGAGGCAAATAGAAAACTGGAGTAGCAGAAATGCGTTGCGGATTAACACAGCAAAGACTAAAGTCGTTGTTTTCAGAGGTAGAAACAAGAAGGTCCGTCTCACTAAGAATATATTCCTTCAGTCCGTACCTTTAGAAGTTGTGCCTTCATTTAAAACATTAGGTATATTATTTAATGAAAGAATGTCATGGGATGATCATGTCAGCTTTGTAACAAATAAATGTTCACGTATTATTGGTCTTCTTTACAAGAACCGTGAGATACTACCGCGAAATGTAATGCTAATGCTATATAATTCATTGATACAATCGCATTTCAGCTATTGCCATTTAACCTGGGGTGCAACAACAGCAGGCAATCTTCAGAAACTACACTTGTTACAGAAAAAATTTCTAAGAATTGTTGAAAATGTTCCGCATACCTACCATACGGCCGCACTTTTCTTAAAGTATAACTTACTACCAATTACTAAACTTTATGACTATCGTCTGAGCAAGTGTGTGAAAAACGAGGTGTTGAAGAACATATCTCTTCTATCAAATTTAGCTGGTTTAGAAAAACGAGATGCAATGTACAGCACAAGAAACATAGCACAATGGAACGTAAAAACATACAGAACTTTCTATGGTAATCAAACATTAGAAAATAAACTACCACGACTTCTTAACAAACTCGCACAAAACGATATTGATCTCCAAAACACAACACGCCACAAACTGTTCGAGTATTTTTTACACTACACCTAACCTTTTTTTTTTTTTTTTTTTTTCTGTGATTTGTCTACCCAATTCTTCTTTCTTTCACCATCATTGTAAGTTTTTTTTTCCAGCCAGGACAATGCTGTTGATTTTATGCTGACTACTGTAACCGGATAACAACTCTGCTATATGTATTTTTTTTTTTTTTCCTTTGTTATCTGTATTTCCTGTATTTTCTTTTCTTTTTCGTGTGTGTGAAAAAAAAAAAAAAAAAAAAAAAAAAGAAAAAAAAGAAAAGGAAAAAAAAAAGGGGAAAGAAAAACAACCACTGTATTGCTGTCAAAGTGGGGGCCCGTGGCCTTGTCAAGCTGTCCAACGGCAGCTTTTACTACGGGTCCCCGCCATCATCTGTACCATGGTGGCAAATAAATTTGAATTTGAATGTCATCGCAAACCGAAACGCAGCTCTTCAAGGGCCTTTACGATCTGGTGTTCGCGTGGTAGCGGCTTTCACCTATGTCCCCTTGTCTTAAACTCCCTTTTCGCGTTATTCGAGCTGGCGAATAGTATGGTGTAAATGCGCTATGCTGTCGCCGTTAACCTAACCCAATATTTCTCGCGGAGCAGCAACTTTCTCGCGGAGCAGCAACGTTATGGTTGCATTAGTTTCGTGCAGAAATCGCATAAATAACCTTTGACAACGAAAAAGAAAAAGGTATTCTTCTTGAAGCTATACAGACACTGCCAACATCGTTATTCGATTACATAATAAAAGACGCATAAACGCACTTACATTGTCCCGAAGAAAGTTTGTGTATACATGCTACGCAGTTCTGATTTATTTTGTGTTGCTGGCATCACAGCTTTCTGCAAGAAGCAGATTTTGGGTTGTCTGTCTTTTCCCCCTTCCAGCTGGCCGTGTACGTGCGTTCAGAAATATACACCTCATACACGTACTCTTCATCAAGTAGCACGTACGCACATGCCCGATTCGCCGCGCATCGATTCCAGCACGCAGAACCCTCCTCGCCACCGTACATATATACAGTCAACATTTAGTGGCGGCAAGGTATCAGCACCAACGTCTGTAAGCACGACCGAACATATCGCCGAATCTTGCCGCCCCCTATTTGAGGGCGTCGTCGTAATATTCGTAGTCCTGCGTCGCCGCCGAAGCCGCAACGCCACTGGCGCCTCCTCCTCCGCCACCAGCACCGTCCCTCGTCCTGGCACCAGCAGGGGGAGAGCCTGCGGATGGCGCTGTCGTGGCAAAACCTGGTGGCAGCGGCGTCGTAGCCGCCATCGCAGCCGCACTCGATGGCGTACCGTCACCACTGGTGTCGTCGACCGCTTGGGAGCTCCCGCCGGATACCGACGGCTTGCAATCGGACCGGCGACTGCCGAGCAGGTTGCGCACCTCGGCCAGCGTGGTGTTGCCCGCGGCGAACACCGCGCTCACGGCGCCCCTGAGGAGCGCGGCGACTTCGTGGCTGTGCCCCTGCAGCTCGTCGCTGATGCGCTGCGTGTCGTCCAGCGACCGGTTGCGCATCTCGAGGATGATGCGCTCGAGCAGGTCGTACAGCTGCACCTCTTCCTCCTGGATGCGGTTGCAGGACGAGATGAACGAGTTCTGCGCCACGAGCAGCGTGGCGAAGCTGTGGTCGACCGTGGCGCCCAGCTCGACGATGCGCTTCTCGAGCCCCTCGCTGAGGATGCTGAGCCGGGGCTCGATGAGCGGCAGCGGCTCGATCTGCTCGTGCAGCTTGCGGAACTCCTCGCGCACCAGGACCCGGGTGCGGTTGCCCTGCTCCACGGTGTCCTGTAAGGCGCCGCGCACAAGCTCGTCGGTGGTGCGCCGCAGCTCGTAGATGCCGTTGATGACCTTGCGCGTGTAGCTCTCGACGTCCGAGTCGATCTCGCGCAGCTGCTCGCCGCCCACGCGCACCATCTTCTCCACCAGCTCGGTCAGGTTGGTCACCTGCGGGGGCGCGCCGCGTTCGTGTGAGCGCCAGCGAAAGGGCACGACGGCGCCACGTGCTCGGCGAGATCCGTTCACTTTCCTTTTCTGCGTTCCCGTCAAATCGTCATTGGCAACCAAAACGATTAAGTTAACGCGACGAGTCAAGTGTGGGATCGCTTGTTCCTCCTTTCGGTGAAAACGAGCGTTTTGCGTCCTCTCACGAGGTCTGTGCCTCTCTGGCGCGAGTTAGTTCAGTATCACAATTGTGTGCCTTACATGCTTGCCGGTCAGCCCTACCAATAGCCTTTCGCGCGCGCGCGCGCACGCACGCACGCACGCACACACACACACACACACACACACACACTTCCCTGTGATGAAGATACTCATTACAAAGTTGACGGTTTTTTTCAGTGCCCACGTGCGACTATCGTGTACTTTATGTATACCTTGCTTGAGCGGGTAACTTCTCGAGATCAGGCAAATGTGTGTTGCCTTATACTCGTATAGGCGAAAGAGCGTGGGAGCTTCACCCATTAGGGACGGAGCGCCTGTGGATCTGTATATAGGAGTGTCGGCGCCCTTGACACGTGGATGAGGTTGGCTAATGGCTCTGCCGGAGCGTTTGAAACGGATGTGATACGGAAGTCCACGGGTGCGTGGTAGAGTCGCTCTCTCTTGCCCTGCCGCCAATTTCTGACGCCCCTGGGTCTCTGAAAGGAAACGTTCGTCCATATCGAGTTCTCCGGACAGCTATAGGAGCCGGAATCTCCTCTACTCGCCTGTTCCCAGCTAGGCGCATCAGCCGACATCGCCTGGCAGGACGATGCCGCCTGCTGCGTGGCATTTCCTTGCTGCTGCAGCGCGCGCAGTATGGTGTTCGCCGTGAACATCTCGTGGCTGAACAGGTCCATCTTGGCGTCCGCCCGCTTTATGACGTCGGCCACGTCGACACGCAGCACCGTGGCCGTCTGGCGCTGCGCGGTGTCCGCACGCTCCGCCAGGTCGGCCAGCCGCGACAGGTCCGCGTGGAGCCGCGCGCGGGCCTCGTCGCCGCGCGCCATTTTCTCGAGCGCGTCCTCCGAGGCGTCCTGCAGGTCGCGCTCGAGCAGCTCTAGCTTGTTGGCCAGTCGGTCGGCGCGCATGTCCAGCTTGGTCTCCAGAAAGGCCAGCCTGCGACACGGAACGGTCCTGGCTATGGCATCGGAGACACTTGCAGCGTTCCATGGGAAAAAGAAACTCGATAGAAAAGCAGAGAAATACGACAAGACGGCAAGCACGTGACGTTCCTTTGCGGCGCACGTGAGATAGCCGAAGTTAATTCGAAACCATTACTATATACCGTACAGCGCGTCTCTGTGGAACGTTAAACATCGCGAATCGTTCGAGTGCGTTCACAAAACGTATTTGTAAACTGGTCTTCGCGCTCACATATGTCATGCGCATTTGCAAAGCTGAGACGAAGCCATGGTGACGTTGCTGTATTACGAGGAACATTCAACTTATTCGATACATTCGAAGAGTGCTGCGTGAACCTCTATTCAAGATGTGCTACTCTAAGCTGTGCGCGTGGAGCGCGCTGCATGTGTAGTGCAGTGCAGTGGGACTCTGCGATGGGATAAATTTTTTTTCGCAGCGTTGCGCGCATTCTCGGGCGGTCTCACTTGTTGTTGAGCTTGTCGGCGAGCATGTCGAAGCGGCGGCTCAGGTGGAAGGCATCCGCGGCACCTTGCTGCTGCTGAGCCGGCGACGCGGCGTCCTTGCCGCGTCCGTTGAGCGCCTCCTCGACTTTCTCGAGGCGCACGTCCAGCTTGGCCTCGAGCCTGCCCAGCCGGCTGTCGAAGGAGTCCAGCTTGCGCAGCACTTGCTCCAGCGAGAAGTCGAGTCTCGTGAGCCGCAGCGCCGATCCGAACGCATCCAGGCCGCGCAGCCGGTCGTCGATGGACGTCAGCACCTGCGCCCCGCCGAAGCATGACCTGAGGACGGGCTATGCGCCGCGCGTTATCGAAACGATCCGCTCGCGTTTAGATGGTTTAAAAAGTTGACAAGCTTCATTTACATTAGTTGGTGTCAATTCAAGAAACCCGAGACAGGCGTTGACTACAAATGATTCTTTGCTGAAAAAAAAATAACGAAGTATAATATCATGCAAGTTTCTCTAGTGTAACTGTATAGGAAGTGGGAATTAGGTAGGACTTCTTTTTTTTTTTTTTTTTGCAAGCCATCTGACCTTTGTTGTCCGGGATGCGCGCTTTCGCAGTAGCTGTACATGATTGCATTTCCTCTTTCTGAGAAAAGAATCATTCGAAGGCAGAGCTCTCTCTCTCTCTCGTTCTTGTTTTTTTGCGTCCAATCTGTTTGATGCTGATCTCAGTGATGAATTCCAGTGACATGAGCAGAGCCTGTCACTACCCGCCGTGGTTGCTTAGTGGCTATGGTGTTGGGCTGCTAAGCACGAGGTCGCGGGATCGAATCCCGGCCACGGCGGCCGCATTTCGATGGGGGCGAGGTGCGAAACCACCCGTGTACTTAGATTTAGGTGCACGTTAAAGAACGCCAGGTTGTCCAAATTTCCGGAGTCCCCCACTACGGCGTGCCTCATAATCATACCGTGGTTTTGGCACGTAAAACCCCATAATTTAACTTTAAAGGGCCCCTGAATGGTTCGGACAAATTCTGTAGACGCGTACGGTACAGCTAAAGTTAATCATTCGCACCACAATTTGTGTGAAACGTCTCATATAAGAGAGCTACGGACCATTACAAGTTACCCTCCTCCATAGACATGCATTTTCCCCTCAACTCGTTCGCCGAGTGATCGGGGCTAAGCACGGCCAGGCCCTGTCCCCTTGCGCTTACGTTTACCCTAATACCGGACTCGCGAAACGCTATTGCGTTAGTAATCTTCCGTTGTAAAGTGACGGCCTCAAACGCGCAAATCCTGGCGCCGATCGTATAGCGGCAGTCTGATGCGCTGCTGCCAGTCCGATCGTCTGCTGCCTTGCAGCCGCACACGATGTCTCAGCTTGACATATTGCCAGTCGCTACGTTTGCAGTCCACAACGCAACAAAGTCGAATCATAGTGCTCACGAAAAGACTGAGACCGAGTCTAACCGCGGAGCTCTCGTCAAAATGAAGCACGTTGCAACACAAGCAGACGACGCTTGCTGTGTGCCGAAAGTGCTTAAGCGTATAGTGAGAAATTGTTCTTGTGCGTTCTCTTTCTCTTATTTTCTTTTTATAGAAACAAATTAACTAACATTCCAACTATTATGAACATCAGTTGTTGACCTTAAAGGTGGAAAAATTATCGATGACGCGCCCTGGGCAGCCAATCGGATAGCTCGCCCACATGACGTCATATGGGTAGGGGCGGCTGAAAATTCCGCCAAGCAGTGTGCTGCGATCGGCAGCGATGTACATTTTTAAAACCTTATAATAAATTACACGCTTTACGCGGAACACTTAGATGCGTCAATTAATGATCAGAAGGACCTCATCTAACGACTCAGTACGTTTGTAGAAAATCGTTTCAGGGCCCCTTTAAGAGCCCGTCACTGAAGGGCCATGCAGCGGCGACGAAATTAAATGTATCCAAAGCATATGGGAAATCTTGCCGAAGGTCTCAAACATGCGGCCGTCTCTCCGCGAGGGCTGCGCGCATCTATGTTGTATGTGCGAACCAGAACCTTCCAGCCATCTGCCGCGTCCTCGGCATCCAAAGCTCTGGAGCCCAGCGAATGCCGCAGGAACCGCACTATGGCCCAAGATTGAGCTTGACACATGTAAGCGCCACCAGCAAAGCCCTCAGGGCACTGGTTGCTTTCCTGGTGCCGCGGATTGGGAGCGAGGAAGGTACGTATTCCCCGCTATCAACTGTAGCATCAGGAGTACTGCGCTGTTCCACCATGCGGTCGGGTCACATGACCCAGTCACTCCTGAAACAATCTACCTAGAAGACTTTTGATAGACACCCGTGGTGCCAAAGGACTGGTTGCTTAGTGCTCGTACCCAAGGGGAATCTATATTTAGCGGTAATGGACTGTGTACTCAACGCTCGTGCCTGGAGCTCCTTGCACTCGCGCGTCGTACGTAGCTTGCAACCCTATTGTTGTTCATACCAGACGCATCGCGATATGCTTGGCCAACTTTCGGAAGAGCCATTATATGGCTGCTGTGCAGTACGTCACGCATGTACAATAACAAAGTGGGAAAATGTGATCATTAAGCTGCGTTTGGAGCAGTGGTATACCTAAGGGGTGGCACACAGGTTCGCCACCCTCCCCGGTCATGTTCGTAGCCCCGCCTACGCCACTGGTCTAAAGTGACGTTACTGAATAAACGTGGTTTATTGAGTGACGTTAACTGTGTTCACGGGCTAGTAGATTCGGCATAGTGAAGGCAGCAGCGCAGGAAGGATGAAGAACACAAGCATGACCTGGCTGACGATTGTGACGTCAGCTTTACGTTGTGACCTTTGTCCTTCCTGCGCTGCTGCCTTATCCTGCGGAAAGCGCCCGGATTTGTGTAGTATACACATCATAGTTTGCCCACAGTACATCTGGCACATCATTATGCTCGAGTGATCGCAGCACGAATTTATAGGCATCGGAAGACGGGGCCGCGTTCCGTTATAACAGCAAGGCTAATCAACTGTCAGATGTCCACGCGGAGAAACTCAAACTGTCAAAAGACGGCGCAGGTCACATTTGACGCGTTTTTTTTTTTCATTCTTTCGCGGCTCTTTCGCAGCGCTCTGCAAGATATGACGAGCTCTGTTTTCATTCGGATGCTCGCGGTTCTTGCCACGTGGTTGCACGCCTGAATGGAAGGACACCGCGCGCATTGGCCAGCTACTCCAAGGCTGATTGCGAAATGTAGGAGTTTCACAACGATGAGAACTGCGTGGCTCACATGTTTATCGTTGAGATAAGGAGCGAAAAAGGAAGCGAAACAGTATAAGCTTTAGTAGCTGTTGTAGCCTGCATTGAAGGTACACTTTTTTTGTCAGAAGTGTACTGGCCACGTTCCCTGCAAGCATAGGCTGCTGGAGAGAGTTTTTTTTTGGCGATATGCCGCAAGTTCCAACGCCTTAGGGAACGAAAAAACTCGCGTGCTCTCCTTCCAGAGGTCTAGAGTGTCAGGAACACTCTGAACAACACACAGCCAAACAACATATATGGTGACAACGGAGAAGCCCGTAAGGCTGCACGTATACACACACGCGCGCGCTTCTATTATTTACCTTCGCACACCTCGCTGCGCTTGGACCTCATCATGCCCTGCACTCGTGGCGTGGTAATTAGTTGCCGCTAATAGCACAGATACCAGGTCGCTGGTCGTGTTGCTAGATGCGGAATGCAAAAAATTATGCCGTTCTTATATTTGGTAGGCATGGAGCTCAAAGTTGTTAAAATTGAAATGAAGATTCCTACAACGAAGTTCTGAAATCACCTTAATTATAAGTCGTAATAAACTTTGAAAACCTCAGCGCGCGTAATTAGGGATGTTTTGTCGCATCATATTCTCGGTGACTGAGCGAGACAGTGCTCGTGGCAGACCTGACGTGCTACAGGAATTCTGTCACGGCGCCCGTTGACATGGCAGTGTTTTAAAATCTACAGGGTCAAGTGAAGGCAGGTAAGTACAACCTGCTTCGGAACAGTAAGCTTAAACGATCGTTTATGCTTCGCCATAAGCTATAACCCAGTCTTACCTGTTTGAGGTACGGGGGAACGCTGTGCCACAGGTCGGGGCCCAAGTCCAAGCCCTTGGGATTCGCCGGCGTCTGTTCTGGCGGTTTGTTCGTCGTGGCGTCTCGCCGGCTTCTTCCATGCTGCGAGCGCCGATGTTCATGCTGCACCGCCACCACGGCACCGGCGTCGACTTTCGGGAACGGACACGTCGTCAAGAACACCAGGAGTACTGCGACCACCACTGCCTGCTCGCGCATCTCCGCCAAGTTTATATGAAGCGCGAACTGCGGCGTCTGCGTCCGTCCCAGCTGGCCGTGGGTGCCGACCCTCTATCGCACAACGTCGTCTGCCTGGGAATCCGTTCCTCTTCGCTTTTTGTTTTTGCCTTTGCCGCTCTTCTCATTTTCTTTCGCCCGACCTTAGCCGGGTTGTGATTGTGCTTCGCTCGCCGGAGCCGGGTGGAGTAGCGTGGGCGAGGAGGTCGCGCAAAATGAGAGACGCGCCCTGTAGGAGCGGACGTCTTGCGCTTCCATGTTGGCCACCGGCGTTTGTAATCGCCGTGCGACTACGTGAGACTACTCGGGCGTCTGGGCACGCGGTCTTCCCTAGAAGAAAACTGCGCGGTTCTTGCCACGCCGAGCGCTTCTGTGCGAACGGGCACGACGATAGAGGCAGTACCCCCTGTTCGAAAAGCTGCCACGTTTGGAAGCGCGAGCGACAGTTTCTAAACTGTGCGTGTCATGACAGACGTTGCTTTGTGCTAGGCTGGTGGAAGATTCATTCACGACACCGCACAACAAACTTTTGAAAGCGACGTGAAGGTTGGATTGGCTTTATAGCTTGCGCGATCGAGAAACGCGCACGTTGTTGGCTTCTCATATCATCGTCCCGCCATTGTGTCAACTGTCGCGTGACTAGGTGAAGAACAGCCGCGTGTTTCACGGCCGTGGCGAGACGTCGGCTCCAGTTGCAGCAGCCGAGCGCCGCGAGCGAGCGCTGCGGGATGCGGGCCAGGCCCGCCTGGTGGTAATCTCCCTGGAAGCCGGCGGCGGCCGAGAGATGGGCGCTCGCGCGGCTTTTTTCTCTCAAGTCGCCGCCGCCGCGGTCAAAAGTGCGCCTTGGGCTGCTGCTTTTCGTCAGGGAGGACGCGCGGACGAAGCGAAGCGGGAAAGGACGAGGGGACTGTGGGGGAAAAGGGGGCGCAGGGTCTACGGCCCACCCACCGCGAGCTCCAGCGCGCACCACACTGTCGCCGTCACTGAACCCGTCACGGTTGTGTGTGCTTGTTCCTTCTATTTAGCCCGACCCTTTGAGCACTGGGACAAGCCTCTCTGACGCCGGTGGTGCCCCGCTCGGTATTTTTTTCTTGGCCTTGAATACTGCGCTCCACCGTGCCCTCTCTCCGGCGTTATGCCATTCTGCGTGTGTGAATGGCACGCATTGCTTTCGTGTGTTTCAGCGTGATTACAGTTGGGGCATTGTTCAGGGCATAGACAAACGAGGGAAGTGCAGAGGTGATATGGGCAGATTAGCGTGTTTGTAAATCTAGCTAGAACCCATCCTACACCGTGCTCAACGGCTGCAGCATGAGGAGGCTCATTATTGTCAATTGGTGGCAAATATTTGCTGGCTGTACACATTTGTTTGTTAAAATATAGTAGAGGAATTGTGTGTACGCATGAAACATCATCTATTTTCGTTAGAAATTCATATGGTCGTCGGACATAACTGAGGACTGGACTGAAGCAGAGCTGGCAAACACATCAAACTGACCGTTTTCCAAAGACCGAAATGTCCTTAATAGATGGTGCATGTACACTTGAACTGTTTCAGAAAAAGGCTGTTCTGACATATTCTATGCCTAAATAAAAAGTATTTGGTGTGGTTTGCTTGGTTTTCTTTCATATTCATAATGAAAGCGCAGGTTAAAAATTAATTTTGAGGCCCATTCTTTTGTACACAAGTATTGAGTGGATCTACGTTATCATGTCCATGTCATCAAAGCTGGCAGTCAAATTCCTTGGCTTTGTGTTTTTCAGTGTGAACTACAGGAGCTCAAGTCCGATCTGTATGAGGCGCAATCAACTAGTGCTGTGCTGAATAAGGAGCTTCAGCATTTGGTGCTGCAGCTGCATTCAGCCCAGTTGCAAGTGTCTGCGCAGATGGGGCACGCAGGCGACTCTACTGCAATCAAGCAGAAACTGGTGAGTACCCTGTCACAAGCGAGTGCTTGAACCTTGGGTTTGACAGCACATATTGGAGAGCTTTAGAATAGGGGCCCCAATAGTTTGGGGCCCCAAAGAGCTTTGCGGGTGTTAGCGTTGGGGCACGCAGGAGTGAAGAGTTTTAGAATAAGGTTTTACGGTTTGCGGATAGCATCTTGCGCTGACAGCGCCACTATGGCGTCAAAGAAAAGCGATTAGAAATAATTAAATAAAATATACCATTTTATGATAGGAATAGTAATCTTGACATGCATGTATTTGCATTTAATTACAATTTAGAGGTTATTCTGTAATCAGCAAACAATTAGTTGTGCTTAGTTTTGAGCACACCAACTTTATGTGCCTTCACCAGCCAAGCTTAGCCGTGTTAGGCCTACAAGCCATAATATCCACAATCGAATTCGGAATCAGCGGGATCTAATGAATCAATCTTCATAACACACGCTAGTTGAGAGAAAGCGATAACCGCAGTCACTTCTCCTAGCTTGCGAACTTCATGCATTGCCACGAATCGAACCCAGTTTTGTGCTAGGCTAGAGCCGTCGCTTCGATGGGTGCCGCCATGTTTTCTGACGCAAAGCTTTTGGGGCTGCTATTTGGGCTCCCACTAAATCGGTGAAATAGCGTTCCCAACGCAAAACCCAAACACAGTTTGCGTCTCGCGCATGCGCACTGGCTTCGACGCTATTTCAGTGGGGCCCCAAAACATTTGGGGCCCCTATTCTAAGACTCTCTATTGTTCGGTCTTTGCTGGTTAGTAGTGACAGACTGATCAAAGTACTCAGGAGAAAGACATCGTCTATATTTACATGTTTGCAGAAGCATCGGAATATTTGGATTGAACCATTTTTAACATTAGTTGAGAATTGACATTGTTATGAATTTGTCTTTAAAGGCTGTTGCACCTATTTACCACCTTGCTATGCAGTTAACGTTACAACTGACTAGCATGGCCTGCAATTGAGCGGGTGTTCAGCTAATGCCATTTCCCCCTAATTAGCCAATAATTGAAGCAGGTGCATGACCGTTAAAAGTTTCTCTGCAGTGAATTATGAGCCCACCATGAAAACAGCCGGAATTCACTGTTATGGCTGTATGTGTAATGTCTTGCAGGAACAAGAGATGACTATGTACCGAATGGACCTGGGCCGTGAGATGCAGCTAGAGGCAGAGGTGGCCCAGCTGCGCAAGGAGAATGCTGCACTTCGCAGGGACATTGTGTCCCTGCAGAGTGAAGTGTTTGGGGCCAAGCTGGCTGCCAAGTACCTTGACAAAGAACTGGCTGGCAGGTTAGCTTCACTTTTAGAAGTTACACAAATGCAAGGCATCACTTAAAGGAACACTGCAGCACCTTTCATGAAAGATATGGAATGAATGAGTGTGTGTTGTTTAGTGGCACAAGGGCCAGGTATGGCCAAAGAGCGCCAAGACAGATATGGAATGTTTATGGAATCGGAGTGCATCCTCTGGCATATATTTACTGGTGAGATATTTTTGAAAATACCTTATATGAATACATTTATGACCAATCAAGTGGTGCTGCCACACCCTTGCTGCCTTCCCCTCTTAATGTCAATTAAATGGCACTTGGAGCTGTGCTGCTCTGCCCAGATGAAATGATGCCTGTCATCCTCCAGCTGCCATCACACCGCGCTTGTGACCTAGAGATTGTAGAGCATGTTGTGCCGCCTGATCTCATAGGCCGTTATATAAGTGCCATGGCATCATGCTCTGCCACTAGATCGCACCACCACCTTATCATTGATTTCTTCACATTTGCGTCTGCTGGAAACACCACTTAGTCGTGGCATCTGAAGAAATCTGCCCAGTAGCTTTAGTGTTGACCTCTCTACAAGAATAAGGAAGAAACACGTGGCATGGTTTTTCATAAGTTGAAGGAAATGACAGGAAGTCTTTTGAGCAAAATTTAGACTTCCAGCAGTGTGTGCAGTGCTAGTTCATTTATCATTATTCAGAAGTGTTGCAGGTTTTTTCTGTAGTGTTTGCCACACCTTGTGTTGTAGCTGCAGAAAGTTAGTGGACAGTGTAACATTTTCAACACTTATGCTTATCAGAGGGTTTGTCACTTAATGTTACATTTTTTTTTTATAGCACACAGGGCAGACTGTGTGTAAGTGTAACTAACTCAATGTGTAATATAGTAGAGCTCCTCTGAAGAATATTAAAAATTCTCATCCTCGACCTTCAGAAACCAGGAATGTCAGCACAGCACTGGCCACTCAGTGCTTTAAATACTTTTGATCAGAACTGTACCAATGTTTTGCAGCATAGTAAAACAGCCTCTTAAACTGCACCTTGATATTTTGTAAATGCAAGGCATGATTATGTTTGCTAAGAATGCAATGTGCTTTTGCACGTGTATGCAATAACAACATTGAGCACAGAACACTAAGACATGGCTGGTTCAGCCATTTGTTTGATGACAACACCTCCCCCACCTTTGCATTATTCAGGATCCAACAGATACAACTGCTTGGCAGAGACCTGAACCCAAGTGAACATGACCGGCTTTGGAATCAGCTCGAGTCTGAGATCCACCTGCACAGGCACAAGGCAGTAATCCGAGCCTGCCGAGGCCGCTCCTCCAATGCTGCTACCCTGGCTGGGCCAGAGCTTGCAATGCCTGACGAAGGCACTCCACTACGCCGCCACCAGGGAATCGGGGATGTGCGGACCGTGCGGCTGACCAAGGGCAAGGACGAGGGACTGGGAATCTCCATCACGGTGTGTGATTCACACTTGAGCTGGGGATGAATGGTTGAAACCATCTGCTCATATCGTGGACGTAGAAGAAGAAAGAGTAAAGAGCTGCAACTGTGCTTTTCGATCGAGTAAAATAACATTACAGACGTTCTGAGCAACTGGGAGATCACCAGTCTGTTGTTGTATGGTAACTTGAATGAAAATGGAGCCATCGCTGTTGTTGCCATGACAATCGCTTGTGTTCCAGGCCTTCAATTTCTCGCGCTCAGTACTCGCACTTCCCTGCCTTTTCCGTAGTTATGTTTGTAATGTTGTGTGGAGTCAAACCTCGTTACAACGAAATAGCAGCTGTCACAAAAAATACCTACATTGTATCAAATATTCATTGTAAGCATTTATTTGTTATATTGATAATTAATTGTACCAAGGCCTGACTGTAGTGTTTCTTGGTTTGCCATTGTGAGTGAAAACTGGAGATTTTTAGGCAAAATGATTAAGAGTGCAATGTTGTCTGTGGGATATTACTGAAGGGCTGCTGGACTGTGTTTTTATAGTTATGCTGCCATTTTTTTCTTATCCATTTTTGTTCTTAGCATGCCAGGTGCTTCATATCTTATCTATATCATATGGAAGCTCACTTTTGCGAGACCTCATATGCAGGTAAACTCTTGTAAGCTGGTATACTCACCTGATGACCAACATCATTTGAAATTGGCAGTCTTTTTACACGACATTCACGCCAATAAAGGAGGACTTCATCATAAGGTAGCTGGCCTGCATTTTACTGCCACTATATATTGTAGCATTAATGCACCTAAATTGCTTACGTATAAGCTCATAACTTCTGTCTATTCAGCATCCATAGGCAGCACATATTAAAAATTGTTGCCTTGATATTACCATGGGACAGTTGCCACCATGGCAAACACCATTTAGCATGGTGAAACTGACAAAAAACCCTTGTGTATGGTCCCTAAAATATTGGCTAGTCTACCGTCCAATCGCCATGCCGTATGGAGCGGGCGGGATGTTTCCTAAATGAAAGTGCAGAGGGCACTGCAAGCAGTTCTATTGCTGAGCATGGTGGCAGCTGCCATCACCCTGTTTCAAAGGGGACGCTCCTACCTTCCATCCATCCATCCATTGCTGCACTCTTTGCTGTCGTCTGCTTGGCTGCCTGCATGCACCGCGGCGGCTTTGCACAAGTGGGTTTTCCAGTTTTTCACGAAGTGTCTCAATAATGAAAGGACAGCAAAGAAAGAACAGCTAGAACATTTGAAAATTAGAAGATGCAAATAAATGCATTTTGCCAATTGCATCACATCGGGGACACATGCCCAGCGGCCTTGTAATTGTCTTTTTTTTTTCATAATTCTTTTTATTCACGAACCTCTTGCCATTTCATTGGATGTTGTGTGCTGGAATTTGTTTACACTGTTTCCCAAAGGTTCTTCATTTTTGTCTTTATAATTTATTTTGACTGTCTACCTTATTGCATATGTGCTTGATTACTTTTGTGGGATTATTGTGGAGTGGAATGGGCTTCCACAATTTTATTTAGTGTCGAAACATATTCGGGTTCTCTCCTTGACCATGCGCAATATTAATTTTTCACATCATTTCCTTGAATCATATGTGTGTGCTTCGCAAATGATGTTTTTTTTTTTATGTACTTTTACCGTTTGCAATTTTATCTATTATTATGTGTTATTTCTTCTCACTGTTTTGCTCGCCCTTAACTGGAAGTTCTCTAATGTCTTGTATAGGTTTTGAACAAGCCTGGGTTTGATTTTTTGTTTTTTGCCCTCTACCATGCCAAATCCCACACCTGTACCACATGTTTCTTGGTAATGTGCAAGCATTATATGGCTCACCAGGCAGAAAATTTGCGTTGTAGACGTTGGTGTGACCCTGATAATCCAAAAAGTGAGCCGATCAAGGCATTGACAATGTCACTTAAGGCAAAGTTAATTAATTAAGGTAGTCAGTTAAACCAACATTAATTAAGGCAGGTTTAATTAAGCTAGCGTTCATTAAGGCATTCTAACCCACATCCTTTGATGTTAATTAGGGTGAAGTTAAGGCACAGTTAATTAAGGCACTTGAACCCACAACCTTCATAGGCAGTCGAACCCTCAACCTTTGGTATTAAGGTGAAGTTAAAACGACTGAAAGAGCATAGACATTGCGCGGTGGTCACAATGTTTTCGCATTCATCTACGTAGGGATAACTAAGTGTACCTTGAATTTGATTGTTTCGCTTTTAAACACTGCGGCCTTGGCTGCCAAAGGGAGCAGTATAAATAAATTCAGTGCTCAACTTATTCCAGGCTGCGCAATCGCTTTGTGCTCTAAGTTGTATCCCCACTCCACAGGCATGTTTGATACGGCTCAGCATAAAAGTATTTGCAAATGGATACCATTTCACGCAGCTAAAACATCTCATCACACCTGTAACAAATACGTACTGCTCTAATGCAGCACAAGTACGTGGTGGCAGAAAATCATTTAAAATATACGGAATGGCTAAACTACGCGAAGTGCGCGCACACTTTGCTAACACGCAGCCGGGCGGCCTAGTGCCACGCCATAGTATGACGACCGCTCACGCTGCTACCACCACCGTCCTTTGGAAACAGTCCTCACTCCTGTCGGCGAACGGCAGACTAGCCAATATTCTAGGGACCATACCTTGTGTGAGCGGGACTCCGTCTTGCTCATCGTAGCACATTTCTTTTAAATACAACCTGTAAACATCCCTAATACCTGTGCTTCCTTCTGCGTAACAATATTCAGTGATACCAATTTATAAGTCGGATTACTCTGTAACATTTGTGTGTACTAACCACGTAGCGAAAAACAACTGCATATGTGCAGGCATTGAGCTGTTTGGTGTGGAATCTTAGACAAACACTACTGTCCTTGCAGGGTGGTCTAGAGCATGGTGTTCCCATAGTCATTTCTGAAGTACTCCCAGACATGCCAGCCTGGAGGAGCGGCAAGTTGTTCGTTGGAGACGCCATCCTTGCTGCCAATGGTGTCGACTTAAGGGAAGCAAAGCACAATGATGCTGTCAAGGTTCTTTCGGGCTTGGTATGCTGTATTTAGTGCCCTTGCTTATTCAGAGCTTATGTTGAAGTCGGGTTAGATGGGTCCTTTTATTTTATTTGTTGCCTTTTCAAACTAGCTTTCACACGCAGGTCAAGAATTGGACACCTTGCAATACAACCGGGACAGAATTATTCCTTCATTATACTGGTCATTTCATTATATAGGCGTTTGTTGTAGAAGCGCTCGACTGTATACTTAATTTATATGTAAAGGGAAGTGTTTCGAGTTGCTTGGCTGTTGATAATCAATCCATTACAGGCTTTAAACCTTGCTTCAATACATGCTCATGAAAGTCAGCATGGCCATAGCAGAAACCTTAAGGACCAGTGGTATCTGCAGTGCCTTCCTGTGAGATTGGATCTCCTAACCACAGTTATAGTAGCTCTAGGCAATAAGCCAAACGTATGCCATTAATGCTAATCCCATGTGGTCAGCGGAGCTAAAGAACTTTTATATTGACATACTGTGGATAACATGGAAGTTCACATTAGTAGTACCAAGACGAGCTGCATGAGCCAATCTAGATTTTCACATGTGTCATGTTCCAGGTGGGTTAATTCTTTCAAATCTGTGTTTCAAAAAGAACCAACAGAAATTGGCCAAAGTGTGTGGGAGATAGGTGGTTCTCCTCCGTACTCTTGGGACAAAGGAACGACAACACAGTAGTGCAAACAATCACAAGGGCATTTATTGCACCTTTCATAGATCAATGCCTGCTAGCCGAGTTGCTATCCCCAAAACATGCCGATGGGCGCGCGAGAAATCTAGAAGTCCGACTCACCGCGAGCGAGCGAATATGTTCGCCCCATGCTGGATCCCAACGCCTGGTCGTCCGCGTGTTCGGTCACGCCAACGGAGGCGCGCTCGAAGGCCGCTACGCGAGGCGGTCTCGCAGAAGCCTCCGTCGCCGCGCGCGCGTGGGACGTCCACGCCGTGCGCCCGACCCGCCGGGAAAGAGGGCAAGCGCCTGTCCCTCGGCGCCCGAGTAACCCCTGCCGCGACGGTGGCGCCATCTCTCACACCGCGCTTGTACCACTCCGAGCGCCGCGGGCGCCAGGCCACGCGAGCCGTGCGGGAAAAACAGCATATCAGGGGATGCGCTATGCGGGAAAACATCAGGGGAGGCGCGAGGGTCGCGCATCCCCACAAGTGCAGAACTTAGCATAGCAGAAAACATAGAAGGAGGAATGTTTTCATTTTGCCAGACATCATAAATCCTAGAATTCAGAGATTTTAGGAGTTCATACCTTCTTTTTAATTTCGTTAGCTTTGTCCAAATATGCTTTGGTGTCTTTTGAGTTATCGTAATTTGTATCACGAATCAAGAACAGCAGGTTATTTTTTTTTTAAGTTTGCTAAATGGTATGTAACTTGTTTCTGCTACCTGAATAAACATGACAGGCTTAAAAAGACTTTAAAAGTAAGCCTTTTCATCATCGGTGGTCGTCCTGTGCAAGATATAAAACAAAACAGCCACAGCATGCCAAAGCTTTTTACTGGTATGAACTGTCTGTTTCTCAGGTAGCAGCACAGATAGCATTGTGCATTGAATGTACAGTTAAACTTCGATATAACGAAGTAGGTAAAATCGGCAATTCGCTTTGCTATATCGAAATTTCGCTGTATTGAAATTCGACTTTCTATGCAAATAAGTACAGTCGCCGATCGAGTTTTCTTACGCGGAAAGGGGCCGCAGAATTTTCCGAATTATCGGGCAATCGAAAAAAAAGCAAATTTGAATAGGAAAATAATTCGTTTTGATGAATTTGGGAGTCTGCGACGAATGTACGGTTTCATGCTGCGTCGACGATATCTTCACATCGGGGGCACGAATTAAGCGAAGCCAACCATGCTTTCGCGTGAACTCCACCCCCGCCGCTGACAGCGTCGCCCGCACTGGGACGACGCTATCATGAAAAGCGCCGACAGCGGGGAACGAATGCTTCCTCTGCCTGTCGCTCCAACGAGTCACCGAAACTCGAGATTACGCAACCTCCAATGCTAAACGCGCGGGAAGACAGCTACCATGATGCCACGCGTCTCGGCACGCCCACGCTTTGCACACGCGGCAGCAGGGTGCGCGGCTGCGTGTGCGCACAGCGTCGCGCGCCAACTTCCCTCCCCCCGCCCTCCTTTCGCGCGCGCTTGATTGCGTTACCATGAGCTCGCTCCCTTCCCCCTCTGTTCCTTTGCTCGCGCGGGAAGGCGGCACTTGTGAAGCCACCATCTTTCTTGTCTCACCCTCGCGCACTTTCACTCGCACCTAAAGCACGAAGTGCACGGCGCGCGATAGGATCTTATCGCGCTCGGACTTGATACGGAAGCGGCTCCACTTCGGCGATCGCGCCGAGCGCAATTTGAGAGGTGTGTTTGCAAGCAGCCACTTTTAATTCATTCATTTGACCATCTGCGTCCGCAGAAGTTTCCATTTATTGTCTCCGCATTCCTTTACTGCGGAAGCGAAATTTCGTTATATACAAGCACACTTCACGTATGAGCACACTTCGTCATATTGAGGTTCTAATTACATGGTGTTTAGGGACAAGAGGTTATGAAAAGTTCAATACTTAATTATATTGAGAATTTCGTTTTATTGAAGTTTATTATATCCAGGTTAAAGAATGGATGTGACATCTGTCACACATGCTGTTTGTTTCATAAATTCAAGAACTTTATATTTGTCGGGATGCTAAAGTGCAACACCAAATCAGTTCAGCATCAAAAATGAATACCAAGCCTTTATTTTTTAAGATTTGATGCCGAAACTGGTGCCGGTATGTCAGTGCAGTATTGCAGATTTCGAAGTAATGTTTCATATTTGGGCCGTTTTAGCACAGGAAAATTTTTGAAACTTGCCAAGGTTGAGTCTTTAGTGCCTGCAGAATGCTGAATGGTAATTTTTTGGTGATAAAGCAAATGGTAACTAGACGCTGTCAAAATGAATGACATCACAGCAGCACCACAGGAGTTTCTATCACGTTTTTGCATCTTCATTGGTTTACCAAGCCTCCTCTTGTGGTAGAACCAGCCATTTCGATGTTGCAGAAGCATAATTTATGGATACATTTTTACTTAATAATCGTGTCTAATGTCCCTTTCATATCTTTTGTTGGCAACATGCAATTTTTTTGCAGCAAGGTGAGATTACACTCAAGGTCCTGTATGTTTCACCTGATGAGGACAGCGATGATGAAACACAAGACAGCCAGCACCTAAGGTAAGAAAGCACCCAATATCATTTATGCATTGTACAATGTGCAGACTTCTAAAGTATGAATTGATTAATAATTGGGCATATGGAGTGATAGATATATGGTGTTCAGAAAGGCTTAATCATTGTTAATCAGGCTGTTCTGCTGGGTCAACTTTTATCCTGCTGCTGCAAGTTCTGGAAGCTTGAAAAATGTGTGGTTGTGCAACCAATGCATGGCAAATTGCCAACTCCATCTTGTGGCTGCAAGTACACATATGGCACATAAGCGAACCACGGCACACTTTGCGCTTGCAAACAAAGAAAATAGTGACATAGATAATCACGCAAAAAGCATTCATTAGTTGTTGTTTCTTGTACTAAATGCTGTCTACTCAAGCTAGGACTGCAGTTCCTTGGAAAGACTCTTTTGAGGAATCAGTGTTTTGGCTCTGTGCCTTTGTGTTCCTGAGCTAATGTTCATGTGCCCATGGCAAGCTCTAGAGCCCAACCTGAGCATTGTTTGCAGGTGCTGCCCCATAAACTCGGGCAATTACTACTGATTATTTGCCTATGTCAGTGCGGTGCTTCTCTCCTGTTCACAGACTGTGTGTCTAAAGATGTATCACCAACAATTTTTCGCTCTCAAGAAGAGGGACAAAGTTTCTTGCATGCACCTGCTACACTCACCATTAGGTGGTGCCAGTAAAGGAGCAGTGGTACCATCTCATTGTAGTTGCTGTACCTACTGGTTCCGACTATCACTTGACTGTCATGCAAGGCAGACGAACATGAGGGAATGCAAGATAGTACTTGAGCATTCTCATACAAGTTGCTCCACTTCCCAGAATGATGCTTACAAGTTACATAAACCTTTGATGGCACACAGCCTCATTTTATCATTGGTTGCAACAAAACTGTTCCTGAAACACGGCGAGGGTTGTTCTGAAATTAGGAGCTGATCCCTCAGCACGGTTGGATACCTGTGTGCTACTTCTCAGAGGTGGTGCCTGTTGTGCCTGCGTTTTGCCCAGCCTTAACAGACTGACTATCGGAACCTGTGCAGGTACCACTTCTTTTATCCGGAAGACATCAGTGAAACTAGCGTAGCTCCAAGTGATGACGAAAACGGTCTGGTGGATCGGTCCCTGTCACGCTTTGCCACATCACCTCACACAACACCTGCCCATGGGGCCACCACAGCAGTACCTGGTATTGCAGTGCCTGCTACACCCGAAGCCAGAGCAAAGCCCAACGAGAATATCGGCCCAGAAGCCCCTCCTGAAGTCAAAGCCGTTACCCATGCTTCTCCTGCCAAGTCAGCCACTGAAGTGAATGGAACCACTGTCACTGAGCAAAGGTAACGTAAATGTTACTTGTCGTTTGTAATATTAAACATTGGTTGTGCTTTCTAGACAATCACATGTAAGAAGACAGGACAGGCGCAACCAATGTTTCCTATTACAACGAACCAACTTGCCCAACAACGCATCCTGCTAAATTGTCATTTGATTGAACCATCATTTGCCAGTGCCGGACTGCCTAGGTGTTATTCGGAGTGTATTTCGCTGCAGACTCTTGTTAGTCTTTCTACTTAATCTTGCATTTAGTATAAGTTGCAACTGTTTCACTTCAGTGAATGAACATTTTAATGCCATGTCTCACTTCAGTGCTATGCACTGGTTCTAACAGATGTGCAGGTCCTGTTGCAATAGCAGATAGGCCATCCATGTCCCACTCTAAGCCCATTCTCTATAAAGCCCACAGATGCAGATGCATTATGAATTGTGGGTTTGTGCTATAGTAGTTATGTTAATAACTGTGTGGCTGTATAGAGCTGAAGGGCAGTTCGCATATGCAGGTTTCTGTGTGCCACTAGTGGTTCAGTTTGGAAATTTTCTGTATCTTAAATGCCTGTGATATGCCGTTTTTCTGACCACATTTACTGATGCCTTCTCTGTTACCTTTCAGAGTTGTTGCTACGTGAATGGAGCCATGAGCTTACCACATGCTGTGATGAGCTTAAAATTTTTTACAGCTTTTTTCCTGGCAGTACAGAACAGCAGTTTTCCAACTCTCCTGCTGCTCTGTGCAGCTCACACACGCTTGTTGTTACTAAATTAAAAGATTGTTTGAGTACAATGTTATTTCATCATTCCAAACAGCTGTTGATATCTGTACTTTTATACACATTTGTGTCAATTTTTCTTAGCATTCAGTTTCATTAACAATGTCGAATAGACTCCTTAAACTATAGTTTACTTGCATGTACAAAGTGTGTTTATGGAGGTGTCTCAGCTTTTATTGACGATTTGTAGGGTGTGGCATGGAATCTCACATTTTACTGTCAGTAGCATATGTTTGTGTACGTTTTTATACTTAGCAAAGTGAGGAGTGATGCTAGCCACAGCCAGAAAGTGTTTTGAAAACTGTTGTCACTTGAGCATGACTGCTTCATTAGCTCGTGCTACTGTGAACTGTGTTAATTTCACACTGCAGCTTAGCACAATGCACATTCCACTACCACAGTGCCTTGCCTCAAGGCAAGGCATCAGGTGTGCTGGTGCCAAAGCAGCTGCACAAGCACACCCGGCAGCTGGGAACAGCGCCTTCTATGGCAAAGAGGCATCTTTGTCGCACAAAACGGCAAGAGCTTTTTATGGTATTGTGGCCAGAATAGGCACCATTTAATTCGTCAGTGCATACCAATGTCTTAGTGGTCGTGTGTAGCTGACATGATGACAAAGAGGATAATAAAAACACCGCCCAAACACTCCGTACAGATGGTTAACTAACAAAGCTGAAACGTGCGGCCCGCGTGTTTATCACTGGGTTAATTTCAACGGTTCATCAAACAACGGCTTGGTAGGCTGCTGGATCCTCTGTACGCAGTTGGTGCTTGCACTCGGCTGCACGAGCCTGTTCTTGTGCCCGTGCTGCAGCACCGGCAGGGCATAGACCAGCTCATTCTCGGTTCTGCTCATTCTCGGTTGCTGATCAAAAGCTGCCTGCTCCTCAGCAGTACGTATGGCGCGTGGCCTACCCATTTCCCCCCCCCCCCCCCCCCCCGTGCATGCTCATGGGCTTGCACCAAAGGACTGTACAGGCGACAGACGGTTGGGCGGACGAATCGGCTGGCCATATACAGCTTCACTGTAAAAATAAGACATTGCCCATGGCCACCACTGCAGATTGAAATCGCATCACCATGGCAGTATGAATCTGGGAGCTGGATGTTCTAACCGCTCAGGTATTATGTAATTGTGGCTTGGCATATTGTGTGGGATTTGGAGTATAAGACTGGTTCAAGAAAACTGTGCACGTATTTCGGAAGCAACAGCAGACAATACAGTCACGCACCATAGCTTATGCATAAGCAGGCAAATGAGAGCAATGAAAGGGCAGTCGCCAGCCAGGTAGCTTGGTCTGTATATGTCTCGAAAGCATTCAAAGCTAAATTGGCAATGATAGACTGCTCATCACAAGTATATACATTTTTATTCCCCCTGACAAAGGCTTCCTATAATATATACTGTGTTGTATGTTGTGTGGGATACCTGCCACGGTGACTCAGTGGCTACGAAAATGCGCTGCTGAGCATGAGGATGTTGGTCAGAATGCAAAAACACTTTTGTGCCATGCTTTAGGTGTTTCCCACATCTTTAAAATTAACCCAGAGTAACCCCCCTCCCTCTGCCCACCCACTACAGCATACTGCATAGCCCGCTGTGCAGTTTCGGCATAATAAATCCCAGAATGTAATGAACATGTTGTGCAGAATGCACTGTATCTCAAGAATTTGAGACGTTTTTGTTATACATGTTTGTAGCAGTGGCGGCTTGAGATTGTGCTGCAGTGAAAGCTGGATTCCAAAAGAATACAGTAACCTTCCAGTAGTGCTGAACATGTCCTTCTTTATTGATGTTATTTCATGCTTATCATCCACCACTCCCAAAAGCTGGCATTTTGGCAAGGAACCCAGTGATGAAGCTTGAAGTTAATAGAATTTCTAGCCTCGATGGCTTGTTGGCGTGAATTGTGTTCACAGATTGTGCATTGTGCTATGCTGTGGCATTGTGATGGTTACTGCATAGGTTCCTGCAAGCTTTTTCTTTATTTTTAATTTCTGCACGAAAATGTGTACACGTTGGAACAGCGTCTACGTTAGCAGAAGCATATGGGCCACTGCATACATGACCAGCATATTCTGTATCATGTGCTAGGGCTCCTGTGACAATCCTGGCGCTGTGAAGATTTTAGGTAGTGAAAACGGGAGTCCTCATTCTCTAAAGCCACAAGGTGCTGCAGGTGCTATCGAGGCCATGCACATAGCTTTGTCTTAGTTCCAGTTGGATTCAGTGCATCTTGAGTATTTTGGATGAAGAGTATGCAATGATTGTACCAGAATAAGCTTTCCATGTCTTAGCAGCCTTGGATAAAACAAATATAACTGCTTGATGAAATTTCATGCTGGTATACTATTGTTTTCTCTCCATTAGGCTTGCTAAGCCTAAACATAGTCCTAAATATTATAACAAAGTTTGGATCTTTTGTACAAGACTGCTTAAAATTAGTTGATGCATGTGGGGTGTTCATTTTGCACCTCATGATTGAAACTTGTGTGATGATTGATTTGCCTAGTGCACTGGTGTAACCACTCCTTAACAGTTTGTATATATATATATATATATATATATATATATATATATACACCCTTAAACAATGTATATGTCATTGACTGTGGTTGTCAAGCATATGATGTTAAAAACCTTTTGGTGTAGGGAAGTGTATAGAGCTGCACAATTTCTTTTGAGGACTTCAAGTGCTGAAAATTAATTTGAAGCCCTCCACGACTGTAGCTGTGACATCAGAGATGTCACTTTGGAGTGTAAAACCTTGTCATTTGTTGGCCAGGACTGAAGCTTGGGCTAGTTGCAACATGAAGACCACTTTTTGGTACTGCTTTACTGATCTCCAATCATTTTTTTGTCCATATAAGTTCTTGAAATAGATGTGAAGAGTGTTTAACAGATGTGGTTAGGAAGGCAGGAGGTAGTAATGAATGACAAGACATAATTACATACTAAACATCATATTTAATTTCCATATTAGTGTTGATACTTGCAATGTTGCGAAATGAAAAATTGTAACTTTGCTTGTCCGACAGCATGTTGTGAAGCATAAACTTGTGAGACTGTGCAGCTGTGTATTTTATTTTGAAGTCTTGTTCCTCACAAATGTTTAGTAGTCACATTATCCATCGTGAAAATAGTAGCTTTTTTTTTTTTACCATAGCATTTATTTTTACAGATCTTTCATACATGGAGTGCATTGATGTTGCTGTGAAATACAGGAGCAGAACTGATTCGCATACAAAGTTACTACATTTATGCAGTGTTCATTTCACAGCCATACAGTCACATCCATTTTATTGCTTAGTGTGTGGCACATGCCAGAAAAAAAATCAGTCAGTATTTGTGCCTTTCATAACAATTTGCAAAGGAAGTATATTCTGCTGTGTCAACATTAGTTATTTAAAACACAGAACTGTTGTAGAACTCCGCTTGTGAATGAAACATTATTTAGCACTGAAGCTAAAAGTGGCACTGAAGCTGTTATCAACAAAGTATTTCACTGTGAGGAACTTGTATACAGTATCACAGTTTTGCCCTAGACAACTGTAATGCACTTGGTTCATTATGCTAGGCTTAGGTGACTACTGTATAGATTTTCTCTAAAGTCTTCTTGTAGCCTATGAAGTTCACACACCAGTTCTAAGTTTTTGGTTTATTTTGTCTCGCACACTACTGGCTTTGCTTAGTGTGTGTGAAATTCGCAGTATGCTTGTTGATGTGATTGCAGAAATAGCATTTTTGTGCTAGTGTAACTCTGACAGGTCTGGGAGAAACAGCAAAGGATTGAAAGAACCTGCTTGAGCATTTCAAGCTCAAGCATTGCAAACAATATCTTCACTTGGAACACACCATCTCATCAGCATCAAATGTGCTACAAGAGGGTTGAAGTTCTCAGTTTAGTGATTTGCTTCCATTGAAGCTGCTGCTTTAGGAGATTAAACAGCCAGCTCACAGTAAAGACTGGCTCATAAGGCAACCCAGGAGATCGAAATACATCACTGTAGTGTACAGTCTGAAGCAACTTGAAAGTGTCCGCCCCCCTGCAGAGTGATAATTGAACAGCATCAAAACACAGTACTGCAGCCAGTTTTAGAAATTGCTCCAAGCTTGGTTCATTATTTGGTTTCACAATGCTTAGCAACATCCACAGAAAAATAGATCTGTACATGTGTTGGTGCTTATGCAGTAACACAGTCAATGTAGTGGCGCTATAGCTCTGCAAATCTGTGCAGATATGAGCAATCTTGTGTAATTGTGTGTTAGAAGTGGTCCAGTATGTTATAATGTAAAACTACTGTTGATGCTTTGCCTTCATCTGTGCCTTTGCCAAAATATTTTTCAGTACTTATAAGCTGCTTCAACCACAAAATATTTGGCAAGATTTTACTGGCAGCATGTGCCTGTCATCTCATATCTATCCATTTGAGTGCTCCTACATGCAGTGTACTGGGCCAATCCCAAAGATGGCCATGTTTGGTTAAACTTGCACTGCAATCTTGCAATCCACATATGGAACCCTGAACAGCCACTTACCCGTAAAAAACAGCTGTTTTTCCACAAAAACCTTCTCCAAATCTACCTAGGGTCTAGTGACTGCTTGGCCAATTGCCTTCATGCTGTTCCACGCTGTACAGCAAAAGAGAATGTCAATTGGCTTTATCCTAACAGGGCGTGTTCATAATGCATATACCATGTGTATTTGGCTGAAACACACTGTGCGATCTTTATTTGAAACATGCAGTACAGTCCAGTACGAGATTCAGCTTGTTACCCAGTGACCGGCACTGCGGGTGAATTATCCAGGTGCAAAAATGTGGTCGCCTGCGTCTGTAGTCTGATGACATGAGAGGAGAGCTGTTGTTGCAGAAATGACACTGCAGCTAACACTGTCTTTACTTCTGTGCATCATCTACTCAAACTTGCTGCTCACACTTTTTTATGTTGCATCACATATCAGGCTGTTCTATACTACTTTTACCCACTGCAAAAAAATTTTGTAAAACACAGCTCCCATATCTGGTGTGAATGTCTAGTCCTAAGCCACACATTTTAACATTGCATTTGTTATTCAGTGTTCCTTGAATCTGGGCATGTTACATTGACTTCTCATTGCATGCGAGGTGCATAACTTACAAACATAGAAATAAAATCATAAAATGTGTTGTCTTGCATTTAGTGCCATTGTCCCGTTTCACTCAATACTTGTAAACACCCTTTACACATGGCCGTCTGAAAGGCCTTGAAGTCCTTTGCAATCAACGTTCTTGCAAGGTGATAAAGGAAAAAATTCTTACCTGGGCAGTGGTCTTTTGTAAGAGTCATATTGAAACAAAGAAGCTTAATATTGCCTGCAAAAATCGTTATCCCTAGCAACTGCAATTTCTTATTTGGAGCCATGTCCAATGGTGTAGACTCGCCTTTCTAAGGCACAGATATCACCTGCTCTTGGTGCCTTGGCAGCCACATGCGATAAACCTAGTGCATCTACTCCCTGCGGTGTTCTGCGCTACCATGACCATTGTCCAGTATTGAGCTTTGGGACATCCAGTAAGCCTTTTGTAAAAATGTTTATTATTCCCTTTCTCAAAGCAGTTTGCTATAGAGAAACGAGATAGTGCATTTGATGGCACGCTGCAACCTGCCTCAGCGAAAGCGCACGAATAAGAAACCATTGCCTCTTCTGTCCTGCTTCTGTGCGACGAGCTGTCGGAAGTGAAACTGTGTTTTCGCTAACGCATTGTGCTCCGTTCATGCTGCAAAATGTGGAGCAGTGGAGTGTTTGACTGGAATGAATCTGCGTGTCCAAGTTCACGGACCACTGCTGGCTCTTTGCGATGAACAGTTTCCCTCAAGGATTAAAAAAAAAAACACTCATCCGCCAGCGTTCTAGCGATAACCTACAAGGAAGGACTTCAACCCCGGAACGCGTGAGTACCGCTACAGTGACAAATGGAGTAGCGCCGCATCATTGGCCTATAATAAAGTTTCTCGCACACAAACTTACGGCCACTCTATCGCCAATGTATTAAGGATAAGTGAACGGCCGCACGCTTGAATCATTATGACAAAGCATGGGTGACTGCGACTGCACCTACAGTACATGTTCGAAGCTGAACGTTTCGTAACGGGCCACACAGTAAGCAAGTAACCAGCGGTAATATGCATTTGCTACAAGCTATTGCGACGTACAGAACATGTACGTTACAAGGCTTGTGCCCAGCAAGAACAAATCTATCGCACTTGAGCACACTTGCGAGCAATCAGGCTGAAAATAATCTGATAGTGACCACTCTGAGAACATTACTTGGTCGGAAACGTGACAAGCCGTTGCTTAAAAGTACTTGCTTAATAAAGAACGAGTTAAACACACTGGTACTGATTCAATTCATAGCGGGAAGTTAGGATAGCTGGGAATACATCTTTAGCCCCGCTTTTACTAAAAGCACGGTATACGCTGCTCGTGCCATTTGGACAAAGCATAATGAGCTCAGAAAGCGCTTACATGTCCTTTGAAGTTGTAGCCAAAGCTTTGCGTGTCGTTTACCCAGTCTCCGTCTGCGGTATCCGCCAAAACGGAGTCGTGTTACATCCATCGTAAAAACTGGCAGCTGAGGCAAGCAATGGACACGTCGCCACGTGATCAAATGACAGCACCCGCGGGATCGCCGTGAAAAGGGTCAATATGGAGTCGCTGCTAATGCTAAGGAATAAGCATTAGTATGACCAGCTTTGAATTTAACACATGGCCATGACAGCCTTTGCAGATTAGGAGAGCTTTCAGCTGTAATGTTACTGCACTTTAACAGGGGTTTTACTTGCTAATTCAAGCACACTGTAATGGGGGATTCCGGAATAATTTCGGCCACCTAAGATTCTTTAATGTGCACCCAATGCATGGTACACAGGCATTTTTGCATTTTGCCCCCGTCAAAGTGCAGCCACTGTCGCCGGGATCTGATTTTACGCCCTCAAGCTTAGCAGCGTTGAAGCCACTACTCCACCACGGCAGGTATTTCACTGCATTGCCCCAATGAAGCCATTAGACTCTCCCTTGTATTCACAGATGGAGTGTAAAGCAGCGCCAGCTCTCAAATGATGTGAACAACATGCTTTAATCTGTTTGCGATGCTTGCAATGAGGAGATTCTGAGAAACTCCTATCTACTTCAGTGCTTTTGAGCAGACATCGAAGTAAATGGTCACCGAATTTTAGCTTGGCAACTTCCCAGAAGCATTGTGGACGTGTACTCATTGTTCCAGCTGAAAGGCAGAGTTGTACATATGTGAAAGCAGGGGTCAGTATTGATGTGTGTCTATTCACTTCTAACGAGTCTCTGCCTGCATTTGCATTGAGATGTGCTAGCAGCATAGCATGGCTTCCACTTGCATAGTGGCTTGCTATTATACATATTGCACATAAACTGGCACTGGCCTGCAAGGTGCCATACACACTAGTGTTGCTTCACTGGTGGTATGGGTATGTGCTATGCGCTGTTACTGGTGCGAGTGTTCTTGCGAGTGTTGCCAGCAAGAGTAAACAACTGCGCTCACGTTTCTCAAAAAGTGAAGGAGCTATTTTAATTGTACAAGGCAACTTACATACTTTCACCATCACCGTGAGGAAAAGAAAAAAAGAAGCAGTAGCTTTAATTGAAGCTGTGCGGTGTGTGCACATAACATGTCATAAAAATTTGGGCAAGCAGCTCAACTGCAACATACTATAATAGTGCACTTTGCTGCTCCAGCGCTCAACATTCCTTACTGATGCATTGAAACATGATCAGCTTCTTTAGGCAACACAACCTTCATAAAGCACAACGAACACGTACAGAGGCACCTGGTCAATACAAGACATCTATGCATTGTAAGAAGGAAATATGGCAACGTTTTAGCCCTGGGCACACCATGAGAATGTGTGTAGGTACATTCTCATGGTAGTACACAAAAAACCAACAAGATGGCCTAGTGCAAAAAGGTTATCCAGAATCCACTTCTGTAGCAGTAACAAGCCTAGAAACATTTCATTTTGATTCGTGTTGGCACAAAAATGTGCTTGCAACAAGATAAATACATTTTTTTTCCCAAGAATGTACCAGAGTTCTTTAAGACTTGGGGTGTATACTCTTAACTAGGTACCTCATGGCATTTAAGGTGCAATTGAGGAGGGAGTAGGTATGTTCAGAAGCAAAAACAATAAATAATCACTCATCACCAGAAATGAAAGATTGACACTCACAACTTTGCTTGCATTTCATGGTCACTGGAAGGGGCTTATGAGCTGTACAATTGACTGCATATTATACACAAGAACATGCACAATCGCTGAAATGTGTTGCACAAGTGGTTAGTTTACAAGCTTCCACAGCATTTCATAATGCACGCATGCTAAATGCCTATGCTTGTTCTGTTGCTTTTCTGCACCAACACTTCGGCCTTGAGCAAAACGCGGTCAGTGGTCGTCAACCAAAAATGCATACCGTGTCAAAAGACTGAAGGTGGCAGCATTGACAGTAATAACTGCTTAACAATATTTTTCTCAAAATGAATAGTCATCCCAGCTTCAGCCGCTGGTCATTTTCCATTAACGATTTTTCACTGCCGAGCAATCAACTTTGTTCAATCGTTAGCTTTGTTCAACCGTGTCTCAACCATGCTATCATGCAGCACTAGTATTAAAATAATTGAACACAATATGCAGTAATCAATAGGAAACAGTGACTTTTTCATTTTGGTTCAGTCATCTGCTGTGGTTTAAAATTGAACATTGTATACTGGAACACTCATAATCATGCTTGCATGCGCAAAGTTCAGTAGTCTCCTCCGATCACTCGATGCAAGTAAGGACTAAGAACACACAGTCCTGGGTTAGTGGACAGGCAGCACACAACCTATACAGGCAATCCTGCAGGGTAAGCACTTTTTAAAGAAAATGGTTGCTCTTTGCAGTGAATGCTGAAAAACCACAATGCTTAGTAGACGTGATGGCAAAACATTTGTTCAGGCAGTAGTAGTTGTACAGGCTTTAGGTGCACACGCACGATCATGCTGCAAGAAAAAAAAAAGACATTGTTAGAACGTCAATATATCTATAACGAACCACTTTATTAAGCTCTAATATAAATGTAGTTCTAGAAAAGAGCTTTTTACAGCAATTGTGGCACATTTCGTACCTGCAATGATATATACAAATATGCAAGCCTAAAAAATTGAGCATATAATCAGTAACACCTCTCATAATACGATATATATCCTTAGCTGCTGCTTCAGTTGATATTGGCAAAGCTTAGCAACTGAAGTTCATAGTTCTAGGGTGTGTGCGACAAATAAGTTCGAGCTTTCATACTTTGCCAAAATGTAGCTTCTGTCTCTTTCTAGAAGGGCTATGAAAAAAAAAATATATGCACAAGGCAAAATAAATGTCAGATAAAGCCACAAGTGGCGTAAGCCAAATATAGCCTCTGTAGTCATTTATGGCACAATGAATGCTCAGCAAAACCTAATAGTATCCAGCGGCCAGGGCGACAGCTTTCTACTCTCTTTTATATGCAACCATAGGTTTATGCAAAAAATAATGCTATGGTTGCGCATCAAATGCTTACTATGCTAGCATTCATATTGTGCCACATGGGTGACAACAGATTTTTATCTGCAAAAGGTGCAAATTTGGACAGATAAGCATGCCTGATTACTTCATGTCAATGACATCCTAATACAGAATTGATTCCAAACTGCTGATGGCAGTGGTCTTGCTAGTATACACATTACTGTTGCATTCCCTCTCAAACAAACAAAAGAGACATCTGACCTCTGCTGTTCCACCACACTGAACACGGCAAACAATAGAAAATTGCACAAAAATGTACAAAACGGCAGCGAATTCCTAAAGTTTCTTTTTTCTTCTTCCTTAATGCATTATGTACGAGATCACTCTTCTTTTTCCTCTTCAACATCCGCTATGTCTTCTTTTTCACCGCTTAGCTCTTCTGTTGCTTCATCATCGGCTTTCATCTCATCGTCATCGGCCTTCTCTTCATCATGTTCATCATTTGAAGCACCTTTGGTCTCTTCTTCAGCTTTGCTGTCAACTTCGTCACCCTCAGTCCCATCCTCATCCTTCTGCTCCTCAACATCTTCCTGTTTTCCTTCTTCGACGTTTTCCGTACCTTCGTCGACTTCGCCCTTCTCTTCGGCATCTCCCCCCTCTGTACTGCCTTCCTGTTTCTGTTCCTTGCTGTCACCACTGACCTCCATGTTTTCTTCACGGTCCCCAGTGCCACCCTCGCGTATGCTGTCCTCATGTGTGCCATTCACCATACCAGACTCGACCTCTACATCACCTTTGTCACTAGGAGAGACAATGGGCTCCAAGCCTTCGGGCACCACACTCTGGAGAGAGGAATAAAACAAGCTTGCAAAGACCGACCATATGGTGAAAAATATGGTGCTTTGTTGGCTCCTAATTCTCCTTTGCAAAGGGAGATTTAAACAAGAAGAAATTAGATAGGGTTGTGCGAATAGTAATTTCAGAGACGGAATTGTTTAGTGTCAGAAGCTATTTGAATACTTCTTTAATAACAAAGTAATTTTCACACTTATCAGAAAACAATGTTCACATTCTATTATTCATAACATTAGCAAGTTCCTGTGATTACATTGCACATTATGAGGCATTCTTTATTAGAAATTTAATAGGAGCGCTAGGAGCGAAAGAAGCAGTTTGCATATGCAAGAATCCTTGGAGATCGCAAATAAATGCTGACTGTAGGAAAGTTTAGCTCTCTCTGTGACATAGCCTGCTCCACTTCATAAGATCTCGTGTTATGCCTATACTATACACATGGTGACGAAGTTTATTGCACCATTGCTCAAACTTTATATCTTTTTGTGCAAAGTGGACATTTTCAAATGGTCGAAACCTACTAGAAAAATATTTGTATTTACGAATAGTGACAATTTTAATCAGACCGAATCGAACAGCACATAATTCGATTCGTTATTCGAAAGTTTTGAATATGGACACTGTCTCTGTCAAGTTCTGCAGTTCATTTTCCTTAGGCATAATTTCATATAGGCAAATAACAAAAGGAAAAAAAATGACAATATAGAGACGGTGACACATGTAACACTTAAGGTAAAAATGCTAAACTATCCTTTTAATGTTAGCATACCATATATCAGCAGTAGTAAGAGGACTGACTTACCGATCCATTCAGGTTGTACTCTGAAGGGTCAAGCTTCAGGAAAAGGATCAACCTATCCTCTTCTGTGGCCTGGTCAAAGTCTTCAAAATCCTATAATAAAAATAACAGCACCATTAGATTATGTGCCTAAGACAGGGCTCGCATCTCCGACTGTCTGCAGGCATAATTAGACCTGTGAAACAAAATATTTCAATTGCAGCTTGCCCAGACATTAAAAATATAAAACAAACCAAGCACAAAGTAATCTCATTGCTGATGCACACCTACACATGGCTACAGAAGTGAAACTTTTGCTACTGAAAACGGTCATAAAAGAAATACAACCAACCAACATTTATGCACAAATAAGTATAGGCTTGCAGTAGTATGAGACGCTATAAAAGTAGAGGTAAACATTGTCTTAAGTATTGTTCAAATGGTATGTCAACAGCTGTCTTACCCCGCAGTATTCCTTTTCGTTGAAGAAATGTGGTGGGAGAGTGCAAACACCATCAACCTTCTTGCAGTGCTCCTTCATGAACTCCCTGTCTTCTTCTTTGCCAGGTTCAGTGATATCGATACTCTCAAAGGGCACCTTTATCGACTCCAAGATCATTAAGGCCCTTTGCTGGTTCTTTTTAACCTGAAAGGAAGACATCTTAAATAGTTAAGCACAGTTATCAGGATCGTGTAGCATAGCATGTGCACTGCATAAAATTCAGATGGGTTTGTATCAATGGTCATTTGAAATGTGTGATAACATCTAGCTGCATGAACAGCGAAATAGTAACAAATGATTAAAGTAGTCGAAGCTGCTACATATCTGGCATGGAAATTGTGCTTAGAGATCGAAAAAATAAGTCACAACCAACTACAAAACAACCAATTACAATCTAGAAGCAATAACATAGACCTGCTGTAACCATGGTCTAGACTTAATTGGTAATGGACAGTGGCTTTAATCTTGAAGATCCAGTCATGGCCATAATCTTGGCTTGTTGATCGACAAAGATTCACAAAGATCAGTCGCTATAGAACGATGTCTTGTCAAATTCTCCGGTGCACATATTGTGTGCTTTTCGATGCACCTAAATTTTCTACACGTCTACATTCCGTTCTAGACAACCGTTAGCACATGCCATATGGTGCATCGTCAGAAACAAAGATACCCATCTGAAACTGCAAAAGCAGTTTGGCAGTTGGCAGCGGCCACATACAAACACTGTGGTTTAACTTGCCGGGCGACTGATATTTTCGTTTTATTTTCCCTCTCTGTTTCAATTAGTAACGCGAGCGCATTTAACAACCGTTCAGGAAGCGCATGTCAGTGGCTTTGTTTTCAATAAGTTCCCGTGCACATCAAAAGAGCGCGAGTGCTTCGGCGCCAACGTCTACGAATTAAGGCACGGCTCGGAGCTCTTTTTTGGACCAGCAATAGAAAGAATCAACAACAACAAAAAAGTGGCGCATTGCTCGGCGTCCCGGCGTTTCAACACCGCGCTATATTTTAGCAGTTTTGTCGCACAGCGGAAAGAAAGACGGCCGTGCAAAAGCCCAAGAAGAGCGCTGCTGGCAGGAGCCCATGCGTGCGAGCCTGCGCAATCCGCGATATGCGCTGGGTGGGACCGCGCGGCCCAACCCCTCCGGCGGGCTCGTATGCTCTTGTGGACCTGTACCGCTATCCTCGGAAAACGCGGTCCGGAAGGAACGCTCCCGGCGTAAACAGGATGCGCCTTCGAGGCGGTCGCGAGCGACGTCCCTGCTTTGCACGGTCGTTCGGCTTCCCGTCTTCCAAGCCGCGCTCGTTTTGATGGGCGACTCGAGCTCGCGATTGTTGGTGCAAAGCCGCTGAATAAGGAGTGGGCCGGCCCCGCTCCCTTTCTCCCTCACAGCCACCACCACCGCCGCCGTCGCGGCAACCGGCGTTGTCGAACGAAACGACCTACCTCCTTGCTGGCGGAGATGCCGGAGACGTACATTTTGATCACCATTCTGAACAATCCACTGCGTACGGTGCAGACAACAGAGATACTCCTCTCCGACGAGTTTCTAGCAGAAGCAATGCGATCTCACTCACTCTGCAAGGGCACGCGAGAGCACCCGAAAAAAACGATGACCAAACACTACAGAGCACTACTATAGCACTACTGCGTTCTCCACGTCGCACAGCTCGTCTCAGCTCGGCCTCGGGGCTGTTTCCAACGCACTCGCTTCCAGACACGGGCGCCCGCCGACAAAACTGGACGATTCAAGAACGAGCATCACCAAGAAAAACAAGACGGCGTGGCGTCATCCGATCACGTGCCGCGGTGGGCGGAAACCTTTGCCGCGACGCTCCCGCTGGTTTTGGTTTCTGTTTCGCCCTCCGCGTCTAGTGGCGCCCTTCGCCCCGAGTTCATGAATATATACTATACCTCCCCCCCCCACTTTTTTATTCTTTCTTTTCTGTTTATTGCTGCACCTCTTGTTGCGTCTCTTGGTAAGCACCGCGGCACTACGCCACCCACAAGGTCGATGAGCGTGAGCCGGTGTTAGTCATCATCGAGCGTCACATTTTGCCACGTCATTGCGCGCTTGGCGATTGAGTTATATTGTTTGCATAACAACAGAAAAATAACTTCGGTGGGAGCTAATTTTTTTCAGCTGTGTGTCACCAAAAGCTTCAGTGCGTGTAACGCACATAGTCGCGATTGTTAGGGCACGACGTAAAACTAAACCTAACACCTCACCTTCTGACAGTGAAAATCGGTTCGTCTAAACACAAGTGATCTAGAAAACTTGAGATATATCCTTGTCGCACCCGAACATCCATGATACAATATTATAAATGAAAATGCTAAGTACGTCGACTCACGTTTCGTGCACTCCTCTGTGAAATTGTGAACTTCTGTGTGTGTTCTCGCAAAGTGCTGGTATTTCCATATGCAACTGCATGCATCTTTATCTTCAGCTGGTTGCTAGAATCTCTCACAGCACTTTGTGTTCATGCTGTCTTTCTGTACTTTGTGATACATTTGTCGCACATATTGTGATAACATGTTTATTTCCCAATCGATGAGGAGTCGCCGGTGCCCCGCGCCAACCTATCCTGCTACATCATGTCAAATAAAATACTAAGATAGGATTAAAATAAAATACTAAGATAGGATTAACGCATAGATGCGTATGTAGAAACCGACATTTATTGGACTCGTTATGATACGAAGCGTTGCTTTATGCCGCTGTAGAGTAGTAGTTGTTTGCCGGTACTGTGCAAACCTATGCGTTGTCACAGAAGGTGAAATTTCACCTAGAGCTTGCTACAAAATTATAAAATATATCCTTGTATTTCTGAAGGAAAAGAATTTAACAAATATATTCAAGTTATTATCAACTCCGTTATGTGTGACCACTCAGCAGTGTCCTCCCCGTAATTATCATCCTGCGCAACGGTGTAACTGACTTTATTATTTATTGCTTTAGTGGGAGGGGTGTGCACGCACTTGACTGGGGACAGCGAAAGGGGGAGGGGGGTGCTTGGTAGACTGCACAATCACGCATAAACTACTGGATGGGGGGGGGGGGGGGGGGGGGGTCACGCGGCCAGTGTACCACCCCTTGGCTACGCCACCGAGCCTGCGGGAGCATTTCGATGAACTCCTCTATCACAAATTTCGGACTCAGCTCCTCAGGTTTCCACGTCGTTGTCGACGCTGGCGTAGCTGTTTGTGTCCATTGAAACACCGTTTGCTTCTTAAGCAGCTAGCAGAGTCACCTTTTCCAAGTCTGTCGATAAGGGCCTTTTGTTGAGCCGAGTAGCAGGCAGGCTACAGGGCTGTCCGCGGAAGTTCAGTCTAACCGAAGTATCTGTTCCTGTTAAGCGTATTTCTTCTGCATTGGACCCTTGGAAAAAGCACTGTTTTTATATCCGAAAGCTCCGCTAAACGGGATTCGTATTAACGGGAGTCTACTTTACTTTTTTACCGACATGTTAAAAAATAAATTAGTACTTCTGCCAAATCCGCTTTGCAAGCATCTGAAGGAAAAAACTTTTTGCTGACAAAAACAGAAATATTTAATAAGGGAAACGTATTAAGGGAGCGTTTTGAATTTCGTAGCTTCGCATATCGTGTTGATCAATTAAACCGCGTACAACAGGTAGGCTCAGCGAGCTTCGTCTGGTATTCATGCGTTCCTGTTTAGTGCCGTGCTGTGTTTCAGGAAATACAGTCCCTCCCCCCCCCCCCCCCCCCTGCGACACGCTGAGAGCAGTGTTGTGCGACACGCTGAGAGCAGTGTTGTATTTATAGGCACAAGCCTACTGCTGGCCGGAACCGTTACGCATGACGCGGCGTTCCGCAACGCAGAGCGTTTAATTGCAAGGCTTGGAATATATGAACGCCACGGATCCAGCCACGTGTTCGGCATGACGTGCCTGGATGGTTATTGACGGTGACGGGGCTGTTCTCTTCGACATGGGAACGAGTACGTGCGCATCGTGGAGAAAAACAAACGAGCTCAAAGAAGCAACGTGATTGGATAATGCTGGCTTTCACATACACGCCACTTATTATTAGCATTGCGGTACGGTAACGATAACGATCCCTCAGCGCCTGAGGGATCAATATTAGTGGTTTGATGGGCGTAGCATAGGAGTATACGTTCTTCGCGAGTGAAGGTCACTTGCGCTGTGTACTGTCTGTGAACTTCGGTTCTTGTGTACTATAGAGGTGCCCGCGCAAATCGGGCGTTGCGAAGTTTTTGGCGTCGTGTGGAGCTATTTATTTATTTGTTTGTTTGTTTATTTATTTCAGCAATATTGCTTGTTTATTATGACGTTTACGTAATATGTAAACTGATGGGCGACCTCATTGTTGTTGCCTCCTAACTATTACTTGAAAGGATTGACGATAAGCATTATTGCTTGTCTATCATACTACTTACGTAGTAAACCGATGGATGACTTTAACGTGGTTGCTTGAAAATACTATGGATATAATGGGGGTGCGATATTTTGTAACGACAACGAAAAACAGGCGGACTCCGATTAATTCTTCTCTGTTGATATTGTTACGTGTAGCTGATGTACAAGTCTATTTACAATATATTTACACGTAGACCAACGGTGGCAAAGATGGCGACGCTATATCAAGCGGGCACACGTCGTCTTCTTTCTCCTCAATGCAGAGACACTGTGGCGGCTGTTCCATATCGATATGTTCGTGGCCTGATGGGAGAAAAGAGAGAAAAGGAAAAAAGAAAAGCTTGTGCTGAATTCCAATGGCAGATCGAGATCTAGATCCGGGATCGCCTTGCGGAGCAGTCCAGACCGCTCCACCGAAATCGGCAGATACGATTGGAAGTATGTGGGACGTAAGCATGTAGTTTCTCCACTAGATGGTTCATGTAGCAGACGACATAGAGTAGACAACAAACTGAGCAGACGGAGCAGACGATACGAGGCAGCACAAGCGATTTGCTGTTCGGCCGCAACGATGGATAGAGATGAACGTCGTAATTGACACACATTTTCTTTTTAAGAAAATCACTGCTAGGAAAGCAGCTTCTCAGATTCAAGGGGTGAGAAAATGGGCGAAGACGACAACAAATGTCTTTAAATAGTGCTTGCAAACGCACGTTTGACGATCTGTTCCGTTCGCCGAACCAAGAAGGCCAAAGTTGCGAACTTTATAGTGGGGGCCGCGGCTTAGATGAAAAGGTAAGAGAGACATTGCTTCTTGATCAGCTCAAACTTTCTCAAAGTTCGCTTTTGAGTTTTTATGTAGCGAAAGACCTGAAGTTCCGCACTAGCCTTGCCACACTCATCGTGGCTCTACATATATATACATATATCAAGCCACGATGAGTGTGGCAAGGCGCTGACACGGTGAACCGGCTGACAGCCAGGCTTGCGTGTATTCGAAACTCGCAGTTCGGTGAATAAAAGAGAAGTGCCACATCGGCGTGAGGAATGCCGGTACTTCGTATGCGGTCAATTGTGCAGCCATGACTGCTCTGGCTGGAGCGCGAGTGCTCCATATGCAGATCTGGAGCAAGTGTTCAGCGCCGGTGGATGACGCTCTGTATCAGAGCTTGCGGACCGCTCTGGATCTGCCATTGGAATTCAGCATTATTCGAGATGCATTGAAAGTCCAACAATTACGTTAGCATAAAACCGAACACGGGTGAGTTAGCATAAGCGGGCTCATGGAACACGGATTCAGTTAGCATATAAACTGAGAATGGCCCAGCGAAGACAACTCGGCCGTACATCCGAATCATGTCTGTATGTCTGTTCACCGTTTCGGATATGCTACCACGGATGTCCCAAGGATATCGCACATGGACCTTTTCTTTTATTTACTTATTTTTGGCAAACACGTACGTGAATGTTTATTCTTCAATTGAGGCTTTGTCATTGAGCTTCCTAGTAACAGCATTATGTTTGCTCGCATGTTGGAATTACAATACGAAGCTGTCCTGTCTGCAGCTCGTGTGCATATAGTCGTACATTAAGAATTCTCTGACGTAGTTTGCTTTGAAAACTTCATTTAGTTCAATAATTAAGCCACTTTGCGCTTGTCGGAAGGCCTAGAAGAAGGAGGAGTATATCATGCTGCAATTCAGCACACGTGTGCGCACGCGTAACGTGTGAACTTTCTTGGTGTGTGTGGGCGCTCGATAGCGCCCGTTGCATCTGTGTATACAGTACGTGCTGCGACTGTAGTATATGTTATAGCAGACGCTGTGCAAAAGGCTCTCGCATATGTCCGTAAAACGTACGCAGCGTGTGCCCGTGATGTCGTCCTCGCGAACGTGCAAGGGATATGTCCGCGCGGGACACGGAAAGTGCGCGCAAACGATCATTTGAAGGACTTTCGCAGGACGTCATTGTTGTCACTGGGGTGTGAACTAATATATATATATATATGTGAGAGAGAGAGATTTTTTTTTTTTTTTAGAAAGGTCATTGTGGAGTCCACTTCAAAAGAAAAATTTACACCTTTTGAGGCCTGTCTTGTCTCTCAGAAACAATAATCTTGCTCTACCTTGCCTGCATTTCCTTTTTTTTTTTTTTTTCGCGCTGCGCTCCGGGTATTTTCTGGTCACGAACAGCGTGCGCCTATCCGCGCCACATAACGTTCCTGACAGGAAAGTAACCAACGAAGAGTTTAAAGATAGGAATGACACTGAAAGACGCGCCACAGGCTTGCGTTTCGCTTGCTATATACTCCATTGAGCCGCTTGGATCCCTTAATCAAACTCACTGTTGTTCGTGGACAAAGCAAACCCCGAATGGTGTACAAATAACTTTAAGAGCGTGGATTCTCTCTCTTTTCTTTCTATCCCTCTATCTCTGTATCTTCTTCCTATCGATGGGTACGCAATCGGCAAAACAAAGAGATCAGTCGCTTGTATACCCAAGAACCCTACAAGTCTTCTTCGCTTCTGCTGGGACCCAAAACGGAACGCAAGGCTATTGTATTCCCCTGTCTAAGGCTCTCTGTTGTTTGGGTACAAAGTTAGCCTGGAAGGGTGTCAAAAATACCTTAATTAGAAGTATAGATTCTGTCTCTCGCTTGTGCCGTTCTGACGCGACGTACTCGTCGCAACCTGCGACTGTCGTTTTCGACACGGTGTGTTTCTCGCTAATCGTCGCACGTATATATATATATATATATATATATATATATATATATATATATACGCAGGTGCGATGAGATGCCGCGATACGCCCGATCGAGCGCCTTCGTAGGGACGACCTTGGCTCGATTGACGGCGGCGACAAGCCGTGCGCTGGACCGAAACCGTTCGCGGGCGAACCCGACGCACCCGCCCGCTGCGCTCTTGTTCTCCAATTTCGCGGTCTCTCGCCACGCTTTTTCGGGGAGGTGGTTCTCACCCGCTCGTTGACACGGAAGCGTCCGTCGCGACTGACGCCAGTGCGCTGCCGCGGTTGTGGCGCCGCTGCGGACCGGTTCCCGATGTTTGCGCATTCTCGTGGGCGAGCGTCACGACCACGCGCTCAACGGACCTGCGTTTCGATAGAACCGTTCAGCGTGTCGCTGCCATTGTGCCCGTTGAAAATTTCGTTTCGCGGCGTTTTTTTAAAATATCTTCACAATCTTGAAAGTTGTACAGCTGCGTAACGGATTAATAATCTTCAATATACTTCGGTGACGTTTTGTTGCAGGTTCACGGAATGTGGACTCCATTCAAGAGCTCCTTGCATGGAACGCGATATGTGAGAACATTAACTTTTTTTCATGTCGAGCATACGTGGAGAGCACCTATATACGGTCAATGAAAAAAAAAAAAAAAGGAAGAAAAAATATGCCTGATGTTAAAACATTGTGAAAAACTTTGAAGTGATCGCGGCACATGACGACGTACTGACCACCGTCTACCTTCCGACATCGTTTAACGACATTTAGCTACAGGTCTATCAGAAACGTTTCACGATGTAGGCCAGAGGGTGGCACATCATGCATGTGCGCCTCCCCCCCCCCCCACCCATATAGAAAAGATAATTCTGGCTACGCCACTGATGTAGGTGACACGTTTTAAACATCATTATTGTCATCTGTTATATTATTTTCGATGCACTATCTTCGCGTATATGTAGCGCCGGCAGGGGGATAGACCAGGAGCCGAATTCGAATGGCTCGACAGATCTGTGGGCAATTTGAACACTTGACTCCAACGTCATTGGTGCAGTTAAAAATTGCCCTACCTTGTTGAAGTACATCGGCAGCTACTCATTAATTAGCCGACATATTCTGCAGTCAAACCTCAATAACAAGAAACTCGATTTTATGAAATTTTCGATTTAATGAATTGCTTTCGATTCCTCGACAGATATTCAGAAAACCTGATGCGTTGAAAACGTCGAAGCAACAAAATGAACTCAACGTGTCGCACGATTACTGTGGAAGTACAGGTAAAATATTGGGGGCAATATGGGTATGCCGGACGACAGACTATTTGTCGCTCCCATGGAGGACCAAAGGTGCGCTCTCTGTTTACAAATGCGATAAATACCTAGGAAGGCAAAAAATAAAAAAAATAAAATTGGTTGTTCTTTTCCTCCTGAATAAATATAATGTCATAACGAAGTTCTCGTTTTAACGAAGTAACTGTCTCGTTCCGTCGACTTCGTTAAGTCGAGGCTCAATGTGCACACCGTATACTTTGTACAGGTCTGCTCCACGCATAACGTCCTTTCTCCGAATCATACTCCCGAAAGATGCCCGATCGGACGTGCAGAACTCTCATACTTCGGCACAATTGAAATGCTCGAGATCGCATCTGGCCGCAGGACTGACTACATCGCAGGCTATCGTGTTTTGGCCAGCGCACGAGCGACGGTCAGTCGGGAACTGTTCTTCTTCTATGCAAGTGTTTCGAGAATTCCGTGCCTACAGATTACCTGCATGCTCCATCCACTGCGCGGCACTAATTATGTAAAACGTAGCTGTACAGCTCGTGGTACGCGCTGCAAACTATACGAGCTGGCTGCATACACAAACTGGTTCAGACTGTCTGCCTCGTTCGTACGCCTGCGAGGGTCGGTAAACGTATACGCTTGTGCGCGCTTCCTGTTCACGACTCCATAACCTGCATGTCGACCGGCTACAGGTATGACTGAACGTCCAGGAAATGCGCTTCCCTCCTCCCTGCACTCGCTATCACTGTGTCACCGCGCTGTTTCTTTCTTGCTTGCTTTCCTGGCACGGGTCTGTGCGTCACGCTCTCCAGTGGAAAAACGATGCCGCTGTTGTTGGCTGCGTGCTGAACAAAACGAAAAAAAGCGCGCTTGCACTAGTCGTGGTTTGGATGTGTAGTGGATAACGCCTATTGGTTCAAGCACATTTACGCAACTGACGAACACAAATTAAATAAAAAAAAAGAAACGTAGCACTTGCCAATTCTGGGATGACAGCAGACGTCAAAAAATGTTCCGGGTATACATGCCGCAGTAACAAGCCCACTTCTTTACGCTTTCGAAATGTGGTCGCAATTGGGCTATAGTATATAATGCTGATTTCATATTATTAATAGAAGCAGTGAGTTCAAATTCTGGAAGACCAGCCCTCAGACGAAGTACCCAGAGAAGAACGGCACACACATGTGTCGGTGACGACAGAAGCAGTCGCCGCACGGTATCCTCCAAATGGCATACACGTAAAAGAAAAAAAAATCATAAACGTACATTCCAACTCACTGTAATGAACCTCGGTATAGGCAAAAGCGCACATGCGCCGCATAAATGGTTATGATTGACGTGTGGATTCGCTCAGATACCCTGGCATTGCATAAAACAAACAAAATTGAGCTACCAAGTCCCACCAGGTTGCTGAGTCACTGCACATGCACAATTCCAGAATAGTTCTTCCCACTGATTATATATTTAACTAGATCGTATTCTCTCTATTTCAAACAGTCGCTGCAACGCTGGTGGGCGGAACATTCAGGCCAATAAAAAGGAATTTCTTGTTTTCGACAGAGAACGATATTCTGCTTTCGAGTTCGTTATAAACGGGCTTCGATGTATCCCTGTCAAGCGGGCTCATTGACAGCCGTATAACTTAAGAGATGTGATTCCGAAGAACATCAGTAAGGCACGTATGGCTTGGCTCGTATTCCTCCCCCCCCCCCCATTTTTTGTATTATATACACCCTTTAATTGGTTCTCATTCTGTCGAGAAGACGACGACCGAGCGGGACAGATGCGATGTGTATTCATTGCAAGACAGAGGCCGAGCCGGCGTTCTTAGTGAGCAGCTCCTGGACAGAGCGCGCGGAAGATGATGTCTATAATCACGATGATTACGCCCAGCGAAGAGGATGACGAACATGAGGAGCGCCTGCCACAAACACAAAAGTAGTTGAAAGACGAGCATCTGGTGCATGAGGTGGACAATCTCTGCACTGCGCCGCCGTTGATCGCACACCAAGAGCACCGGTGCGACCGGGGCTGTTTTCGAGCGCGCCACATTATGGCGGAGCTAGCGGTGAAGGAATTTCTCGCAATATATCTCTGTTTACATACTCGTACATCCCCCTTGTCGCTTCGCCCCGAGCCCGACGCTTCGAGCTCTCGTATGCTGCACATTCCGTGCGACTGTCGTTGTGGAATCGCTGCAAGTAATAACCGTCGCGGAACGCTACACGGGCATTCTCCAAAAATGTGATGCACACACAGCCTGCGCGCGCCGAGCGGCCAGAAGCGATGGCTTCACGGTCGGCCGCCGGTTGACCGAGTACCGGCGCCTAGCCATGCAGCCGCAGTGGGAGGAGGTAGAGTGGGAGGGAGTCTGGGGCTCGCTCCCTCGATTCAGTGCGTCGCGGTGTTATCGAGAAAAAAGCGGGCCCTGCCCCGGTTTGTTGACTTCTTCCGTCGGGCAGGCCACGGCGTGCGGTCACCCGGCCTGCGAGCGACGGGCCCCCCGTCGCCGCCGATGCGGGACTCCTGCCGCCCTTGTTGCTGGAGGCGGTACACGCAAGACCGGGTCCACGTGCGTTGCGGCCCACCCTCCCCTTAAATCTGCTGCCGCTACCTTTTCTGTGAGCCGTGTGACCCCCTCTTAATGCGCCGGGACGCGCCCGCGAAGCCACGGAACTGCGCTGAATGCGTATACGTGAAGACCACGTGACCTCCACGGCGGAACAAACTTGTGCCTCTTGCACGATACTCCCTTTCCCTCTTTTCCCCCTTTCTTCGTGTTTTACGTTTTCCTTTAATTTTTCTCTCCCCCTTCTTTCCTGAGAAACCCGTTTATCTAAAGCAGTAGTTGAGTGCACGGTTAGAACTGGGCTCGGGAAATTCATATGAGGAGTCCTATAACGTCTAATACGCAACAAGTGCTCGCTCAGTTGGGAGAAAGAGATATATAACAAAGCACAAATTAGACCTCGTAAGTGGAAAAATTTTGGAATGACCGAAGCAGGCAGGGCGTGTATACTGACAGATAACTGATAAACTGAACGGACGTGCTTGCGTGGCGCGGCATGGCTCTCGCTGTCATTTGCTGTCAATGTCAAAAGGCTGTCAGCCTTTTGACATCATCTTTCTTTCTTTTTGTCGTTGCTTGAGTAACGAATTTGAGATATTTGGTATGCCGGCTCTGACGTAGCCTACCTTCCCGCGTTTCTACGTATGAAAAAAAAAAAAATTACCAGGTATCCTATCCTTGTTCGTTTATCATAACTGCCCGATTCATGGATAACAACAACAAGAACAAGAATTATAAACATTTTCAGAGATGCGTTCGTAAGGGGAGTGTGAATGCATCGACCGGTACAGAGCGTTAAATACGTATATTGTATGTCTGTTTACTTCTTAGCCGGCAGCCTTTACAATTATTTCTCGGGTAGCCCGCATTTCTGATTATACAGGGTGTTTCAGCGAACACTTTCACAATTTTTTAAGGGTTGCCAGTGGCAGATAGCTCAATTCTAGTTAATGAGCCGGTGTAATCGAAGCGGCGAACACTACTTGCACAAAAAAATTGGAATGCAAAATCAACTAATTAACGATAATTCACAAATTAACATTTAGCTAATTATCTTATGACCCACATTGCAATTTACAAATTATAGCAGTGGACTTCGCAAGGCGGATCCACTTGGAGCGAATTCTTAGGACGACACCACTGACATAAATTCCCGAACTTTTCGGAGAAATGCATTGGCGTTCCAGTGCATGAAACGACGTTTTCTTAACATATTAACTGGAACGCCAGTGCACTTCCCCGCAAAGTTCGGGAATTTATGTATCGAAACTGGTGTCATCTTGAAAATTCGTTCAAGTGGATCCGCCTTGTGAACTCCACGGCTAGAATTTGTAAATTGCAATATGGGCCATAATGTAACTTGTTAAAACCTAATTAGTGATATTTAATAATTAGTCGATTTTGGATCTCAATTTTTTGTGCAAGTATTGTCCGTCGCTTCGAGTAGACCAGCTCATGAACTAGAATTGTGATATCTGCCACAGACAACTTTTAAAGATTTTTGAAAGTGTTCGCTGAAACACCCTGTATATCCACAACAGCTAGGTTGTGAATGTCTATTTCTGATGCTCCGATCCAACTATTTGAAAGACATGTCAACAAACGATGTTCTTTAATTTATGAGACAGCAAAAGAAATAAAAAAAAAACGGGGAATTAAGTGAATGAAACCGGTTAAAACAAGATTGAAACAAGTACCCTCGATTATATCACGTCGCCTTTAGTTACAATCACTGTTGACCTATGTGCTCACGTTACGCATGGGTCGACTAAGAGGACCAACGTGACGTGGGCCAGGCGCATCTGCATGGTCCTCGTCACTTAAGTCCTCTCAAAAGTAGACATTCACCACCAGTTGTGGATGTACATCAGAATAGAGGGCTACCCGAGAAAGAATTCTGAGAGCAAGTAAACAGACATACAATACATACGCGTTGGCTAATGAAAAGCAAGCTACCAAAACTCCTACTACAACTTCTGTATGCATGAGTAGGGTTCCACGCTTTCATTGAAATATGCCAGCATATTTCGCAGGGAAAGTTATCCACTCAGTTTTCTGAGACAAGAGTCAAACGCAAGCAAATAGAAACCAACCCGTCGCGCAGAATTTATTTACAGCAACCGAGGTTCGTCATAAAATAAATGTTCGAGGATGTCTTGGCCAACGCTATACATATGAGACACATTGTGTGCGGGCAAATGCGGTAACGCCTAATGCCGACGTGTCCTTCGCGGCCATTTCTCGCGTGTTTCGCCTCTCTGGCGCACGAATAAAAGCGAGCGTGTGTCTGCGCGTGTTTCCAAACAACCGCCCGACGCACGCGCGCTAAACGTGCCGTGTGCGACGGTCAGAGAAACGTTCGTGTTTCGTCCGCGGTTCGTGATGATGACGATGACCTTTGAGACGCCATAGCCCAGCATTTAAGGGCGCTTCCGACAATTTGGTCGGCGCTTGCAGAGTGGCGACACACTGTGAAGCAAGCATGGCACAAGCAGGACGGCGAGCGTCACGTATTTCTTTCTTTCTTTCTTTCTTTCTTTCTTTCTTTCTTTCTTTCTGCGCCCCACTTTCTGGCGACTCGAGACGACCACGAGGAGATGCGGACCGACGCGGATCCTGTGTAGCGCTGCGACTGCGAGCGTTTGTAAACAAAGGGCGCACTGCATATGTCACCGTCGAAGAACGTTGCGCTGCGACATAGCGTGCGTATCCATTTCTAGGAACGTGGATTCGCGCGCATGGGACGATGCCACGGACATGCAAGAATGATCCACAGACTCCTTACATATGTCCTAGGGACATTCGGATGTCCCGCTTCGGATATGTGTTGGACATCTGCACGACGTTTGGCGGTCTAATGGGTATAGTGGCAAGATAGCGATTCCGGTTAGTTTATCGATGTTCATGAAGTTTCTCGAGGCGCACATACGCGCGATGACAGCCGTGGTGGTTAGAGCACGATGTCCTGTTTTTTTTTTATTTATTATTTATTTATTTATTTATTTATTTATTTATTACCCTCAGGGCCAAAGGCATGGTAGAGGGGAGTGTGTTACAGCAAATGAGAAAAGGAAACAAATATAAGCTGTCAGAACGTTTAAGTACAAAGGCTTCTGATTATACAGTTTTAGCTAGGGTTTACAACGTCATGATAAATTGGCATCAAACTAAGATAGTAAAGCGGTAAATACAAAAGCACTTAGGTTACAACCATGCAGTAAACAACAACAACAAAAAATGCTTCGATTACACAATGTTAGCTAGAGCTGCTCGAAATCTTGGGTTATTGTAAATGGATACGAATTCACCAGGAAGATGGTTTCATTCCGTGGATTACCGCAGAAAAAATGACTGTTAATTTCGGCTGTTCAGTAATTAATTTAAAAGATAATGAACAATATTTTTTTGTGAAAAGTAAGCCAGCTCAAGGAGTATATTTTCGCTGCATATCACGAACACTGATCTCTAGTTTCGGGCAATATTTAAACATACTACTAGCATTGGGGAAAAAAGAAAGAAAGAAAGAAAAAGAAAAGAAAACGCCACGCTATATGTGAAGCGTCATCATTTATGCTGACCAGCACCTATACATAATGTCCTTTAGAAAAGTTTGAAAGAACCGCCATTGTGCGTGCGAAGCATTATTCCCATTTTCCCTTCTATATTGCATATCACTGGTGCAAGCTGGGTCGTCTGGTGATTAGACTGGAGATGAGGCGCTTGCTGTAGCCCCTCCATCCACGCGCCACCACCGCTTCTGTAGCTGCCCACGATAAGTGAATCGCAATTGTACCGTTCTTTTTTTTTTTTTTTTTGTACCACTACATGTCTTGATTCCTTTTTCTTTTTGGAGAACTGTATTACGTTTAACGTTTGCAGTTCTGTGACAGGGATTGCATAGGTGACGTAGAAGGGCAGGTGAAACACGGTACCATTTGGTACAGCGGCAACTACAAATTCAAAAAATACCGCCACATTTATTGGCCAGTAGCACGGTGGCCAGTAGCAAAACAGAACTTTTGCAAAAAGCCATTAGTAAGAACTTTACAAAAGATCATTTGGTTTATAAGGTATGATAATTAAGTGAGCTACTTTATATTCATGTGCTCAAATTATGAAGCAGTTGCAGCTTGGCTTGCACTCACCCTGGCTTAAGGACACGTTAGCGGCCATGTTACCGGCAAACAAAATGGCGCGTAGAGCTTGAGTTTTCTGCTCATCTTCTTACATCACCAGTTGAGATGAGGCGCTCTGGATAATGTTGCCCTTATTCTATGATTTTTCCGAGTTCATTTGCTTAGACCCAGCATTGTGACGTGTGCGGTGTCAGTGTGGTTCAAGCGAATGTCACAGCCGGAGACCGACGCGTTGTAGCAGCGCGGCGTGAGTGCGGGTTTGCGATCAGGCGGTGTGCTTCACCATGGACACGAGCAAGACGAGTAGCATAAAGTCGCTGCTTCTTCAGGCGTGGCGAGAGAGGTGGACTGATGTGAGGTGGGGCATCAACATCAAGAATGTTCTTCCGCGCGGCGTCAGTGGCGACGTGTACGATCTCGCCGACTGCATTTTGCAAGAAGCGTTGGTGGGTCCCGGGCCCAACAATCTTTTTCTGTCCTACCTCACGCACTGCTTGAGCGCCCAAGTAGTGTCTTACGGAGCGGTGCTGTCGAGCATCGGCCGATTCCAGTCGTTCTTTAAGCCTCCTTGCATTTTGAGCCTGCTGCAGCTCCTATATAGCATACAAGCCAAGATAACCTGCCACGGCAATGAAGAGGAATGCATCGCACTATGTAAGGCCATAGTGGGCGTCACCCACTGGTTGTATCTGTGCATGTGCCACTCAATAGGCAAGATCGTCGAGCTCAAGCAGAGCACAGAGCACGGGCTCATTTTGGAAAAGGCCTGCGAGTCGCTTTCCTTCTTTAGTGAGTCGACGTTCCTCAAGGCTCTCCTGTACATCGGCAAGCACGAAGAGCCCACCGTCTACTCGCAGCTCGCGCAAAAGCAGCAAGAACTGGAAACTAAGCTGAGCCAATCGCAGAGCTTCAGCATACCCAAGGACACGCTGGAAGGAGCTTTGAATTTGGTTCGCCTCGTGGACGACATGCCCAAGATATCGCTGTCTTCTTGCGTTAGCGGACGCGTGCCGAAGCAGCCTCTCGTGTGTAGCCTCAATGCCAATGTAGCGATAGAGGCGGTGCTGAACCCTGCCAGCGATATTCAAGGCACTGTCGACCATCTTCTGCTCATGAAGAAGCTTCTGAACCTCTCTTCTGCAGAGCTTTATTGTGAGATAATTAGAGCTGGCTTCATGGGGCTGGCCAACGGCAGCAACGAGGACCTAAAGTGGGCCGCTTTCACATTTCTCAAGGTCCCGCAACTGCTGTTGAAAATACACAGCGCTCGAAAGGATGACCGGCAGTGGGAAGAGGAGCTGGAAGCTGGACTGATGCAGCTGCTCAACTACTCTCCATTGCTTGATCTTACTGACTCAAAGTGTCACTGTGATTGCCTTCAATACCTTTTGAACGAGCTCCAAAAAGCTGAGCTATTGACTGAAACACAGGCGAAGGCACTCATGCATCGAAGACAGACGAACACACAGAAGCAGAACCTACAACGACCTGATCAGCAGACTCCGCAAGCAGGAGCTACACTGATTCTTCGTGCTGAACCCACAGTTACTAGCATCCTGAAGACACTCGACTCGGACTATTCAAAGAATCAAGAGGGTCTGCTGGGCATCCTGTGTCACATCATATCAGGAAAGAGCTTTGAGCTTATCCTCTCTGCTGCTGCAGCTACCGGCAAACTGAGCAGCTTTGTGAAGAAGCTGATAAAGTTCAATGAATATAACAAACAGAGTAGCGGAGAAGCAACTAAGAATGCACAAACAAGAGCACTGTTATTCGACATTACATTCTTGATGCTGTGTCACATTGCACAACATTATGGTATCCATTCTATGACCTTCAGTGAAGAGACAAGGGACTCTTTCTTTGCTGCTTGGGTGCCAGAATGCCTTGCTGAAGGTGGAAGGTACAACTGTCCAGATAAGATGCTAGCAGGATGTGATCCCACTAAGGTCGATTTGCTGTTGGAACAGTTCATGAGCAACAGCCCAGATTTCAAGAGCAATCAAGCTAAGTGGCATGAAGTGTGTGTAAATGTACCTATGGCAATCAAGGAGATATTGATAGCATGGGAACATGGTGCAATCTCGACTGACACTGTCAAGATGATTCTAGACAATGTCAAAAGCCGCATGTGCTGCCTTCCTGTGTGCATATCTGCTTGGCTGTGCAGCTACATCACTGTTTTGCACCACGAAGAACGGTTAAAGCCAATGAACATGCTTCAACAGTTTATGACTCCACTTGCTAGTGATACCATTGTGAGCACGGAACCAGGTGGCGAGCGCTCAGGTGCACAGGAACAATCCCTCCAACAGAACCCCTCTTACAAGGAGCGCTCAACACTGATGGCAAACATAATCAAAAAGATGATGTATGATTTGCACCCACCCCAGCATATTCAAGTGATATCACATAGCCTGACAGCCAAGACTCCCTTGTGGGAAGTTATGGATCAGGTATTCAGCATGGCTCATTCGAGGGGCTGGATTGATTGGCGTGCAATTCACAGCTTGGACACGCTTATGTGCGTTGGTGGTCCCCAGTGGTTCACTGACACTTTAGTGAGACAGGCTTTGAAGCATGATCACCTTGAAGACCTTCATCGTGCCATTGACCTTTCTTTTGGCCTCTTTCATGTAGACATTGAGCAATGTGCACTTGCTCTTTTGACTCAAGTGCTCCCGAACTACCTCCTGTGGGAAACACGACAAGACTTTCTCACTGAGCCCAGAGGCTCTGCTTTGGCAAGGCTTGTGGTTCTCAGCACATTTGCTGCGCTGCAGGCCAGAACAAACTCGCCTACATTGGGCATGCAGAGGGGCGGTCGCAAACGGCCTTACTGGGACATGGAACTTGAAGAGGCCATGGACGAATCCAAGCGAATGCGGCCCAGCAAGATAAGGCGGGGCCTCAATGACTCTGAGCTTCTGGATGACACACCGTTTGCATTGCAGTGCCACTCTGAAGAAAACTACCGCTCCCTGGATCCTTTGAGCAAGGCAGTGGCTGACACGATGAGACTGTTGATGGCTATAGCCTCAGACTCTGTTATCAGCCAGCGGTCAGTGTTCCCACTTCTTTTGTTTGAGCAGGTTGTGCTGTGTGCAGGTGAAGAGGCACACCGTGTGCTCCAGTTTGCCCCGTTGGGCCTCGTACCACAGCTGGTGCGAAGCATGCCTCTTTTGATGTCCCACCAGCTGATTCTAGCCCTGAGCAGTTTGCAGACATCCAGAGCACGCAAGGTGACTGCCAGGGCCACCTGCCAGTTGCAGATTGCTCGGTCACTGAGCAGCACTCACCTTACTTGATGGAAAGGTAGATCTCCGTTGCAGTATTGGTCTTCAAGTGTGGGGACCAAGGCCCTGTTTACACAGTAGGAACTGGCTTTTGCAGTTCTCTTCCCTCATTACAGATATCATAATGCAAGGATGAGCTGCTCTGGCAAATGTAAAGCTGAAACCATGCAGTGTTTGATGCGGTTGAAGGAACATGGGGGCACCTTGGTTTTTAATGTGTTCCAAAACTCGTTCTCATCTGCATATGAGCTTTGTTAAAAAGTTAGCACAAGTTTTTTATGCAAGGTTACCATTCCTCTTTTCAGTTCGTTATCTGAATAGGTTAGAAATGGTATTGATGCAGGCTGGCATGGTGCTTTCTAATTAAGCAACAACAGCTTGGGAGCAGATAATTGTAAATTTGATATTTTTTAATGTACGCTACTTTACCATTCCTTTTTCCAGTTCATTATCTGAATAGGTTAGAAATGGTATTGATGCAGGCTGGCATGGTACTTTCTAAGTAAGCAGCAACAGCTTGGGAGCAGATAATTGTAAATTTGATATTTTTTCATGTACGCTACTTTGGTATGTGTAATCTTAAGGTGTGAGCGAAGTGATGTCCTTGTATCTTTCCACTGAAAGAGTTGAAAGCTTTTGTCCTTGCTGTAATCATGTCACATGTTTACACAATAATGAAATCAGATTTGTCAGTCCTGAATAAAACCATGTAATGTAACTACATGTGAACGACCATATGAAACTGCCTTTTTTGTTTATATAGCATTCTTGACTTGTTACTGTAGATTTAAGCAACAGTGATGCTACAACATAGACACAAACCAACAAACAAATGATTTGGTAGAAGCTTGTTTACTTGCTTATTATACAAGCCATTACTATGATAAACTACATCAAAGGAAAGAAGAAAGAAACTGAAGCGACTGAATGAATACTTTATATTGGTTAAACTACTTTCAATTAAATTTCTAAATAGGCTTGCACAATTGTAGGTGATGTGCTCCCTAAGAAGAGCACTTGACTGTAAAAGCAAGCCCTGTACAAAAAGGCAATGTAAGTACCATCAGTTGGCCATAGCCCAGAGGTGTATGTACAGTGCTCAGCTATTGAAACAGGATGTTCGTAGCGCATGACTGCTGGCGCAGACACCGAGCTGACACTTTGGATGCATTGTGATATACGATGAAAACGAGAGCCTTTATGACACACTGTGGTTGCATTTGATCTCATAACAATCATCCAGCACTCACTGGTGGACAAGCACTCACCAGTGGAACAAAACAGTGGTAGCAGCCATGCATTGTGAGTATCATGTTTTGATCACTGAGCACTGTACATTCATTGTAATAGTAAGCTAGTGGACTATATGTACATGTTACATAGAGACAGAATGATGCATTTGAGAGCAGGTAGAGTCTCTCACACACATTTGTTCTTATTGTGATCTGTACGAGAGTCAGCATGACAAGTGCACACAAGGCTGGAATGTGTTGAGGCAAGCACTGTTAGTGGTACATTTTGATAGTGGCTAAAGCATTCTAATAGCATACAAGGTGGTACCAAAAAGTTTCGAGACTGGCCTTGTTCTGAAGAAAGTAATTTATTTATGCACATTCAAACACTGTCACCTTCATAATATTTCCCTTGCGGAGCAATACAGTACTTCTGGTGTTGTTGCTATTTTCCGAATATTTACTGGAGGTATCTTTTCCTATATGAGTTCAGCACCTTTTTTGAGCTATGCTTGATTTCAGGAATCATGTCAGAACAGTGACCTTTGAGCTAGGTTATGAATTTTGGGAAGAGCAAAATATGTGGGACCAAAACTTGACGAATGACCTGTTTTTCACGCCGACGATCATCACTAAGGTTGAAACTTAGGTGTACACGTACAACCTTGAGAGGAAGCAACAGTTGAAGTGGAAAAGCCCAACATCTCCATGACCAAAGAAAGGCTGGGCATGTGCGCAGCTTGACAAAGTGCATGCTCATTGCCTGTTTTGGCATTGGTGGTATTGTGCATCATAAATTTGTCCTGAATAGCCAGACTATGAGCAGCAAGTTTTATTGACATATCTTAGGGCTTCTGAGTGAGGACGTTCGGCAAAAACAGCCTGATCTGGCGCAGATGAGGAGCTGGGTGCTGCATGAAGACAATGTACCCTGTCGCAGATCACACACACGCGTCTCGCCGGAAACGTGGTTTTGCTTCCATATTCACCCTACTCATCAGATTTGGTGCGTGCTTATTTCGCTCTCTTCTCAAAATCAGAAAATTTCGGCAGAACCCATCTTACGACAGATGTTGACTTTAATGCAATTAGCATTGAAGCAATTTAGTGAAATTCTATAGTACGACCACCAAAACACTTCATGTATGATACATGTATGCAGCCTGGCTACTCTCTTGACACACTGTGCCATCTGGCAGCACCATTGAAAAGTTCTTATATGGTGCATGTGTGAGTATATATATATTCAGAGAAGATTGTCTGAATATATATGACGAGGATCTAGTACCACCCAACAATGGAGAAATTTCAAGGTTTTTGTTGATGAGGAACGACACAGACCCAGTGGCATGTACCCAGTGGCCCCAAGTTGGCACCAGAGAGGTTCATTGATGTGAGGCACATACCCGTTGAAGAAAATTACTGAAGTTTGGCACATACCCTGTTGCACGTACCCAGTGATGCAAATTAATGTCAAAGAGGTTTTTTTAAGGTTCATATGACTCATACCCAATTGCACATTGTTGCCAGTTGCCACATTGACGTTAAAGGGACCCTGAAACGATTTTGACGATATTGTACAAACATACTGTGTCGTTAGAGTAGATCCCTCTGATCATTAATTGACGCATCTAAGTGCTCCGCTTAAGCGTGTAATTTATTATAAGGTTTTAAAAATGTACATCGGTGCCGATCGCAGCACACTGCTCGGCAGAATTTTCAGCCGCCCCTACCCATATTATGTATGTCACCCAATTGACGTCACTGGGCGAGCTATCCGATTGGCTGCCCAGGGCACGCGTCATCGATAATTTTTCCACCTTTATGGTGCACAAATGATGTTCGTAATAGTTGGAATGTTAGTTAATTTGTTTCTATAAAAAGAAAGTAACAGAAAGAGAGTGCACTAGAACAATATCTCACTACATTTAAGCACTTCCAGCACACAGCAAGCGTCAGCTGCTTGTGTTACAACGTGCTCCATTTCGACGAGAGCTCTGCGGTCAGAGTCGGTCTCAGTCTTTTCGCGAGCACTATGATTCGACTTTGTTGCGTTGTGGATTGCAAAAGTAGCGACTGGCAATATGTCAAGTTGCAACATCGTGTGCCGCTGCAAGGCAGCACACGAGCGGACTGGCAGCAGTGCATCAGACTGCCGCTATACGATCGGCGCCAGGATTTGTGCGTTTGAGGCCGTCACTTTATACCGGAAGATTACTAATGCAATAGTATTTTGCGAGTCTGGTATTAGGGTAAACGCAAGAGCAGTGGGACAGGGCCTGGCCGCTTGACCGTGCCGTTTAACAGGATGAGCAGAAGTGCAAATGTGAATGGTCTGCATGGTGCAGCCGCCTGGTAGCACAGAGCTCAACCACACACAGTAGCAGCAACAAAATGTAGTCTTCTTTGCTGCTGGTGTAAATTTTTGCAGGAGTGTAATCATTAACACATTGTTTTTGTAAATGTTTATTATATTTGACACTTGGTTAGAGCAATATTAGCTCTTTCTTTGGCTGGTTAAGCTCTGTGCCAACGTGTGGCTGGACCGTGGAGACCGATCAGGCAGCTCACGTATGTCTACGCTAAAGTTCCTTCATCAGCTTGAATTTATGCCTCTAGCCATCCGTCGAAACGCCCAGCTAGCCTGTGGTTACCGGAATACCAGACATGTTCGGCGCTGCGACAGAATGCTCGCAACGCGCGCTGCTTCGATAGCTCTCGCTCGGGGTTGACTGGCGGAGAGTTTGGAGAGGCGTCGCATGCTTGTTCCTAGAGAACCGGAAGTCGACGACACGACGGGCCATCATGACGCAGAGCCAGTGAAGGCGGAGCTTAGCCCTGATCACTCTGCGAACGAGTTGAGGAGAAAATGCATGACTATGGAGGATGGTAACTTGCAATCGTTTGTAGTTCTCTTAATATGAGACGTTTCACACAAATTTTGGTGCAAATGATTAACTTTAGCTGTACACTACGCATCTACAAAATTTGTCAGAACAGTTTCACGGGCCTTTTAAAGGGCAACTCCGGCGATATTTCGATGTTCACGGATCTTAATGAAAATTTGAATATACGTTCTCTTTTGTGCTCTGATTATCTGTGGCGAACAATATGGCTGCAAGTCGTTTAGTTTTCCTGAGAATTAATTTTAATGATTGGTTGCGTTCTCGACTCATGACTTTCTACTGGTCACCCTGTGTTTGTGACGTCGGAGACTACCACTGTCGCTGAAACCGCCGCTGTTTGGTTAAGAAATTCTGTACAAGTTCCCTGTGTCGTCAGGAGGCTCATCGCATCACTTCTTTGGCGTTAGCGCCACGTTTACTGTGTATTTAGCACGCATTCTGTGTGTTTACATTGTGGTAGTGTAGGATCTGACGTAATCGAATCATCGCGACGTCACACGAAGCATCTACACGTTTCGGTTTTGGTATCTTGTTTATTGATTATTTAAAATTATTGATGAATTTATAAGCAAATTGAGCCACCCTCTCGGTGACAGGACTGTCAATGCCATCTGAAAATGACAGTACCCTAATATGGTTAGAAAAACGCCAGAGTTACCCTTTAAGGAGGTTCATTGAACAGCAGCACCTTGCCAGTGAACAAAGTTGTTCCGACAGTGGTTTCGAACCCTGTTCCCTCAGCATGACAGAAAACTGTGCTACCCAATAGACTATAAAGTACTTAGTGATCTGAGTTGGCGGGAAATAGAGAAATAGATGGATAGATAGTCAGCCCCCAGACAGTTTGTGATGTACCCTAAGCATGCTGATCGCATTAAAACCCAGCCCAGTGGTCGCCATTTTGACACAATAGCTGAAATCGAGCACAAATCACTGAGGTACCTTATTTGTCAATAAAAAAAAATGTAATTCTTTACATGCAAAATACAGTAATTGCCATTTGGGCCTTTAGCTGTTATAGCTAGTTACTGGCCCCTACAGGTACAACATGCACAGTACTGCAAACTACAAACAAAACACACACCACAAGGACGTGTAATCGTCTGTCACACATACTAATATGTACATGCAGGAAAGAATACTTCCATTAAAATTTGAAAAGTGGCAGGAATACTGGAAGGACTGTATTGCTGTGCAAGGGGACTAAGGACTGTATTGCTGTGCAAGGGGACTATTTCAATAGTGACAGTGTCTTAATGCACACAAATTACTTTTCTTTCAAAACAGAGCCAGTCTCAAAGCTTTCTGATGCTGCCTCGTACTGGGGAAGTTATGTGACCCACAACTGACCAGAATACCTTAGAAGACCACGTTGGTAATTAGAAGATCTCATTATGTGCTAGTGAAATTCTAAGAGATAAGTGGTTAACCCAAAACTTCTAATTTTAAACTCACAAAGGAAGCTAAACTGAAATAGGAGAAGCTATGCTCACTGCAACATTTAGTAAATGACAAAGTATGTACACATCGCAACCATAATCCACTGGCAGTACTTTAGATTTAAAGAAACACACTAGCCTTTCATCATCCAAAATTTAATCTTTCTTCGCACTTGTAATATAGTTATAGCGCTTGCAGTGAAGAATTAACTAGCACATCTAAATTCTTTGTATAAATATTAGTGTACAGGTTCTTTTTATTGCTGTACAGGAAAAGTTTAGAAATATGGGTTTGCAGTGAACTTGAACATAAAAAAGAACCTGGACAAATTAGCAATAACAAATAAATATGCTGTCTAAAGGACAGGGACTTGCATTTTGTTTTCTTTATCAGTATACAATAAAAATTCCAAATGCATTATGTTGATTAATTAATTAGTCTGTAATCAGAGGACAGAAGAATGTTGCCTGATAACATATATATCCCTGTCTCTGGCAACCTCATGTACTTATGTTTACTTAAATGAACTTTTTTTTGAGAGCCCTTAATATTTGCTCAGTGACGTTTTGCTTTACTGCAGTTGCAGGCTTGAAGCAGTTAGCACAGACACTTTGTGTAAATATAACACCAGTGTGTTGTCATCAGTCCTTGTGGTTGTAGTCCCAGATATGTTTTCCATGGCCTCCTCTTCTGTCTGCCCACACAACCACAGATTTGACACGGGGGCCGTCAGCCAGCTCCAGCCTTCCAGTGAAATGTTGGTCATTGCCTTTCCTGTAGCCAAAGCGGTGCTGTCCGTGTGCAGAAACTTCTGCAAAACTTTGATGATCGAACAAAAAAATTTTTTTTTAAATGCTTGTGATTGAACATAAGCGTATTTGCACGATTACAACGACAACTTTGTAATGCTGATCTTGCACAGTGCTCGGGATCATGCTGCGATTGCAACTTGATTTTTTTTTCCTAATTCACTAGGCTTTGCTACTAAACTCCTCAGCGAGATGGGAAAGCCGGCCCATCTGCCTAAGCTTCCCCACGCTACTCAAGTGCCAAAGGTGAAGCACGGTGCGACGGCTGCAGGAGCTTGATTTCGGCGAATTCTCTTGTCTATTTATTTAAACGGATGTACGTGACGGATAGAACTAATGGAAGGCTTTACTATATTTATGCATAGGTACGTGCGTAACGGGCCATATGAGCGACATTTTCCTATAAAGCTAAATATTGAAGTTATATCGGCTCCGTAGCTGTGTTGTCTTTAAGAGAAGACCATACAGTACGTAATGGGCATTGTGCCACTGCGCAAATGCGTTTTGTTGAATTCTGGTACACGACATCCCGCACGAATACCTGCAACCAGCTTGTATTCATTATGTATTGTTAAAGAAAAAAAAAAGGAGTTGAGAGCCATCGAGCTTCTTTGGATTTTCCCTTGAATCACGCGTATCAGTAAGTGGATTGGCAGAAAATGCGCACTGCCAGTAGCTTTCATTCCTCTTGATCGTTATTTCATTCATTAGTATGTGCAAGCCGTGAATTCTCGAGGGAAATGTTTTCATCCCTACACGAATTGTAGGTTTGATATGATGGTGCGAATGTAATCTTACGTAACAAATTTATCACCTGAAAAATTTGGATGCTCCTGTGTCCTCTCTTCGATCGCTCGAAGTACTGTGTGCACCTCCGTGAATGATGTCTGCATCGCGAATCAGCTGGACACCCGACATGGCGGCAAGTTCCGACGCAGCCGCCGGCGTTGGGTCTGTGTGCAGTAGCTTCATTTCATCGGAGTCACGGCTCGGACCTCGCTCGACATTTGTCGAATTCGGTGGGTCTCGACGCAATCCGACGGAGGCGAGCTCGCCGTCACTTTCAATTAGAAGTGTAAAGCCTTCCACTGTGTCGTTCAGCGCACGGGAGCTTGCGCTTTGGTTTGCCGGATCCACTGCGTCCTTGCTTGCGTCACTGTAGTTTAAACGGTCAGTGCCCGTTATCGATTCGTAGTCAGATCCGACATCATTAGCGGCTGCTTTTTCTAAGGTCGAGCTGGCGTCGATTTTCGCCAGGCCTCCTTTCTGTGCCGGTGCATCAGGGCTTGCGAGATTACTTTCTCGACGGCCCAGTTCTTGCGAATCCTCGTCGCTGACGTCTTCGGGGTACGAGTCGTGGTGGTAGTCTTCTTCGGCGTGGTATTCCGGCGAATAGTCGTAGTAATCCTCTCGCGACTCACGACTCGTCGGTTCTTCGGGCGGCCGGTGCACTTGACGAGTGCGTTTCACGGCAGGCTGCCTCGTCTGCTGTTCCCGCTCTTCGCTCCCGACGACGGGCTCCAAGCCGTACACTCGCGGTCGAACCACGGACGAGTCGGTCATGTGGTCCTCCAGCCTCCGCTGGTCTGGTTCGCAGGTGCGCCGCCGTGCTCCGACAGTGCGGCACTTGCTTCGTCGGGGCCACTTCACGTCTGCTGCCAGCTTGCGCTGTCTTGGTTGGAAAAGGTTTATCTTCGGCCGTTTTTTCCTGCGCCGCATTCTCCGGGGCTTGGAGCTGTTTGAGCTTCCTTGTCCTAATATAGCGCCGTCATCACGTTTTGTTGCGGCGTCAACTCGGTGGGCTGAGTCGTGACCTGTTCTCGTCTCACTGGTTCTGGTTGCCCCTGGAAACTTGGAGAGCCGCGTTGTTGCGGTTAGCTTGATAGTAGCTGGTCTGCCGCGAAGCAGTCTTGGCCTCTTCGGGGCTGTTGAGGCGATCACCGACGAAGATTGCCCGCTAAAAGTGTTCCCTGCGCTCTTAGATCCAACGCTGGGCTCTGCCGCTAGGACCTTGTAACCGTATACCCTCGACTGATTCAAAGGTACTCGGCTGGCCAATGCGCTCGCGCTGCCGTTATCTGACGCTAGTGGACTCGCGTTTAGTAACAAACGCTTCGACACAGCACTTGGTATAGCACGGCCCGGTCCACGGGCAAATGCAGCGACGTCATCGGGTACTACACGTACTCTGGAGCCTTCCACAACTGACCGGGAAGTCCCCTTTTGGCACGACGGCGTGACGGTTGGCGTATGTACGCGGTTTTCAGGTGATGAAACGTCGGAAGCATTTGTCAGGCCATTGATCACCGCGAGCTCGAGCTGGGACGACACACCGTTCGTGGAGTTGGTGGGCTTTAGCTGCTTGTCAATGGCGTCGACGAACCTATTGGTGTCCGCGAGTAACATTTTCCAGGCTGGATCTTCATGGTATGAAAACCTGACAGACCTAGCGGGCTTAACGGCTGGTCTCTTCGTTGAACCAGCTGGAGTGCGGATTCTTGCTTTTTCTCGATTTCGCAGTGGTTCCACGTGCAGATTCCAACCCAGTTTGCTGCTAATGTCGGCCGATACAATGACTGGATATTCTTTGGAAGCTTCTCCAAAAGCTGATTGATGTAGATCGTCGAGAGGAAATGTCTGTATTGCTGTCAGCACCGTGCAGACTGCTGGTAGCTGCGAATAACGAACCAAAACGCACACTTTACAGCTGCTATATTAGTGTTTTGTTTGCAAATATACAAACAAAACACAAACCCTGTGCTCCGCACACGAGTTTTTTTACTGTTTAATTGCAGCATGTGCACGTTACTGTTTGCACCGTAACGTGCACGTGCTTGCGCGCTGAAGGCCTTAGGCGAAACGCATCCGACACACACGCACACGCACGCACGCACGCACACACACCTGGCGCTTTTGTCCTTTCAGATGCGCTACGCCTAAGGCCTTCAGTATGCCGTGCCAACAAGCCCAACACGCAATCTTTGTGGGTTACTACGGCTGTTCAGCGATCCACTTCCGTGGCACGCCTCGTATGTCCCTGAGCAATGCACTCACAATTCACAAAGTGACAGGTCACAAACGTAGCGTCCGTTTTCAGCATTGTTGTGTTTCGTGCTACACATAACCATTGCACGCTTCTAGTCGAGCGACGAAAGCGCGCTGCCACATGCATTTTTCGCACATGCATACCACTCGCCGTGATTCTTCGCATAAACGAATTATATGAGGTGCCGCGGTGCAAGTCTGTTTCTCCAGGATCTTTCGCTTGTGGAATTCCAGTGAATGGACGCTTTAGCTCGGTGCCAACTCCGGTATACCTGATGCTCGTACAACCACTGATCGAGTAAAATTTGTTGACTTAGCGGCTAGGGCTCTGCGCTGCTAAGCACGAGATCGCGGGATCGAATCCCGGCCGCGGCGGCCGCATTTCGATGGAGGCGAAATGCAAAAACGCCCGTGTACCGTGAGTTGGGTGCACCTTGAAGAATCCCAAGTGGTCATAATTAATCCGGAGTCCTCACTACGGCGTGCCTCATAATCATATCGAGGTTTTGGCACGTAAATCCCATAAATTCAGTTCAACAGCGTGCTACCAGAGCCCAAAGCTGTCGTTTATCATACAGTTTTCTTGCATAAGAAAGTCATTCACTACTAAGCCTTCATATTGAGTGTATCCTCAATTTCCAGCCGCCATTAGCAGCAGAATAGCAGTCAAACAAGAATACTTAATTAGGTGCTTCCAACGAAAACGTTCCAATATGCACCCCCCCCCCTTTTTTTTTTTAATTTTCTTCTCAACGTAGCATGCATTGAGCTCGGCGTATTTTTCCAGTGTACTACAGGGAAACCTTTTCAACAACTTGGCACGACAGTGATTGTCTCCGCGAAGCCTCAAACGCAGAGCCCTGCGTACGCACCAGCATGTCGAACGGTTGAGGCGACGTCGACGACCACGCGGAGCTGCTGCACACACGCTGCAGGTCCGTGCGATTCGGCCCAACGTGGAAGACGTGTCTCATGCGGACAGTTCGCCGCCACTGAAGGCGTCTCGGCTGACCTGCTTCCCCGTCCAACCACACAATTCTTCGTAAGCGCGACAGTGGCTACACTTGGATCCTTTGTTCTGGAAGGCGAAGCCACAATTCCGTGACGGTCTTCGATTCGGCACCACTCGCTGCTCAGCCCACCAGACAATGCGGAACGACGGTCATTTACGTGCAACTTGCGGTAAAAGTGAAGCAAACGAAGTACAAGTACAAACGAACAACATTTTCTTTTTTTTTGCTCTCCACAAAAGGCTGCTCCACTCGGCGAGTTTTGCAAAGAGCTTCGCCTACGTGCTCCGTGGGCTGCGCGAAGCGCACGCGTCTTCCGCAATTATGTTCGTGTTTTAAACGTCCTGTCTGTTGAAGAGTCGGATGACTCACGCTTTTTCTCAGTGGAGTTCATCCCGAGAATTCCTAAAGATCTAAGAAAGTGAGTAAGCACTAAAGGCCCCGTCACAATTGGGACCAGTAATAAGCGTTTATTCTTTAACAATTTTGTCAGTGGAAGAGAAATGAAGGTGAAAGTTTAATTGCTTGAATTTCGTACCGACACCTCCACGCCGGTACGTCACGTGACGTCACGGATTTCAGAGTTTCAGAGCGTTGGCTCAGTTAGCTCCTTTTCAGACTGTTCGTTTTTTGCAACCTTTGCCTAAGCAGGCGATCGATCATTTCGTGCTACTTGTAGAGTACTTGTACCAAGTTTGGTTAGCACGCTGTGATGCAGTTTTCGGGGGGCGGGCGCCGGGCCTTCACGAAGCGCTTGCAAAAGCACGGAACGAGGTCTGGTTCCATCCCACCTGGGAGCGGCATCGCTTAGGCGACAAGTTTCTCAAAGTATGGGCTCGCACTACCGTGATCTTTGACGAGTCAGGTGGAAAGCTCCCTGTTAAGTTGTGATGCATGCATCTAAGGTCTCCCGACTTAGCCGTATGCGCCATTCGAGACACGTGTTTTTGCTCGTTTTAATGGAACCCAGAACCGGTCGTGGCGCACCCTCGTGCGGTCGCGTTGCACCGCGGATGGCTTTGGTGGTCTCCATGGTACTCCATGGTTGTTTGTCCTGACCTCTTCTGTGTTATCGTTCATCGCTCAAAGTGTCGCCAAGACGAACTCTGATGCGACGATCATTGAGGAACGTATGTATGAAGTGCAAGAGATGACCCGTGACGCCTATAACTTGTAACTGGCCGATGGTGGCTCTTTGAGACACGTAGTCGTAAGCCTTAGAAACATCCATGAAAACAGCAAGTGTCGACAGGCTATCCGCACTGCAATGTTCTATGTGGCTTAGCAGGTCCAGCACATTGTCTTGAGCGCTTAGACGCTGCCGAAACCCAGTCATGCACGATGGTAGTTTTCGACCCTGCTCGGCATACCAAGTGAGTCTTGTGCACGCCATCTTCTCCATTAGCTTCGCTGCACACGAGGTCAGTGATGCCGGTCTGTACGAGTCCAGAGCTGCAGCATTCTCTCCAGGCTTCAGAACCGGTACCACCCATGCTACCTTCCATAAATGTGGGATAGCCCCACTGGCCCAGACTTGGTTAAAAAATGCCAACAAATCACGCCGTCTCTCAACCGGTAGGTTAGTCAGCATCTGATTACTGATAAGGTCAGGTCCCACCGCACAGCGACGTAGGAGGCTGCTCATAGCTAGTTCCAGCTCTCCGAGTGTGAAAGGAGCATCCATTAGAGACGACGATAGCGGCGGAGGCGGGTTGTTTGTGCCGGCTGACCTGCCGGAAGAGTATATTTCAGCGAAGGCATTCGCAAGACAAGCGAGTGTCTTGCCTAACTTCAATGCTAGGGCTTCAAATGGCTTGTTTGGTCGAAAGTTTCCAGCAAGGTTATTAACGACCCACCATATCCTTGGAACTGGCGTGAAGACCGATAGGCTTGCACAAAATGATGCCCACTGATCTCTCCTTAGTTTCCTTATATAACGTCGAATCACTGCGTTAATCCTGTTATATATAGTCTTCATTGGTGGGTCGCCCTTCGTCCTCATCAGCCTCTGTTCCGCTCTTCTACGGGCAGCGCATAGGTTTTTGAGCTTTAGATACAGAACGGGGAAGTGGTCGGGTAGCTTCAGCTTAGCGGTAGCCAATCTCTTGCTACGTAGCATGTCCGCGAACAGGTCTCCAGATGATTCGATTAGGCCGTCCCTGTACGTATCCCAATGCGTCACAGGACAGGATCTTCGGCCGTTGGTTCTATATCCAGCAATGTTAACGAAGACAGGAAAATGATCACTGCCCATTCTATCTTTACTAGTCGTTGACGATGCGAGGATGTCCGTTGAGTGTAACGTCAAGTCAATGACACTGTAAGAGGCCGGTGGTCGAAAAAACGTTGGCTGTTTGTCATTTGCCACACTGAGTCCCTCGGTGTTTAAAGCACTAACAATTTGCTTTCCACGTGCATCAGTCGCCTTGTCGCCCCAGAGAGTATGGTGCGCGTTGAAGTTCCCACATATAATCCTCGGAGCTGGGCAGCGGCTGCAGAGGTCTCTCATAATTTCTCCCATCGAGACCTTCAGGCGAGAGCTCACATACACGGACGCCACGCTGAGGCTTCGGTTTCCCAGCCGCACTTGTACAGCAGTGACTTCCAAAGCACTGCTGCAAAGGTCTTGTACTGGTAGAACGTAATGTGGTATTTCACGTCTCACCTATAGCATGGCGCTTCCGTTCGGAAATGTCGGAATACTTTGGTTTCCATGTGCGACATAACCAGCAATTGATCTGGAACTTGGAATACCAGCCTCGGACAGGGCCAATATTGGCACAGGCATGTTGCGTAAGAAAAGCGACAGTTCAGGTAAATGGCATGCAAGACCCGCACAGTTCCATTGCATAATAAGTGGCACCTGTGGACTAGATGGTGAACATTGTGTCCTGACCGCATCCATATTGCTAGGTGCTTTAAAAGAGGCAGAGCTTAGAATCACTGACTCGAGAGCCAGGACTACTTCGAGCATTTCCTTCATCGAGCTCGCCGGCATCTTCTCTATGTGTGATCGCAAGGCCTTGAAGAGAGCACGTAGCACCTGCTGACAGTCCTCCTGTTGTGTGTTTTCATCGCAACGCGATTGGGGTCGCTGCAGTACAGACACATAGACTCGCTGTTCCGGCTGTTCAGCAGTCTTCTAGTCTACGGGGTCTCTGTTCATTGATTTGACTGCTTTAGCCGGTCCGCTGCGCGATGGCACCACTGTGTCCTGGATTCCTGGAGAAGGCTTCAGGCTTGGAAAATCAGTTTCACTCTTTGAGCTCCATTTGATTTCGTCTGACTCTCTGTGACTTTCTGTCTTTTTCTTCGTCGTATTTTTCTCATCGTTTCTTGTTGGCCCCAAGATAAACGTTTTCTTACGCGTTATTGCCGCTGCCCGCGTAGGACACTTGCTATAACTAGCTGGATGACCACCTCTACAGTTTGCACATAGAAAGTTCTCGCTGCACGCGCATGTTTTGAAATCGCGCGGTCCTCCACATCTCTTGCACCGCTGCTCACGACGGCAGTACTTGGCCACATGTCCATAGCGCTGACACTTGAAGCACTGAGGTGGTGTCTCAACGTAGTCAATGGTGTCGTGTCTTGTGAAGCCCAAGTTGATCATCTCTGGACGGTCTTTATTTGGAGCGAACGTAAGAACCACGGAGCTGGTTCGCCTGGACTCCCAATCGGTTTCGGAAATTTGGACGCGTAGCGTGACTCTCCTTGCATGGTAAACAGCTTGTGGTTTTAGGTATAGCAACGGTTCCTCGTCAGTGTACCACTTCGGTACTCCTCTAATAATGCACGTGTTTTGCAGGTACGAACTGGGCACTCGTGCTGAGATTGCAGTCCCTGAGATTGACTTGCAGCTGAGAAGGGAATTCACATGCTCTTCTGTCTGTACATCTAGAAGCAGGGCTCCTTGAGCAGTAAATCGGCTCCTAATTGGCGATGCGCCAAGAATTTTTTCAATTTCAGTAGACAGAACAATGGGATTTACTTTTTTCAGGTCGGCTCCTTCTGTGGCAGGCGTAACAATCACTGGGATTCCGACGGTCCTCTTCTTGCGGTGACGCACAAGCCTGAAGCCTTCATCGTCCAGATCTGTGATGTCAGCTATGTCACAATCGTCAATAAGCGTAGACTCGTCGTCTGTTTCTGTAGCCTTGTATCGCTTACAGTCACGGTTGCTCTCAGGGTCAGTCGGTGGCCTCTGGCCCGGTGTCAGGTCAGGCGTAGTCGTGACGGAGCTCTCGCCGCTACCAGATGGGACTCTTCTGCAGGCTCCTATCGAAGCGACGGGAGGCGAAGGTCCCCCCGGCCTCCGGTAGGGAAGGTACCTTGGCGAGTCGTCCGACGTCTTCGACAAATCTGTTTGACAAAACGTCGAAAAAAATTCAAAAACACTAGGGAGCGATAGAGCAGTGCGACTGTGTCGAACCAAACTACTACTTCTTCCTGCTTTCTTTGCCCAGTGCACCTCACTACTAAGGGACCATGATCTTTTTCAACAGTGGTGCATGACCCTCGAATGCCAGTGTCTCAATGGTTGCGCATCTTGACGATACCAGGTTCATTGCGTCTTTACCTTTCTAAATTATACTACTTTGCTTCTTGTATAGTTTTTTTTGGATGATGAGGTCTTGGACAATGTTTTTTCTATCATCATCATCATCATCACCACCACCAGCCTGGTTACGCCCACTGCAGGGCAAAGGCCTCTCCCCACGCCTCTCCCATACTTCTCCAACAACCCCGGTCATGTACTAATTGTGGCCATGTCGTCTCTGCAAATTTCTTAATCTCATCCGCCCACCTAACTTTCTGCCGCCCCCTGCTACGCTTCCCTTCCCTTGGAATCCAGTCCGTAACCCTTAATGACCATCGGTTATCTTCCCTCCTCATTACATGTCCTGCCCATGCCCATTTCTTTTTCTTGATTTCAACTAAGATGTCATTAACTCGCGTTTGTTCCCTCACCCAATCTGCTCTTTTCTTATCCCTTAACGTTACACCTATCATTCTTCTTTTCATAGCTCGTTGCGTCGTCCTCAATTTGAGTAGAACCCTTTTCGTAAGCCTCCAGGTTTCTGCCCCGTAGGTGAGTACTGGTAAGACACAGCTGTTATACACTTTTCTCTTGAGGGATAATGGCAACCTGCTGTTCATGATCTGAGAATGCCTGCCAAACGCATCCCAGCCCATTCTTATTCTTCTGATTATTTCCGTACTCATGATCCGGATCCGCCGTCACTACCTGCCCTAAGTAGATGCATTCCCTTACCACTTCCAGTGCCTCGCTACCTATTGTAAATTGCTGCTCTCTTCCGAGACTGTTAAACATTAGTTTTCTGCAGATTAATTTTTAGACCCACTCTTCTACTTTGCCTCTCCAGGTCAGTGAGCATGCATTGCAATTGGTCCCCTGAGTTACTAAGCAAGGCAATATCATCAGCGAATCGCAAGTTGCTAAGGTATTCTCCATTAACTTTTATCCCCAATTCTTCCCAATCCAGGTCTCTGAATACCTCCTGTAAACACGCTGTGAATAGCATTGGAGAGATCGTATCTCCCTGCCTGACGCCTTTCGTTATTGGGATTTTGTTGCTTTCTTTATGGAGGACTACGGTGGCTGTGGATATTTTTCAGTACTTTTACAAACGGCTCGTCTACACCCCGATTCCGTAATGCCTCCATGAGTGCCGAGGTTTCGACAGAATCAAACGCTTTCTCGTAATCAGTAAAAGCTATATATAAGGGTTGGTTATATTCCGTACATTTCTCTATCACCTGATTGATAGTGTAAATATGGTCAATTGTTGAGTAGCCTTTACGGAATCCTGCCTGGTCCTTTGGTTGACAGAAGTCCAAGGTGTTCCTGATTCTATTTGCGATTACCTTAGTAAATAGTTTGTAGGCAACTGACAGTAAGCTGATCGGTCTATAATTTTTCCAAGTCTTTGGCGTCCCCTTTCTTATGGATTAGGATTATGTTAGCGTTCTTCCAAGATTCCGGTACGCTCGAGGTCATGAGGCATTGCGTATACAGGGTGGCCAGTTTCTCTAGAACAATCTGCCCACCACCCTTCAACAAATCTGCTGTTACCAGATCCTCCCCAGCTGCCTTCCCCCTTTGCATATCTCCCAAGGCTTTCTTTACTTCTTCCGGCGTTACCTTTGGGATTTTGAATTCCTCTAGACTATTTTCTCTTCCATTATCGTCGTGGGTGCCACTGGTACTGTATAAATCTCTATAGAACTCCTCAGCCTGTGGGATTTTTTTCGATAGTTTTTTCTATATATATATTTAAAACATTCTTCTTGAATAGGCTGGTGTTGTGATCTTTCCAGAGGCAGTTGGCAAGCTGCTTCTTTCAATTGTGCATGTTTTCAAACCAAATATTAATACTAATGCAGATTGCTGTCCTTTAATATAAATAATGGGAAGCAACTGGACAGTGGACTTTCAGCTGTTCCGTTACTGGCTTTGTAACGAGAATTGCTTGCCCATACAACGAACTTGAATGAGACATACATACACTGTACTGCTCCCATAATAAAAGTTTATTGCACTCTGTGCAGGTACATTGCATTAGTATCCAGACGCAAAAAGAAGCTTAGTGGATGCAGCAATAAAAATATGATAAGGGAAAACTATAACTCCAATTAAATTGAGGTGAAGTCAACAAAACATGACAGTAAATATTGATCACCATACCACTAAACAGATCTATGCTGTCAAATCAAATTCAAACTAAATCAAAGCAGCCTATACGATAGTTTCCGGTGAAATTAAACATTTTATGTGTGGTTAAAAATAGTTAAATTGTGCATGATGAACACAAATAGCAACATCACCACCTGGAAAAACAGGTGTTCAGATAAACAGGATCGCGATGATGGACTGTGTGAAGCAGCAGTAGCACAATGAAAACATTGCAGAATTTTTGAAGTGTGGAAACTTCACATTTTCGTACTTATGGAGCAATGAACACGAGAAGAGCTCCCCAGCAAAAGTAACCAGTTAGTACAGAGCATCTTCAAACCTTAGATGTCAATACAAATAAATGGACAGGAATATTGCAATAAATACTCGCTTATAGATCTCAATGGCAGCAGCTAATCCACAGCATTCCCATATGAGAGAACTGGGCCACAGTATGAAATGCCCAGCCTCAGATAAAAAACATTTTCTTCTCCATCAGCTTTGCTATCTTAACAGCATCATCGAGAATAGATGTTGGCAGCATGGAACCACTGGAGCTGCTCCCAGAATCAGAGGAGTCAGTGCGAGCGTCTACATAGCACTTGGCCCGCTTTGTAGCATGGTGGGCATAGTAGACTGGTGTGGGAATGGACACCGAGCGAGAGCAGCGGGCATACGTGTGACAGAGACCATAGGTGAGCTTCTGAAGCGTGTCGGCTTTGAAATTGTTGTCATCCCAGAGCACATAGTAGTGGGCAGGGCGGCTGGTGCCTTGGATACCAAAGTGTGAGCAAAGAAAAAAGTCGAAGTCAACGGGGTGCGTGACAACCGTGTCAACGACAGTGCCTGGAGGCACATTGCCATGCTTTCCACTGCCTTCACTCCTATTCCTTGGCATGAAGCGAGTCTGATGTCTCTTCTGCACAGTGAGAAAGGTGATGCCAGGCTCATAGCCGGACTCCAGCTCTGTGCATGCGGCTCGCAAGGCAGCAAGTTCAAACTGCTGGACATGGCTAAACTGCCCCTCGCTGACTCCATCTCGATAGAAGATGATCTTTTCGGGCTTGACTTTGCTGTTGATTTGGTAAAAGCTTAGAAGAAGGTCCTTTGCAATGGTTTTCATGTCTTCAATGATTTCAATGCGTGCTTTTGCTACTGTGTTCTGCTTTTGGATGCGAAAAGTGGCAATGTAGCGGAATGCATGAGGGTCCACACTTGCAACAACAGCTGCAATGGAAGGCTTGTTCATTTCTGTTGGTGCTGGGTGAGTAACATCAGCGCCCATTATAATGACCGGGCGGCAGAAAACAATGGTCTTTACTTCGTTTGGAATTGTGTTGTTGATACCACCCAACTTTGCATTGACCTTCTGCAGGATGTTGACAATTGTTGCACGGTTGCATCTTTTTGTGATACTTTGGTCTGTTACACACTGTGTCACAATGCCAAGGTCAGTTTCGGCAACATTTTTTAGTGGACTGTAGAAGGGTGAACTTCTGCCACCGCCACCAAGGATAACAAAAACTATCTGAAGGTCTGGAAATTGTCTTTTCTGCTCAGAGAGCACCCACTTAGGATCGACATTGGGGTTGGAGTAAGTGATTTTTGCAGGTTCTTTCACAGTCATACCTAGCTGGCTGCCATACTGCCTCATCATGGACACAAAATTGTCAATTGCATGTTCAGGACAGAAGCGAGGGTTGCAAGTGGCCACTATAGTCCAGTCAGTCATACTGGCAGCTTTGATAAACTGCTTGTCCTGGAGCTCCCATGCGCCATTGGTAGGATGAGCCAGCTGTTGATCTTTGTAGACTACATCAGGTGCAGGCAGCACTCTGGCTGAAAGCGCCACCGGCTTCTCACTCATGCGGATGCCAAAGTGATCCAAGTAAGGCTTGTTTGCAGCAATGCAGCCTTTGACATCCTCTTCAATGTTTCGAAACCTCTCAGATGGAGGCACAGCTGCCTTTCTAACAACCATGCTGGTTTGGTTCTCATCCAGCTTGCGTTTGCAATGTTGGCCGGGAATCACCTCGCAAACTTCCACGGGAATGTAGTTTTTCTTGGAACCAACTTCAATACATGGAAGGTTTGGATAACGAAGTGGCCGGTACTTCTGAGCAAAGTACTGAGCAACGGTCATGGGAGGATCCCCAAAAGTGAGCCGACTTGCTGGAGCGGCAGTCAACTTTTCAATCACATACTTGCGGCGATAAGGCAAGTGGGTTGCATGCACTTTCAGCTTTTTCAGCTTTTTGTTCAGCTTGACGATCTGGACATCCTGCAGTTTGACAATTTGATTCATGTCCAAGTCACCTCTCCGGTCACCTAATATCTTGCCCATAAGACCCACTAGGGGCCCGGACTCAAAGAAAGCAGTTACCATTGTGTTGACATTCACAAAAGGTTTCCACTGTCCAGGTCGAAGGCTAGTCTGAAAGCCATGCCAGAGCTCAAGGCCACCACCAAGAGAAGCATTGCCTCGAGGTTGCCTGAAGAGAGACCTGCCCACAACTGCAAGATGTGTAGATGGACCATACCGCAGGATAATTTCCAAAGCCTGCACTACCGCTTTTGGAACTTCAGGTGTCTTCGAATGACCATTGTAAAGCTGTTGCATAAGACTTAGGTCTAACTGTGCTGCAAACTGTATCTTAACCACAAACTCGTCTGGCTTTAAGCTACCTTCTTCCTGCATAATGACAGTGAATGATTGCCTTTCAAAGCCAAGGGCACTTCTGGTATACATGTTCTTCTGGCCATCAAATGCAGGCAAGTTGCCTTTTAAATGCTTGGCATGTTGCTTCACCAGAAGCCCAAAAACACGACGCTTGCAATCCTTTGATATCACAGACTGCACACTCCCCCCTTGTTTGCGAATGCCTATGTCTACATCATAGTGGTACATGTTGCCTGTAGGCAGCACTACTTCAAAATGATTTGCAACTACATCAATGCGACGTCCAGCCGTCCCATAATCAGGACGACGGGGGAATTGCGAGTTGACAGCAGGCAGCACAACACGCAAGCCAGCTAGTTCCAGAGCACATGTAGCAGTGCTTCCATCTGGTGGTCGGTTTCCACTGGATCTCGGCATGTCAGGTGGAGTAGGCGGAGGTGTTTCAGGCGTCGCATACTCTGAAAAGATTGTTAGAAAATGTCAGAAGATATTAAGCAGTCTGCACTGCCCATTCTAAGAACAAAAGAAATTCTTATTAAAAACTTAAAAAAAAAGATAGCAAGGCACCAATGAAATGCAGCCATAATGAAATGGAAAATTGTCATCCACTTGTCTGCAGCACAAAACTCAAAATTATACCTTTCATGAACCTTCCTCCACTTCTGCAGAACTGATGTGCCAAAAACTTGCAAAATTTACTAATCACCTTTTGTACTCACTTATCATCATCATCAGCCTAGTTACGCCCACTGCAGGGCAAAGGCCTCTCCCATACTTCTCCAACTACCCCGGTCATGTACTAATTGTGGCCATGTTGTCCCTGCAAACGTCTTAATGTCATCTGCCCACCTAACTTTCTGCCGCACCCTACTACGCTTCCCTTCTCTTGGAATTCAGTCCGTAGCTCTTAGTGACCATCGGTTATCTTCCCTCCTCATTACATGTCCGGCCCATGCCCATTTCTTTTTCTTGATTTCAACTAAGATGTCGTTTACCCGCGTTTGTTGCCTCACCCAATCTGCTCTTTTCTTATCCCTTAACGTTACACCCATCATTCTTCTTTCCATAGCTCGTTGCGTTGTTCTCAATTTCAGCAGAACCCTTTTCGTAAGCCTCCAGGTTTCTGCCCCATATGTGAGTACTGGTAACACACAGCTGTTGTACACTTTCCTTTTGAGGGATAGTGGCAACCTACTGTTCATGATTTGAGAATGCCTGCCAAACGCACCCCAACCCATTCTTATTCTTCTGGTTATTTCAGTCTCATGATCCGGATCCGTGGTCACTACCTGCCCTAAGTAGATGTATTCCCTTACCACTTCCAGTGTTTCGCTACCTATCGTAAACTGCTGTTCTCTTCCGAGACTGTTAAACAGTACTTTAGTTTTCTGCAGATTAATTTTCAGACCCACCCTTCTGCTTTGCCTCTCCAGGTCAGTGAGCATGCATTGCAATTGGTCTCCCGAGTTACTAAGCAAGGCAATATCATCAGCGAATCGCAAGTTGCTAAGGTATTCTCCATCAACTTTTATCCCCAATTCTTCCCACTCCAGGCCTCTGAATACCTCCTGTAAACATGCTGTGAATAGCATTGGAGATATCGTATCTCCCTGTCTGACGCCTTTCTTTATAGGGATTTTGTTGCTTTCTTTGTGGAGGACTACGGTGGCTGTGGAGCCGCTATAGATATATTCCAGTATTTTTACATATGGCTCATCTACACCCTGATTCCGTAATGCCTCCATGACTGCTGAGGTTTCGACTGAATCAAACGCTTTCTCGTAATCAATGAAAGCTATATATAAGGGTTGGTTATATTCTGCACATTTCTCTATCACTACTCACTTATACGGTATCACAAATTCAAAAGTCACCTCAGTCCTCAGTTAGTGAACGTTTCAGATTTCTAATTCAGAAAGGAAAATTTTTTTACATGATTTCTTTCACGAGAGAGAGAGAGAGAGAGAGAGAGAGAGAGAGAGAGAGAGAGAGAGAGAGAGAGAGAGTTTTGTGCTATGCAATTGCTCACACACACTCGAGAGAGCTTTGGAGCAATCAGTGCACTATCGCGAGTAATATGTCGGGAACACAAGAGTATGTTCCAGGTACCCTCAAACTCCACTGTGGCAATATGTGGCAGGTGCTGTTGAAAACAGGGAAGGTAGGTATTGGTATTAACTGGTTGCCGATAATGATTATGACCCCTGTCCTCTAAAATCATCCCTCAACCTCCGCCATCCTTGTCTACGCTCCCACTTGCCTCTTCATTGGCAGTGGCAAATGTCACAGCCACTCTAGCCATTATTACTGCCATCTACCAATGAGATCATACTCAGGGTGTCTACCAAGTTGACATTTCCAAATTCCCTGAGTTTTCCATGTTTTCCCTGAGTTCCTTTGCAAAATTCCCTGAGTGATGCAAAACTATGTTTTATATCAAGACGGGCTGAAACCATATCGCTCGATGCTGTCACTCTCTAGTAAGCATATGAAAAAAATTAAAGAAGACAACTTAATGAAATTTGAATACTAAGGAGTAGTGTTTATGCTATTCAAAAAAGGAATAGAAGGGAGGGGTTAGTAAAATGTACAGCAAATAAAAAACCTTCGAAAAAAATCGCAAATCGAGTCGGACATTCTCAAATACAAATAAAAAGGAGATGCATACAGAAGCAAATATTGTCAAATATGAGCTATTTCTATCAAGTGATAGCAAGCTCAGTGGTATGAGGCCCGAACATTGTCACAATTGAGATTCTCTCTCAACAGCTCGTAAGTCAACCTAAACTGTCCTGACATACTCTCAGCCCGCGAACGACGCCTCAGTGTTGTTCACTGCTTTAAAGAGTTTATTTTGGTTTGGATGAGGGACACCCGCATGTCAGCTGGTGGCCAACACTGTTTTCTGAGCTCAAAACGGCGGCAGCACGCTTCCTTTCCCGTTCATTCCCCAATGCGTAGGTCCTTTCTGTTCTTGTCCGCCTTCCGCCTCTCATTCGCCACAGGGACCATTTGAAGCATCTTCTTGGCCAGTTTCAAAGTCCACGTCCGATTTTTCGAACTCCCCAGGGGCCGCGAGAACTTCCGAAAATCGGCCGGTTGGAAAAATAAATGCATGTCATTTACTGCCCTTAAGGGCTCAATCCGCGACAGGCACATTCGAAAACGCTCTGCAGGCATGTTAGTACACGTATTAGGCATATTGGTGCTTGTACTGTGACAGGAAATACCGGGTGCACGCGTGTATAATTAAGGAATGCATACTGTGTCCCGTGGCAACAGCCCCTTCCCACGCTTGTTATGCTTCACTGCAATACTTTTGCATGTGCTCCACCAAGTAATTTTCTGTACAGAGGCGAGGCTGACTTTCGGTAACCGGCATTATGCAACGCACCGTGCTTTCCAAGCTTCTAAACCAATTGCGAGGACCACAAAGGCGGAGTCCGTACCATTGCTGACAGCAGCAAATTCTTTCAATAAAGAACGCTGCACTCAACGGCAAGAAGCTTCATAGCGAACGTCGAAGCAGCTAGGCCTAGCGTTGCTGCAGTGGGGCTACGGCTGCCAGCGGATCATCGTGTGAGAGCGGCGGTTCGAAGCGGCGAGGTCATCATAATGGCAGTAGTCGTGGCTTTGAATAATGCCGTTTTGGACCTGTGGTCTCGGCAAAACGTCTCGAAAATTGGACGGCGAAGAGTTCTTGCGTCTGAAATTTCAGACGTTCTGATACATTGACTCTATGGGGTACATGGTGGTGCCGCGAAGCCGTCCAAATTATCGGGAATCCGGAAAGTCGGTCGTTGACTGTACACTGGCAACTCCTCCAGCCGACGACAGGGCGTCAAAGCCTAATCATTACGATTGCTGTCTGTTACTCGAGCCAGCGTTACCGCGACTTTCAACCCTTTCAATAAACTTACAGCTAATTTTCCCTGATAGAGGCACAAATTTACTGAGTTTTCCCTGAGTTTTTCCAGACTACTCAAAATCCCTGAGAATTCCCGGTTTTCCCGGTTGGTAGAAACCCTGATACTCACATTCTATAAACTCAGCATTTTTAAGCCGTAAGCCTATATGCCCCTCTTCTCACTCAGTTCTCATGTTCCCTTTCCATATTGCTTGTCCTAGTACAGTGCTATCCAATTGTGCTTAATTGTGCTACTTAAGAACTCTCCAATGACGTGTGGAGGTGTTGGCATGCAAGGTTCTGATACAGATATGGTCATACACACTATAATACAAAGACAAAAAAAAATGTTGCAGTCTATGTCCTTATGCACTTCCTCCAAATGTGCAACAATGGCTAGCTTTGTGTAATTCTGCAATACGTAGGCTCTCTGCTGCTCGGTCATCCTGAGGGCCATGCTTGTGGTGCCAGTATTAGATTTCGAATATGGTTTCACTAAATGTACTGCATTAGTCACACATGTTTTGATCGAACTGGCATGATAAAAGGTTATGTACGCTTGTACAATCATTGCGAGATGCTGTACTCACTCATTTTAGGGCACTAGATTTCTGTAAACAATTTTTTACGAGCTACCAATTCTAGCAGAATAAAACGAACCAACATTCCTCTTAGACATAAGAGACTAATGCATGATGGGGACAAACTGAACATCTGTATGATTGGAAATTAAATGATTGAACATAAAGTCATCGAAAGTGTCATGCTCCAACACACTGTCAGTGGCATATTTTTATAGGTGTAAATCAAGCCTGAGAACAGAAAAAGGTGTGCATTTTAAAAATTTATTGCATCAGTTTCATTTGTTTAACCTTTTCTTTAAGAAAAACTAAAATTTAAAAGCTAGCTAGTATGCCTAACTTCTCGTCATGAGGGTTGCCCCACTGTTAAAGCAAGGTTCGATATTTTTCATAATACTGTCGCACGCAATTTCTTGTGCTCTTGAAAAAAACACACTGTTCACACCATCACACATAAGACGAACACGGTGAAAAATTGGGAAAAAATAAGCTTCTTACGACACCAGAAAATACAGCAATCTAGCAGGTTTCGAATGTTGTGGTAGCGGTTGTATAGAAAATGATGGCTGATCCCTCCTTCACAGGTATCAGTAGAACACGAAAGTGAACCTTGACATCATACCTTGCTAGTGAAGCGGCGCACTGACACGGACACAGTGTCCGTGTGTGTGCGCTGCTTCACCAGCAAGGTATAATAATTAATCACCAACTATCCCAACTTTCCACATTACTGAATCTTGACAGTTTTCATAGAAATTCAATAAAGACGAGGGCAATAAACGCAATGAAGGCAATAATATGCGCAATAACACATACGACAGGACTGGCGCTACTTCCAAGTGGCATTTATGTCAAGCAATCATCTATTTATGCACAGTGCATCATGTACATCATGCATTCATCATCATGCGTATACGGTTGTATGGTCAATCAGTTCACGTGCCTAGATACCTAGAAAGAAACGTCACTTCTCTTTCTTCTCCTGCAAAGCCAAAGACAGACAGCTGACACACTTGTCACCTGCCTTCCTTATAAAATACGCTTCAACTATTTCCCATTGTTTTTGTGTATTCTTTACTCAAGAAAGTTCTGTCGCCGAACATAGTGTACATGCATACTTCTTGCAGTGTTCAGCCAAGAGACTACCGTATCCTTTTCTAATGTCATTGTGCTGTCTGGCTCTGTCGTTGAAGTACTGGCTAGTTTGTCTTATATACAGGGTGTCTACCAAGTTGACATTTCGAAATTCCTAGAGTTTTCCAGGTTTTCCCCGAGTACCTTTGCAAGATCGTTGAGTGACGCAGAACTTTGCTTTATGTCAAGATAGGCTGACAACATGTCGCCTGATGCTGTCACTCTCTAGTAAGCATGTTAAAAAATGAAAAAAAAAAAAAAAAAAACCAACCTCAATCCAGTTTGAATACTAAGCAATATTTATACCAAAAGAAAACAGAAGGGAGGGGTTAGTAAAATGCACAGCAAATAAAACGTCCTAAAGAAAATCGTAAATCCCATCGCAAATAGAGTCGAACATCCTCAAATACAAATAAAAAGGAGATGCATACTGAAGCACATATTTTTGAATATTAGCAATATCTATAAACTGATAGAAAACTCATTGGTATTAGGCCTGAACTTTGTCACAACTTCAAGTGAGACTTTTACAACAGCTGGTAAGTCAACCTCAACTATTCCGACATACTCTAGGACCACGCACAACACCTCAGTGTTGCGTTTCACTGATTTAAAGAGTTTATTGCAGTTTGGATGAGGGACACCTGCCATATCGGCGTCAGCCAACACTTTTCTTTTTGAGCTCAGGCTCCTCTAAAGAAGTGGTGGCATGCTTCCTTTCCCATTCATTCCTCAATGCGTCGGTCCCGTTTGTTCTCATCGTCCTTCCATCATGTGTTCGCCCCACGGACCATTTGAAGCATCCTCTTGGTCAGCTGTACAGTCAACATCTGATTTTATGGACTCCCTAGGGACCGCGAAAACATCCGAAAATTCGAGCAGCTCGAAAAAATGAATGCATGTCTTTTACTGCCCTTAAGGGTGCAAATCGCCACAGGCATGCCCAAGAAAGCACTGAAGGCCAGCCAATACACTTATTAGGCATATTGGTGCTGGTACTGCGACAGGAGATGGCAGGTGCACGCGTGTATAATTAAGGAATACAAACTTTGTTCCATGACAATTACCCCTTCCCATGCTTGTTATGCTTCACTGCAAATACATTCGCACATGCTTCGCAGCGTAACAATGCTTTATTGAGGCGTAGCTGACTTTCGGAAACCGGCATTATGCGATGCGCCGTGTTTTCCGAGCTTTGAAGGTAATCGTGAGGACTACAAAGGCGGTGTCAGTGCCATTGCCGACAGCGGCGAAATGTTTCAATGAAAACCGTAATACCAAATGGCACGAAGCTTAATAGCGAATGTCGAAGCAGTTAGGCCTAGCATTGCCGCAGTGGTGGCTACGGCTGCCAGCGGATTTACGTGCGAGAGCGCCGGTTAGAGGCAGATAGGCAATCAAAATGGTGGCAATGGCGGCTTTGATTTAATGTCACTTCAGACCTGTGGTCACGGCAAAATGTCCGGAAAATCCGACGGCGAAGGGTTCTTGCATCCGAAATTTCAGACGTTCTTATACACTGACCCGATGGGGTACGTGGTGGTACCGCGAAGCTGTCCGAATTATCGGGTGTCGCATAAAGTGTCGTTGACTGCGCACTGCCAACTCCTCCAGCCGAGAACACGGTCTCAGAAGACCTATTCCTTACGATCCCTCTCTGTTACGCGAGCCAGCATTACCGCGACTTTCGTTCCCTCTCAATAAAATTACAGCTAACTTTCCGATAGAAGCACAGATTCCCTGGGTATTTCCAGACTACTCAAAGTCCCTGAGAATTCCCGGTTTTCCTGGTTGGTAGATACTCTGATCAGGTTTTCTGGCAGCACCACAAATCCTCCTTTATCTGCTTGGAGAACGGCCAGTTTTTTTTTGTCCTTCAGGCATGTCACCATCCTCTTAAGTGGAGGTCGGGATGCCGTCCCACCCGTCCCACAACTGGCATTCTTCAGGATGCAGTCCACAGTTTCATTGATGACTCGTTCACGCTGACTTTCTTGTGCTTTATCATGTACATTTCTTGCTAGAGCCAAAAGCTGCTGTCCGCTGAGGTTCACCTCGAAACTGTATTTCGGGCCTTTCTCATATCTTGCTTACGGTGCCAGGAAGACTAGGGTCTCCAAGATGGTGACCGTGTTCGCTTCACATCTTGCCGGCTGCATATGTAACGTGAGGTAACTTCTACATTGCCATATGAACTCTGTAGTCTGTCCTGCTAACTTGTAACTCAGATTTTTCGTGTCTTTGTTAGGGTTTTTACCGCCTTGAATTAACACTTTCAGCCAGTCATGCCTTTGTTTGGGTAAAAACCCGAACAAAGACACGGTCGCCATCTTAAGAGACGTGTTCCTGACACTGTAAGCAAGATCCTCGAGAAAGGCCAGAGTTGCAGTTTCACACTGGGAGAACTTGTTCAATTGTTTCATCAACATTCAGTTCGACATACAACACCGCGCGGTCGACGTCTGCAAAGTCTTCAAATGTAATGGTGGCAGAAATCGGCACATCGCAGCCTTGCAGATCATCAATGACGTCCGTATTTGAGCTCGTTGACAGTCACCGGTTTGTGTTTCATGCTACTGCTCTCAACCCTACTTTCACCAAACTGCCTACCTCACCGTATGCACCTCTACTTAACGAGTTTCCGGAGATTACTACACTGTGTCCAATGGATAAAACTCCTAAACACACTGTAGCCTATTGTTACCGCAGGCCCGCCCGTACACTGCCGCCCCCGCTGACTTGGTCCTGATAAACTTTGAGTTGCCCGCAATGAATTCGAGCATATGTTGCAACTAAACGTCATTCAGCCATCATCAAGCTTGGGGTCGTTAGCACTACACATGGTGCCCAAGAACAATGACTGGCGGCTCTGTGGTGATTTTAGCGCACTGAATGCAGTCACTGTTCCAGACTGATACCTGCCTTTTAATAAATAAATGCCTTTTTAATCGGCACAATATATTCGAAAATTGACCTTGTGAAAGCTTTTCACCAGATCCCTGTTGGGCCTGCCGACCTTCCAAAAACTGCTATAACTACCCATGTTTGACCTTGAGTATTTACGCATGCCTTTCAGATTGCGCAATGCAGCTCAAACCTTTCAGCATTTTATAGATGAAGTCACCAGAGGCTTACCATTTTGTTTTGCCTACATAGATGATCTTCTCGTAGCCAACAGAGACGCTGAAACCTACAAAGCACATCTACGTCGGCTTTTCCCTCTACTTCGCGATTACGATTTCGTCATCAATGTTGACAAATGTCAGTTTCGGGTTCCGGAGATGGATTTTCTCGGACATTACATCACGAATCATGGCACCACTCCACTGCCTGACAAGGCTCAGGCAATCATCGACTACCTGCCACCAAAGTCCCCATGTAGCTTGTGAAGTTTCCAGACTCAAATTTTTATCACCCTTTCGCTCCCGCATGCTCTAAGTTGGTGCAGCCTCTTGAAGCACTCCTTTACATTTCGAAGGCTGAGTCTACTGCACTTCCTTGAGACACGGTCATTGATCAAGCTTTGCCACCGTTAAGACCAAACCTGCACAAGCAGTCCTCCTGCATTACCCTTCACAGTCTGCTCCCACTAGCCTTATGGTGGACGCTTCTTCAGAAGCTATGGGAGCTGCTCTTCATGGTGCATGGGCCCCCATCTCCTTTTCCCGTAAGTTTGCGACACTGAACGCTGATACAGTACTTTCAGACGGGAGCTCCTTGCGGCCTACCTTGCAGTGAAGCATTTCAGGTACTTCCTTAAAGAGCGACAATTTACAATTCTTACTGACTTGTCTTGGCTTTATGTTCCTGCAGTGCCACCCATACTCCTAGAGAGCTCCAGCATCTTGCTTTTATTGCTGAATTCATGACAGACATAGAGTACGTCAAAGGCAGCCTTAACAGGGCAGTGGATGCTCTCAGTTGTATTACCATCAATGCCATGCCAAGTCCTATCCACCTTTCCTTGTTTTCACTAGTGGTGGCTCAAGCAACAGACGATAAACTTCCAATCTTCTACATTCCTCCGCTTGGAGCAAGTCAACTTTCCGGACCACGACGTCACACTCTGGTGCGACATTTCACCTAACAGTACCTGCATTCATGTTCCTGCTCTTCTTCATCATGCCGTTTTTGATACACTGCACTCAATTTGCCATCCAGGCGTACCTGCCACAGAACACCTTATCACTGAACTTTATATTTCGCCATGCATACATGCTGATATACACGATTGGGTCTGCACTTGTACGACATGTCAACGTATCAAGGTGCAAAAACCAAGCCTCCCTTCATTGGGCAAATTCCCTTTCTCCAATGCATGTTTCGACCCCATTCATTTGGACATTGTTGGCCCTTTGCCACCATGCCGTGGTTATACGTATTTGCTTACGTGAAATTGATCGGTGCACACGGTGGCCTGAAGCGGATCCAATGCCTGACATAACAGCGAAGACAGTCGCTCATATTTTTCTGTCTACATGGATTAGCCATTTTGGTGTGGCATCAACGGTGACCGCTGATTGAGGCAGACAGTTTGAGTCTGCACTTTTCACATCTGTATCCCTTCTGGTATGTGCGCGCATCCACACAATTGCTTACCATCCTGCATCCAGCGGCATTGTCATGAGGCTACATCGACACTTGAAAGCTGCACTTTCCACTCAGCAACATGTGGAGGATTGGTTATCACACCTTCCAATCGTGATGCTCGGCCTTCGGTCAACACTCCGACCAGAACTCGCCTGCTCTGTAGCCCAGATGGTTTACGGCTGCACCTTCCGTTTACCTGGCGACTTCGTCAACCCCGTATCTATGCCCACCATTTCAGATTCATCTTCTTTTATCCAGCGTCTACGCATTTTCATGCACAACCTGTGTCCGTCACCAACCTCTGCTCACATGAAAAGGCACATTTTCCTACCCTTAAACCTACAAACATTCGCACATGCTTTGGTCCGTGCTGACATGCCTCATCGTTCCCTTCAGCCATGCTACGACATCCTTTCCCCATCATCAAACATTCTGAACATCATTTCACAATCCTGCACAATGGGAATGAAACATGGTTGCTATCACAAGGATCAAACCGGCTCCTATAATGAACACCTCTGTCTGACCACCTCTTCAAGTGATCACAGCCACTTGTCCGCAGGGGGGTGCCCACCTGTGGCAAACTTTTCTTCTTCTTCTGGCATGTCGCTCGTTTTAGACATGAGCGAGTAGTGGGGTACAGTTTAAGAGATGAGAAAGAGGAGTTAGAAACAATGAAGTACATCAAGTGAAAGGACGTACACATAAAACCCCTGTGCTCTTAACTGTGCTTGGTGGTTCCACAAAACCATATGCGGAAACTACGTTGTCACCTCAGCAACCAAATGCCTACATCGCCTATAACAAGCTATACCGCGTTCCGAGCCTCCGCTGCGCTGAGACTACCGAAACACTCGCTGTCGGCGCACTTGGTCACAATGCAGTATGTCACTTCACCGCTCCTAGATGGTGGCACCATCCTTGTCAAGAGAGCATATTTTACGCATTCGTGCTTACGTCACATCTGTTACAGAAAGTTGATGATGGACCCCAGCATGAAACACTTTCGTGTTAAAAATGGGAACAATGACCACAACTTTTCACAGCTCAATAGGAGCATGTAAACCAAGTTTCATAGCACCTTTGCACTAATATATATTTTCACCCTTACCACTTGTTTCCTAACCAAACCCTAGCCCCGCTATCTTACACGACTGCTATCCGCGTTTATATCCAACAGACGCATGTAAAACGTGCGGACAGGGAGCAACGCTGCGACACATGCTCTGGGAGTGTGCCGGCAACAACGGTAATCAAACCAGCTCCGTTCGCGACGCGTCCATAATCGCGGCCGTTGCCAGAGTAGGAGAAGGCTCAAGCTCACTTCTTCCCGACGCCGCCCCGGATGCGGGAGCCGCCGGGGACCTTCTCCGTAGGCATCGCCGCCAGTGGGAGGCGGCTATCAGAAGTTCAGAGCTGGCAGACCAGCTCTGGGCCGTCCGGCAAGCCGAAGATGCCGCTCGAGTCCAAGGACTTCGAGCCGTCACCCGAGGCCACCACAGCAAGAACTGCCGGACTATTCTTTATTAAAGTTTCTTCTTCTTCTTCTAGTTTATCAGTAGGCTTCATGGTTTCCAAATTGCCCTTGGCAAGGAGACTATCCATTGCACTGGCTCAAGGGCTACGGCATTCTGCTTCTCAGCACACGCTCACACGTTTTAACACTTGCGGTTCAGTGGTCTATGTAGGAATCTTAAGGCTTTACAAAAAATATATAACATGGAGAAAACCAGAAAAACAAATGCTAATACAAACCCTAGAAATCTGAGTGGCAGCTACACTAATTTCACAACATTGTCAATTTGGTGCAGCTATAAACATAATCAATACTATTTCGCAAATGTCCATGCATTGCATCAAGCTGAGGAGAGGCCTCTGTGCGGTATCCTTGGAACATACTACGGTAATGCCTCATTAACTCAAAGTAGAAAAACCGGAAAAGATTTCGAGATGGGCAGATTTCCGTGATAAGCAAAGTTGCTGAACTGAAGTGAAAAGTCGAGTTCCTTTAAAAAAATACACCACAATCAATGCTTTTAAACAAGAGCTTCTAAAGTGGCTCTTCGTAAAGGTTCCAAAGAAAAAATAAAAACAGACCAGAGATATCAACCAGCTCTGTTTAGCAGCACTTCCATCTTATACTGCGTTAGGCTGGTCTGCTTCGCGGTAGCACATGGACCTAGAAAGCCATCCTTGAGCTGCTGCACTCAACTTTATTTTGCAGCAAGCAAAGGACGTTGCTTGTTGCGGCACCTCTCAAGGTCCTTTGTCATCGTTGCCATCGTCTTCATTGTCTCGTCCATTTGCAGGCATCCCAGCAGTTTTGGAGTAACTTGCATAGCGAATACTCGTGAAAGCTTATGTTGCTTTCTGTAGCACCATTCCCAGCAAGTTTCATTACTTCTTGGCAGAGTTGCTCTCAACCAGTGAATTTTGTCTCCACCTCTGGAAAACTGGTGGCACAAGAAAATCCCACGTGCACAAAGCAGCTGGTGATAGCTGCTGAACGAACTTGCTGCCAAGCGCTGCAGAAGAGATCGACTGCTCCCAGCAAGTCAACTTTATATCCTTTACTGTTTTTGTGTGATAATAAAGTTCACTGAAGCAAGCTCTTTCTGTCGAGCTTGCGGGCAACTTCAATCACACCTTGGCCCATCAGTTGCAGCACAGATGTCATGTTGGCCGGCAGAAACTCAACTGTAACTGCCTCCAAGTTATATATCTTGCTGTGGCCTGGGAAATTGTCCACAATGAATAGGACTTTCCTACTTATCTTTGCCATCTTGCTATCAACAGAGCGGACGTATTGTTTGCCGATTTGTTGACTCGATAGATGACGCCGTTTGGCAGTCTTACATTTCGAAACCACCTAGGTTTGGGTGCTTTGCTGATGATGAGAAGAGGTGACTTCATCGCCTGTTGCACAGGCTCTGAAATAAACTGTAACTCTTGTCCATTCACTGCTTTGCACTTGAGCATGCTTGTCCCTTCAGTGTGAAAGTGCGGCTCGGCAACATCATATAAAATAGAGCTGCCTCATCAAGGTTGAAAATGTCTTTGTTGGCATAATTCTTTTGCAGCTTGTCGAGCCGACTGTTGCGGCAGTTGTCTGCAGCGACTACGTCGACACTGCCACTTTCACCATGTACAGGCATTGACACCACATTCTGCTTCTTAAAATGGTCAAACCAGCCATTGCTGCAGCAGGAACCTGTATAGCCCATTTGCAAGGCCAGAGTGTCTGCCTTCATCATCAATGCTGTGGCGATTGAAAAGTTGGCTGTTCTCGCATTTTGCAGCCACACCATGAGCGCTGCTTCAACTTCTGGAAACTTCACGAGCCTCGAACCAACTTTTGCTGGCTAGAGAAGCTTTGCTGAAATCCATCAAGCACCTTCTGCTTGTTTTTCACCACCTTCAAGGCAAATCACCTGGACTTGCCATGAATCTGGATAAGTGCCACTTTGCGTATGAAGAGCTCCTGTTCCTGGGCCATGTCATCCGAAAGTCTGACATCCGTACCAACCCGCAGAAGACAGATGACATCGCTATGTTCCTGTGGCCCTTCGACAAGAAGGCGATGCAATTTCTTGGCCTGTGTGCCTATTACAGCTGCTTCGTCAGACTTTTCACGCACTGCTGAGCCAATGACCTATCTCGCGAAATCTGACATTGACTTCATGTGGAAAACACAGCAAGTCGAAGCCCTTCAAGAGCTGAAGCGATGCCTGCAGTCACCGCTGGTACTTACAAACTCTGATGAAGACCCCGAGAAGGAAAATCCACACCAACGAGCCTTGACGCCATGCTAGTTCAAACGAAGGACCAAGTTGAAAGTACCTAGCTTATGCTAGCCGGTCATTGTTGAAAGCAAAGCGAATTATTCTGCAATAGGGAGGCACTACAAAGTCGTATGCAACCACCAAGCCTTGTGTTGGGGCTGGCAATTTTAAGGGACCATTTAGGTCGCCTAGCACAGTGGAGTCAGAGACTCGAGGAATTCAACATCGCTGTGGTCTATCTGGATTGAAGTACTCTGATGCTCTGTGCGACTTGCGGCCCTCTCGACCTGCCCCAGCAAGACAAACAGGACGATGCCGCCTACCTGGAAATAAATGTAGACATCGCTGCACAACAATGAGCAGACCCGCAGTTACGAAGCCCAGTGCAGTACTATGAAGGCAAGACTGATAGGCTCCCTAGGGCATTTAAATGCAGATTGTGTTTGTTTTCGCTGCAGAACAATAGACAAACACAGCACAATGCGGGAGCACCAGTCACAGACGCCACCTACAGCAAAAAATTTACAGCGGCCAGGGGTGCAGTGTGTGTTCGTCCGCTTCACTGCATTGTAGAAGCATGATATTGTGTGTCTGCCAGACTGCGTGCATTAACTTTATGCCGACCGTTCGCCACAAGTGCTTCATGTTGAAGGGCATCTACACCATCTAGTCTGGATCAAGCTCAAACAATTATTTTCACCGTTCAACTGTTGCCAAAGCACAGCTAGACCTGCATTGTTACATCAACTGCGTGGAGCTCCTGGAAAAAAAAAGTGCTTGTGCGAAAAAAATGCACATCTGCATTGAGCTTTTTTGTGCCTGCATTAACTCTGCGCATTTGAATGTCTCTAAGGCAAAATATTTTCGATACAGTAATTTTCCACCGAAATAATCACAGGGATGGAAGCGGCCAAGGAAACATTAGAGCAGCTCTTGGACCAGCAAATTTGGCAATTTGGAGCACGTTTGCGGCATGAATTGTCCGTTTTGGAGCAGTAAATATGCACTTTGGAGCAGCTTAGTAAAAGTCAATATGAGCGAAATACAGACATATAAAGAAAAGGTATTCCGTATTTGACTTTGTAGAAGATTTGGGTTACAGCAGGCCGGTTCTGCGGAAGCCCGCAAAGTGAGCACAATGCATGGCAGGGAGAAATTCTCATCCACCGAACTGTAGCATGAAGCTACGAGTTTATCAAGAACCACAACTAAATTACATTCCGAATGTGCCATATCAATGTGGCCAAGGAAAAAAAAAAAAAAAAAAAAAAAAAAAAAAAAAAAAAAAAAAAAAAAAAAAAAAAAAAAAAAAAAGAACCGAAGTTTTCCGTGAACAGTGCCCACTCTATGTTGATAAGCTTGTGTTAATTGCTAGTCAAATTTTCTTTTTTCATTGTGAACAAGCAACTAATATTCAATTTTAATGAACTAACATTTATTACCTTACTTATTCAATACGGCATCAATGAAAGGTTATGGAATACGTTGATAAATTACCAATAACAGCCTATATAGCGACTTAGGTCTTGTAGGGTCCCTTTTTCCGACAAAAAGAAAACAAGAAGCAGCCTGCAAATAAAAAAAAATAGAAGTAAACGTGACACGTCCTCGCACCAGTAATATAAGTGGTCTCACACATAAGCATCGTCATTAGTGCATCGTGTATATTACGAACATGCATTGGGCCATGGTCTTGTAATGGTTCGGAATACAAGGTCGCGCTACTTTGCATTTGATAGGGACGGAAAATTCGCACCAAAAACTGCCAACACAGTGAGAAAAAAGTGTGGCTGCTCATTCCCAGTGCCCTTATTTCACGAGATTCGCGTAAAGACTGATGCAATCTTTGGGGTGCAGAAGCATCGTCATGGTCACAGCAGTTTCTGTTACGGCTAAACCCCATTAGCGCGATTTTGTGCGCGACAGCGACGAGCGACGGGTTCGCGCGACGGATCGGGCCGTCGCTTGAACAGATCGCTCGGTCTTGTCGCGCGATCGCTCGGTTTTGCAAATCTAGAATTCGTCGCTCGTCGCCCGGAAGTGCTATGAGCGACTAGCCAATAGCGCAAAGCCGGAACTGGATGTACATAACTCCAGTACTTCCGATTGTCGCACGGAACGAGCAAACGATTGAATTTTTACACGTGCAAGGATAAGAACCTACTGCAAGACTTTCAGGAATAGTTATGCTGCTTCTTACAGTAAAATACATCAACTTAAGTTAATAAAGCACGCATCACGCTAGTTTCGGCGCCTATATTGCTGCCCTCATACCGGCAACACTGGGGAGACGTCGCTCGAAGTCATCGCTCGCATGGGGTGCAACTTGTAGGCGACGAGCGAACGCGACAGCCATCTCCATTGCGTCGCTTGTCGCTGTCGCGTGCAAGATCGCTTGCATGGGGTTTATACTTTAATCCATTTCGTGGGCTTGCTTTCTTCACGAATCCTAGGTTTTAAATGCTGTTATCGGTCATTTCTCAACATCATCCACAACTTTTTCCTTGACATCTCATAGAGTAGGAAAGTTTATGAATCTAATGAAATTATTATGGTCATTGCATGTTTGCCAGTATTTGCCATGGCGCTTGTCCAGCAAAATCTCCACAATATTTTTGAAAACAATAAAGGGATAAAAATACTCACAGGCTTTCCGGCCGGCACTGCCGACCAATATTTTGAATTACTTAGATTAATCAAGCTTATTCGCGGTTATGCCACAGGCACCATAAAGCCATAAGAAGGCAATGGATATTTTGTTCGCTGAACAAGGTTTATTAAAATTTTTCGGACTCAATCTGCACAAGTCGCATCGTGAACACTGCTGCCCCTAATGCAATTCTGGAGGGTTGCGGTTTCGCCGAACGTTTAATTAAGACCACAATTTGGCTGCTAAGGTTGACTAAATACAATACTTTACATCCTTGGCTTGGTTTCTGTGGCACCAAGAGCTTAATTTTCTGTGGTGTGGCCAGGCAGAAAATAATGTACCATGAGAGGAAATTTGAGTGATGATTGCGGTTGCCAGTGGATATTTGTGACCACGAAGTTCCATGAAAGCAAGCAGGCCATTTGTTGGTATGCCGCACTATCATCCTGGTGACCGGACGTGGTGCACATGTGAAATAAATTTAGAATGTCACATGCACAGCGTTCACCCATTAACCAATGCAGATGTACCAATAGGGCGCAATATCAAGTGCTAAAATGTATAACGAAAGTGAGGAGCTACACGCTGAGCAGACTGCACGATCTTGTTCATTCAGCGCAGCTTTGCTTCCCGAGTGCCCCATGAAATGAGCGCCAGTTCAAATCATATTTAGCTGGTCAGCATATACACAAATGCGTAACACTTTTATAAAACATTCATAATGCATTGTATAGCATCAAAAGGTTTTTATTTTATTGTGGCCTAGTTACAGTTATGCCACAAAACACACCCACACTTCAAAAATGCAGACGCTGTAGCGGATTTCTCAGGCTTGGGTTGCAGGGCTAAGCACTAGCCAATGCATGCCTATGGCTTTGTGGTTGCCACTGAACACGCAGATCCTGCTAAATTTGGCAATTTGATTTGAAATTAGCGTTTTTGCGCAGGCTGGCACAGCACTTTCATCCCTGTAATCATTAGCCTCCGGCCAGTTCTTGTTTTGTTATCTTTGCGGTAATGAAATGAGTTCAATTGTGGCTTAAGTGAAGGTAAGCATGAACATTTATGCTAACTTGATGCTTAAAAATAAAATACAAGTCAGCAGGAGGTCATGTTCACCCTCGGGAGTCTGTAGAGATAGGGTGTTTATTGATCTTATGTGTGTCACACTGAATTTATATTTCACACCTGGTGTGCTGGAAGGCTGAGATTTAATTCTCATCTCCGTATACAGCACCTGTTTTTACAATATGTGTGTGTCAATGCAAAATGAACAGATCATTCACCCAACTTTTTTGTTATCCTGCATGTGACACACATGCATAAAGGTGTGCTATTCTTCAAGTGCACGTGTGTGGAAAGTGTTTAGTTGTGTTAAATAGCAGGGTTTAAGTTTAACGTCGAGAAGCTGAAAAGTGGACTATGAAAGATGCCTTAGTGCAGGCATCCGTATTTATTTTCACCACCTGGTGTCTTGACTGCACATCCCAAACACTGTGGACGAGAATATTTTTGCATTAAATCTCTCGGAACGTTGCCACCATGGTCAGGAGTCGAACCCATGGCCTCGTGCTAAGCAGCGCAATGCTATGTCACCCAGTGGACAGCAATGCTATGCCACCCAGTAGTAAATGTCTGACTTAGACGGAGGGAAAGTGTTTTCTGTGTGTTATTCCGCGTTGCCTATGTTATTTCGCACTGTCTAAGTCAAGGATGTATTACCAGCTCGCCCAACAAACCGCCCTTCTAAGTAAATGTGACATGAAAGCAACAAGTTCGAATACGAGTGTTGATACAACTCGCTTTCAGTTAACCTTTCTTCTTTACTGCATCTATAAGTGTCCAAGCATTATATTTCTGCTTTCTGTTGCCAACATGGACAGAGTGAAAAGCTACTGCTATGTTATTTGAGACTATACTATACATTATTTGAGACTACAGTTATTGAACTGCAAGATCCTCCGACCAATCGGCACACCGGACTGAGGTCGTGCTGGATGGCACTACATAATCGCAGCAGCACCATGCACAACCTAAGAGTGCCTAGATGGCGAGTCGAAAGCCATTCTATGCACGCTGATGAACTTCTGGACTTATTTTTCTGTACTACTTGCACTTTTGTTTTTCAACTTTTGTGTTCTGTTTGCAGCATTGAGACAATGCTAATTTTTAAGTGGGGGGGGGGGGGGGGCACTGACACTTGTTTATCTTTTTCTGGCGACTGCTTTTCACTAGCTAACAAATGTCGAACTTCAGTGCTCAGCACAGGACTGCCGAATCTGAACATTGGGGATTCTTGTAGCATATTCTTCTGTTGTCTGTGTTGTTGCTGAACATTTTGTAACCTGACTGCATGTGTAACATAAATAGTGCTGGACATTCCATGAATCAGATTTATAATAACCGATGCATCTGACCTGCAGATCAGATTTCAGAGTCTGCTCACAGCTATCATTGTTCCGGGTGTTACTTGTTCTTAAGGAGAACCATTTCCGAGAAACTGCATCTATAAAGACCAAACGGAGCATGCGTGACAGCCCTGCAAGTCACTTGAAGGCAAACTAACTACGTGTAACAATCTTTATCCAAAAACCGGAGCTCTTCTCTCGTCAAGATAATAGATGCCACACTCACACAGTTATTTCGACCAAGTTTGCAGATGTGAAAAGCTTCTATAATTTCCCTTGCCTTTCTAGTCTTAGCTTTCCCAATTATTGAAATGTTGCTGAAAAGGGGGGGGGTGCAACCACATTGTTTACAATGTATCAGTAGATTGCCGCCCGTGCCTATGGAAAGTAACTTGGTCTAGACAAATGTGTGAGCGCGCCATCTGTGTTCTTGACAAACGAGCTCCCGTTTCTAGATAAAGGATGTCTTAGATTGGCTTCAAGTGACTTGCACTTCTGTCACGCATGCTCTGTTTGGTCTTTGTGGATGCTGTTTCCCAGAAATAAAGTCAGCTGTTAGTCCGGCACCCTTCTTGTTCCTTTCTGTGTGATGCCTCCAATGTTTCCTGGTTTCGTTTCCACTTGCTTGCATACCTTTACCAAGTTGCTCGTTTTGCTGGGCACAGGTTCGAGCAATAAACAACTCTGTGACTTGCGTTGTGCTGCTGTGGTTGTTTGCCATCACTACAACGTGACAATAGCAACCACCTTTTGCACTTGAAAATACTGCTGGAATGGCCGTTTTCTGCAGGTATTGAACTATGCAACAATGAGACAAGTCTATGCTAATGGTGCCTTGGCAACAGCTAGCTTCCTCAAAGATGACGGTAATCTTGCTTTATTTTTTTTTTCTCTTTAGAAACCGGAGCCATGCAACAGTGCCAAGTGTAATATTGAGCGATACGGACCTTAAAATACAATCTTTTGCAATAATTCTGCAAGAACAGAGCAGCAGTGAGCACACAATCTTTTTTTGCGTGCATTTAAGAGAAAAATGCACAAGCACTGACAGTGTTCAACCTAAAGCAACAGCCGAGGAAAAGTGGCAGTGCAGCACTGCAGTCCTGGGACAATCAAGGGTGCAAGCAGCACAGTCTGCTCGGTCACAGTTGGCAAAACTGCGACGAAAACTGGCGACGTCTGGCCTTAAATGTTTACAAGCCACACCATGTTGATGTCAACGTCACAAGGTGCTGCACACTGCGGTTAACTGCCCTCACATGCTTCAAATTGAATTTAAATATGTTTCAAGCTACGCACTATACTATTGTGTAGGTGTCTCTGTGTTTAAAGATATAGACCTTGCAAGTTATTTCGACTTCTAAATTTTGTGTCAGTATTCCTTTTAAGAAGTACTGACATGATGTCTTCATTTTTTTAATTGAAGCAACTGCTTTATACTTACACCTCTAAACCCCAGCAAGAGTACAGGCAAGCCTTAAAGAGCCCTGAATAACTTAGTAGCTTTTCTAAAGTCAGTTTCAGCGCTAAAGCTGGTCACGTGGGAGCAGGATGGTACAATATTTTGACACTTGCTACAGCACACTTCGTTATGTGCTATGTGGCGACACTGACCCTCACAATGAGTAGCAGCATAGCAGGCACTTGAGCGAGTTACTGCGAGTGTAAAATGTCGCAATTTCCTGCTCGCATGTGACCACCTTCTGTGTCGCATCACAACAAAGTAGAAACAAAACCAGAACTGGCCATAGAAGAGCTATCTTATCAAGTCATTTAGGGAGCTCGGAGGCTTTTCAGAACTTCTTCTATAGTTTAGGAGTCTAGGACCTTCACTTTATGCAAAAATTTATTAATAAATATCACAACGGTATGTAGGAGTCTAGGACCTTCACTTTATGCAAAAATTTATTAAAAGATATCACACCGGTATGCCAGAAGTATCGAAATTTTCAAAAGTGCAGGAATTCTACCACAAATATCTCGCACATGGAAGGATGACACTGAGAAAGTGTGGAAAACACTCGTAAGGTATATTGACTTGGTACTATGCTGCTTACAGAATGCCAGATATGGCGTCATTGACACGACACATCTTGATGCAGAGGAAAAGTGGCATACATGTAGCGACAAGTATGGCATGATGGTGTTGCTCGTGATAAACAAGATTGTTGCGAGTGTTTCTGGCTGTGCTTGCCTATGGCAGCTGCAGCGATTGCATGAATGGAGCGAGCTATTGTGTCATGACATGACGCATGCACGTTCAGGGTACCAAACCAAAACTGGTTTGCACAAACAAGTATTACAGTAAATTGCTTAGGGGAGTTGCCTGAAAGTATTGCTTGTCAGTAATGTGTGATGTCGCGACTCTTAGAATGTGAACTTGGGCCGCTTGGTACAAGTTGAAGGTAAAAAGGGCAACTGCAAGGGACAGGGTGAACAGCTGACTACTATCAACTGGTTTTTATTGTGCACGCAGGAATGCATGAAGGTGCATGAAATTTCAAAGAGGGAGAGGCACAGAAAACAAATTGAACTGCAAGTAAAGGAACAAGACATTAAAAACAAAATGGTCCATCGTCAACTTGAAAGAAACAAATTTCTTGGAGAAGAGCAACACTGACAATGCGCTAATGCACGTGTCGGCTTTCCTGTCAATGCAGAAAGCCTCAGATCTCAGGTGCACACAGGTGCCGGTAACGCTTTAGTATTTGGCGTATTTGGCTTTGGTAATTGGCATGCTCTGCAATGCAGTCGTTGACACACCAGCCAGTTTGGCCAATGAAGCAACGACCACACCTGAGAAGGGGATTTCACATACAACATTATGGTATCAGCCAACAAATTACAAATTCCTGGAGCATGAATCTTTGAATGGTCCTTACTTGCACGGGGTGGTGTGCGTGACAGATCTGCTGTCTCTTGTGGTTGCGGCCTGTTGCTTTGCAAACGACCTCTGCCCCGGTTCCCATCACCTCTGCCTCTTCCGCGGCCTCTTCCTCGGCCTCGAAATCCTTCTGCTTGCATTGCTCACCTTGACAAAGGGAATTACAATCGTAAGTGAACAAACCTGAAAAGCGACAGCCACATTTTGGCATTAGTAGGGAGTTTTATAAATAGTGCACCCAAGCGTCTGAATACCCAAAGACCCATGCCTTGTTTGCGTTCACTTGCATATATATTTGTGTTTTTTTTTTGTACGTCCGGCAGCCAAAGTTTGAGTCGCCAAACTTTGGCTGCGCAAAAGGTAAAACTTCCGAATGGCCATTACATTAATGCCGTTGTCATAAGGCTCAATTCGGATAGATATTGAGCTTAATCCAGATCGAAATTCTCTACCGCAATTCGCTTCCTCCTGCAGCTCGCGAAAAGGAGCCAATAGCGATCGAGAAATTCGATTGCAATTGCGATCGAAAGTGCGCCGTGTGACAGTAGTACCATTACATCACACCGCGAAATGGACGGGAACTGCGTAATAAGAAACTGCTCTTCCAAATGCGCTTTAGTAGCGTTAACAATTTGCTTATGACTCAAATTAATGCACACAATAAAGAAAACGCTTCGCGACTATGAGTGGGTCAAACATTACGGGCGCCAATAATGAAAAAGTGCGTGACAACACGGAAGGTAGAGCACAATTTTCAAGACGTCCACCTACGTTTTCATTGTAGTCTATATGCAAATGCAACGACATCGTGAGACTACATAACAGTGAAACTTGACGCGGCAAGTCACTGCAAATGCTGATGTAACCTCTCACCGCGAGCCGAGTGTTTGCGAACACGAACATTTCAACTTTTCACACTGTGCTGCCTTTAACCAACAAAGATGTCACTTCCCGAATACGGGTTTCACCCGGAGCACTTTCGGTCGCGATTCGCTCCTTTGTGCAAGCTGCGGAAGGAGCTAATCGCAGTGGTGAAGTTAAGATTCGGATTGAACTCCATCGTGATCGAAAGTGACCGTGTGACATCGGTATAAAATTGGAATGAGGTGTCAGCACTGTACCTAAAGGCACACCGGTAAAAATGAAGCAATACCGCAGTGATTGCGATAGTTAACTATCAATGGTGCTTGCACTAGTTAGTGTTAACGCCATTTGGACGTCCCAACTGGTCCCAACAGGGTTGACCCCGGTTGAGCAATAGTATAGTTTCGGAGTGCTACGACAGCTGGAATGCTACTGAGCGGAGGCGGCGGTTCGCAGGCCGAAATACGGAATTTCTGATTGTGACAATTTAAATGTGGAGAGGGCGTTCAAATTTTGTGCAGTGGTGAAAATCAAGCGCTGCGTTATGGCATAAAACGTCCGTAAAAGGCGAAAAAAAAAAAGAAAAACCAACAGCATTATTAGCGCAGCGAATTCTAGCAATGCCTACAACACAGTGCTGGGCTGAATTAACGGACAAATCCAAAGTTTCACGGACGGACTTACCAAATAAAAACGCTCCTTGTCAACACAGCAAAACACATAAGGAAGCAGTCAACACTGCTGTGCTCACCCACTGTGAACTGACAGGCTGACAGGCAGCTCATAGAATGAAGTGGGCAGCTGACCACACACAGAATCTGCTACATGGCCAGCTGACTGGATGGATATGTAAGTGTATTCCTTGAAACGGGGTTGTTGGGTTGAAGTGCACGAGAGACAGAGAAAAGCCGACGAGGTAACGAAGGCGGCTTTTTATTTTCACACACCAGTTTGATTACTGATGGCAAAATTTTTTTACAGCAGAACGCACTCTGCTTTTGCGACGTATTCAGCTCATAGACAGAAAATTGCGTTCCCCTGGTGGCAAAGGGTGTCCCCATAACGGCTCTCTGGGCAACAAAAGTTAATCTCGGAGGCCATGCTTTTACTGACTGCATTCACCAAAAGCGATTGGTGGTGTCCAGTGTGGTGTACATTGCAAAAATACTTCTCACTATAACACGTTAATGTACTGAGAAATTATGATTTCAAATCCACGCCCAAAAGTTACTGTATATGGCTCTCTGAAGGAGCCATATACCAAACGGTGCCATATACAGACTCCATCATGTCTCATAGTATGACGCCCCCTGAATTTAAAAATGCAAATCTTAAAGGCTATGCTTTGGCTGGTAGAAAGCTGCAGTAAAAATTGAGCCGGAAATCTGCCGAAAATCTGCCATTCTCCCTCAAGTGTTTTTGTACTTACTGCTTTGCGCTTGCTCAAATTATGCTGTCCTTAAAGTGAACTTACAATGCTCCTCTAGTGGCACAAGCGGAAGGGTGTGCCAATGCATTAACTTATAGCCTCCGAAATTTTCGCGCATATCTCGGAGGATATAATTGGTTGATGTAAAATACGGTAGCCGCCGTCAAGCGGCGCTGCTGCGCCTTTTTCTAGTTGCTCCGGGGTATGTGCAAAGGCATAGAGTTTCATATTAGTACAGTGTTCTAGCACTGTAATATTAGTATACCTAGAGGGAAATCTGGCGCTGCGATCGTTCAGCCATCATGGGAATGATGGGAAGTACAGGCTTCGGATTGGCGTTCTATTGACTGGCGAACTAGTTTACAAGTATTTTTTTTGGCAGTTTTGGTTTAGCTTCAAGCGCACTTGCTGTAACCTGCAGTGGGACAGTGCAACGCAAAGCTCTCTGCCTTTGTTATGTAGCTCGAAGTGGCGAGAGCGCGCTGGGCCAGCGACTGGGACGATGTTTGTGTCGCGGTGTGGCGTCGAAGCCCTGACGACAAAGCGACGGCATCGTAAACGTTGAAATGACATGTTTTGAGCGTTTGGACCTTGGTTTGTTAAGTGTGTTAGGTTGGCACTGTACCGTTACGTGCTTTATGAAACTTCAGAATATGAAAAAGAAGGCACTACTGATACAAGACATATACAGTTGTACTTCTAGTGGCTTGACAATCAAATTTTATTGAGGGCTTCATTATGCATTCCTCGTTGTGCTCATTGAAATGCGTGTTTTAGGTCTTTGAGAACACAAACGTACTTGTGGTAGGAAATGTTGCTGCTTCCTGGCTGTAGTCTAGTGTCGCAAAATGGGTAAGTGCAAAGCCACGCCATAACGCTTCGGAAGCGGTACGTCAATATACAATATGATGAAGCATATTGGTAGGAGGCCACTAGCGTCCTAGGTAGCACTGCAGCAGATGTGCTTAAAAGTATGTGAAGACGTTCAGCAATCGTGACAGCCGACGCAGCCTTTCGAAAGAGCGAGAGAGAGTTAGCAAGTGCCTGTCGTCTGCGAGAAAAGTCTCGCGTTTGCAGCGAGCAGGCCTCGTAGCAGACGACACTTGTAGCATTCCACTCAAGGGCGCAACACTTTCTCACAATACAACATTTTTATTTCCATAAATACTTGATGAGCATTTTTATATAAGTACATGCACGATTGTTATTGCTGTTGCAAAAATAAATAAATAATTATTCTTTGTGGTTAAATCGGGAACAGAATCGCACAAGTATGCATACCCTGGTGTGTCCTGGTGACAAACCATAGTAAACCATGCTTCCATCTCAAAGTCATACAAAGTTTATGTAGCGTCTTGTACATTATATAACATACTACAGAAATAAAATTAGATTTTACGCGATAATATTTGAGTATAGCTTTGTTTACTGCGCCACAAGCAAACGTCACTAGTCTAAAGATCGAAGTCAATCCGAAGCCTGTACTTCCCATCATTCCCATGTAGGTTGAGGCAGCGCTCATGAGAACCCCCGTAGACACTAGCGCCACATTTCCCTCTAGGTATTTATTCAGAAACTCCATGGTGCAAAGGTGTAATGATTCCAGGACTTAGATTTAGAAATGCTGTTGTTTGCTTGAAATCAGGGCTACAATCAGGACTCGATGGCAACCAAAGACCAAAGTTCGGTGGGACGCCTCGCATTGGGCGCTCACGGGAAGACTACAGATGAAGCTGTGCAGGGTGATATGGGTTGGACAAGTTTTGAAGTGAGGGAAGCTCACAGTAAAATTAATTAGGAACTACGACTGAGGAAGATGGAAGAGAGTAAATGGGATGGAAGAGTGTTCAGGTATTTGTACAGGACTAACATTGATTCACAGTGGAGGAAAAGAACTAGGAAGCTTACCAGCGAGTATGCGGCCTGTATGGGGAGCAACGCGGCAACGAACAGCGTCAGGCGGAAAGTCGGAGAGGCTGAGATGATTTCATGGGTGGAGGCAATGGAAAATAAACCTCTCATGAGTAACTACTTAAGTGGAAAAAACGAAATCAGGAAAGAAAGAAGTTATGATGACTCAAAGGGAAGCTCATTACTTTTCGAAGCGAGATCGGGATGCCTTAGAACACGTACTTATAAGGCGAGATATAAGAAGGAAAAATAAGCATGTGCTTGCTGCAGTAAAGTTAAGGAAGCGACGGAGCATGTTGTATTAGAAGCTGACGTTATCTGCGCAGCGGTCGATTTAGGAATCACTGGCCTCCGTGAAGCCCTTGGGTTCAGCGTAAGCAGGGGGAAAGTAAACATGTCCGCAATAGAGATTAGTAAAAGCTGATAGGATGCTTAGTGGCAGAAAAAGTAGGGACACCACAAACATCGGAAGTGTGCGTGTGTTCTGATAATAAGGAGATGCTGTCGAAATGCTAGAAGGATAAGCATGTGTGGCATACCTGATTATCTTAAGCAAGCTAGGTGACTGTTTGTCACTGCCCACTTGCAAAGGGGATGCCAATAAATCGTCATCATCACATGAAGATGGATATGATGTTAAAGAGACCTAGACAAAATGCTGGACTTACACATATATAAACTGTTTAATTAGCGCAAGCGGACCAGATGACTATTTGTCGCCACCCCGTTTTTAAGGGGATGCGAATAAGTCATTATCATTATCATCATAATTATCAAGGCACAGGCGGTAAAACAACCTGCTTGCAGTATCGAATGACGAGGAGCAAACAAAAGGAACATCTGCGACAGTCATTTCTCGACGTTTTAAGCTTGAACGCACTGTCCTTCGTTACGAGCGTTTAGCCATCTTGACATCCGCTCCCCTCCAATGCGAGCGTAGGGCAGCTGCCTCACTTCCAAACACGACCGCACGCTTCGATTGCCATTCTTGCCGCGAGCTCACTTTGAACGCTAGCCTTGGATGGTAGGAACCATGAAAGCCGCATACATTATTCGTCGCTCATTTTCGCGCTCACAATCCTGCTTCTTTGGTTGGTCTGCGCAATTCGAGCATACACTTAGTTTGAGTGCTGGACGTTTGCGTTTGTTTTTATATTTGAAGGTGCTTAATGACGCTGCAGCTTTTGCTTGTACTTGAACCGCTTAAAATGGCCTACCGCTTTATGTGACGATGAAGATATCTTCTTTTCTCTTTAAGCGCCTTGCCGATGTCTGAATGTATTACCTTGAGTAAATGTGCGTTTCAGTCAATTAGTTTGCGATGAACTGTGTTCCATGTGTTTTCTTTTCTTCTTTGCAGTGGTTGCCTCTTTTAAATGGCTGCGGTTGGGCGTTTTTTCTTTTGGCTTCCATGATCAATTATCTAGAGTACACTTAAGAGAATGGACATTGCCTTTGAAGGCGACGCCTTTTCATAATCTTTGCAGCTCCTTCGTGTTTTAGAAATCGAAGGGCAAGAAATCAAGCTAACAGCGAACGGTTTTCACAATAAAAGAAAGGTCTGACTGCTGACGACGAGATACAAGAACTGCAGTTATCTGATTTTAACCTGGCTGACGTAGTAAAAAAGACCAGGGTGCATTCTAGGCGAAAATGTGGTCGCTGATATCATTGCGCAAGCTATTATACATGCTGCAGCCGCACAGTTTAACGACCAAATGATATCACAAACTTTTAACCTTCAGTCGTGTTACTGTTAAAAAATGGCTGTGGCTTAGCTAAGGTTAAGCCCAGGATGCGAAGCATACTAGAGTAGAAGTACTCCCAGATACACTCGCAACTTCATCCTTTACCTCGGACTCTGTGGAGGAACGCTGCTGTTTAGCCGCGTACTGTGCACGTCGCTTGGCAAGCCGAACTTCTCGTTCTTCGGCCGTTTCCGTGGCTCTTTGTAACTTGCGCTTTGCGGTCTGACGAGCGGCCTTTTTTTTTCCCGCCATCGCGCTATACAACTGGCCTCGACGAGAGCGCGCCGCTCTTTTATACAGCTGTTATGACGCCAGTGCCCTAGCGGGAGGAACGGGAGTTAGGCCGCAGCACCGACTGTGCGACCGCAGGCGAGCGCAAGAGTTGAGCCCGGCTTGCAGCTGTTGTGACGTCAGTGCCCTAGCGGGAGGAGCGGGAGTTAGGCCGCAGTACCATCTGTGCGACGGTCGCACACACGCACGAGTTGAGCCTCCGCTTTTGCAGCTGTTATGACGTCATATGGTAGCTACGCGGCCGCGCGCGGCGCAGCAAGGAAGAGCGTGGTTGCAAGGTCGATTGAAATAAGTCGCGAAGCTTCGGGCGAAAAGCGGTTCAGTACAGATTGTCACCGACATCAGCATGGGGGGTTATGGGAGCCGCGATCGAAGCGCGACTATGTTTGGAGGGAACAAACATTGGGAAAGAAAAACGCGTTTTTTAATTCAAGCGAGACAGTTAGATTCATTCAACGAAACTAAAATTCCTACTCAATTTTATACATTCTTGAAGAGTTAAGAAAATACAAGTTTATTTAATTTTAGTATTATTAATAAATGCATTTCTTTTCAGCGCCCATCGCTACAGGGGGCGTTGACGCCACTATCACTCGCAATGCAATGCACGTCTTGAAATGGGCAGAAAGGCGCACTCGTAAAGTTCACCTGTTGAAATACGCCCCCCTCACAGTTTATGCTTTCTTGCTTGTCGAAGTTTGTCTGAATTTGGTGACGCGGGTAGCTTCATCGCTTCTTAATCTGTTCAGTCAAAAGTAGTGAGTTACGACCGCCAGATAATTGTGTAGTTGTTTTCGCGCGACTGCGCTGGCCGACGGGCTTGGCATCCTACAATAGGATCAGCACTCTACACCTAAAGCTTTCGTCGGCCTCCAAAGAAAGTATGTTCTGGGCAGGGATGCGATTTCGACAACCGTACGGCTGGCCTTTTCCTGCATCGCTTTCCACGCTGAAAGCTCGAAACGCCCATCAAGTCGAATGGCGGGACATTTGAATATATAGCTCCAAAGGCAGGACAACAAAACAAATTTCGCGCCTTCGAAAACAACATGACGTCACTTCTGCTTTTAACGGATATGGCGTCACATTATTTTTTCTTCCGCCGGAAGTGTTCCCACCACATACAGATGGCGCTAAGCCCCATGAACCATAGAGTTTCCTAATTTTGTAGGAAACTCTATGCCATGAACCACCGATGGACCGCCATGTTTTGAACGTATGGGCTCCTATGGAAGCTTCGCTACCAGGTATATTTACCTTGGTGGTTGTGCGGCTAGTATGCTTCCCATAAAAAAAAATAAAGAAAGACTTTTGGCTTGTTGGAGCAGGTTGCGAACGCATGCGCGTTTCCACCACTAGGGGGCGTTTCATGGAGCGTGGCCGTAGGGTGCCTCAATGCCTGGCAGGCATCGAGGCACCCTACGTGGCCGCGGTGAACAGTGAACAGACAGTGGAGATACAGGGCCAGAAAATACCTCGGGTAACAGAATATAAATACCTTGGTATATGGATAAACGAAGGCAATAGATATATGGAAACACAAGAAAAAACAATAACAGTGATGGGGAAGAGAAATGCAGCCATAATGAAGCACACAGCGCTATGGGGATACAATAGGTACGAGGTCCTCCGAGGTATGTGGAAAGGTGTAATGGTTCCAGGACTTACTTTTGGAAATGCGGTTGTTTGCTTTAAATCAGGGGTACAATAAAGACTCGACGGGAACCAAAGGTCAGTGGGCCGCCTCGCATTGGGCGCTCACGGGAAGACTACAAATGAAGCTGTGCAGGGTGATATGGGCTGGACCAGTTTTGAAGTGAGGGAAGTTCGCAGTAAAATTGAGTATGAAGAACGCCTGAGGAATATGGAAGAAAGTTAATGGGCTGGGAGAGTGTTCAGGTATATGTACAGGAAAAACATTGATTCACATGTGGAGGAAAAGTACTAGGAAGCTTAATTACCAACAAGTATGCGGCCTGTAGGGTGGGCAACACAGCAACAAAGAACGTCAAGCGGTAAGTCAGAGAGGCTGAGATAATCTGATGGGTGGCGGCAATGGAAAAGAAACCTGCCATGGGTAACTACTTAAGAGGAACTACGAAATCAGAAAACAAACAATTTATGATAACTCAAAGGGAAGCTCATTACTTTTCGAAGCGAGATCGGGATGCCTTAGAACACGCACCTATAAAGCGAGATATATGAAGGAAGAAGCATGTGCTTGCTGTGGTAAAGCTAATACCCCATAGTGGGTAGGAGCCACACATGTGACAGGCTACAACAACAACAACAATAAGCTAGGGAAACGATGGAGGATGTTTTATTAGAATGTGAAGACGTCTGCCCAGCGGTAGATTTAGGCACCACTGGCCTCCTTGAAACCCTTGGATTCAGCGAGAGCAGTGGAAAAGTAAACATGTCCGCAATAGAGATTAGTAAGAGGCGTTTGGAAGATTGGTGGAATAAAAGTAGAGAGAGAGAGAGAGTAAAACTTTATTCAATGTAAATAAAATAAGGCACGATGGTTGGAGCCCCTATTCCAGGGCCCCACTGGCACGAACGGCTCGCTGGGCTTGGTCCAGAGAAACGACAAAAAACGGAGACGTACAAAAGCAAAGTTTGCAATAGGGGATCAGAAAATTTGGTTGTGGTAGTTCATAGGTTTTTATTTTCTTTTATTCTTTTTTAACCTAGGTAGGATATTAGGCAGTATAATAGCAAGAGCTTGGTGGTGCAACCCACCGCCGCCCGTTCCAGAGGGGACGCTCATAACATCCATCCATGACGAGACGTTCATTTGAGGGACCGCCAGCCGTTTGTGCGCAGGCGCGAGTAAGAGCGGGCGCGAGAGAGAAAATTCGGGGGCTTTTGCTCCTTGAATGACTCTGCCTAGGCACTACCGAGGAGGTTTCCAAGCGCTTGTTGTAATCTTGACGAACATTGTTTCGGTCTGAATTGCCGAACAGCTACCCGGTGAACTCCCGAGAAGTATTTGTTCGCGCACCAACCGACGCCAAACATCGTAAGAAAGGGAGCGAAATCTGCGGCGAATGGATGGCTTCTGTCTAAATTATTTTCCAGTGTCCTGGTGTGCTACGTATTTTGACTAGTTTGCCTGATAAATGTTAAATTACATGTACCAAATGAGTACATTGATGAATGCCATGAATAAAATGCTTTCCATGACCATTAAATTAACTTTTTTGGTTGCTTTAGTGTTTTGTTCAATTTCACACTCTTTCAAGAAATATTTCGCTACCGCTAACACTCTTCCTACGCGCATTGCTACTCTTGTATATTTAATATGAGAAACGATAGTATAGTGGCTTTACTCTGGAACCTCTTTCTAGAATTAGCTTGCATTATGCGCCTTGCAAGGATAATAAACGCGAATAGGCAAAGAATTTGCCACCTTCCCCTCCTGGATTTGATTTATTTATTCTTCACAGTGCTTATAGTAAAAAAAAATAAGAGAACACTCCTGTTTTGAATTTCGCATCATCCTGGCGGTGATACTAATTAGACACTGCCTGCAAATTATGTAGAACATGAGTGGACAAACATGTAATGTAGTTCATCAATTATGGCATGCATGGTTAGCATTCTGTAGCGTAAATAAAATGCGCACTGTAATTTTATTGCTGCTCATAAACCTGCAAATTTTCATGGAAGCAAAACGACTGTATATAGGCGTATTTACCAAATCGCATATCGTAAAAAAAAAGAAAGAGAAAGGCAGCGTTTCAGCGATTTCTCCAGCTAAACTAATTTAATACGACAGCCCTTGCGGCCACATACACCTGCAGCACAGCGCAACATCTTCTGCAGTCATCTGCAAGGTCCCTTACTGTCTGCAACGAAAAAAGAACGGAACAACGACGACGGCGGCATGCCGTAACGAAAATAATTAACAGAGAAGACTCAGTTTGAGGCTCTTAACTTCTGTCGCAGTAAAGGGCAAGGTCAGTAAAGAATGCACGTGTACCAACAAGCATTTACTGTAATGTTACCGCACGACCTAACGTCATCTTTCAGCTTTAGCAGACGACGTCGAACCATGCGAATAGCTCAAACTGTCGAAAGAAGTAGAAGAAAAAAAAAGCATCTCGCCGCTTTCATTAGTGCTAGGGGCATACTGTTCCGTAAGAAACCGTTATTACTGCAAATAATAAAACAACTTGCAAAGACACGTATGGTAATGCGTCAATAAGCCGCTGCTGCGAAACAGCTGGTTGGATGGAAGGATGGATAAAGCTAAACCCTTTAAATCGGGAGGCGGCTCACGCCACATATAGCCATGACTAGTAATATATTGTGTACATATCGAGGAGGGCGAAATTTTAATCGTGCCACGATTTTAGCCACCAATCAGATAGCCTCCGTTTGCTTATGTCTACCCGCTTGGTCTATTTTGCCTCCACTCTCCCTAAACCTGAATGCTTCGAAAAAAATCAGCCCCGTTGCTTTGAACTGTAGGGCGAATCTCTTTACGGAAAAGTATCAGGTTCTCAGCCATTTCATTCTACGCTCCACACGCACCGCATAACGTGTCTATCACTTGGAGTATGACGCGGTACGTCCGCAATACTCGCGTCCTGTCTTCAAGCAACAAAGAGCTTCCCTTTGAATTATCGTAGGTATTTTCTTCGGAAATTTCCCGCTTGAAAGTTCTGTATCTTCCCAGTGTTGATTTCGTCCGCATCCCTATTGTGGATGATGTAATGCGGCTACATTCCTTGGGAACGGACAGATGTGTCAATTGACCGCCCTAGCCATGAAAAAAAACACAGAATACGAAAAGAAAGAAAAAAGAAATACTGAACAAACGGGAAAGCAAGCATACACAACCCCCGAGTAAGATACTGAAAAAAAAATTGCAGGGGCGCTATCTGGTGTTTTCAATGCAAAAGAGCACGTAGTACGTTCCTTTCTGCTCGTCCCACCATCTCGCCACTACCCATGGAGACAGCACTGGAGAGGGGGTATAGGTTTGCGAAGACGCCACCAGAAGATGCGCTACGATCACCCGGCGGGCTCAGCGCGCAAAATTGAAACATGCGATGCGACATTTCTTCGCATATATAAACTATAACGTAGTCGAAGCACAACTGAAATCAATATATGGCTAGAAAAGAAATAACTTAGGATGTACTAACCTCTTCTAGGCGGTTGTCGCGATTTCGATATGTACTGGATCTTAGCTCATATACCCAAACGGGATGCTTGCTCGCGATATAAATCCTGATTTTTTATGTCATGTCAGGTCACCCAGCAAGAACGTGACAGCGTACAGGAATCTCCGAATCTTTGCGTATGGTATTTCGAACGAGGCTTAGCACTTCCGAGAAACTCGTGCGCCTGCATTCATTCAGGTGCATAAGTTAAAGTTGCGATATACTGTTCGCCTGCCACGTGTAAGTTTGTTCAGTGCGAAAATATGCTACTATTAAAAAAAAAACAACAACATTGTCTTGTGCTACATGCCCATTTCGGTTTCTTTTTTTTTTTCAAGCGAGTCTGCAAATCTCATTTGGGCTACAATATGGTGCGAGTAATTTTGGATGTTTTTACTTCGCATATAAGTATCTGTAACTGCACTTCGAGTGTCTTTCTTCAGGCAAACTAATCCAGGCTATAAGGGGCTGATGCACCAAGCTTCCATCTACGCTTGTTTTGTGTTTTACCGCAGAACTTTAAAGTAGTGCGGCGAAGTGCACGCGGAGGAGACAGCCGAGAAGGAACACCGGCTGCGTGCAAGGTGCGGTTGCATGAGCATCATCTCAGCTGCATCAGCCAGAAAAGTGGCCGCCAGGTTTCGCTATGGCAATAATAACTTATTTACCGCGCCCACGAATAACGCTGCCCGAGTTAGCCCACACGAAAGGAAAAGAAGAAAGAAAGAAAGAATAAAATGCTGCAGGGGAATAGTAAAACAAAATAACACAACGAATAAAAATAACAATTATGAAGAGAGTGCATACAACAAGGTGCAATATGAATATAAATGAAAACAGAGAAGGGCGGTTAAACGATGTGTGAAACTGGGACATAAACGCAAAGCTCGGAAAAGAACGACAGCGAGTCATGAAAAATATCAAGATCATGAACATAAGCGTTATAAAGACTGTTTATTCTGTGGCGGTTAAGTGTTGGGGGGATGACTGGTAGGAACATGGAATAGTCTATGTCATCTGGTGATCATGCGTGTCCGTGTTAGCAAAGCGGCGATTATATACGCTTAGAAACGTTTTATGGACCCAATCTATAATGTCACTGTTGGATCTAGAAAAGCCACTCCAGACGACTGAAGGGTATTCAAGTTGAGAAAGACAGTGTAGTGTACAAGTTGCAGAAAGGTGCAGGAGAACTGAATTGAAATAATAATAATAATAATAATAATAATAATAATAATAATAATAATAATAATAATAATAATAATAATATTAATAATAATAATAATAATAAACACCGCCCAAGCACTCCATACATATGGTTAACCAGCGAAGCTGAAACATGCGGCCCCGTTTTTTATCACTGGGTCAATCCCGACGGTTCACTAAACGACGGCTGGGCAGGCTGCCGGATCCTCGGTTCGCAGTTGCTGCTTGCGCTCGGCTGAACGAGCCTGTTTTTGTGCCCGGGATGCAGCATCGGCACGACGTAGACGAGCTCATTCCCAGTTCTGCTCGCGGCGTTGCCGATCGAATGCTGCCTGCTCCTCAGGAGTACGTATGACGCGTGGCCTACCCATTTCGGAGCCGAAGAGGCACTGCTGCGCGCGCGCTCGACTGCGACTTAGAACAACGACGTCGCTGCAGACGCAGCTAATCCAGCACCACCTAGATATCATAAGGTCTTTTCCATAGAGTTTCATACAGTAACATAGAATATCTAGGCCCCGGCTAGCACGGACGTACCGGAGAAAGTGTGGCGGAAGTCACGTGCAATTTTTTGCAAAGGACCACTGGGACTGGTACCCCAAATGTCAACGTTGTCATAGCAACCACGCTCTTGAAGCCCTCATTGCTGCTCTAGGCCTCTGAAAAGTGAGGTAGGTTTCTCGGCCCGTGTCTTCTTTCTCGCAGCAGATTCTGTTCGCGAGACAACCTGACTTTTTAGCGTGGCGTGTGAGCTTGAAAGTTGTTTTAGGTCTGTCAGTGTGAGTTGTCAGTAAGCAACATACACAATCAAGTAATCATGGCGTGAGTTTTCGTCGTCGTCCCCAACGTGCCACGGAACGCGTGAACGCGTTTTAGGAGCTCGTCTGCTTCGCTAAAACTGTTACAGAAGTTTCGTAAGCTCTGTTCTGACGCGCGCCGGCAGCACACACTACCGACGGCTCCTAGCAATGCAAGTTCAAAGCTCCCCCCTATCTGCTTCGGCGAGCTGATTGGAGGCGCAACGGGAGGTATCACACCAACGTGGTTGCATTTCCGGCTTCAAAAACGTGGCGGCAAGGCCCCTCCTATTTTCTTTCTTTACTCTATGAAGCAGCAGTGATTTTGACGCCACTGCTCTCACCACGCCAGCCTTGTCAATGGAAATTTCTGGCCAGGTAGCGTAACATCATGGATCGGAGTAAACAGGCCTTGTGCTATCTAGGTGGTGTTGGCTAATCATGCGCCTTTTTTTTTCGTGCATGTGCATGGGGTTGCGCCGGAGGAGTTTTCGGCGTACAGGCGATGGACGGACGGACAAATCGGCCAGTAATATACAGCTTGGCTGTAATAGTAATAATAATACCCTTATGAACGCTGCCACAATCCCGACACTTCGCTTCGCAAAGGGGCGCCAAAGAGCAAGAAACATTGTAAAACAAAATTCTGGGGTTTTACACACGGCAAGATCATGGACGATGTGGGGGGTTCTCCGGACTAAATTACTTGGCCGCCCGAGGTTGGAGCACAACCCAAAGCGTACAATGTGCCCGGTAAACGAAAAAACCCGTAGTCGGAATTACTCTGGGGGACCATGACACGTACACACATCCTTTGCAAGTGCAATGCCAGAGATTATATTCGAAGAAGGCCTCGAGGGCTATCCCCTACTGATCCAGATGACCTCCGGGCAATGGTTCATGCCTCCCCCCCCCCCCCCCCCATTTTATTTCACTCTTCTACAGCACGGATTCCGGCCTGGGCACCCTGATATAGGGGATGCGAGGCCCGGAGGCCAGTATTTGATTGTGTATATAAATACGTCATCACTACCACCTACAATAGTCACGCAGCTAACTTTAACGGCATATTTTACAATTGCGAACTTAAAATCACCCAGACACCTGGTACCAGGAATCATGACACCAGCACAACGCAGTATCGAAGCAAAACAAATCAAGGCACCTAAGTGGTTAAATGCAATACGTTCTATGCCTCATTTTTCTAGAAAACCTTGTTTACGCGTTGCGGAACAGGGCAACGAGGAACAGAAATGTCCTTTGAGGCAATTTTCGGAGAACTGCCTCAAGGCTGCATGGTAAAAGTCGACATTGCTTTCAATGTGTATATGCGTTGAACGCTGACCAGCCATAATTTCGGAGCTTCCACATTTACTCTAAATTTAGTTGGTGAAGCTAAATCGTAAAGCCACTATGGAGAGAATTTCGCTTGTCCGCAGATGCGAATGACGTGTTGCCAAAAAGTAACCTCTCACCATCGTCTCCTTGTTTAAACACTTTTCTTCTACACCCTTGTGATGTTTTAATCAGAACGCGCGAGCATCGACCGCATGGCGTGTCAGCGGCCTTGTGGCAGCGAGGCGCACTCCTGAAGTCAATGACGCAGCGTATATTCGAACTGGAAACCGGCTTGCGCCGATGCCGCCGCTTACGAGGCCGATTGCGCGTTCTGGATTAAAAAAAAATGAAGGGTGTGCACGTGATAGCAAACACTGGTGATAAAAGAGAAGGAACGCCGCATGTCGAGCAACGCTATTGAGCAGCTAGCAAGCTATGCGTAAGCTTAGTTAAGAAAAACGGGGAAGCATTCGAAGCGACAAGTTTTTATGTGAAGCTATGGTGTGGTGACGTAACATGTCGATTAACAGCGAGTTAAACGTAATTGGAATGGGTCGTGCGACTAATGTGCCGAAGCGCAATTGCTGCCTTGCAGCTTATAAATTTTGACTACATGAAAGGGCAGAGAATGTGGATGAAGGGATTCGCACGACAACGTTTGTTGGTTGGCATGTGAGAAATCGCATAAAGTCGGATTTAACAAAACTAAAGAAAAGAACCAACGTTAGAAGTATGTATATTGTTTGCTCGGTGACATGGTATTCCATTCTTGAGGCGAGCAGCGCAAAAAAAAAAGAAAATTGATACGAAGGGAACGAAGATGAATACAGTGCTGACTATCGACTCATCACGTATAGTCATCAGTTGATAGCACTGTGTTCGGCTTTCTTTCTTTTGCATCGATCTTCTTTTCTTTCCGTTTATCGGCGCTGCTAAATGTCCAACAGGCTGCATTGCTCGAACCAGGACCGCCACTAACGCAAATCGTAAGGGCGTGACAAAAAAAAAACAAAAAAAAAAAAAAAAAAAAAAACAAAGGAGCGTTATATGGCTCGCATACGGTGAACGAAAGTTTCGACTTACCCGAATCAACTTGTGCGGCCCTCGAAGCGCTCTCGCTGTCACTGCTTAAACAGCGATAGTTGCTGCGCAGGAAATTTGGGCCCTCGAACCACGTGATCAAACGCTTTGCTAGTACGCATGATAAAAAAAAATCTTGTTTACTATTCGGATGGTGTCACAATACAAGGTTTATTCTTTTGATTCGTTCATTTTTTTCTTATCGACCTGCTTAGTGGCTGACATCGCGCAATAGGGAGTCCGCGGCTTCGCGCAAGCCGATGACGAAGGAAAACAGAATCGAACTGTTAGAGAATAGGGCTCTGACTGTAGTCTTATAGAAATCAGTCTCTTGAGACCTGCATGTGGCTGTTCGCGACCTCTGATGCAATAGTACATTCGGGGATTCGCGGTGTGCTCGCGGGCTGCACCGGTACCATTTCGGCCAAAAGGTTCGGTCCCGTCTAAACGCCGCACTTCGTCAAAATAGTGAAAAAAAAAAATCTTGCGGCTCTTACATCGGTATCTACGCTGTATCTAATATGGTAGAGGTTAGTGTTTATTAATAACGTACCGCAAAATAGAGCATTTAAGGCTGCGTGGCTGCGATCAGAGAAAACGAAACAAAACAAGTGGGTTGGATTTTCGAATTTGCAACGACGCAACGTTTCTAAGTCTGACTTTATTAAAGTGAGCCTATACTAGAATTAGACCGCTTAGACGTAAAAATATATGCAAATGGTTTATATATCAAAACATAATGGAACGGAATACAACACCATACGTAGCTTTTCACGGCAAAGAAACATAAATGCGATAGTAAAACATGACATATGCATGACAGAAGCAGTAAACATGGAGTTAGGTTACCTTCGAATTTGTTCAGGAAGTGTGGAATCCGGTATGCTATAGATAGGAATGTCGTGTTGTACAGATTCGAAGGCTTTCTTCAAATCAAGAAATAACCTTATTCTAAGTAACTTATGTTCGAAGTTGTAAATTATTTTATGTTTTATGTCGAGTAAGGCCATTTCTACAGGTTGCTTCCTTTAAAAACCGCATTGACCTTTAACGATAATGTTCGTTTCCTGAAAGAAATCGGAAGTCACAAAAAGAACTGCTTCCTCCATAACTTCGAAAAAAGGTGATAGAAAAGAAATTGGTCTCTTGTTAGGGCCGTTTAATCACCTCTCTTGAAAGTGACTGATATCCTTGCGATCTTAAGTTGGCCAGGGAACGTTCCAGGGCAGGGAATTAGATTACATATGTGTAGGGGTATGCGAACAGTAACTTTAGAAACCGAATCGAATACGAATCGAATACCCAGATACGAATCGACTCGAATATTCAACATTTCTCGAATAATGAACAGCCGTTATCACAGTAATTATAGAACGTTGTTCGCATCCTAGTATTAGAGTTCGCATGTTTCTGTCATTACATTGTACTCTATGGAGCGTTGTTTATTAAGAACACAGGTGGAGCATTCTATAGGAGCAAGAAAAGTAGTTTCTTCACATGCACATGACTTTTCAGAGTGTGCGAATGATCGCTGTACAGTATGGCTATCTAAGTGACGTAGCCTGTCTCACTATGCAAGTTGTCATGTGTTATGTCTATACTATGCTGCAGGGACGGATCCAGGTGCCTACTTCGGGGCGGGGGGTCCTTAATGCGGTTGGGGGTGTGGGTTGCCCAACTAACCACACCTCTGTTACCAAATGGTCATGATTTGTTCTGAGTTGCATGCCTTAGTGCCTTTTCATTGACACCTGGCAGAGAGAGAGAGAGAGAGAGAGAGAGAGAGAGAGAGAGAGAGAGAGTGAGAACTTTATTCGTCAGAGTGGGGAGCTATATAATTCATGGGCCCGTCAGGAAGGTCAGGTGGCCGCCAGGCGATGCGTGACGGCGACCTCTTCGGCTCGCTCCACGGCTCGGACAGTGTCCCTGTATATGCTCCGGCAGGGAGCAGAGTTGCGCATAGGTCCGTCAGTATGTTCCAGCTACGCAGTGAAGCCACTCCTCGTGCGCGTAGGAGGCAAATGCCTCGCGGTGTTCCACTTGCTTTTTTGCCTACTGGTCGCGAGCCACATTCGCCAATTGTCCGCAAGTGCTGAGCATGTGGCCCTCTTTAAAGTAGGCTTCGCTCGAACCATTGGCCTAGCCGGAATAGGGCAGTGTTCGAACTCTCCGAAATTTTGTTCGTACGTACATATATACACACATATAGAAACACACGCACGAATGTACATATAAGGGGTATGACTCCCCTCGATCCCTCGAAATAAAATCCTGACTATGGCCGAGTCTCAAACAGCTCAAAAGTTCGCGTGCAAACGCGTTGTACCTTGCAACAAAAAGCACTGCAATGTTTTCCAGCATGCATATGAAGTTTTCTCACCGAGGCTGGAAGGCAAGAAATGTTTTAAAAGGTGTTTAAGTAAAGCTTCACACACGTAAGGTGGACAATTATGTGAGCGTATTTTGGCTGCCGAAACCAGCTGATTAATGATCGTTGCCAAGAGAACTATCGTGCTTGTAGTAATGTCAGGAACCGTTACCAAAGGGTCATTGATCACTAACCGTCGTTCACAGCGGCTACACGTAGATTTAAAATCATTTCAAATGTTCACATGCACATGCACCCTTTATGCACAGCTTATTTTTACGATTCATTCATACCGCAGACTTACCAGCCGCTTCGTAGCAGCAAATCATCAAGGGGAAAAAGATTAAAGATGGACGAGCGTGAAGATCAAATTTATTTCGTACTATGGAATAGATGACCAATGGCTGCAGGCAGAAGGGCAAGAGTGCCGTTTCTTGGAGCCTTGTGGGGCAGAATTCAAAGCAACTGGAAAGGCAAAAAGCTATTAAGAGCAACAACATGTTATTTTTATTGCACTAATCACGTCAAGATGGCAAATTTGCAAAGTAATTATTCACACGTTGCAGACTGCAGTAAGACACATTTTTCTTTATCTTTTCACACTACTCGGGCCAATTTGCTATACAGCGCTTATTAAACATACAGGCAGAATTTTAGCTTGCTCACATCGACTATAGGCCGATCGAACAAGCGAGACATTGCGGGCGGCAAATGCTGAAGCTATCATGCTTCTGTCTCGTAAGCGGGAGCACGCGAGGTTTTGGCCCACTACAAAACAACGAACACTAGGACATCAATTAACGTTACATGAAAAAATCAGAACGCCGACAAAAAATTAAAAACAGTAGGTAAAAACCAGGGTGCAGAGGGCGAATTGCATCCGTTTGCAATTACTCTGTTATGAAAACACTGTTCCAGAGACGCATAGTCAGAACACTCGTACAAACAAGACCGCGAATCGGGCTAGTTGGTAAGTTAACATTCTTGGCGTATAAGCGCGACAGAGACATGCCGTTCATTCTTTGTCCCGCGTCTGTGTCGCGCTTCACATATACGTCAAAAAGCGTACAAGTGAACAACCTTTCATGCCACCCGTACGAATCTCAGCGTTAACAGGGGTGTTACTCGAGATAAATGTTGCTTTAGTGTAAACAAGGCAAACTCTATAACGAGAACGCATCTCGCATATTCTGGTCCCTTCCGAAGCCAGCCAGTCTCGGCTGATACGCAGTAGCCATACTCGTCGCCGGCGCCTAGAACAGTAGGGGTTTGGGGGTTCGGGCATGAGTATGAGGAGTCTGTTCAGGCCATGGCCAACACAGTGGCGGCTTCTTCTGCTTTGGTGGGGGTGTCGGCGCGTAGAGAGCTCGAAGCTGTCCGTTCCTTGAGTCCTGGGCCTAGAACGGCGCAAATGGCTTAGGTGTGGAGTCGATCAGAGTACTGCGCTTTGTCGACTTACGCCACGGCGGAGTTGGTCCCGTACGTCTTGTGCAGGGCCTGGGCTCTCGCTCTTCTACTGTCGTGGTGGCCGGTGAGTGTGCTTTTGGGCAGCGGTTTGATGACGAACATGCCCCTTATGTGTGGTGGTATAGTGGCGGGGTCACTGCCCGTCGGGGATGCTTAGAGGCCCATTTCAGCGAGGGCCCAGCGTCCTGTCTTGCTACCTTGGAGACGGTTAACCTGTGACGTGCGGTTTGCTTCAATGAGTTCATCAATGGTGTTGTGAACTGCCAGTTGGAGTTTCTCGGTGGATGTGCGTATTGGTAAGCCGCGGGCTACCTTGCACGCGTGTCGTATAACGCAGTCGAGGCGATCTCGCAGACAACCTTGCCGACAATCATGTGACCAGTTTGAAAACAATTTATTGACACCGGTGGGCATGGTCAAACCTTGTAATAGTACTAAAAACTAAAAAGTGTAAGGAGACAGAAAAGGGAGGTACAAATAGCACTTAACCTATTCATACCGAAAAAAAAATTTAAGCGAGAAAACAGATACATTTTTAACATTTCATTTGAAATGTTTTCAGAAGTGCAGAAAAAAAATTGTGAGAAAATTTTCATTATCAAACAATGCAAATGAGTGTACACAAACGTGGACATTAGCTGGGAGCATGGTAAAGATATAAGAAAATTGTATCCTTGCAGGTGCAAGAAAACATTGGATTTCATGCACAAAACTCTCGACATTGCTTTGCAATTTTTGTTCCTGGATCGCATTGCAACTTCAATTTTACAAAATTCAGGGAATTGATCAAAGTCATTTTCTCGTGTTGCCGTCCGGCAGCTAGGCTCGTCTGGTCTCTGGAGTGGGTGGTCTACTTTCGTACCTTTATTCCCTGGTACCATTTCGATTTGGGTTATATCTGGTCAATGTTGCGGCTACATCTTGGAGAAACCGCACCTCTTTTTATCCTAGGTGTAAAGCTGTTGCGTGGCGACGGTTTTCAACCCACGCATTGCAGACAGCAACTTCGAGAAAATGTGTGAGCATCCTAACGGTCCATTTCCTAGAGTTTATCTTCGTCCTAAACCATATGAAATACACCTGTCGATGAGGTCCACTCCTCTCATCCCAATTGGTTATATTCCGATACACTTCCCAGGTGCGGTAATGTTTTTTTCGTTTCATCCTTCGACCAGCACTTGCATGAAGACGTAGGGTCTATTCCTACAGTACTAGAAAAGGAATTTATGCTATGTTATCTTTCCGTTTGGGCAGACACACATTTCTGCTCTCACATACGAGGGAGCTCGATTCCCTACGGCTTACTTTGCTGTTCACTGGAAAGATTCACAGCAGCACCCTCAGTGCGATTTGGATTTTGTTACGTTTCGCCTACAACGCGCGGTAATGCCGGCGCGGATGCAACGGACGCCGGGGCTTTGTTCAAAGCGGCGGACATTTTGGCCCGTCCGACGCCGCCGCGACGCCTACCCGCCAAGCGTGTCCAGGCGTGTTTCAGTGCCACGTGTCTTCGTGTGTGCGTGTGTGTGTGTGTGCCCTCGCTTGTCAAAGCGCGGCAGCCGGGGAGCGGAGTTCCCCGAATGAGGAGCCTGGAGGTCTCTCGGCTCAACAGTTCGCGCCGTCGTGTGGGCGGTTGGCGATGCGTCACTACACTCGGTTCAGCAGGTCTCTCGGCTCAACCGCTCGCGCCGTCGTGGGTTCCTGCTGCGCCGTCCCGTGACCTTCATCCCGTGACCTTCATCCCGTGACCTTCATCCCGTGACCTTCCCTTTTGGACCGCGACGCCGAGAGTATAAGAGCAGCTGTCCCCGGACGCCAGGAGAGAGGCTCCGATTTGTACTGTTGAGTTACGTGCTCTCCCGTCTCTCCACTCCGGTCGACCTGACCGGCCGCTCTTTTGCTATGTTAGAATAAACCAGTTGTTCTGTTACCAGTCTTCTCATACTTTGCCGGGACCTTCGGATGCTTCCAGTGCCCCAGGCCGCCAGGCCAACGCTACCCTTGGGGCTTGCGACCCATTGGCAATAACGGGCGTCAGCACCGAGACCCCAACCACTCGTGCCAGCGGTACGATTCCAACATCTGGTTGCCAGCGGTGAGATCGCGACAACGGAGGCCAGCAGCGAAGAGATGCGGTTGACTGTATGCTGAGCAGCACAACGACCATCCGGGAGCAGCGCAACGAGCCCTGTGTGATGACTGGTTGCCTGCAGCGGAACGACTGCGCTGAAGTCTTGGCTGCAAGGTTTGGTGAGTGCGGGACTTTCTTCTTCTGAGTTTTGCCAGGCTTTTGTTAGTGTTAGAAACAGAGCTGGTAATTGTGGTTGTCGTTGCTACCGGGTTAGTTTGCGGCAAGACAATAGTAGACAGTAGAGAAAGCAGCATTCAGAGCAGCCATGGATTTGAAGTCGTTGCGCAAACCGAAATTGCTGGAGCTTGCAAGAGAGTTGGGTCTGGATGTCTCAGACAAACTCAGAAAACCAGAACTGCTAAGGGCTATTCTTGAGTTAGAAGCTGAGGATGACGAGCTGTCGGAATGCCTTGAGACCATTGAGGAGAGGGAGACGGCAAAAAGACAGGAGCTGGAACGTAAAGAACAGATAGAACGAGAGCAAAAAGAGAAAGAAAAAGAAGAGCGCGACCGTCAACACGCTTTGGAAATGAAGCGTCTCGAGTTAGAGATGGAACGCGCTCGTAATGGAAGTCAGGCACACGGTGCAGGAGAACGAGTATTGTTCAAAATGACTGACCTGATGCGGCCGTTTAAGCTTGGAGAGGACATTGGTTTGTTCCTGGTTAACTTTGAGCGAACGTGCGAGAAGCAGGGGTTCTCTCGGGAAACGTGGCCACAGCGCTTGCTCACTTTGCTACCCGGCGAGGCGGCCTACGTAGTCGCTCGCTTGGAGAGAGAGGAGGCAGAGGATTTCGACAAAGTGAAATCGAGTCTGCTAAAAAAGTACCGGCTGTCAGCGGAGGCGTTCCGTCGGAAGTTTCGGGAAAATGAGAAAGGCAAAAGTGAGTCATATACAGAGTTTGCGTACAGGCTTATGTCAAACATGCAGGAGTGGCTCAAAGAAGAGAAAGCGTTTGGTGACCACGAGAAAGTTCTGCAGTGTTTCGGGCTAGAACAGTTTTATAGTCGGTTACCTGAGAACGTGCGGTACTGGGTCTTGGATAGGCCAGACGTTAGTACGGTGGCTAGAGCCGCTGAGCTAGCCGAGGAGTTTGTGACGCGTCGGGCTCGCGGAGCTAAGGACGGTCAAAAGGGTGAATTTGGCTCCAAGTTTGAGAGGCCGAAGTTCACACCCTTGAGAGCAAAGGGGGATACACGTAGTGCGGATGCGAGTGAAAGCAGTCCGACCGAACGTAAGGAGACGGCGGCAGCCGAAGCCGAACGCAGAAAGCGGTTCGAGGCGAGGCAAGCGCGCCTGTGTTATACGTGCCAGAAGCCGGGTCACTTTTCGGCGCAGTGCCCAGAAACAAAACCAAAAGTCGTGTTTTTTTCATTAGGCAGCACTGACGAGAACATGAAGCTTCTCGAGCCTTACATGCGAGACCTCCTCGTGAACGGGAAAGAGTGCCGAGTGCTTCGCGATACCGCAGCTACGATGGATGTAGTTCATCCCTCTTACGTAGAACCCGATATGTTCACGGGCGAGTGCGCATGGATCAAGCAAGCAGTGGAAGCTCATAGCGTGTGTCTGCCGGTAGCAAAAGTGCTTATTGAAGGACCTTTCGGAGCACTTGAGACGGAGGCCGCAGTGTCATCTATGCTGCCCCCCCAGTACCCGTACCTATTTTCGAACAGGTCCGATCACCTCCTGCGCGAGAAAGGGCTTTTGTTTGGTGAGGCTAGCGTTCAGGCCTTAACCAGATCGAAGGTTCAGGAGCTCGCTGAAAAGGCGGTAGTTGCGGGGCCGACGTTGTTGAACGATGAAAAAGGGTCAGAGGCGCAGCAAGCTAGTATTCAGAGCACGCCCGAACGGGATAAAATTGAGCCTGTAGCGTTAAAGGCACCAGATACTGGAGAGGAAATTCCCGATGCGGGAAAGTTAGAAGAGCTTCCGGTCGAGCTTCCGGGACTAGGCTCAGTGACAAACAGGAAAGACACCGATCAAGTCATTAGTGACTTAATAAGTAAAGCATCGCTGTCGCCTGAGCAGAAAACAGAACTACACCAGCTCTTACAAGAGTTTCAAGGTCTGTTCTCTGAGAGGCCTGGTAGGACTTCTGTCCTTACTCATGACATAGAACTTACCTCCCCAGAGCCAGTACGATCCAAGGCGTACCGGGTGTCACCCCGCCAGAGCGATATTATGGAGGCTGAGGTAAAGAAAATGCTACTGCTCGGTGTTATTGAAGCGGGTGAGAGTGATTATACCTCCCCTTTGATTTTAGTTGAGGTACCGGGCAAGGAACCTCGTCCTTGCGTCGACTACCGCAGGCTTAATTCCATCACTAAGGATCAAATTTATCCGATCCCTAACATCGAGGAGCGCCTTGAGAGAGTGAGTAGCGCTCAGTTTATTTCCACCCTAGATCTTGTCAGGGGTTATTGGCAGGTTCCACTTACAGAAGAGGCTAGTAGGTATGCGGCGTTCATTTCACCAATGGGGACATTCCGTCCTAAAGTTTTGAGTTTTGGTTTGAAGAACGCGCCATACTGCTTTTCAAGCCTCATGGATAAAGTGTTGCGGGGACAGCAAGAATTCGCTTTACCGTATCTAGACGACGTAGCGATATTCTCCGCATCCTGGCCGGAACATATGGCGCACTTGCGGGCAGTGCTAACCCGCCTGCGCGATGCGGGCTTGACAGTCAAGGCTCCCAAGTGCCAGTTAGCACAGGCCGAGGTTGTCTACCTCGGACACGTGATTGGTCGGGGTCGTCGCCGCCCCTCTGAAATAAAAGTGGCCGCTGTGCGAGACTTCCCGCAACCGCGCACGAAGACCGATATTCGGTCGTTCTTAGGTGTCGCCGGCTACTATCAGAGGTACATCCCCAGGTACTCTGATATCGCGGCTCCCTTGACGGATGCTCTGAGAAAGACAGAGCCGCAAACAGTCGTCTGGGATGAGACGAAGGAAAGAGCTTTTAGCGCCCTAAAGAGCGCCCTAACAAGCCAGCCTGTGCTACGATCGCCCGACTACACAAAAGGGTTCGTTGTTCAGTGTGATGCTAGTGAGCGAGGCATGGGCGTTGTACTGTGCCAACGGGAAAATGGAGAAGTAGAACACCCCGTCCTGTATGCTAGTCGTAAGCTGACGAGTCGTGAGCAGGCGTATAGCGCCACCGAGAAAGAGTGTGCGTGTATCGTGTGGGCCGTTCAGAAATTGTCATGTTACCTAGCCGGCTCGAGGTTTATCATTGAAACGGATCACTGCCCTCTCCAATGGCTGCAGACCATCTCTCCCAAAAATGGCCGCCTCCTGCGCTGGAGCCTCGCTTTGCAACAATATTCCTTTGAGGTGCGTTACAAAAAGGGGAGTCTCAACGGTAACGCCGATGGCTTAAGTCGAAGCCCCTAACGTGGGAATCAGCCTCAAAATTACTTGTTACTGATGTTTTTCTTCCTGAGGCAGGATTTTTAACCTATTGCTTTTGTGTAGTGTTTCAAAGTGATGATGTGCTTTTTAGTGCAATTTTTCCGATTTGTGGACGCGTTCTGAGTGCTGCTAAACTACTGTAAGGAACTAGGCAGCAGTATAAAAGGGGAAAGAGCCTGGCAGGGCTTAGTGAGGGTTGTGCCGTGCTTGCTGACTGAGCGGTTGACTTTTGGCGTGGTTCTAACGCTTGCCGGAAACGAGAACAAAAATGTCAACTCTCCCGAAGTCACTTTGCAGTGTCCTGTGTGCACCTGAACGTGAGAACGAGGCCTTCTCTGTGCGCTGCGCTCAAGAAACGCCCAAGGACGCCCAACTTCGGTTATGAGCATCATCGAGCGACATCCCTCCGGACAGCGGATGCAGTCCCCTGACCATCGGGATCTCCTTCCCCCGGCGGGGCGGTCTGTTACGTTTCGCCTACAACGCGCGGTAATGCCGGCGCGGATGCAACGGACGCCGGGGCTTTGTTCAAAGCGGCGGACATTTTGGCCCGTCCGACGCCGCCGCGACGCCTACCCGCCAAGCGTGTCCAGGCGTGTTTCAGTGCCACGTGTCTTCGTGTGTGCGTGTGTGTGTGTGTGCCCTCGCTTGTCAAAGCGCGGCAGCCGGGGAGCGGAGTTCCCCGAATGAGGAGCCTGGAGGTCTCTCGGCTCAACAGTTCGCGCCGTCGTGTGGGCGGTTGGCGATGCGTCACTACACTCGGTTCAGCAGGTCTCTCGGCTCAACCGCTCGCGCCGTCGTGGGCTCCTGCTGCGCCGTCCCGTGACCTTCATCCCGTGACCTTCCCTTTTGGACCGCGACGCCGAGAGTATAAGAGCAGCTGCCCCCGGACGCCAGGAGAGAGGCTCCGATTTGTACTGTTGAGTTACGTGCTCTCCCGTCTCTCCACTCCGGTCGACCTGACCGGCCGCTCTTTTGCTATGTTAGAATAAACCAGTTGTTCTGTTACCAGTCTTCTCATACTTTGCCGGGACCTTCGGATGCTTCCAGTGCCCCAGGCCGCCAGGCCAACGCTACCCTTGGGGCTTGCGACCCATTGGCAATAACGGGCGTCAGCACCGAGACCCCAACCACTCGTGCCAGCGGTACGATTACTACAATTTACTCTTCCAGGCATGAACTTTTTCTTTTGAAGCAAGCAATCAAAAATCTTCACTGGGGTAAAATATCGATTAGTGAAGATATGTGACGGCGGCGCCGTGGTCTCCACAAGCCGTGTTAACAATGCTCCGCCTAGGCCCCTGGCTTTCATGTCGTTAGCGAGGATTGTGCCTTTCCCAGTATATATATATATATATATATATATATATATATATATATATATATATATATATATATATATATATATATATATAAGAACACGAACACATCTGGGTAGGCTAAAACATAATCCATGAGATAACGTGCTGCAAAACGCGGAAAAAGACACCAAACCTGCACACCCACAACTTCTGTCCGCAAACGTGGACGCGCTTTGAACACGTCTGATGAATGCGAATTTTGGCTTTTAGTGCGTTGGAACCTTGTTAAGTCATTCACAGAGCACAGTGCCATAAATTTTACCCGTCGTATTCCACATAAAAAAAAATTGCGAAAACGGGAAAAAGCTTACGCGTTGGTCGCCACGCACTGCGCGATGTGGTCGCCGCCGATTTGTTTTGTATCAGCCGCTGGAGGTGACTTAGGCGGTCCTCTTTTGGAGCACGAGTGAAGCACACTCTGTGCGACGAAAGGCGCGAGTTCGAGTGATACTGGACGGTTTCCAGATCTATTGATGCTGAAAGGTGACTTGCACCAGTACGGACTCTTAACATAGCAGTGCGCAGTAAGGAAACACGTGTCTCTGAGTAAAGGAGGGTGAAGGGAAGGCTTCCTCCTTGCTGTTGCGCTGATAGCCCCGCTTATTTAAACGGCATTCTACTCTCTAATGGGAGGTGGTGAGAAAGCGATGAGCTCGCTTCCACAAATGCGGCGGTTGCGTTACCAAGTCCTAAGAAAAGGTAGAATTGAGGGGTGGCTCTGCTCGCCGCAGCGGCGGAGAAGTAATTTCACGTGCCGAAAAATCGCTGTCGAGGGAAGTGGAGGGGGGGGGGAGCGTCTGCCCCCCAACCCATGGAGACGCCACATCTGTGCGCCCCCACATTCCCTAGGAACAAGTCGGGCCTGGCTCGAGAGGAGGAGTAGCAAAACGGAAAAAAAATATCCATAAACGTTGGCTATGCCCACGGGGGTGAAAATTCACCGTACTTTTGCTCTAGTGTTATGTTTAGTGGGCAGGCACGTACCCAAGGGGGGGCCCGGGGGGGCCCGGGCCCCCCCCGAAATCAAGCGCCCCCCCCCTATCAACCCACACCACCACTCCTCATACACATTCCTAAAGCGCCGACAAATCAATCTACTTGGCGGTCAATATTTTGCCGCCTTTTACAAGCGAAAGCAATGTATGAATAACTTCTGAAGTTTTTTTGGGCGTCCGTTAACAGAAAAAAGCATCATGTGGACTGATCCTGGTGATAGTGAAGAAAGGGTCGAAAATCAATGGCACATACCTCTTTGGGCTCAGGAACTTACAACGCGCCCTTCGGAGTCTTCGGGACGGGCCCACGTATGGGGAGCGCTTAACGCCTGCTTCGCCTCCGCCGTGGGTGGGCCTAGAATTGCAATATCTTTGGAATGGCCTACGTATGGGGAGTTTTTAAAGCTTGCTTCACCTCCGCCGTGGTCGGCCCGGTGTTGCACTATCTTCGGGATCGGCCCACGTATGCGGGGTGCTTAACGCCCGCTTCACTTCCGCCGCGGGTCGGCCCAATATTGCATTATTTTCAGGCCGACCCGCAGCGGAGATGAAACACTTTGCTTCTCGTTTTAGAGCTTTAACTGTCGTCAGATTTCGCAGCCATGCCATCTTCACGGAGTGAAATGGTTGTCAATATTTGCACTCTTTTCGGATGGCGGTAGTTATCAGCATCTCCTGGGGTGTGGAGACCAGTTTTCTCATCGGCCCGCGCTACTAACTCAAGGTGAATTCAGGGCCGGTATTTTGTAGCGATGCCTTTTCCGATTCTATGCTTTTTCAGGCTTTTCGCGCTTGGCCACTGGTCAGAGCGACGGTCTGCCCACATTATCAACGCGATCAGGCGGCCGTGTGTGGTGGATGATAAGAATAGCATAGAATGAGGCATAAGGCATCGCTACAAAATAGCGGCCCAGTTGTCACCATCTGTTGTAGCAGGCAGGGCGTAGTTTACTGTTTTAATTATAATATTTTATTTATAATGCCCAACAAAAGTTTTACCTGACCATCTATTCAACGATGACGCGCATCGCTGTTGCTTCATTAGTTCAACCTTCCTTATTTAGACTGATCCAGGGGCCAGGAAATGGAATCGGTTCATAGTCAGCTGGTCTGTATGCTCGTGGAACGAGTTGTTGCCGGAGAAACTGTCAGTTGCGTTTAACTTTTCCTTTTGCTTCATTATTTGCTCCAGTGATGGCTCGCCGCGACGCTGGCAGATCTTCAGAGCCATATATCCGCGATATGGGTTAGATAAGGTGCAAAATTAGATATTGCGAAACAGCGTCCATCAGCAGACCCTGCAATAACCGTTAAACTCATAAGCAATATGACTGTGACCCGTTACCTCGTCTGGTTTTTTTCTACTTGTACAGCACTTTTCGTGCAAAATTGGCAACTGGAAACAAGAGTCGCAAGCAGATTAGAAATTAAGCGATCTACTTAGGGAGAAAGCCACGGCAGCAGCAAAACAGGGAGGAAAAGCGAAAATTGTTCGTGAAAATATTTATAGATCAATATCTTTTCATTTAAACAGGAAGTAGAGAAAACGCCACCGGAAGTTGAGAATAATTCCGTGTGCACATCTCTGGTATATCAGATGCCATAGTCGTGGTCCAAACCGCGTATGGCAGATCAATTACACTTCTAAAGTTATGAATCGAGCCGCCTGACGTAGCCACTTCCCTGCTGTGCTAATGGGGGTTTTTCTAATCTTCCGCGGTGGCCTCAGTACGTCTAGAACCCCATTGAACCACGTCCTGCGCTCTACGCGGTTGTACGGGACTGGGGACCACGAGTCGTTACGCAACTTCCCAAATAACAACACGAATTGGTTTTGGCACTTGGTAGAGCAGTAAACGAGGGATGCAAAAGAACTGTGATTGTTCCGCAAATATAGATTTCTCTATAATTCTTCCAGAGCTAATTCAAAAAACGCCACTAGAAATCTTTAGTTGGCACTTTCGCTTGTTAACTTGTTCTTGGCAAGGTTCTTCCTGGCATCTTTCATGCGCAAGTCCATTTGATGTGGTTCTCTGTTTGCCAAGTAAAGAAGAGGTGTTTCTCACAGGTGTACCTGTGAGATACACGTTATTGCAATTCTCTTTTGCGGGTTTACGCGTCTTTATGGTGAATGGTGGGCATTATTCACATTTGTATTCGTAAAAGTACCCTCCCCCTCATTTGCATAGAAATGTTACCTTGGGTTGCCCCCCCCCCCGAAAAAACATCCTGCGTACGTGCCTGTTAGTGGGCGCAGCTGACGTTTTGAAACATTCGAAAAGTATTTAAGAATATCTGCATTTACGAATAGAGACTTCGATTCGAAGACCGAATCGAAGATGACGCTATTCGATTTGTTATCAGAAGGTTTCGAATATTCGCACATCCCTACACATTTGTGAAAGAGGTAAACAAATAATGTGGGCGACCACTTTTACATGGTGTGGCTTTAGTTCGTCTACACCGCAAGCACTACTGTGTTTTGAGATTTTTGCAATAGGCGATGCATCTCGGATGCTGTCGTAGGAGACAAAAAATTACGTATCTGTATTATGATTAACGCAAGACGTACAGATAACACTACCGATCAATGAAGGCAAGTGCCTGTGCATGGTACGCACTCCATTCGTGTTTCTGAAATATGGGCTTTTTCTTTGTTGGGGCGTAGTTCATTTACGCAATTCAATACTTTCGTAGAATCATTAGGAATACTAGCAAATTTATTCTAACAAAACAAGTTACGTGCGCGTTTAAGGTCGGATGCTAATTTGTTTCGGTCTTTTTTTAGTCTACTATGTGCTCTATATGTTCTTAGTTTTTATAAATAATGCAAATTATTTAGCCCGTTTTTCTCTTCAGTAAGGAGGCAGCTATCCATGGCTCTCGGAATTTCTAATTTTTTTTCATGTCTTATATGGAAAATTTAGGGCCACTTACCTACAGTTTGCAAGGCATATACACTTGGAACGAATTCTAAGGATCACACGGGTTTAGAGATATGCGCCGTGAAACTTTGTGGAGAAATGAAGTGTTCTTCCACTTTTATTCGCAACAATCCGCAGTTATATACATTGAAGCGAAAAGTACCGAATGCCCATGTATTTCGTTACACACTTTGGGACGAAATATATCGAAACTGGTGTCATCCTGGAAATCCGTTTCAAGTGGATGTGCATTGGAGACTCACCGGCTGCGTTTCGTAAATTGCAATATGTGCAGTAAGGGCTCTCATTCAAAGGTTTAGCGAAATTATTTAGTAGATTGCTTATTTCAATTTTCTGTGCAAATAATGTCCGCCTCTGAGCAATCCAGCTCACGACTCGAATTATGCGATCTGGCACACGCGAATTAGTAATAAAAAATTCTGCGTGGTCTAAAAAGAAAGCACAGGGTGTAAGCGCGTGGTGTACTGTGGCGTCAGTCTTTTCCGTGCGAGCGAGTAGTAATGTTTTATATATTCTTCCTGCACGCACGCCCGTCCGGACAGGCCTGAAAATGGCTGCATTCGAATTTGTGAAGCTGTGTACACGCTCCACGCGTGTTCTCTGGTGAGTGCGTTTAAACCAGCGGTGTCCAGGAAGTGCTCTACTGCTCTACTTGCGCGCTCCGTATAGGGCGGGGGGGGGGGGGGAAATCACGCGTCATTTTGGACACTTACAGACGGGCGCCACCGGTGTCAAGGTTGACTTTCGCCCTATGCACCCCAACCAAGCTCTAAGCTGGGGACGTATCTTGAGACGGTCATCTTCAGAGACATCGGTGGGCGCCGATTGACTGGTTCCGCAATCCGCTTGAAACTTACACCGTGCCGCTCGATGGCATCGATGGCATCGCACAGAGCGATCCTCCGAGTGCACGTCCTGTATACCTGCCATGCGCGGCGGGCGCACGTGCTTTTTCCAGCACGCCGTGGCCCCGCGGTCATGCGAGAAGCTGGACGCGTGTGCTTCCACGTGAGCGGACACTTCGCCGACGCGAGACTGCAGCATGTGCTATACTAGGAACTGCTTTGCCCGATCGCCACAGTCGCTGTTATACGGCGCTGTCGCTGTTGGCACGCGAGGTTAAAGCGCCGGTTGCCCATAGGTTACGCTGTTCCATGTTGCACTGGACACAGACGAGCGAGATTGCCTCCCGGTAAGAAGTTTAAGGCGGGACAGACTTTATTACATTGATTATAACTCTCAAGCACCGCCAGCATCTGTCGCTTTGGGACGTAATTGAAGGAAGGTAGGTATACTATTCATGTAAATGAGTCAAGATCGAGCCAGACGTCGTGTCCTCGAGAAAAAGCTAGCTCAAAAAAACACCCACAGTTGTCCATAGCTCTTCGCTTCGGAAGACAGGACAACGGAATCCTTAAAATTGAATATTCTGGGTGGTGAACACGATGCACGTGCAGCTGAACAACATGCTTTCGTTAAAAGCGAGCAGGTAGGGAGGAGCACAGGTTTCCCGGCTTTTCAGCCCACTACTCCAGCGAAGTGTAGACGTCGGTATGAAAAAGAACATAAAAGGCAATCTAGAACTTGCTAACGGCGTATTGCTGGGTGTATAAGTCCTTGTATCAACGAACTGCGCTTCGGCACAGTTTGAGCAGGATTGGCAGATGTCCCGCTACGTGTGCAGACAGCGCGCCATTACACTTGCGAGCAATGAGACATTCCTGCAGCGTGGACCCGACCTGGCTCTGCTAGAGCACTATAGGTGCACTAGAATAAAGTACGCAAGACCCACAAGTCAGAGAGCAGTCTTTAATTCCCGGCACTTGTCAATATATTAACTCGATGTTCAAACACATGTGGCACACGAAGTCTAGTGCACTCGTAGTGTGCGGATACGCGTGCCTAGGAACACGTTTTGAATAAGATAGCATAAAATGACTGTGGCCATGCACACGGATAAAATCATGAACATACTCGCATGTTTAGCTACCTGAAGCGTGAGGGACACAAACTTGACGACCAATGTGAAAGTGTTGATGGTGGAAGTGCGGCGCGGCTCATCAGAAGTGCAAGCGATGTCGGCGCGTTTGTCATGCAACACCAACGAGGCACAGGCGTAGTGCGGCTGAAGTCGGCTGCAGTAAATATGCAACACCTAACAGAGCCCTGCCGGTCTGGTAACGGCAAGTCGCGTAAACCATGCCAGGCACAACAAGGGGCACATTCGTCGTTGAGCAGAAGAATAAATCGGCCTATAGGTCTCAGACGAAAAACATCTCGTCCTTCAGGTTGTCGTTGAGCTGGACGACGCTGGCGTCAAATCTGTTCGTTCCCCGGATCTTTGCGTGAGCCGTCATGTAGCAGCTGGCGCGAGCTGCGGCGAGGTGGGCGTAGTAGACGGGCGTCGGGATGGACACGGGCGTATCACAACGGGCGTACATGTGGCACAGGCTGAAGGAGATCTTCTGCAGAGTCTCGGGGTCGAATTCGTTGTCGTCTCGAATCACGTGGTAGTGGGCGGGCCGAGCTGTGCCCCTGAGGGGAGTGTGAGAGCACATAAAGAACTCTTGTTGGGAAGGGTGCGTGATGACCGTGTCCACGACCGTGCCTGCAGGCACGTTCGGTAGCTCCGAATTTTTGCGTATGAAGCGGGTTCTGTGCCGCTTCTGAACGGTCAGAAATGTAATCTTCGGTGTGGTGGATCCGGGGAAAGCTTTCTTGCATTCATCATCCAAGCAGGGAAGCTCCGTATCGTAAACTTTACTGTACTGTCCCTCGCTCACGCCGTCGCGGTAGAAAAGTATGGCTTTCGGTGCAGTATTATTGTTCTTCCGGTAGACATCCAGAAGTCCTCTAACCATGCTCCCCATGTTCTGGATGATTTCAAGACGTCGCTGCTGCTGCTGCTGCGGCTGCTGCTGCTGCTGAAGACTAATCGCAGCGGCATAGCGAGAGGCGCACGCGTCAATGCTACCGACGATGGCGGCCACGGATGGCTTCGCGTCATTCGGGCCATGGTGACTGACGTCGGCGCCCATAACCATGACGTCCTCGAAGTCGAAGTTGTTGATCTTAGATGGCATGGCTTTGTCGACGAATCCAAGCTTTGCTTTTATCTTGCGCATTACGTTCAAACAAAACGCACTGCCAAAATTTTGCAGTTTCCCCTGCTTATTGTAAAGAGCGACACATTGTGTGATCAGGCCAAGTTGAATTTCGGCGTAGTACTTGATAAGGTAGTAGAGACTAGAGTTTGTGTTATTCAGAACGATAACAATAAAAGCGGCACCTTCTTCTGGTGCTTCAAGTGCTTCCTCAACAGTTGGAAATTTTTTTTCAACGACTTGAACGTGAGAGAGCTCCATACCAAGTTCTTTTCCCTGCTTGATGATACCATTTCGTAACTTCTTGATAGGTTCCTTTGCACTGTCACACATGCTCAGCATCACCCACTTCATTTCTTTCGAGTCCTGCGGAGGCTTCAATGGCGAGACGGTAGGTAAAAGCTTCGCCGTGATCTGGACAGGGGATGCAGAGATAGAGGTGACAAATTCGCCCAGTTCTGCTCGGGGTTGCCTTTCAATTTCGGCTACAACCGATTCGGCTCTAGTAAACCTAGTTTCGGGAGGCACAGGAGAAAGTGTCTCTGCACCCCGCTGTCCGAGAGCTATGAAGCAGACCTCAAGAGGATAGTAACAGTCTTTGTTTAGAATTTTTACGCACGGCAGCTTGGGGTACCGAAGCGCAGAATATTTGCGGCTGAAATATTCCGCAACTGTCTCCCTCGTTGAACCTACCATTTTTTCGTCCGCGCTTTCCTTCACAATTTTCTCGATTTTGCCAGTGCGACGGTAAGGCAGATGTTTGACGTCCACTTTCAAGTCCTTTAGTTTTTCGCTGAGGAATTCAATGTTCTTATCCAGAAGTTTTTCTTGAGGTGAAATACTTGCACGTCGCAGCAAACGGCAGACGACAGTTATAAGAGGGTCAGGTTTGTAGAGGACAGTCTGTAGCGTGTCCACGTTTACGAACGTTCCCGACTCGCCCGAGCGGACGCTGGTAAGCACGCCGTGGTAGAGAGCTTCACCTCGCCGAGCGCGCTCCCACTCCTTTGTGTCTGCGCCCACACGGCTCACGAGGATCCTGCCAAGGTACTCGCGGTTATGCGAGAGAGCGCAGCGTAACGCAACCTCCAGCGCTTGAACCAGAGGTGTCCCGCGACCAGGTCCGCAATGCTCGTTGATCCGATGGGTCACTTTGATGCTGACGCGGAAGTCTCTTGACTCACCGTTTGCCATTTGCACTTGGACGGTTTTCTCTCTGTCATCTACAGGCTTTGTTGAGTAAAATGCACACTGGCCATCAAAAATCGGTGCCTCGGTATTTAAGTGCCGGCGGGCGAACTCCATGAATATGAGTCGCCTGTCACTCGAGGCCATACGCGTGAGTTCTCGTGGCTCCGCGCCCTCGACATGGTTACATATCGTAACCGAGTAGTGGTTCACGGCGAGCTCCTTGGGTATGTGCACTTTGAAATGATTCGCGTAAACGGTGAGTGTCGTGACTTTGGTCTCCTTGGAGGGTGAAATTCCACCGGCGGAGGATATACTGGTGTCTGCGCCCGGCATGGGAGATCGGCCCGGTGAAGGCACTGAATAGAGGAAGAGAACGACTTAGCTAGACACTTCACAGTATGCAAGAGGGCGTAAAAAAAGATTAACTGCGATATGGGTACCTGGTTTGATGGGACATCTGCAACTGAAACTTCGCTCTAGCCGGCATGTCAAAAACATCACTATGGGTATTGCGTTCAAGTTCCCTGCGCTTAAATCAGCGGTTTGAGGCATCGAACTGAGCGTATAAACAATAATGCGTTGCGATTCCTGTGGTTGAACATAGGAACGGAAATCGGAATTTGCTATAATTGCCAGCACATCAGCTACGTTTTCAATAATTAACCTTCGAATTGTTGAATTTACGGGACAGGCCGTAATTGCACGATAAAATCCGGCAATGATCAAAGTATGCCACTGGGCAGTTTTGTCAGTGCAGGCAGTTCAGGAAAATACAACAGACTGCAGTTAAGTCATAGAATGGCAACTGCTAGGTTATAGCTATTCGTACTGGAGTTTTCACTGTGCAGAAACGGCAATGAACATTGCTGCAAATTTCGAGGACAGCAGACAAAGAGCGGAGCTCCAGCCAGTGCTATATGAATACCCGTCCAGATGCTCCGTCACCCAGAGAGAGGAAAACGAGTAATAAAAGGCAAGGAGATTAATCAGGACTCAGCCCGCTTGGCTACCATGCACCGAGAGAAGGGAAAAGGCGCGGGAAAGATTTCCGAACTTTCAGCAAACGTATGCCCTGAAAATTCCGGATAAATCAGTTAATTATGCGCCATTTGCGCGTCCCTGATGCTCGTTTGTGTTGGCCCTATGAGAAGAAAAAACAAAGAACCAAGCCCTTTTAAGTTACCGGCTGGTTTCATATCCTACCTTGACTGGCGTTTGCAGAATCCCACGTGACAGCACTTCTTGGGCGATTCCAACGCTGCGGTTCAGAACAATGGCCTCGCGAAGTAGAAGCCCCTCCGCTTGAATATGTGGAGCAGCTGCTGGTGGCGCCGGTTGCCGCTGAAGAGGGAGAAGAGCCTGCATAAGAAGTAAGCTACTGCTGTATTAAAAAAAAATTAAAGAGATACGGAATGAAGCAATGGAGTCCTACTGGCCGCTTTGTCTAGTGTCGCAGCTGGCACTGGTATAACCGAATAGTTCCACACGAAAAAGAAAAGAACTTGTTCACTTTTATTCTGGGCACGCAGAGATGATTGCGCTCAAAAAGTCATCTTATGCGAGTGCAAGTAGTACTATAAACAATTGTTAATTGGTGCTTGAACTGTCCACGACTGAAACTTCGCTTCAGCATATCGAATCTTTTTATGGGCAATGATTTAACTCCTCCAGACTTGAACAATTTAAGGTATCAGGCGTTGCGTAGCGTAAGTGAAGCGTTCGACATTATAGCGTTAACAATGGGATGTTACGGACGACGGTACAAGCGATACGAACAGATGCGTTGGTATCAACTGAGGGTTACCGTTTACGAGATATGATGCAAATAGCATAACGCTATGGAAAAGTTTTTAGCCAGGTGACAATGAAAGGCAGCGAGAGCAAAGATAACCAGATGGGGAGGGTAAAGTATAAAAACACTAGAGAAGGACCAACACAATTTATCCGTCCTGTCACATTTACGTTCCGCCGTCAGCGCTGTACTCCGTGCTAAGCGCAAACACACTGTCAGCTTTTAACCCATTCTTGCGCAAATTATGTGCATAGAAAATTTACTTTCATCATATTTCTTGCATGTTCATTTCTACTCGACTTTGGGTTCCATGCTGGATATTCTCCCCCCCCCCCCCCTTTTTTTTTATTTTGTTAGCGTCGCGAAGGAGCAACGCTTACAAAATAGTGCTGACGGCCTCGACTTGCTTTCGTAAAAGTGTTCCTTTTGCAAGGTTAACATAACTTCCACAATTAAAAACTTTCGAACTTTGAAGACTGATTTTGTTGAAAAATTGTATGCGTAATTCGACCTGTGACATTTACGCAGCATTCAGTTATGTAAGGCAGCTAGTATCGTATGCGCAAAACACGATAATCTTACATTGAGTCGAGGAAGCAGGCGGCGTGGCGGGATTTCTGGGTGCAGCGTTCCTCGGGTGCACGTTCGAGCCCACCTGCCATCCCTGGCCGGCGAACGTTGTAGGCTGTACTAGATGTCCACGTGGGGACGTGATCGGCGCTTGGGAATGGTAGTCTACGTGTTCGCCTGTTGCAGGACGCGATTGCTGGCTTTGCCCTCGGCTGCCGCGCCCTCTTCCTCCAGTCTGTCGTTTAGGCCCGTAGAGGCCCGTTCCTCGTGAGCCGGCGAGCCCTAGCTCAGAAAATTGTTCTGAAAGAGACTGTTGGTTTGAGCCCCAGCCCTGTGAACTGGACATCTGCTTGGAAGGTGATTGCTGCTGAAGAATGGAAGGATTCCCGGGAATGGCGTGACCACTAGCCCATTTAACGGCTGACGTCTGGGTAACGGGGACCTGAGGAGATCCGGAAAACGCCGCGTGATGCTGCTGCTGCTGCTCACGGAAGGGCAGCTGATGCTGCTCACGGAAGGGCAGCTGATGCTGCTGCTGCTGCTGCTGCTGCGCACGGTAGGGCTGCTGCTGATGCTGCTGCTGCTGCTGCTGCGCACGGAAGGGCTGCTGATGCTGCTGCTGCTGCGCACGGAAGGGCTGCTGCTGCTGCTGCTGCTGCGCACGGAAGGGCTGCTGATGCTGCTGCTGCTGCGCACGGAAGGGCTGCTGATGCTGCTGCTGCTGCTGCTGCTGCTGCGCACGGAAGGGCTGCTGATGCTGCTGCTGCTGCTGCTGCGCACGGAAGGGCTGCTGATGCTGCTGCTGCTGCTGCTGCGCACGGAAGGGCTGCTGATGCTGCTGCTGCTGCTGCTGCTGCTGCGCACGGAAGGGCTGCTGATGCTGCTGCTGCTGCTGCTGCTGCTGCGCACGGAAGGGCTGCTGATGCTGCTGCTGCTGCTGCTGCGCACGGAAGGGCTGCTGATGCTGCTGCTGCTGCTGCTGCGCACGGAAGGGCTGCTGATGCTGCTGCTGCTGCTGCTGCGCACGGAAGGGCTGCTGATGCTGCTGCTGCTGCTGCTGCGCACGGAAGGGCTGCTGATGCTGCTGCTGCTGCGCACGGAAGGGCTGCTGATGCTGCTGCTGCTGCGCACGGAAGGATCGCTGCTGCGAGTTTTCTGCTGGCGGGACAACGGCTTCACGAGGGCCGTTTTGCCCTTGGTGTTGCTGTTGTGGCTGCACCGCGGCGTTCGTGGAAGGGTTCAAGGCTTGTCTCGCACGGTCGTCAGCGTCTGGTACCTGTTGTGGGTAGCCCCAATTCCTTGCGGGACCATTCTTGTCTGGAGGCGAAGTTTCTCCACGATTGGGCGCCGCCATGCTGCATGCGCCAGAAATGCAGGGTGAGCTTAAAATCTTTGCGATTGCTTAGGAGCTGCACGCGAACATTATGATGCGAAGACCGCAAATCTTTCTACTACGAATTATTACTAGATAGAACTTTCACGCCGTTGTTCAGCTACACCGTGGAAATGATGCTTAGAACGTGCATTTGACCGGTCTACGATTGTAGCTTCAGACGTAACCGGGACGTTATTTAAACCACAATACGAGTCAAACTTTTTAGAAACGCTGACACTGACAGTCTGTGCGCATGCATTACCACCTAGAATTCCATATATAACGCGATATTCTGCTGAAAATGCCGTTTTCGAAGCTGCCATAACATTTGAAGCCTAAATACCGATGTTTAGCAAACCCTTGTACCAACCATCATTTCCGTGCTAGACGAACCTCCGCGTTTAGAGCTTTTGTAGATACTAGCCCTATAGAGTTGCCCCTGGTTATCTCTAAAGGAGAGTGACCAAGACCTTGAGGCACGCGCTATCGTGATGAAAATTTTCTTCCGGGCCAATGAATGGCCTAACTTTCGTATACCGGAAAGAGAAGGTGCTTGCGACAAAAGCTTCCCGAAGACAAGTGCGTGAGAGAACGATGCTAGCGTCTAGGAGAGTTAAACGCGTACTGGCTCAGCCAGCCAGCATGGGAAATCATGGGCAGTACGCAAATTTGCCTAAAACTGCGTCATACTGGCTGCAAACGGCCTGACGTCTTCGCAACATTGGTCGCTTTCAACAGAATGTTGCGCCATGATTTAAGCAACAGTTTTCAATGGGTGCGCAGGTGCGCGCAGGCTAGTTTGCGTTGCATATTTAGAAAACTGCATGAAGATTTAGAAACATAAATCGAGAAATGAACGCCAAAAGCACAACTCAATTCACATGCACGAAAATTTGGCGAATTTATGTACTCGAATCAAAGCACCTATGCGCATAATTAAATTTGTCTTCAATGTCGCTGCATTAACGAGCATGCTTTTTTATTGTATATGTAACCCTCAGCCATTTGGTGTTGGAGAGGTACGCTATCAAACAACAAAATATTGACTCGTGCTATACCGTCCTTGGATTCATTGCGGAGTCCGTGCAATTGTTATTTTAGCGAACTATATAAATTTGATTTCATTTTTATTTTCCATTTACCCCTGAATTAGAATATGCGTCACCTATGTGATTTACGGCAAGGTGCCCAAGAAGGCGAAAACGGGCAGTTGAAACACGAAAAGAGTAACAAATAGGCGTGAAATCAAGGTGGTCGACAGATGGAGTGGCACACTGTCGTACAAGAAATTAAACAGGGACGAAGTGCCTTAGAAAGGCTGAAGTAGGTTTCTATAGGCGAGCCTATCTTTGTCAGAGGCGTGAAACTCGTAAACGTGATACTCTGTATGATATCTTGATCAAGTAGTTCGTAAGGGCAGTGCCGGAAGCGAACAGAATCTCAAAGTATGAACAGCGGTTTTCATCCATGTAGAACAATGTCCATATCCCAGTGCCCACGACGTCAGAAAGTTTGTTGGCACTACATATCTTGAAGCGCGGTTTGCACAGCGAAACTATGTGGAACCTGCGCCGTCGTTGTCGGGCTGCGTTAAAAAGGGGCCACGTGACCTAGCGGGAGAGGAAAAGAATAGCTCAACAGCGGGAAAGGAGTTGGAGTGACCACCTTCCCGCTGTGAGAATGCCATCTTATAAGCGAATCTCATACGGTTGTCACACTGTGCATTTTTGGCGATCAACCAGATCGGCATCGGATTTATATTGATTTTACTCTGCTGCGAAAGAAACAAATGTTACGCTGGCGGTTTGCGGCCAACGAGCAGTGCCCAGCGATTGAAACGCCATACTTCTTGCGCCCGCAAGACGTGTCGGCAGACGCGTCAATCGTCGAACCAATCCAACCAATCGTCAAAACGATTGCAGCGTCCGCGATTTCAGTGGTGGGCCTTGAGCCCAATATAGGGAGCTTTGGATAAGTGGTTCCGCGCATTCCATCCCAGCTGTAACCATGGGAAGACAAAGAGCGGTGCGTATACTCCTGAGGAAGAAGCTGCCTACCGCGAGTGTCAGTGAGAGTTGGCTCGTCAACGGCCTCTTAAAACACAGACTAACCTCACGCGCAAAAAAAAAAAGGAAAGAATATAAGAAAGGAACATTGGGAGAGAGAGAGAGTAAACTTTAATGAACACCAGCAGTTCTGTCGGCTGGGCCTAGGCCTCCCACGATGGGACGTCGAGGTCTTGCCTCTTCGCCGCTTCGTAGGCCTACTGGGTCGCCCAGAGTTGGTCGTCGAGATGGGAGCTGCGCAGGGCGGCGTGCCATCTCGACGAGAGGGTCACGGGATTAAGCTCTTGGTATTGATCTCTGCACTCCCACAGCATGTGGGGGAGTGTTGCCGATTCAGTTTTACAGACCTTGCACGTCTGGCTCGGGTAGATGTCGGGGTATATAGTGTGATAGCGTGTGAGGGAGGGGTATGTATTCGTCTGTAGCAGGCGAAGGGTGGTTGCCTGTGCCCTGTTTAACTTGCGGTGAGGGGTGGGGAAGGTTCTTGCGAGGTAAAATGACTTTACAAGGTCGTTGTATCTCGTAAGGCGGTCGCGCCCTGCGGGTGCACCTGCACCGTCTCCGGCACGGTTGACTAGTCCTCGTGCTACGGAGTGTGTAACCTCGTTGAGGTTGGTGAGGTGCGGGTGGACAACGCCGGCGTGTGCTGGGATCCAGACGAGGGTGATTTGATTTTCAGGCGAATGCGGGGCTTGTCGTAAGATACGGAGTGATTGATGAGAAATACGACCTTTGATGTAGTTGTTGACTGCTGCGCGAGAATCGCTCAGTATGGTGCGACAGGATGGGTCAAGAGTGGCCAGGGCAATGGCCACTTGCTCGGCCGTCTCGGCGTTTTTTGTAATGATGCTGGCAGCATGTCTGAGCACGCCGCCTGCTGTAGTAAACATTGGGAGAACCGAAAAAAAAATGCGCTCCTGAAGCATGCTCACCACGCGAAGCACGTAAGAGCGAAAATGAGGTGAAAGAATGGTGAAACAAAAGATTTAAAATATAGACTGCTTGCGAAGTGACTTGCATGATGTAACACTCGGTGTAACTAACACAGATTCACTATTCGACCATCTTCACGGACTGGAAGGGGCGGTGATTTTTTAGAAGGGGTACCGTAAACTGTTAGCGTACCGAAAACTTTTCGGAACATAGGCTGTCATGAATTACCTGGAGGAAGTTCACAAATTCAGTGCCTTTCCACTCTGAAGAAGGATTACCAGCGAAGCTGTGTATGTGGGTCCCTTAATGGCGAACTGCACCTCCGCCGCAGGTCGGCCCGGCATTGCACTATCTTTGGGATCGGCTCACGTAAGGGGAGTGTAAAGCCTGCTTCACTTTCGCCGCGGGTCGGCATTGCACTATGGGGAGTTTTTTCGGCACGCGACACTATAGTGGGGAATTGCCCTTAACGGCTTTGCTGTAAAAAAGGCTTGTTGGCCAGTTAAAGCTTCTGTACGCCACCGAGAAATATGCGTATCCGTGTCGTCTGCGTTGAAGTGGTCATTGCAGATGGTTCGGCCATTATAACAAGTCTTGCAAGAAAACGTATTCACACTAATCTGAAGAAAACACCGATGTATCATCCACAAGCAATACAAAAAAACTGCCACCTAGGCATGCTATGCGAGGGAGATGCGAGGGCGATTGATTGCTGTATTCGCCTAAAAATTTTGCTCCCCAAGTGACGCAGTCATATTTGACTGGGCTACGCCGCGTCCTTTCCTGCCACTGTGCCGGGATGAACGTTGTATCAAGCTTGATAGCTTATTAATTATTGAGAGTTTATCAGTTAACTAAGTTAGCTTAGTTAACTATTACATAGCTTATCAAGCTCTATAATATTTACAGGCTTGATCACTGCACAGCTGCATATCTGACGCATACGAGAAACGCATTCGAAGGACATTTAAATTTACAAATAACCATTCGATTCGAGGGAAGAATTGGACACAATCCGATTTATGGTTCGGAAGTTCTGAATATTTGCACACTCCCTGTTTTTCTTAGCATTAAAACTTACAGCGACTTCTTTAGACAAGATGATCGAAAATATGGGGTTGTACGTGCCAAAACCACGATTTGATTACAAGGCACGCTATAGGGGGGACGGGACTCCGGAGTAATTTGGACCACCTGGGGTTCTGTAACGTGCACCTACATCTAAGTACCCGACTGTTGTCGCATTTCGCTTCCAATCAAAATGCGGCCGCCGTGGGCGGGATTCAATCCCGTGACCTCGTGCTTAGCAGCCCAGCACCATATCGCTAGGCAACCAGGGCGGGTAGGTAGTATGCCTGGTATATCGAATCGAAAACTTACACGCCAAACCCAAGTTTTCCTTTGTTAAAACATTTGTGTTGCCAAAAGGTTACGCTGTACTTAGCTAATCGCCAGTGCTAAGTGGTCATCTAGCGTCTAATGAGCCCCCATGCAAAACAGGAGGGAACCGTGTTCGCCGAGCTTTGCTTAACCACGCCTGCCAATGACCAAAGGTTTAATTGCAGCTCGCCTGGTCGCTTGCTGTTCGTCTACGAGACATATCGGCTGTGTTTTGGAAGGAGATACACGAAGTCGGCGCTCAAGGTGTTCGCCAATCACCGTGTGCCGTCTTTACAGCCGCTTCCCTGAAAGACACGAAGCCACTTTCGAATTAACCATTTCAAAAATCCTATCTTCACTCACTTAGCGGAAAGCGTTGGATACTAATGGAGAATATGAAACCCGATCTACCTTTTCCTGAATTTCACGCAAAAAAGAAAAAGAAGGAAGCCTGTGCGTCAGTGAGGCCTCATGTTTTTCCACAGTCAAAATCAACCCGCAAGATATTTGAAGGTATTTTCTCGTTTTTGGACCGTTTTGTCACAGGAAAAGTTGTCTGAACTTGCTAAGCAGAGTGCCCGATTTGTTTAGGGTGCAGTGCAGTCGTATGTCGAGAAAGGAAAGCAAAAAGAAAGAAAAACATTGTTATAAACCACGGTGGATGCTGTGAACAACCGCGACGTGAAGGCGCGCTCGGGCAAGAACCACAGGGCTGCGTTGCCACCCGCCTGTCAACCAATTCTCACGCACGGAGTGGCCGTTGCGCTTTCGCAGATGCAATTTAACACAGATAAGCTGGCGCAATATTGTTACTAATGCCACTTTAATGTGCCGAAACAGTACAGGAGCTGGACGCCTTATGTATAGTAGAGGGCTCCGCATCAATTGGCCCCGGTTTTTTTCGCTTAGCCAATGAAGCGAGGCAGCCACGAGCGTCCCTATCTCTTTCCCCCTTTCCGCTGTTGTAGCAAGGTGGCAGTCGCGATCAGGAATACGCCCTCGTGCTCAGCAAAGCACATATTCAGAGGCACTGGGCCCTGCCCTCTCGGGGGGTGGAGGGATAGTCTGACAATAGTGACGCAGTCTTAAAACATCGAAAATTCTCATCTGCCATCGCCCACGACACCTATGTAGGACTCGTGACACCAGCCTAGCACAGTTTCAGGAGGACCAGCCCCGTCAGTGGCGAAATGCAAGCAGTGACGTTCCGCGCGGTATTTTCGGACGATACCTCGCCTACGCTTCTCGGAACAGCAGCGGGTCACAGGTACGTACAACGCTCCCGTAAGATTTCGCAAGAAAATTTACAGGCTGGTGAGAGTCAAGGTTGCCTCGAAATGGACGGGGCCCTCAGCACTGACCAGCCATAATTTCGCAACTGCAAGAGGTGACCTAAGTACAGTTGGCGAAGATGAATTCTAAATCAGAGATGCTAGACTAGGTGCGTTTGGAGGTGCGAATGGCTGATTGCAGAAGAATAGCTCACCGCCAGTGCACTGCATAAGGAATATTTCGTTAAGCACTTTGAGAGAAGGGAAGGAACGCTACAAAGCTGCGAGTAGTGCGGTTAGAGGCACGTTAGCCCTGACTGGAATGACTCTTGCTTCGTGGAGAAAAGGAACTCGCACGGCTTGAGTCACTAGTCTGCAAGCGTGACGCTTGCCTTTCAGCGTATAAACTTAGACAGGCGTAGAATGTGCGCGTAGGGCCCCCCACAACAGCGTTGGCTAGGATGTCGGAGAACGCATAACATGAAATATTTTACCAATTTAGAAAGAGAACCCATAACACGCCGCACTGTTCGAGTAAGGACCGCCATTGAAACGCACAGAAGGAGTAAAGAAAGAAGAAAAAGGAAACGCTCGAAAAATGGCTCGTATGGGAAACTAACATTTCGGCTTACGTGCAGGGGCTGCAGCTTCCAGACCGATGTGCACGCTCCCGTAGCCGCGCTGTCGCGGTAGCTCACTGCTCTGACGGTGGCAGTTGCTCAGCAGGACGCTTCGGTCCTCGAGCCACGTGATCAAACGCTTCGTTAGTGCGCATGCTCAACAAGAAACCTTGATTACTGCGTGAACAACGCAGCAGAGGAAATGTCGATTTTCTCGACCTGTTGATTTCTTGGTATCCGTCCCGCTTAGCGGCCGATAACACGCGATAGCGGTTCCGCGGGCTCATACGAGCCGATGACGGAAAAAAAAAAAAAAGAGTGAAAATAGATCATAACGGAAAATGAAGCGCGTCGTTACAGAATGGTTCACCGCCAAGTGTCCTGTCATAGGAATCGTTTTTTAGACCTGTGAGAGGCTGTTGACGTTCGCGTCTGCGCAACATATATATGTGATCGAGGGTGTAATCGCTCTCTCTCTATATATATATATAACTGGGCGAAAGTGATATTAATTAAATAATTCGGTTTTACGCGCCAAAACCACTTTCTGATTATGAGGCACGCCGTAGTGGAGAACTCCGGAAACTTAGACCAACTGGGGTTTATTAACGTGCACTTAAATTTATGCACACGGGTGTTTTTGCATTTCGCCCCCATCGAAATGCGGCCGCCGTGGCCGGGATTCGATCACGCGACCTCGTGCTCAGCCGCCCAGCACCATCGCCACTGAGCAACCACGGTGGGTGAAAGTGGTATCCTATCCGGCATTAAGCTTGGGGTGATGGTAGTGTTTTATTTGTTCTTTTGACGAAATGGAGCCCCTGTACGCTGTCGTGCAGCTTTCGACAGCCACATTCAATAATGGTACTTCACCCAGTCACAAATGTTATTAAGACATTAAAGAGATGTTGATTACGCGAAGAGAATGTAAAGGGCTGACTGGGCTAACTTTCATTTTTTGAATTTCGGGCCAGAGCTATTATTATCTTCTCATATTTTGGCCACTGTGGGACTGTAAAGGTTGCACGAAGGCACACTAATAAGATCGAGCGCCCGAGCATAGTTTCTAGCATGGATTACTAGAGAGAACTCTGGCGCTACGATTGGTCAGCTTCTCCATAGAATTGATGAATGAGGTGCATTTGTCCAGCCTTCGCGCTTCTGTCTTCAAGCATCTTTGTGGCGTTATGGGTGACGTCCAAACGTGGCGCCCACGACGTGTTCTCGGCTCGGCAACCACTTCCGCCGCACGCAGCCAGCGAAAGCATAGCCTTTGAGATTCATTTCCGTTGCTCGGAGACGAGCAGACTTGTACGCAACTAATTACACGTAACTTGTAGTAAAATACACCATATGTTTGCTTTTGTAACAGATCGATTACATTCTTTAGTCTGTAACGATCACCGTAACTACATGTTTTTCAGTAACCTATTATATCTAACACGTTACTCAACAAGAAACCTTGATTACTGCGTGAACAACCTTGCAGAGGAAACGTCTATTCCCCAAGAGAACAAGCTTAAAATGGCGCCGCAGCTTCGAGCACTTGAATTTGGCGGCAACCACAGCAAAACGCCCGTGATCGCGCCTCGCATCAGCACGTGTTCAGACAGCCTGATGTTCAGAAAGGCGAACCCGGACACTCAGCATTCGTTTGTTTATCTAAAGCTCCACCAGATGTTGGTTAACTCTGGCCGGCCAGCGCTGCGATGACTCGATAGCGATGGCCACTTCGGTCGTTGATGCTGGGAAATCACCTAAAGGACGATTTTAAAGCGAAAGCTTTACTGGCCGCGAACTTGCGATTTCGCCATGGCGATGCTCTGAGGAGGCACATGACGTCACAACACGCCCCTCGCCGCGGATATATATATATATAAATATATATATATATATATATATATATATATATGTCTCGCTCCCTAGTCACTACTGCGCATGCGCCACTAGTAGCACCGAGCCACAGGCGTTCCGCCGCTGCGCAGCGCCGCGCCTTTTCGCCTCCGCCGCCGTTTGGTATGATGTCACACCACGTTCCCCGTCGTTGCGCTCGCCTCCGCTCGCTTCGCCAGCTGCATTGCATGCCTGATAACATGTCGGAGGATTGAAAAGGAGAGCTCGCGCGCACCGCAACCACAGGTGAGGCGGCAGTATGCACAGCGACAATTCTGATTAGCAGGAGGAGACCTGAAATCGATATCGGAACGAGATGAAGAGGAAACAAATCGCCCAGGAAATAGACGAACAGCTCGCCGAACGACTGGCTAAACACCGCAACATAGCTAGACAACCAGACTAACCTGGACTTGCAGTCAAGATTAACCAAGGCTAACCATCCTATGCCTTAGCTTTCGCTACGTATATCCTGGCTAGCCGAGCTAAGCCAGTGCCAATTTTTTTTCTCCAGCTTGTCGTTGACCTTACCGGAAGCGCCCTCTCCGATCCTCAGCAATAATGAAGCGCAGTGTTTTATAGAGGACCCAGACGTGGACCTCGTGGCACTGAGTAACCACTATCTTGCGCGCAGGGTATTCTTACGTTACCCAATAGTCACGATGGCTCAGCGGCTGTGGCGTCGCCCTGTAAGCACGAAGTCGCGGGACCCGGCCACGGCGGCCGCATGTCAATGGGGACTAAATGCAGAAGCGCCCGTGTATACCGTGCATTGGGTGCGCGCTAAAGAACCTCGGGTGGATAAACTTAATCCGGAGTTCCCCACTACGGCGTGCCTCAAGACCAGATATCAAAACCGCAGAACCTATTTTTCTTTAAGTTCTTACGTTACAACACCATCTTGCCCTCTAGCGCACCAATCGAAGGAGGGTGAAGTGCCGCTGCCGGCGTCTCTTCAAGGAAACAGATGAATATAACGACGAAAGCATTGCAAAATTTTTTTTATTAATACTAATAAAAAAGTGAATAAAAAGAAGTCTGAGGAGCTGCAGAAGACACACTGAAAAAGTCAGGCCAGTTTGTTTTATTTGGTGTACTTGCGCGACGTAATAAACGTAGGGAGGAAGTGAAACAACGTAAAATTAATGTAAATTTAGCAATTGCCCATTCACTTTCCTGGGACAGTAATTGATCACTGTAACCAGTTACATTTCCGAATGGAGTAAATATAATTGGTTACATTTTTTCTGCAACATCTGAAAGTCGGGAGACGATCGACGCGGTGGATCCGATTTTGACACCACCTATTTATTGCGCTTTCTCTTACTAAAGTTTGAAACACACCAAGGCAATCAGTCTCTGCGCACACGCGTAATCATTGCAAACTGTTGCATTTATAAAACATTATTTTCTTCAAAATGCTTAATTTCAATATAGTAGGAAGGCATTGGAAGTCAGAAGGACGACGTTTACACGGAAATACATGTACTGCCCATCTTTCCCCCGCTTATAGAAGCGTCACACTTGCAGTGCCCGTGGCACTAGCGCTAGTGCTTCGTCTAGTAATTTTTGCAGGGAACTCTATGAGTCAGGGCAATTGGAGAGTGCGTCTATGGCCACCAACATCCTTGACTGAAGACGATTGACGGCCAAAGAAAACGGCGCAGCTTTTAATCTCAGAGGCCACATATACAATATGCTCTAGTTCGGCACTTTCCCTAAAGAGGGCACGAATTGTTTCTAAAGACGACATCGTGAAGGAAATAAAATAGGCGAGGCCTCGACGTCACGTTTTTGAAGCCGGAAGTGCAGCCATATTGGTGCCAATCAGCTCGTCGGAGCAGACGGCGCGAACTTTTAACTTGCATTGCTATACGAGCCGCCTGAAGAGTGCGCTGCTGACGCGCGTCGGAACAAATCCTACGAAATTTATGTAATGGATTTATTGAAGCAGACGTGCAGCTATGTTTTTTTTCTGGGCACGTTGATTAGGACGACGAATACTCGCGCCGTGATAACGCGAGTGATAACGTGATAACACGAGCTGCTGGCTGATACTCACACTCGCAGACCCAAAACACAACTTACGAGATTACACACCGCATTCCGAATTCAGCTTGTCTAGCGAATGAAATGTCCTTGGAGAAGGACCCGAGCCTAAACATCTTATCTCACTTTTCGGTGGCCGAGGGCAGAAGGGAGTTTCAGGAGCGCAATCGCTATGGCAACGATAATGTTTGGAACAACGTTACTAGACTTGCCAGTAACGCCGGTTAGGAACACCAAACCCATAGCTCGTTTGCGAAAAATAGCCCGTGACTTCCGCCACACTCTGTCCAACATATCCAGGCTGGCCGGGGCCTCTCCTATGCTTTCCTTCCTCTATGGACAAAACAGTAACCAAAAAGGCTGAGATAAACATGGGAAGGTCGTGAAGTGACCGCTTTCGTTTGATGGCCGTGCTTTTGATGACTTCGTGCGCCAAAAGCAATTGTGGAACTGGAAACATGTCATAGGTGCTGTGTTTTGAATTCCCTTGAACGTTTCTTTGTGGCAATACGACATCAGGGAACCTTCCGATGCAAATGGGCAGCCTTTAAATGTCAATCAATCAATCAATCAATCAATCAATCAATCAATCAATCAATCAATCAATCAATCAATCAATCAATCAATCAATCAATCAATCAATCAATCAATCAATCAATCAATCAATCAATCAATCAATCAATCAATCAATCAATCAATAAAAACAGAAGGAGGAATTAATCATGTTCTCTAATTTTATGCGGTGGGTAGTAAAGTCGGCTTAAAAAAAATTTCGAGATGCGGGTTCAGACAAAAGGCAAAATTTGAGCCCAGTTTGAGCTTGCAGCCAACAAATAAAATGAACGCCACATTGGTCGCGTACGCTGGAACGCGCAGCAAATCTGAAACCCAGGCTGCCCGTGCCCAGGCAGTAAGGAATATTCTCATTTCTATCAGATCCCGAGCCCCGTAGAATTTCGGCGCCAACTGTACATTTGCATAGCGCCCCGCGAAGAGCGCACACACGTGACAGGGCCGGAATGCTGTACACGAACGCAGCATGCGGTACCGCGAAAGCACACGCGTTTGCTAAGGATCAGTTGCAGCGAGACGCGCACCCACACAGACAGACGCGCGCACGCCTCCACGCGAAGGTTTTGATTGGCCCCAGTTTGCGATGTAAACGGGAGGAACACCTCTTCGCTTTGCAGCCGCGTCACAGCCAGACTCTCGAGGCTCTTCCCGAGGAGCGCGCCTTTTAATTTGTTTCGGCGGAGGCGCCTTTCTTTTTTCTTCGCAGGAAGGAGGAATTATTCGATTTTTGGCTCGGAGTTAATCAATTCCGGCCCCCTCCGTACGGCATTCCTATATTAGACTTGCCGCAAGCCGGCGAGGAGGGAGACCGCCTCGCATTGTCTGCATGCAGAGCGTCTTCCAGGCCCGCAGCGAGCTGAAGTTATTCTACGAGAGCCCGCACAAAGGATGGGTAATTAATCTTGGTAAGCTCGCACGAGGAGCCGGCACTGTAGGAAAAAAAAATAAACATAAGAGAAATGTAGCCAGTCTTAATTTTACTGGGTGGTGCGATTTGGTCTTCGCCCGTAACTCGGCGCTGCCACATCGTCGCTTCTTTGTGAGCAAAAAGAGAAGAGAAAAAAAGGAAGCAATCAAAAATAGAAAGAAGATTGCAATATATATATATATATATATATATATATATATATATATATATATATATATATATATATATATATATATATATATATATATATATATATATATATCTTTTTTTTCATATAATATATATGAGCCATACGGTCCAACTTCGACACCACATTTACCAGGTAATATTGCCTTGCATTGCCCTGCACTTGGTGCCGTAATTAATTCAGCACGCATAATGCTCTAACCCTGAATAACGTTCGTCCCCGTCTCATTCAGCGTCGTTTCCAGCAATTAATGTATATAGATCTTCCCATAACATGCCTCTCATTAAGGAATGTGTGGCTCTATAACCCAATTAGAGAATTAGAGAAGAACAAACAAACAAACAAACAAACAAACAAACAAACAAACAAACAAACGCACAAACAAACACACAAACAAATTTAAAGCGAATAGCTTCGTTCAGCTCATCAGATCAGTGTTTTTTCCTTGTATCTAACTGTTTCCATGGGCCGATCCCGGAGGCAGTTCAGTGTAACAAAGCATATCAAAGCGATATCTTGGTGTGAGTGAAGAATGTGTGCGATCGTGGTCTGCCTAGTGATTGGAGCACTGGGCAGCTGCATTGGAAGACAGAGGTTCGACTCCCATCGGTCACGCATTGGAGGTATCTAGCGGAAAACAAAGTGCAGCAGACCTGTACGACCTTGCAGGATTGTAACCTGCAGTTGCGTTGATATAGAACCTGTATCACGTGGCTTTTATGCTTGCTGTGGGGTCAGCACACACACGCACACGCACGCAGGCACACGTATGTATGTGTGTCCACTCACTTCACCACTTGGACGTGAGGCGCTTTTGACCCGCGCACATTCAACTTGCGTATTTGTCGAACGGCTCAGTGTTTGTTGGACAAGTAACCCTCGGGCGGGACGCTTGCCGGCAGTATCGTCATGGTCTAGCTGCATACAATTTTACTCTTGCGCCTGCTGTCGTTCAAAAGAAACGTCTACCATCGCTTGTGTTGAAGTGACCTTACCTTTGTAGGTACTAGTACTTCCTAAAGGAAACGAAATGTTCGCTGTATATCGATTTTCGAACACTATTTCCACCGCTTCTTTCCGAGTTGAACGGTCGGCAAATAACGGTATGCTCACCCCTATAAACACAGCATATATTACCAGTCGTACTCGGTTGGCACTGTACAGCTAAACCAAGAGCTACGTGAACGTATTGGGACACAAGAATTGTTGCTGAAGAATGTTACTCGCTGTGTATTCCTCTAAGAGAGCAATACTAGGAGGCTCATCCTTTTAGGCTTTAACGTTTTCGTAACCGTTCTAAATGAAATGGAGAGGCTGATTTCCGCTGTATGTGTTTTTTTAGGGGTGTGCGAATATTCGAAACTTTCGAATAACGAATCGAATAGTGTCCTATTACATACGGTCTTCGAATCGAATGGTCACTATTCGTGAATGTGAATATCTTTCAGATACCTTTCGAATATTTCAAAACATCAACATCCAAATAAACATAGAACAGGAGAAAAATTGCGTTAAGTTTTCACCCCTGGGGCCACATAAAACATGAGAACTTGCGTAGGGGAGCAGGCTACGTCGCTTATGTAGCCATACATTACAGGTCATACAGCGATCATTCGCATTCTCTGAACAGTGCTGTGCATGCAAAGGAACTACTTGTTTGCTCCTAATGCTCCGTTTGTGCCTTTGATAAACAACACCTCATGTAACGACAGAAACGTGCTAACTTGAAGAATAATTTAGATGTAAACATCGTTTTATATAAATTGTGCCAACGACTGTTCATTATTTGAAAACTATTCGAATACTATTCGATATTAGATTCGATTGGTATTCAATTCGGTCTCAAAAATCACTATTCGCACACCATTACTTCCTTTTTTTTACATATATGCTTTACTGAAACTCGCGCATCCCTACAACACGGCTTTGCACGAAAGCAGCAGGAAGCCTTGTAGGGCCGGCTCGTAATGCGCCATCCACTATGGAGCCAGCTTCTCTATCGTTGCCCGTATACAACGCCAAAATGGCCCGTTGTTTATTCCTTCACTCTCCGCAGTATTCTTGCCTTTTTCCAGTTACTGAAGCCAGGCAACTTGGCAGGGGTTGTGTAATGGGAAGCGGAATTGCCTGAAAAAAACACGATTACGTGGGTGCTGCGTAAAAAAAAAAAAAAAAAAAAGACATTTGGCCCGTCATCTCGGACGGTTCTCCCGCAGATCCCTCTCGCTTGTATAGCATGCGCGTATTGCGTTCTAAAGCCTGCGCCCTTTCTCTACCCCCTGCTCAACGCCTTACACGGTCCTCAGCACAAGCGCTTACGCTGTTTTTGTTTTGCCTCGCTTGGCATCCACGATATTTTTCACCTTGGAAGCGTGTTTTCTCTTTCGCTTGATCGGAACGACCTGCACATGCGTGGTTGTGGCTCGTGCCGCATACGTTGCTTGGCGGCGTGGTGGACCGGGGGGCTACGCGTCGCTTAAATATGTGCAGCATTGCGCAAGTTGCGGGGTGCACCGAGGCCGCCGCTGAAGTGCGCCCCAGAAATTAGCGCTCTCGGCAGTTCAAGGCAGATGTTCAATAAAAGAAAACATGGAAGCTGGAAGTGATCAACAGACGCGTAAGAAATCACGCATGCCATTCAGTTGCTTTTCTACAGAAAGCGTATTGAATGTAGCAGTATCTCAACAGAAGTTTAACATCATATAAATAGCTTATTTTGCAAGGAATCGTCGAGCAAGGAAAGTCGTCGGCTTCATCGGTATGCTTTCTTTCATTGACGCCATAGAAGGAGATGTTGGCTCACACATGAGACGCCGGCTACTGCTTCGCTCTTGAGAAGCTGGTACAGCTAATATATAGCTTTGAGTGCTTTTTCACATAGTTTTGTCGGAGAAAGAGCAGGAGAATAGTTATTGGACACACAACAACGTTATCACGAAGCCGCCAAACCAACACCACCAATTGCTTTGTTTAGCGCAGAACAACAGACACGTGAAAGAGGACAGGACACGGCGCTACCAGAACAGCAGTTTCAGGAGATGACACAGACACACAAAAATCAGGGCCCATAGCAGAAAGATAGTTCAGCAGAATGCGTTGGCGGGCTAGTTGCGAAGAAACATTGTGAACAAACCAACATTGCGAAGAAACTCTCGAACCAACCGTGCGAACAGCAATGATATCAAGCATCTCACGCTTCCACGGGAAAAAAATAAATAACGCTCTTATAAGAAAAGCGTTTCCGTCGTTCAATCACTGTTCATCACTCAACAAGAAATTTGCTGCGGAGTAATACGCAACAAACACTGGGGGTGTACTTATATTTAAGCATATCAGTCAGGGAACCGCAGGTAACATAAATTGATTCAGAGCGCCATACTTTATTACGTGCGTCTTCTAGACTTCATATGTATGTAAGTATGTTTATTACAAGTAACCACATGGCTCAATAAATACTCCGCGTAAGCGTCGTGACCCGTGTGCGAGGCTTCCTATTCCGCCCACGCCGAGGCCACGAGCACGCCATTGTATCATGCGAGGGGCTGCTGGAATAAAAAAAAAAAGAAAGGAAAAAGAAAATGACGCTTGAAATTCACATCAGAGTAACCCAGCAAAGACTATGCGAATCACCGTTATCACAATTTGTATAAGTACAAATGAAAATACAAACTGCGAACACCGCAACATTATACCGCCAATTGATACCTATAATCTCAACAAACTTTTTCGATCGATTCAGGGATGTAGATAACTGGGAGTTCCTCTTAGTCAAATAACCAACGACTGAATAGATTTCTGCGAAGGCACGCCGGGGGCGTAGGAGCGTGGCGAGTATTTTAGTCGTAAGCTTTGCAACGCTGCGCCGTATAGCGGAGGCAACGTATGGTCACGGAGAACGGTTTTATCGCGAAACGGCTGGATCGCCATCAACTGCCGCGACGGAGCGTGCCTGGCGGCCGCACGTTAACTGCGCGTGCATACATGCAGCGTGCGCACGGCTCGACCGTGCTCGGTTCATGTAACGGCGCATCATCCCCTGCTCGCGTTAACCTGCAGTTCGCTTTGCTTTCTTTCCTTGCTAAGAAACTCGTTATTTTCAGCGTTCTTTCTATGGCCTCCTCGACACTGTTGTTGGCGGCGGGAATAGCGTATAACGATTTGCGGGCTTCTTTTTTTTCTTTTTTTTTCGCAGTCTGCAGCTGGCCCGCCATGGTTGCTCAGTGGCTATGGTGTTGGACTGCTGGGCACGAGGTCGCGGGATCGAATCCCGGCCACGGCGGCCGCGTTTCGGTGGGGGCGAAATGCGAAAACGCCCGTGGTGCTTAGGTTTAGGTGTACGTTAAAGAATCCCAGGTGGTCGAAATTTCCGGCGTCTTCCACTACGGCGTGCCTCATTATCGGAAAGTGGTTTTGGCTCGTAAAACCCCCATAATTTAATTAATTTTTAAGTCTGCAGCTGATGTACACGAAGCTTTTCATTCGGAAGTACTGAAAGTTGGGCGAGTTGACGTGCATGCACTTATGGTGGAGCAAGTTGCAAGCAGCGCGAAAATAGCGTGTTATATTTTTTTTTTCTCGCGCGGCTTGTACTATTCCCAACCGTGAGCTTCCTATGAAGAAATAATTATAGGTGGACTTTACTCCCTCTGGTTAGTATCACATTGGAGGTACCTCTGACGACAATTATGGGCCGATGCCGAAGACGCTGCACTCGAACAAAGCGTCTGAAAGATTTAGCTGTCACGAGGGACGAATACGAAAAAATGGCGCGTGGCGGGGAGGCACCAGGCGTTTCAAAGAGCGACTTTGGCACGGTAGAATCACACGTGCCATCGTGGCCTAACGGCGGCTGTTTCGGAACAGAAAGGCTTCACCTACTTTGGAGGTGTCTAACAGAAGACTGGAAATGTGTTGAGCCTACTCGAGCACGTCGCAGTGCGCAAGAAATCGCAAGGTCGTAACATACGCAGGGTATAGAGAAACGTCAATTCGATAAACGAGAGTGTTCATGGTCGTACGCGAAGAGCGTGCGCGCGGTTCTCGAGACGTCGCATTCGTCGTGTTCTAAATGCGCCATCCCATACTTAGCGAGTGACCAGTGCTGAGTTCTGGCGTAAGTATTGTACAGCCGAGAGAGAAAGGCAGAGAGACGGAAGTGAGGAAAGTGACCAGACTTTGTGCTGTTTGCAATCGTGGATTCATGTTACATAAACATCGCACCGTACCCCATGCGAGCGATGACTTCGGGCGACGTCTCCTCAGTATTACCTGTATGAAGGCAGCAATATAGGCGCCGAAACTAGCATGACGCGTGCTTTATTAACTTAAGTTGTAAAAAGCAGCATAAAATATTTCTGAAGGTCTTCCAGTGTTTTCTTATCCTTGCACTATAACAATTCAATCGTTTGCTCGTTCCGTGCCACAATTGGTAGTACTTCAGTGATGTACATCCAGTTCCGGCTTAGCGCTATTGGCTATTCGCTCATAGCACTGCCGGGCGACGAGCGACGAATTCAAGATTTGCAGAACCGAGCGATCGCGCTACAAGACCTAGCGATCTGTTCAAGCGACGGCCCGATCCGTCGCTCGAAGCCACCGCTCGTCGCTGTCACGCACAAAATCGCGCTCATGTGGTATAAGCCTTTAAAGACGCCTAGCACGTCATTTGAGTGGTGGGAGGTACAGCTGACCGGCGAATACCCTGCCGGGCCAAGAAGCGCTCGTCCAGCAAGTTAGTCGAGCAATCATGGCCAGTGGAGTCCTGGAATGAGGACGCCACCCACTCGACCTCAAGAGCAACGACCTCGATGATTGAAGTAAATGCTTTCTCTTTCTCTCTCTCAACCCTCGTAGGCTGATGCCTGGTGTAGGGCTACAGCGGTGCGTACTACATCGCTGTCAAGCCTGCAGCTTGCGTGATCTGGTCTGGCCGATGTATTGTGAAATTTGCAACACAGATGACCAACTACAGGAGCTTGCTCCAACGGGTGAGCGAAGCTTTAACTTAACCCACGTTTACCGCCTCCATGTACCGCTTCGCACCTGTATCTTAATTTGATTGGTCGATTCCTTAAATAAATATGCGATCGTCCTTCTCATCTGTGTGCTTTAGCTTTTACTTCGCCCCATTTTACAACTGAACGTAATCTTCAGCAGGTCCTCATCCGGTCATCACTGGATCTATGTTCGTAAAACATATTTACAAAGAATTCTCACAGGCAAGAGCCTAGCTATGTCGAGGTGGAACTTCGAGGATATATAGCAGACTCATTGTAGCTGCCAGTGAGATACTCGATGATTGTCTAGCAAAATGCTAAAGCTCGCAATTATTACACATAACCTTAAGGTATCTTGGAGTCATTTTGCAAGTTTGCTCTCGACTGACACTGTTCTCGATGTATGCCGGCTAAGCGTTTACATTGATCTATTAAAGTGTTTGCGTTTATTTGCCTAAAGAACCTTACACTTATACTGCGCGGTGCATAGCGATGCATACCATAATTATCAGTCGTACTTTTGGTAGGTAGCCTTAATCAGCAAGCGTACGCAGAAGAGCCGACCGGCTGCATTACGTTAATGGCGTGCGTGGCGCTCTGTTTCACGTCGGTCCTAGCGCGCCTAGCCTTCTAAATACCGGACTCGCTTGTTTCGCGGGGCGCATGCAAATGCTTCTGCGGACGAGTAGGTGTTTGCGTGGGAGTTTGCGTTGCGGAATGCGTCTGTGCACGTAAAAAAAAAAAAAAAAAGAACACACGCAATATTGCGCTTCCGCTCCTTGCTTCACCGCAACGTTAGTTTGATTTGCTCGTCCTGAACGCGTTCCTGAACGTTACTGTATTAACTGCGATGGTAATACTATGCCCGCATAGAGCTTATTTCAGCGGCGACCATCTGCGGTTATCGACAATGAAGGTTACCAATATATATATATATATATATATATATATATATATATATATATATAACCCTTTTTTATAGTTCCCAATAACAACGGAATTCGTACGACATCACTGTTTACCTGTAAGTTAATAACATTGCTGTCCATAATCTTGCATATTATATCCATACACTTTAACACGAAGGCTCTGCCGTAAAAAGACATAAACCCGGTATATCAACGATACAACAGAGAAGAGTTTCTGTGCAGCTTCTCGTTTGTGTCTCCATTTCCATTCTATTCTGTGTTTTTTTTTCTTTTTTACGATATGTTTCAACCAAATGCGAATTCCGTAGGCACCGTCATACCTTGTGTTGCCGTCCGCGTTTTCTTAAACATGTGTCTAACACTACCGATCAACCGAACAAACGCAAGAAAACCATAGCCCAGTGCTTCCCGGACAGTCCTCCGTTTCCTCTTTTGCGGAAGCGCTTGTCCCCTTCCTTCCGTTCGAGTGTGGCAGAGTAAATCCATACCATGAAAAAGGAGAGCTGGCTAAAAGGCCTTAGAATAAAAGGCCGACACAAGAAAAAAAAGGAAAACAATCCGAAAGATCTGCGCGATGTTCAGCAGCTATATGCTAGCGAGAAAGAGAGAGAGCGAGCGAGAGAGAGAGAGAGAGAGAGAGAGAGCGAGAGAGAGAGAGAGAGAGAGAGAGAGAGAGAGAGAGAGAGAGAGAGAGAGAGAGAGAGAGAGAGAGAGAGAGAGAGAGAGAGAGAGAGAGAGAGAGAGAGAGAGAGAGAGAGAGAGAGAGAGATTTATTATGATAGATAAGTTGTGAGGTCAGCCTGAATCAAGTTGTGACCTCCTACTCAGCATTTAGGGAGGGAAATGGAAGATAAAAAGAAAATGAGAGGAATGTGTCGATAATGAAGACTTTGATGAGTCTTCGCTGTTCAAGCTCACTTACTATACATGATGGTGGTGGTGGTAGTAGTGGTGGTAGTAGTACCAGTAGTAGTAGTAGTAGTAATGGTGGAAGAGATGGAAAAAGAGAAAAAAAATGAAGGCAGGGAATTTCGGTCGCTGTCCCCTTTTTACTACACCTTTCTACTAGGTTTTACTGTACTCTTTATTTACTCTCGGGAAAGAAGCGTAGGTGCGTCCAATGTCGCCGGGCGTGGAACGTCGAGAAAAAGACAGAAGGCGCGGTTGGGGATAAGACCCTAGTGCAGGCGGCAAGGACAGCTGTCTGCTTGACGGAATGAAAAAGGACGTGGCCCTAGGACAGATGGGAGGAGGGGAAGACGGCGCGGAGCGCGTTTAAGTCCGGAATAAAAGTGCGGGAGGTGGAACCGCCGCTGCACCGGAAGGAAGTGAATTTAAACACGCGTCCCGGAACGCCTCTTTCAAGTAGGTCGACTGCTATTTATAGCCTTGGCACTTTCTTTCTTTCTTTCTTTCTTTCTTTCTTTCTTTCTTTCTTTCTTTCTTTCTTTCTTTCTTTCTTTCTTTCTTTAATATCTCTGGTCCTCGTTTCTGCGCTGGCTGTCGCATAGAGCCATCGGTAGTGCCTTCACGGTTTCTTTTCTCGTATTACGATAGCAATAATACGGACACTCCAAGCGCATTTCTGCCGTCGGCGTCGGCATCTCCGTGAGGTTCCGTGTAAAGTCCAACGGCGATAAAATCGTCGCCGCTCGCTGTATGTCGTATGGCCGAGTGAAAGCGTGCGAGCGTGAGCCGGCGATCGCTGCTCAATCTCGCGTACACAAGAGAGGAAAGCCCGGGCCGCCCTTCCTGTGGGGTGCTTAATTTGCACCCCAACTGTAGGGTGTAGACAACAGCACCCTTAGAGTGTCCGTCTGGCGACACACTGATTTACACCCTTAAGGGTGTTAAAATGTTTAGTGTGTACCCCGGGCGGCCCGGGCGGCCGCGCACACCCGCCCGGGCCGCTGTATCTGTAAAGCCATCTGCGACGGGGACAGAGTCCGCAGCGCGCAGTGTTTTGACAGCTTAGTTCGTGTTGATGCGAGACGCAGCGCGAAGGTCAATTTGCTCGCTGCCGCTGCCGCGCTTCCTCGCTCCAGCGTTTTGACAGCGAGTTTCCGCGGTCATCGGGTGAGATTTGTTCATGTTTAAATGTGCGCGCGTGACACCTAGCTTGTTACTTTAGTTAGTATGCCTATGTCTACAACTTCATACGGGCGATAAAGCTACCATCCTTAATTCGCATAGCTGTCCACTAATTTGCTATCGCAATCGATGTTGGAAGTTGCGCCTTTCGGGCGCAACTGCCACTTGTTTACGTTTGCAAGGATACTTTAGCCAGCTTTCGTGGTGTTAAGCCTTCTCATCGCGTTTCATCGTCCGAGGTCGCCAGAAAAGAAAACTCGACTCCTCCCGCACCTAAGGCTCCATTCTGCGTCTTTGAAATATGAGCCGTCATCGCCGTGCTGATTTCGTCCTTTTAGAGCTGCTAGTGTAAGTCTTTACGAGATCATCGAAAATTCGCGCCCCACCCCTCTGCACAAATCCTAAGATTACTACGTACGCTATACACTCGAACTAAGCCCAAAGTAAGCTAATTTTTTTTCTCTCTATGCAATGCTTGGCTTCACTGTCTGTCGGTTCGGAGCGGTAATTATTGCCTTGGATTCCGTCGAATCTGTCGGCATCCGCTGAGACTTGGGAGAAGCCGCTGCGCATGCCAGGTCGCCAAGCGGTGAAATATTTGAGGAAACCGGTAGGTGACCGTGACGCTTTGCAGCTGAGTGCAGGTCGCGGGCTCGATCCCCGATAGCGGCGTCCGCGTATCGATGGCGGCGACATAAAAAAATATATAACAGTCTTGTGTTATACCTCAGACAGTTTTAAATTATTGCGAAACTCTGCGCTACGACGTACGCCCATCATAGCACGTACGTTGATTTGGTCGGCTAAACCACAGAATGCGATTTTTGATTTGAGGAACCCCGTGGCTGGAATGGAGAGCGGCGTCCGTCAATGCAAACGGCAAAGCAGCGCCGTCACAGTGAAAACAATCGGCGTAAGAATACGAAAATCGCGAAATCAGTAAAAGGAGAATGAGAACATAAAAAATAATAATCTAGAGCCTACTGTAGAGAACAAAGAGAAGACATTGAGGGAGTGTCAGGGAAGCCGGCGCGCGCTGCCTTCTGGTGTTGATTGCCATGAATCAAGCTTTTGTGTGCGGTCGCGTCGCGGGCGCCTTGATCCCGGTTTCCCTCGTGAGGAGAGGGCAAGAAAAGTTTCGCAGTGGTGTGTGGGGGGGGGGAGAGGAGGAGGGGGCGGAGAAGGAGAAGGGGAAGGAGGCACCGACCTCTGAATAATGCAGCCGCACCGCCGGATGGCATTTTCCAACCGAGTCCGCTGCGGTTTGCAGCGTTCATATTCCCCGAGACGCAGAAGCTGCCGGTGGCGCATCCCGCATCTTTTTGTCTTGCGCCCGCGGGAGGCGGCTGGGCTTTATGCAGCTGAGCTCAGTATATATGGGGATGTGTCTGCCTGAATAGCTCGGTAAGGCAAGACGGGAGAGGGCGGGGGAGAAGGTATTTGAGCGGGACGGTCATCGGAGCCTATGCACAGCGTAAGTATACCGCATAGGCGAAAGCAAAATTTATAAGCGAGCACCAATGCTGGGAGTCCAGGTCGCCGCCGGTACACTTGGGCCTATACTTCGTGTTTTCACACGTATAGTCCGCTCAGTGTGCAAGGAGTTCTTGCTGTTGCAATCATTGACAACGAACAGTAGAGTCACGAGTGATTGACTGCTTAATCATGAGCATGTGATCACACAATAATATTACAGCGAAGCTGTGAAGCTATAGTTGGTCGGGATTTTTAACGGTGCGTCCTCGCGGAAAGAAATACCTTCAGCGATTAAAAAAAAGGGGTTCAGCAATTGAAACGAAAAGTACATACGTTCTCTGGTATTACGCATACAACATGCAGCACAGCATTCCTTTCAGTAAAGAACAAGCACATATATGATGATTAGGCGCTTGATGGCGGCGCAAACACACACACACACACACACACACGCAGGCACGCACACACACACACACACACACACACATGCAGGCACGCACACACACACACACACGCACGCGCACGCGCACACGCACACGCACACACACACACACACACACACACACACACACACACACACACACACACACACACACACACACACACCAGCCTAGCAACTGATTTTATTACCCTATTTATTATTTTTCTCAGCGCTGCTAAGCACGAGGTCGCAGGATCGAATGCCGGTCACAACGATCGCATTTCAGTGGGAACGAAATGCAAAGACACCCGTGTATTTAGATTTATGTGCACGTTAAAGCAACCACAGGTGTTCCAAATTTCCGGAGTCCCTCACTACGGTATGCCTCATAATCAGATGGTGGTCTTGCCACGTAAATCACATAATTTATTTTAATTAATAAACTGAGCAGCGTGAATACGAGGAGCGGCAAAGAGAAAAGAAACGACAATGCGACCAGCGGCGGCGTGTTGCCAAAATTACCATTACTGCCATTACTACCATCACGCTAAGTTACAATTACTTCCATTGTTCTAAGTTACCAGTACTACCATTACTCTAACGCAATAAAGCATTGTATACAGCAGTTGTAGTGGTGGTTTTTCAACAGCTTCGCTGCACACCCCCTTCCATAGGGGCGGGATGGCGAGTCAATTCTTCTGTCCTGTACGTGATCGCACGATTATCCTGTTCGCGCTATGAAAATGTATTATAACGAATGCAGCTATACCTACGCGGTGAGCGCATTCCACCTTCGATCAAAAGCGTGACCTTCTCAAACCAAGCCAAGCCGAAGTGATCGGGCGCCGCGCAATTGTGCGGCTTATTCGAGCGTGCGCTGCATTATTTAAGCCCTGCTGGGATAGAGGGCTTTCGCCGCACCCGGTTCTTCTTGGGGCATACGCGGCTATGCCAATCCCCTGCATTACGCTTAGTCGCGGCGAAAGAAAGTACGGGTTCCTTTGCATTCATTTCGTCCGATCCTTTTCTTTCGCTTCACGGCACCGCAATTCCTCGCTTGCTGTTCTGTCAGGACCACCCGGTAGACGGCGCACGTCCTTCGCGTTGTGTGCGATATTGAACCAGGAATGACTTGTGAAGGGCTGAGAATAGTTTGCATTTAGTAAGCGCCGGGAGCGAAAAAGAAAAGATAGAAAAGAAAGAGCACCGTGCAAGATGAGAAATCGATGGGGCGTTATAATCTGAATCGGTGGCGTTATCGTTCTGCGTCTTTTTTTTTCTTTTTTTGTAGGAACGGAGGGTCAATCGGAGAAATCGGTAGGAAGGAGTTAATTTGTGGGAGCATTTTCACTGATGCTCGTGGTGAGCCTGAATTGTAGCGAGCACACATTTAGAGCTATTTCGTACACGGATATAACAGAAAATCTGTGGTTACCTAAATCACGAACAAAAAAAGAAAAGAAAAAGGAAAGAAAAGAGAGAGAGAAGAAACTTTATTATTGAATGGTCCGGCAGTTTCGTTGTGGTGGCCTCAGGTGGCGGCTCGAAGTCCATGGACTCGGGTGGCATCTTCGGCTTGCCGGACGGGCCAGAGCTGGTCTGCCAACTCTGAACTCTTGAGAGCCGCCTCCTAGCAGCGACGACGCCGATGGAGAAGGTCCCCGGTGGCCCCGCCCCCCCCCCCCCTCAAAAAAAAAAAAAAAAGAAAAGAAAGAAAGAACGAAAATGCAGTGACAAATGCGGTAATGAAATCACGTCCGACGGCCTTTAATAATGTCATTCAATATTGTGCTGGAGTCATAAAATATGTTATGCGCGCTAGCCCACTAGCGTGACTTTAGCTGATTGTGACGTGACATTCACTTTGAGTGGTGATGGTGGTGGTGGTGGTGATATGACGATGACGATAATGATGATGATGATAACCTTAAAGCTAGTGGTGCTTACAATCTTGCGTCAGTCTTGCGTCTTGTACATCCAGTCACCTTGTTGAATTGACGTGGCGCGAGGTTGAAAGCACTGGTTGGTCGTAGCAGGGCCGATGCAGAGATGTTCGACACACTCCTCAAAACTGCAAGTGTCACACTAAGATGCGTCGTCCGTTTCAAGCGAGGGACGAAAAGAAACCTGCCTAGAAAGGCACACGAAGCCAAAGACAACAACTGAAATGTATATTTGCCTCAGGGAATCCGTATGACTTCAATATGTGAGGAGTTATAGTTCAAATAGATAAAAAATTAAATTATGGGGTTTTACGTGTCAAAACCCCGATTTGATTATGAGGTACACCGTAGTGGGGGACTCTGGAAGTTTGGACTACCTGGCGTTCTTTAACGTGCACCTAAATCTAAGTACACGGATATTTTCGCATTTCGGCCCCATCGAAATGCGGCCGCCGTGGCCGGGATCCAGTTCAAATAGATGAATTTGAAGCGGGCAAAACGTTGCAATACGAAGTGGAGTCACTGAGATATAAAAAAGTACATTCGACTGATAAAATGCGAGTTTAGTAGCGTCCTCTTTTCTTCGTACTTCAGCTCCACGTTGCACGCACTTAGGTGCCGTGCTCGGGCCCCGCTGATCATTGAAACCAAATGAAGTTGCAACGCGTCGCAAACGGCTTTCGCATTATTGTGTACCACAACACCACAGTGCATCAGCTCCGTGGGCCCAGCGCCCACCGGTGACGTAAAGCGTAGGCACGAGCTCCGAGTACCGTGCTTGAATCGTTGAGCACTTTGCATGTTATGCCCATTCGACGCGTGCCATTGTACAATGTTCGTGCTTCCTATGTGGCTATGTGTGTGGTGTTAAGACGCATAACATGTTACGAGAATACGTATACCGCATATTCGACGAACAGAAATGAACCTAGCCAGCCAGCCCTTACTCTTGGTCTGTTTGATCTCGTCTGTTTGAACACTGATTTATGATCATTCTGGTAAACATTCTGGTACATTATTCTGCTGGTAAACAAAGAAAACAATATTTGATACGGGGTTACGTTGTACATAATTGCATACTAGAGGCAGGAACAAAAGTGTTACGAACTTTGTCCTTTGTTCATTTATGATTCTTACGTTGTTGCAAGTTCGCCAGACATTCTTGGTAGACGCATCTGTCTGGAATGCTAGTCAGTTATGTGATACTCGAACGGTGGATCGACGCTATGGCTCGAGGTACAATGCGCGGTAGCTATTCTTCGCTGCCTGAATGGAACAACAGAAAACCTGGGAGCCAAAGGAGACCTGCGGTGAGATTCACCGAAGCATCCGCATCTAGTGTGCGTCATCTGCTCTGCAACCAGCGCATAAAGCACTCTTCAGAGTCATTAGCAGCGCTGATTCTTCCAGCGAGAGAGAGAGAGAGAGAGAGAGAGAGAGAGAGAGAGAGAGAGATGAATGGTGGCGGCCGATAGTGCGGTCATCACCAACACGTGCGGATGTTCGCAGCCCTTCTCGACGCACCTAATTCAAGCCGACATATGTGGGTCACGGATGAAAAAGGATAAAAAGGTTGGTGCGAAGAATTCCCATTTCCATTTATGCAGCTTTTAGTTCTTACCGTTTGTTTTACGTGCCAAAAGCACGATCTGATTATGAGGCTTGCCGTGGGGGAGGATTTAGAAATAATTTTCGCAGCATGAAGTTCTGTAAAGTGCACCCGAATTTAAGTACGTGAAAGAGCGTGTTTGTATTCGCTCCCGCCTAGTATCTTTGAGGTCGTCTCCGGGATCGAACACGCGACCTCAAACTGAGCAGCGCAATGCCTTGGCCACTGGGCTATCGAGGGAGACACGGTTAGAACGCTACACCAACGACAACCGCACGCGTGAAGGACAACACGCCTAATGAAATGCGCAAAAGCGAAGGGAACTTTTCATAGCCAGTCGCATTTTCCTCTTCTTTACTTTCCCCGCCGAATACGCCTTTAGTAGCTTTAACGATAAGCGAAAGGACGTACACTGTGACTTCACGTGACTAAGCGTCCCCTTCTCCGGCGTCGTCTAACAATCGTCCTTAAACGATGCGTGTATGATCTGTTTCTTTTTCATTTTTTTCATGACACGCCACGCACAGTTTGTGTGCAAACAGTGGTAGAAGCCTGAAGCATGCGTGGGCGGAAATGGGAGCAACTCTGCTGTAGGCACAATTTTCATCCCACGGAGACACGCATGGGGTGACCCCACGTGCGCCTCACTAAACATCGCGGTCTTTCTCTCTGCGGGCGAGCTCAGCAGGAAGTCGGGGCAGGGTATTGCCGGGTGTTCTTCCAAACGGGCTATGCCGGGTGTTCTCCGGAAACAATGACCCTTTCCCGCTACCCACTGCCCTTTTCAATTCGCTTTTCATTTTCTTTCTGCGTTCTTCCTTGGAACCACTTCTGCTGGTCGGGCGTGCGCACCTAGATTTGTGTTATTGTCTCGGCAGGCAGTAAAATGAAACCTTACGCTAGCTCCCTCCGCATGAGACGCAGCGAACTGAAAAAATGCCAGTGTGGTGACAGTCGTGGACAACCGCTTCGGACGCTGCGCAGGATCTTGGGTGTCGGACTCGGCGCGCTTAACGAATCGAGCGCGCAGCGGCGCAGAAGCGCACGCGCGCAGCGAGGGGCATTTGCATTTCATTTGTAGCGCACGTGTCGCCTCTCCTTTCTTTTCTCGAGCGTGCCTCTCTCTCGCGCCGCAATTGATAAGCAGGCCTCGACATGCGGTCCTTCCTCGACTGCCACTCTCGTACGGCATTAACAGGAATAGTATACGCTGCTGCGGATTCTGCGTGTTATTGTAGCTTAATATTTTGTAAAAAAAAATAATCAAATTTCAAACTCGGAAAGCCGCTTTCAGGCCAGAAGGACCAAGTTCATTTAGGCAAATGCATGTGCTAACCTTCTGCACGTTGGCTCACCACGCTTGCTTACAGCTTCCATAGACACTAGCGTCAGAGCCCCTCTAGTAATTTTTGCAAGAAACTCTTATGTTTTTAGGCATGGCGAAAATATATGACCCATAGCAACGTGAAGCATGGCGCTGGTAGGGCGTCTTCTATGGGGTTGTGGAGTTAGGGATTTTATGGAGTTGAACGACACCGAGGCTAAAGGAAGAGCGGACGTAGGCAACGCAAAAATTAAACATCCAACCAAGACAGAGAGAAATAAAGAAGAAGAGGCTGACAGCTTTCACGCGGCGTTGGTTACCGCGCACTTGAGGAAGAAGAAAGGGAACAGAACGTGCATGGCGCTGTCATCAGAAAGAAACAATAAAAGAAACGAAACAAAATGTGTGCCTGTGGCATTGCGGTCTAATACACAACCACACTCCCAATAGATCAAGGTGACGGAACATGGCCCCCTATAAGAAGCTCCAAGCGCATGAAATAAAAGGCGGATGGTACCGAAAACAGGCCACATTCCCCCTTTTCTCCATTCATTTACGCTCAAGCAGCAGTCCGTCGTTGAGCCCCGAAGTACGTAGAACTCTCGTTGTAATAAATCGATGTTACGGTAGGAAAATTTCGTCACTTCTTAATATATGTGGATGCAGCAATGCACATTACGCCTGGTCATTGCGTCCCACATATATATGAGACACCAGTGTCAGCAAAAGAGAGATAGAGAGGCAAGAGAAGGCAGGGATGTTTAAGATACTTGATAGGTATACGCTGGTAGTTACGCTGGTAATAGAAACTGCGCGTGTAACTACTAAAAGGAAGCAGCTGTGGAATAACGGTACAGCAAGTTGCATATCCCGTTCTTCTCTCTCTCTCTCTTTGCGAACCACCTCTTTCGCGTTAATCACCATCGCGTCGGCGTCCCAAGACAAGCGTGCGCGGCTACTCGCTCGCCGCACCGCGCTTGTTTTCGGCCCCCAGGGTAGTCGTCGTTTCTCGCCAACTGCGCCGTTTCGCAGGCAAACCCGGAGCGGCTTGTTCGGAGCCGTGTTGCTTCACCGAGTAGGAGTAGCAAGTGCGCCCTAGTAATTGGTTAAGGCGCTCGCTACATTACACGCTTGTCCTTTTGCGTTCTTTTGTCTCTAACGCGAAATCGATGCACGCACGGCTATGCGCTGCCTCGTTCGGGCCGGGCCGTATAGGAGAGGAGCTCTCGCAGCGGATGGCGAGGTCGCTGCTTTAGCCCTTTCGGCGGCTGCAGCCACACAGCTTACGTGATCCCGCTCTTGTTGTTCCTGGGCTTAATGAAAGACGCTTACTTTAGGAGCATTCCTAATATTGCGTCTTTGACGAGCACGATTGCACGCGGGAGCGGAAGTGCATGTGCACGAAGGCCCACGCACGCAATTATGCCGAGTCACGTGAGCAAGGAAACACGCATTCGCACTTGCGGAATACAGTGCGGACGTGTGCAGAAGCCCATGGCCACGCAGGACGTACAATACGTACAGACGCTCTATCTTACAGGCGTAACGTGAACTTGTTCAACTTCGACGTATGCCGCACGAAGTAAGTGTTCTACCACGTAAGTGTAAGCATAGTTTTATAAAAGCAATCTGTTGGTCATGCGAACGTCTACGATGTTCAGTTCATAAAACAGGGTCGCCATCTATGACATTCCTTAGTGAGCCACACATCCGTGGTTGTAGCTTAGTGGTGATGACATGTTGCTGTGTTCGTGGACACAGGTTCAACCTTTGACGTTGTGGCCCACACTTCGATGGGGACGAAGTGCAAAAAAAAAAAAGACATTCGTGTACCTAGATTTAAGTGTACATTACAGAGCTCCAGATGGTCAAAATTAATTTGATATACCTCGCTAGGGCGTGCCTCATAATCAGATCGTCGATTTGGCACGTAATTCCACAGAATTTATTTAAATAAGCAACAATGATGCACGCGAAGAGAGACCTAACGATGAATTTCCCCAAGTTTTTCGCCCCTACGAACTGTTTGTCATCAGCCGCATTCGCTGATAGTGCAGCCTTTCGTCCAAAAGTTACAGAACATACTTTAATGTTATATGATATGTAAGTAAGAGTTGCTCAACGCACGAAAAAAAAAAATGAAAACATGAAAAATAAAAAGAAAAGCTTGCGATTCCACCCTTCCCCTCTCGTCACTCTACAACAAAGCTTATTTCAACTTATTGAAACGGACAAAGTCTTGTTAAATATTAGACAGCGGCAGCCGACAATAACTATTTATTCGTTTTTATGCATCAAGAGCCACCGCGACACTTAAGCTGCATTTTTTTTAAGTAGCACAAAGGTGGCCCTATGATGGTGTACAACCGAGTAGATGTCGCTGTCGTTACAAGTGTTGCGATACTTCTGATAATAAGGAGATGCTGTCGAAATGCTAGAATGATAAGCATTTGTGGCGTACCTGATTATCATACGCAAGCTATAGGTTACTGTTTGTCATTGCCCACTTTCAGAGGGGATGCCAATAAATCGTCATCATCATGAAGATGGATAAAATGTTAGACCTAGTCAAAATGCTAGACTCACACATATATAAACTGTTTAATTAGCACAAGCGGGCCATGCAGATGACTATTTGTCGCTGCCCCATTTTCAAGGGGATGCCAATAAATCAACATCATCATCATAATTATCACGGCACAGACGATAAAGCAACCCGCTTGCAGTATCGAATGACGAGGAGCAAACAAAAGGAACATCTGCGAGAGGCATTTCTCGACGTTTTAAGCTTGAACGCACTGTCCTTCTTCGTTCCGAGCATTAGCCATCTTGACATCCGCTCCCCTCCAATGCGAGCGTAGGGCAGCTGCCTCACTTCCAAACACGACCGCACGCTTCGATTGCCTTTCTTGCCGCGAGCTCACTTTGAAAGCTAGCCTTGGATGGTAGGAACCATGAAAGCCGCATAAATTATTCGTCGCTCATTTTCGCGCTCACAATCCTGCTTCTGTGGTTGGTCTGCGTTATTCGAGTATACACTTAGTTTGAGTGCTGGACTTATGCGTTTGTTTTTATATTTGAAGGTGCTTAAAGACACTGCAGGTTTTGCTTGTACTTGAACCGCTTAAAATTGCCTACCGCTTTATGTGACGACGAAGATATCTTCTTTTTGCTTTAAGCGCCTTGCCGATGTCTGAATGTATTACCTTGAGTAAATGTGCGTTTCAGTCAATTAGTTTGCGATGAACCGTCTTGCATGTGTTTTCTTTTCTTCTTTGCAGTGGTTGCCTCGTTTAAATGGCTGCCGTTGGGCGTTTTTTTTTCTTTTGGTTTCCATGATCAATTATCCAGAATACACTTAAGAAAATGGACATTGCCTTTGAAGGCGACGCCTTTTAATAACCTTGTAGCTCCTTCGTGTTTTAGAAATCGAAGGGCAAGAAATCAAGCTAACAGCAAGCGGTTCTCACATAAAAAAAAAAGAAAGATCTGACTGCTGACGACGATACAAGAACTGCAGTTATCTGATCTTAACCTGGCTGACGTAAAAAAGACAATAGGTACGAGGTGCTCCGGGGTATGTGGAAACGTGTAGTGATTCCAGAACTTACATTTGGAAATGCGGTTGTTTGCTTGAAATCAGGGGTACAATCAGGACTCGATGGCAACCAAAGGTCGATGGGACGCCTCGCATTAGGCGCTCACGGGAAGACTACAAATGAAGCTGTGCAGGGTGATATAGGCTGGACAAGTTTTGAAGTGAGAGAAGCTCACAGTAAAATTAATTATGAAGAACGACTGAGGAACATGGAAGAAAGTAAATGGGCCAGGAGAGTGTTCAGGTATCTCTGCAGAAATACCATTTATTCACAGTGGAGGAAAAGAACTCGGAAACGTACCAGCAAGTATGCAGCCTGTATGATAAGCAACACAGCAACAAAGAACGTCAAGCGGAAAGTCAGAGAGGCTGAGATAACCTGATGGGTGGCGGCAATGGAAAAGAAACCTGCCATGAGTAACTACTTAAGAGGAAAAAAACGAAATCAGGAAAGAAACAATTTATGGTAACTCAAAAGGAAGCTCATTACCATTTGAACTGAGATCAGGATGCCTTAGAACACGCACTTATAAAGCGAGATATAAGAAGGAAGAAGAAGCATGTGCTTGCTGCGGTAAAGCTAAGGGAACGATGGAGAATGTTTTATTAGAACGTGAAGATATCTGCCTAGCGGTCAATTTAGGAATCACTGGCTTCCTTGAGGCATTTGGGTTCAGAGAGAGTAGGGGGAAAGTAAACATGTCCGCAATAGAGATCAGTAAGAGGCTATAAAATGATTGGCGGAAGAAAAGTAGGGAAACGACAAACAATGGAGGGCGTACAAAACCAAAGTTAACAATAGGGGTTCAGAAACTTTGGTTGTGGGAAATCATCGTAGATGTCTTTTTCCTTTTATTTTTTATTTTTTAACATAGGTAGGACATTAGGCAATAAAATAACAAGAGCTTGGTGGCGAAACCCACCGCCCCGTTCGAAAGGGGACGCTCATAATCTCCATCTATCCATGCACCCATCCAAAATATGATTAGGAAGATTTATACAAAGATGCTAGAATAAAAAGCAGCTATAGTATCCCTGATTAACTCAAGCTGGCTAAGTGACTGTACTTCACCGCCCCGTTTCGAAGGGGATGCCAATAAATCATTATCGTCATCATGTCCCTACTGAGGAACGTGAATTATGAAGATGATAATGAACGTAATGAAAATAAACGAGCGGCTTAAGTGCGCAAATATCTGTGCCTCAAAAGCGTTTGGACAGAATTGAGGAAGAGGTGAAGAAGGTTATCAACACGGTAATTAAAATTGTAAATAGAGAATCAGGAGTCATCAAAAACGAAGTGAGAGAAACAGAGACAGTAAATTGGATGCAAAGGATGGGACGAAAAAAAAAGGATCTAGGAGATTTACAAGAATGGCAAGAAATTGATTAGAAGGGAAAATCTGCACGTTAACAGAAAGGGAAGTGCCTCGCTATTTGTAGACCGAGGTGGTTGCCTAAGGACAAAAACATAACCGATAAAATACTCGCAACAAGATGAACCATGTGCCTGCTTCAGTAAAAATCCGGATACAAGTCAGCACATCCTAATGGAATGCGAAGGTATTTCCAGCGAGGCACCAAGGTAATGGGGGATTTAAAGCGGATGGAAACATTACCCGTGAGTGGTCGAGATAAGTCAGAGAATTATAACATATTGGTGAAAAAAAAAACAGCAGGGAAGTGATCGATAGGACCAGATCCGCTACACGCATAGGCATCTGTACAAGGTAGAAGTTTTAAGAGAGAAATAAAAAATTAAGGTGAAGGGGGGCTAGAACCATAAACAAGTGCGTGATTTGCTCAAGCAATCTAGGGGACTATTTTTTACAGCCCCGATTCAAAGGGGATGCCAATAAATCATCGTCGTCAACATGAATATGGCTAAACAAACACATGGAGCAAGGTGGCTCAAAAACAAGAAACATATATAGTAAATATTTTGCCAATAAACTCCTAGCGGTTTTGATGGTTAACGCAAACCATGGGCATTTAAGGGTCGATAGTAAGCGCTTGAAGGAAGATAAAAACAAAGAGCCTGGTCGCATCCAGCCGTGATCCCCCCTTCTCAAAGGGGTTGTTTACAACATCCATTAATACTCATCCATTGCGTAGCGTTGTCGATAGGACTGGACAGTTGATGGTTTGTTGATTTGAAGATTAGCACGTGCACGTCACGTCGCAAAGCCACAGTTTGACTAAGACAGAGGAGGTAGAGTGAGGGGGGCTCCGTAATAGTTTTGACAACGCGGAATTCTTTATCACTTGCTCCGAAGGGTTCACACTCGGGCGTTTCTTTTTCTTGCCTTCCATTGCCCTCAGAATGCTGCAGCCACAGCTTGAAATCGAGCCCGCTAACTTCTGTTTAGCAGCAGAGATGTGACTGACTTTCGCAACTGTAATTTATCTGACCAAATGAAAAAAAAAAAATTATTGCAATACGTAGACTACGCATAAGGTCGGGGCCGAAGCTGTTTTTCGACTCTGACAATGTCTATAATTCAACCTGTATTGCGCATTACGATGAAGGGCCGCGCTCGGCATCTTAAATAAAGGACAAAAACGCAATAGGTATTCAAGTGTGTCTTCAAAGCTTCACGAGCGGCAAATGGGTGGGTCTGTTCTTCTTATGCGAAATGATTCAGCTTTTGTGAGGGAGGAGCCAACAGCTGTGGTAGTTTGGCGCGAGTTCGTAGTTCACTGGAAATTGTGTCCAAGATGAACAAATGTTTAAAAAAGAAGAAGACAGGCAGAGAATGGAATAACGCTGACAAGGTTGACGTAAGCATGCTACGTAACTACAACGTATCAATTTATTTGGCTCGATTTTGTTTCCTCGTTATCACCAACCGATCCCAACCGGCATATCGGCGAACGTGCGTTCGAAACGCACGTTCAGTTCGCGTTCAGTTACGTCTCACGTGATTGGCCGCGCCGAGTCGTCTGCCGCGCCCGGCGGTAATAATAATAATAATAATAATAATAATAATAATAATAATAATAATAATAATAATAATAATAATAATAATAATAATAATAATAATAATAATAATAATAATAATAATAATAATAATAATAATAATAATAATAATAATAATAATAAAAGAGATTGGAACAGAAATATATATGATTATTCTGGCTCTACTTCCTAAAAAGAATTGCATACTTCGGGCTTATTTTTTTCTTCGCCAGTGGTTGTCATCCATCTTGCGTGCATATTATTTCTTAGTTTACCACTCTGCGCTCGCTATTTTCTTGTTAAGAGCGCTATGTCACGTTCACACGCTCATGGCCGTTTGTGACGTCAAAGCATCGGGTGCGTAGCGTTAGAGAAGCGAAAGGCACACATGTCAGCTGCTGTTACTTGTTTCGACACAACACAATCACTAAAGAGTGCAGACTCTTAGAGTGTAAGGCGAACGTATGTGCACTGTTGCACTCTCAAAGCCTGAAATTTTTATATTCTGCAGTCTTACATGTCAAAACCACGATTTGATTATGAGGCACGCCATAGTGGCGGACTCCGGATTAATTTCGACCACGTGAATTTTTTTAACGCGCACCCACTACACTGTAAACGAGCCTATCTTTTCACTAATGTATATATCGAAGAAAAAGAAATGCAGATCCAACACACATGTTGAAATTTATGTGGAACGACGGCTTTTTTATTGACGATGCTTCTCCGATGCTATAGAATGACTATTTTGCCCATCCTTCCCCTTGTGCTTTCAAATTTCGTAAAAGCCAGCCCCAATCCATCTTTGATCATAAGTTTTCGATTCTGCTTAACAGCCGCCCATCCCCGTTTTCACCAAGTGCACAGCAATACAAAAAGGAAGCGGTCATTGAGCCTCTCTCGAAGCCCGTAAATTGTAGTGATTCGGCTTCTTGGGACCGTCTGGATGTTCCTTAAGAAGCAGCTTTGAGAAAAGGCGTGGTGCTTGTTCTTTTTTTCATTGCAGGCTTCCCGGTGTCGTTAGCTGTTTCGGAATGAAGCTAGCCAGCACGCAATAGCTCATAGAGAGAGAGAGAGAGAGGTGGAACGCGAATTGTAACTGAGTTCCTATGAGTGTTAAGCTCGCTCATTCCTTGGATTATTTCAGATGGAACCGAAGAAGCGTGCCTGCGTGCAACATGTACGGAACGTCACTGGCGTATGCATGGGCAATCCTGTTCGAATTCTCATTTATCTTTGATCGTGGAGGCGAGTCATGCGGCCTCGTTTTGCTGTTGACAAACTTCGTGTTCCGCTCGAACCGCTTGCCTTGGCCAGCTCATGGGAATGTGCCTGCGTTTCACATTCTTGCTTCCCCCCTGCGTCCACGTCTTTGCTCGGTTTAGGGTCGGGACAGTAGAGAAGAAACTCCACTGCCTGCCGGAATACAAATGGATCTATAAATGAGTGCCCGATGAAAAGAAGCAGGCGGGCGGATGCGTACATAGCCCCAGATGAAGTTATGTGCAATGCAGGGTAACTGCACAGGGAGCTTATTTGTTGCTATAAGCATTTGTTTGTTTGTTTGTATTTTGACGCAGCTTCAAACACAAAAGGTAACCCCTGACGGTATCGCATGCAGCCTGTACAGTAACTCTGATGTTGTCGCGTTCGCAAGAGAAAAAAGCAGAAGCCCCGAAATTGGTAATACGAGGAGGAACTAAACACGTAATGCTTCCAGGCTCAGTTCCTCAGATCAAGAAAGCGTTGGTATTTTTCCCGCAACGTAGCAATTAGAAACGGCATAAACGCCTCAACCACAGACGCTTCTATAAGGATGTATAACGTACGTTACACACAGATAATTCGTTGGTAGAGCAGTGACGTATGCAATTAAAAAAAAGGTCAAGAAGGAGCTTGGAACACAATCCGGTTTCTCTATTCAAATATATGTGAAGCGTAGAAGTGCTCACACTAGACAATCGCTGAACATGTTTGAATTTATTCTGTTGAATATTAAGAGAGAAACTTGAATGATATCGACTGCTGGAAGCAGAATTTTAATTCAGAGCGTGAAATATTGTAGTCAGAATTGATGATAATTGGTACAATCGAAAAATAATTTTAAACATAAAGTACGCATCCGCAACTCTGCACTAAACATAGGTACCACGATTCGGCAGGCTGCACGCATTATATCGCTCGAAGTGGGCGAACGTGATGTATTCGTCCACATCTTACGGGAAACTATTGTATTGTTTACTCCAGTTCTGCGAAAGCCCCCTTCACAAATTCACCAATCAATGGTACACTTCAGAGCGGTGTATCAGATGTCGATATTGTCCTCTTTACATTCGTCAACTGGTGCAGTCTAGATAATTTCAGTAATGCATTTTTATCTGTGTAATTGTAAGCTTGACGCTCCGTTTCTTTCGGAATTTTCAGATCTCTGGCAATTTTAGGTTAAAAGCTATAATTACCTAAATACAAAATATCGGCTTCCATATTCGGCAAATATGAACTTGTTATAAACCATCTTCTTTTGTTCGGTCTAGGTATGCTCTCGTTAAATATGCAATGAACTATCAACTAAATAGTCAAGCAACAAGTTATGGTGTGACGTTCTTTCTCTGTGCCTCGCATTGTGCGGGCTTTACCGCACAAGCACGAGGCAAAAGACGATCACTGCAGCTCTCAGCAGGTCTCATGCTGAGGAAAACGATTTCTCCGTTACCATATGTTTAGATAGGCTTTCCCGAGGCAAAGGTTTTGTCACAACTGCGTGGTAGTTGGATGTAGATTGCTATGCCAATCCTTCGACAACTCGGCAGGCGCTGCCTTTTGCGGCACCTCGCCGAGACTGTAGCCAAGCACTCGGCGTCGCTGCACAGAAAACCTTTATTGCCTCTCGCTTTTACCGGTACGCGCCAAAGTTACTTGTAGTGAGAAAAATGTGTTCGCCACACCGGAAAGGGGCTGCCGACTGTGGTTGATTGCGGCTATACCGACTGCCGCTTTTGCTGACTGGCCAAGCGGTTCTGGCGGTATGTGCCTTTTCTGCTTGCGTCTGCCCTTTCTGCTGGCCTGCTGATTTTCCTGACGCGATAGAAAGAGTGAACGCTAGGGGAAGTGAGTGAGGCAGACATGTTCGAGAAGATATACCTCAACTCAGTAGACAGCGAACGAAGAATTGTTCGATCCATAAAGGAATAAACATTTAGAAAAAGGCAGAATATGCAATGACAAGCGCTTGGTTGCTTTCACTGATGAAGTTTCTTCATCAAGCTTTTTGTTTTGTGTGTGTGTGTGTGTGTGTGTGTGTGTGTACGAGACAGAAAGAATGTATATCATGTAGTCCCGTTCATCATCATCATCATCATCACCACCACCGCCAGGGTCAGTTACCATTGGTGGCCTGTCCAGGTCCAGAGATTCTTAGCACCCTCTACTGCGTTACAGGTCTGACAGCCGCCTTGGTCAGGTGCTGCGCAGATGCTGGGGACTGAGGGCCATTGGCTTATCGAATCAGTCTTTTGGGAAAGAGCGGCCGAATACTGCGCCAGGGAGGCCAATTCCTGTTCTGGTGAGGGAGTATCTTGTTGAAGCTTAGTGTGTATTCCTAATTTGATTGGTATAGCCCCACTTGCTCTCGGCGTTTTTTTCGGTGTCAGGCGCCATTCCAAGCCTGGAGATATATCCCGTTCATCGCACTGATTTGTATGTTGAACCTATGAAATTATGTAATTGCAATTTTGCATCGCATTCTATGGAGCCTATTCCTGTCGTTTTGGCTTACTATAAATTATGAACTAATTATTCAATAGATTTGAAGAGAAGAGTCACAAAAATGGCGCACACGTTCAGCTGTTTAGTGGTTATGTTTATTGGAGCACCTATGTGGTGCATGTGCCTTGAGAAAACAGAAAGAGCGAGAACAGCTTCTAGAATATATTTAACAAACAGAAAAAGAAAATGCCAAAACAGGAAGCTAAAGAGACATAATCTCGATGAAATTACAGAACGACCGTGCTATGTTCATTATGTGCATTTACTTTTGTGTAACGCACATGGTGCTTAAGTAGGGAAACATGGTTTTAAACCCTATAAAGAGCCGCGATGTCTCCTGGCTTTGTGTTGTTATATTTTATATGGTGTAGTTGTTTTCGCTTCTTGGTTTGTTCAAAGCACGTAAGTGATTATAAGCTGAGGATCGCGGAAGGAAAATAAAGCGACATCTTCCTGATGTCTGTTTCTGTCGCTGCCGGTTGAGGTCGGTGTCAATTCGAAAAATTCTAGCTGTAAACCTGTGGCGTGCTCTTTGTAGTCAATCCAGTTTTCGGGAATTTTCCACGCCTCTAATGACAACGACTACACAACGAACGCCAAAATTCTAAGCCAGGGAAATGGTTTTATATCCACCAGCGACGGAGCGCCCATCTCGCGGGAGGCATGAAAGTTTTCTACGAATTCATCGAATGTCATCGGAGCATCTTTGTTACAGACAACAACGCCTTGACCGCTCCGATCGAAGTCCCTCCGAATAGACAGAAGGGGCGGGGGCTACCGCCTTCAAAAATGCAACGTTACTGCAGTGAAATGCCGCTTTCAAAACTCAGCACGCCCTCTATTGGAAAGTCGAAGAATCGCGATTGCAGAGCAGCACTTCGTGGCAGAGACGTTGTCTTCCTGACACACCTCCTCGATTCATAAGCACCAGCAGCGCGAAATGAGCTCCGGCTGTGCTACTGCGCGCCGACGGAAGTTCACTTCAGGAAGTGCAAGAAAAGGCGAAAGAGAAGCAAGGAGAAAAATCGGTATTGTAAACCAAATAAGACGACTCTGTCCGTTCTCTGTCAGGTAAACATCAAGGCAAGCACGAATGGCGCAGGCCTCCTTTTCGAATCTTGAGCGATAAATCATCTTTCGGATGGTACAAAAAGGGACTGCTGTATATTTTCTAGCGCGCATGGCGGTTGCTCAGAATGGTCGGCACAATAGGCTCACGAAACGGAACTGCCATAAAGATTATGCCTTTCAAAAGGCATAAAGCAATGTTTAGAGAGAGAGAGAGAGAATGGAAATATGTGCTATGGCAAGGGCTTGGTATTTCCATAGTGCATGTCGAAGAAAGGAGCTACGACTTATCTAACGCGATTGTAAGGCAGGAGCTCACACAATAAGCCATGTAATGAACGCTGCCAAGTTGCTACGGATGTGTCACGCTCCCAAACTTGGCCTCTTTCTATTCGTTACTGAAATGACAGCACATACAGGTGACAAGTGTTAGGAAGGAGGCCATGTATCCCAAACACCAGCGGATGAGGCGCCGTCTCATGTACAAAAAATAATCGAGCATTCAAAGGCATAGAAACAATACATTGTCGGGACCGGATTTCTACTCCCACTGGCGTTCAGTGAACATTTTTTTTTCTTTCATGGTCGCATCCTCTGTGCCTCTACTCCGAAAGAATGGCTCTAACCATAGCCTCTGAGAGTTAAGTGCGCGCGCGCAGGCCACGCGCCTCGATTTCAGAGGCCATATGCTACAAACGTGAAGAATCGTAACGTTGTCAAGCGCCCAAGAGGGTGCTCGCTGCAGGACGTTGGAAAATGCTGAGAACGCCTTGAAAGAATGCGCTTCGTTGCTGCATGCGGAGTCTGCGTTGGCTCATTTTTACCTCCTCGCCAGAAAAGTGGGTCTAGATGGACGTTGACGTTAATGGCGAGACATCCCCACGAAATGCCCAAAAGGGAGTGATCGCACATATATGCCACATTTCCAAGCTCTTCAGCCACTGCAGGCGCTTTAGCAGGGAGTGCACTTGGACGATGTTGGCGCGCTGTGTCGCTTCTTCGCAGTCGTCTGTTGGGAAAATACGTCAAGGGGCAGCAACCGCATTGTCGAAGCAGCAGCATTGGCTTCAACTTCGGCTCGTAGTTTCTTATTTTGCTCCGTTACAAAACAGCCATCGCGCGACACTTTCCCGATTTATTGTGCCTCGCCCCCATATCTCTGAAGAACGAAGGCACCGACGACGATGACCAGATGAATAATTTACGGCTCGGCGCTGCTCGTCGAAAAGCGGGCGTCAGTCCTCTCCCCTAAAAAAATAAATAAAGTAAAGGAAAAGAACGCAGCAGCAGTGGAAGGAGCTGATGCGCTGTTTTTGAGAGCCGCGGGAGACGCGACGACAAATAGCTCTCAGTTTCGTATCGTCGTTGTGTTTGCCGTTGGAATTTACATTGCGTCAGTGGCGTCTCTCCGTAGCCGCACTTCACCGACAGGCCTGTTTTCGAGAGACAGAGACTGGGATTGTCGCCACAGGGTCGGCATGACGGGCTGCCCGTTCTCGCGACGTTAGAGTGCGAGACAGGCACTCGGGCGAGTGGACAGACGCAAGAGTTGGGGTCATTGACAGCAGGGGTGTTAAGTATCTTTTTACGTAGTTGCGTAGATAGTAAGTTTAGCTTCTTCTAAGAAAAGAGACGTTGGAAAGGACGTTGGAAAATGCTGAGAACGCCTTGAAAGAATGCGCTTCTTTGCTGCATGCGGAGTCTGCGCTGGCTCATTTTTACCTCCGCGCCAGAAAAGTATGTCTAGATGGACGTTGTCGTTAATGGCGAGACATCCCCACGAAATGCCCAAAAGGGGGTGATCGCACATATATGCCACATTTCCGAGCTCTTCAGCCACTGCATGTATATATATATATATATATATATTAGAGAGAGAGAGAGAGAGAGAGAGAGAGAGAGAGAGAGAATAATCAGAAGAGGGAAACAGGTGTGTGTCTGGAACAATTTGATCGAACATACCTGCGAATAATAATAAAAATAATAAAAAAAAACAAGACTGCAAAGTTAAGAGCATGCGAAGCATGTACGTTTCAGATTTAATGAACTTTCCCATGACAAAAGAGTTTCTTCAAGTCCGCGCAAGTTTGCTCGAGCGCAGTTTCACCTTTTTTTTTTCTTTCGTAATCATCAGGACTGATCGCCGAAGCTGAAGCTAATGAGTTTATTCGTGGAGGCCTCGATATATTGCGAACGTTCAAAGAAAGGGACGACATTGAAACGTGCGTCAGTGATGACGTCAGACACTGGTAAAGCGAAAAGAACAATAAAGCTTAAAGTAAGCCGTGTCACTGCGACAACGATGCCACGAGGTAGCTCTCGAGCGTGCTCGGAATGGCACGTGGTGTATTTTCATGAGGCGGTGTCGTGAGCTGGCGCGACAGCTCTCCAAACCCTCTTCCCGCCCTCACCCCCCAAAGGAAAAGAAAGGTGAATATAAAAAAAGAACTACTCGACGTATTGAACACCGCCGGATTGTCGAGTTTGGTTCTGCGGGGTCCGAGGAGCTGGACATCTGTCGCGATGTCTCCGCAACGCGCTGTCGTTTTCCCGAGTCGTGATGCGAGATGGCGGAAGTACAGCCAGCCGCAGCGGCAGGGTGACAAGTTAATGGGAAAACGGAAGTGATGGCCCGATACCTCTGGCCGCGACCAGCTAATACTCTTACCCACCAATTTCGTGCAGTGTGGCGACAGCTGCGGGCAGCGTAAGCCAATCAAGGGTCTGGAATTACAAACGCGACGAGTTCTGCCCATTGTGAGTTACTCATATTTCAGTCGTCCTCCTAGGCAGCCACCGGTATCTCAAGGAGGTTAGCAATTGATAATAAAATAGCCTTTTTTTTTACGGTTGTTGTTCGTGGACAGCTGATGCGAACCGCGGCACTCCTTTTACTGCACGGAACTGTGGAAACGGAGTACAGTGGCTGAGCAGGCGAAAGGTGCGTGTAAGCAGGAGCTGTTCGCGCCTTGGCGGGGCTTCGCGTTCCGGTTTGTTATTATTAGGACATTGCGGGCAAACATCGCCAGCGAGAAATGTCAGAGTACATGGAGAGAGAGAGAGAGAGAGAGAGAGAGAGAGAGAGAGAGAGAGAGAGAGAGAGAGATTAACGAAGGAAGAAGCAAAATGTCTCACTGACGATGTTCATTTTCACGGCGGGGAGCTTCTCGGAAATAATTTCGCTTGTTTTGAGCGTATTTTATTTCGCGAGATGTCGTGCACCGAGGCTCCGTTCGTGACAAATTGTCGTGTTTCAATATTACATCTAACGAGGTTCCTTAACGTGCGAAAATGAGAAAGAGAGAAAAGGTTCATGACTTCGCTGCTTCTACGCGCACTGCGTTCCCATATGTACGTGTCACGCTGCAGATCGATTCTTATGCATTTACGTTAGTTCCGTTCGGTTCTTTATTTCAGACAACAAGGTCTCGGATACAAGGTAAGAAGACAGATGTGCTCTGCCTGACGGAAGCAAAGGTCAGTTTTTCAATTTAAAGACACGCGTTTCTGCTCCAAATCCGTTTCGCTTCACTTTGGGGTAAAAACACGAGGTGCATGGAGATGAAAATCCGAGGGACGTCAGAGTGTTCGTTCATTTCGGAGCATCTGCACCTAACGAAAAGTGTAAGCTCGCAGCATTAGGTTCTGCGGCTAGTACGAATCGGCGCATTCTGGGTTCAAGCTTTGCAACCGTTGAACAGAAACGCACATTCACCACTGCAACAAACACGCAACGGCATGGCGAAGATGTGTGTCGCTAGAATACGTTAAAGGTGTGCAGCTGATTTGTTCGAACAATAGTCCTAACTCCTTTGAATTTGTTGCATGCGGAATTTCATGTTCTCACGTTGTAGTGACGATGAAAAATTTAACACTGCCATATGTGTGAGTTAAAGATTTAGCTCTCCGTTTGGCAAACGTCTGCTGAGAAATGCAAGAAACGCACAGAGTACAATCGCCGCTCGTTCCAGAGTAATCTACGGTGCTCGCGCGCATTCGGGAATGCAACGATAATGTTTGCGTCGCTTGCGCAGTCTGACCCGACAGTACTCCTTCCCTGTAGAAGTGACGACAGCGTTAAAGAAATTTGAAGAATACGGTCACGGACAAAATTAAGGTAATGTACGCGTGACGATTCCTTTAACTGTGTTGTTTTGAAAAACGCGGAGAGCACCAAATATTGCGAGGATGCGTACGCATTCTTCCTGTAAGGAAGAGATCATGTACAGTGATTTACACAATGTATTAAAGAAAAGCAAGTTGCGCGCCGCACCTGGTATAGAAAATATCACGTTCTCGTTTCTCAAGGTGGCTTCTTGAGCAACGAAGAAAACAATGAAACACGGGCGCTTCTAGTCGCGCATTAAAGGTCACTCCGCCTGAGGAAAAAAAAGCACAATGTTTTAAGTAAACTACATTACTGGAAAGAACTTGACATCGACATAAACTACAAAAAACACTGCTGTGAGTTTGTCATTGCTGTGAGTTTGTGACATTATTTAGTTCTTTCTTTTCGTCCCATGACCTTATGAAAGTTTAGAAATTAATTACCGGCCTCGGATCTCCTAATTAAAGACGCTCGGGGGATCTCATCTGTGTAGCGTGAAATTGTAACAAAATGGCCACTAAGCGCATAAAGGGGAACGAGTTTACGAATGAATGCTTCCTAGCGCAGATATATTAGAAGCGTATGGAAAGGTAGTAAGCGTTATTAATTCACGCTCTTTCTGCGGGTTTAGTACATGTCAGTGGGACACAATATTTAAGGAATATCTTTGGCGAATTGAAGCTGCACGCGGTTATTGATTGCGCAGCGAAAACGATGTTGGATGGTTATCTGTGCTACATTTGCGCTGACGTCATCTAGCGAGCTTGAGAAGCAAAGCGAAATGGATCTTATTCGCGTCATTGCATCAATGCATCTAAGGTGCGCTTGTGCGACGAAACGAACGTTGTTTCGTCAGCCTCCTCTCATTTCTCCCTTTCTTAATTTTAAACTCTCACGACGGACGTTGTGTTCTTGTGCAATAACATGTGCCCTTCTCCAACGTTAAACTGCGCGAAATGGCAGACATTGATATCGATTACAAAACAAGGCATGGTGGTATATCTGCGAAGCATTGACGCTATGTCGCAAGGAATGCCTAGTGGGCATGCGTTTCATTCTGACTGTTATGCGTTGAATGTGGGTTGTGAAATAGACACAAAAGTAAAGCCGTAATGCACACAAAGCATCAAACAACGTTTTCTGTGTCAGTTTCGCTGAACACTGCAGACGCTTGTGTTAAGCTTCTGTTGGGTAAAGCTGGGGCGACACGACTGAAGACGTGTGAATGTCGCGGAACACTTTTGAGGACCCTTGTATTTTTTGCGTAACAGCAGAGACACTTAAAAAAACTAAACAAAAATGTTGATTGACACATTTTGGTGGAGGGGGGGGTAAGAAATATGGAGAGATGTGAAAAAAAAAACACATTCGAGAGGAAGAACGAGAAATAAAGAATAAGAAATTTGGTGTTAGACGTGCCGAAGCTGCACATTTTGGCTGTTTGAGGGCTACGGGTTAAACGTGTATGCCTGGGGTGCTTACATTCCAGTTCCACTCGGTGTGAGGCTGTTGCGACTAGGAATCGAATTCACGACTTGAACATCAGAAAGCCATAACCACTGAGCTACAGCGAAATGTATAAAAGGAAATACTAGAAAAATTTGTGCGGAATGTCGAACAAAAGGCCACCTGTTCTTTCAGCGCTATCGTAGACTACCTTGCCGAGTAACCGTTTATCTTTGTGGGAACGGTAGCGCAGGAGCCGCGGAAGTTTTTCATTTTCAGTTATTCTCGCGCCGTTCCCCTTCTAGGCGCGACCTCAGTTGAGGAAAGAGGGCAGATATTATGTTCGCGTAGCGGCGAATTCCACGGCAATGCTGCGTGTGTGCCAGGGCCTGCGTGATATGGGGCCGGCCGTGTTGCGCTGATCCGCGGCGCCCGAGGGTGTTTCCCCGTCCGGCGCACGCGACGTTCGTCGGGCACCCATTGTTTCTCGCCGGCCGTGTCCCGGACAATGCCGGAGGGTCGTCGAGCCCCTGGGTCCTTGCCCCGCTGTTGCGTCGACTGTGTTCCGAACCAGGGTCTGAAAAGAATCCGGGTTCGAAAGGCTCACGCGATGGCGAGGCACGGACGCCTCTGGCGTCTTCTGCCCCAGATTCTCTCTATCCGGCTGTGCAAGTCGCCGAATATTCATCTTCATCTCTTCATCTCATTTGCCCCAAACACTAGATTTCGTGGCGCTCGCTGATTGCCTGCCCGACCGTACAGGGGGAGGGCTCCCTACACTGAGGGACAGGTTTGTTGCTCGCTGTAGTGCGTCCAGCGCGTTGCGCGAGAGCGTCGTTTCGCTGCTGAGTATCCGCACATGTTCGACGCTGGTCTCAGCCTTTCCTGTGAAAGCTTGTGCTCTCGCAGCGAGGGCTGAAAGCAATGCCTCTAGCCGTGGTCGCTTAAGGTAGAGTCGCGGGCTCTGCCGGCATGTATTTATTCGGCAACAAGCGTGCATTCACGAGCAAAATTATACAGATCACGGGCTCGCCTAAAAAAATAAAAAGAATTCTCACTAATTCAGACGCACAAACGAAAATCGACGAGTGCACTGGAAAGTTCGCAATGCCGAGTTTGGTAGCGCAGTCTTCAATCTCCAGTTGCATGTTTAGACCGAGTAGAAACTTGGCTTTATTTCGTTTTTAAAAATTTAATTTAGTTTCATAGTTTCCGACACATTACAGGCCCGGGAAACATACGGCTAAAGCCAGAAAAGACTGCCTGACAAAAGCCCTGCAACCCATGCACCGTTCAGCAGGGGCATGAAAATTGTTTAAGAAATTACACAGTAGATAGCGGATGCCCTGAAGAAAAAAAAAGGAAACTTGGCACAGCAAATAAGCAACAATTAATAACACACGTGAAATAAATTATTTTACATACATCGTAAGCCACACGGTCTTTGACGACATACGTATTCCATGCAGGTGCACAGGACAACAGCTGACTCATTATGGTAACTCAGTGGCTATGGCGTTGCGCTGCTTAGCACGACGTAGCAGGTGCGATACCAGACGCGAAGACCGCATTCCCATGAAAGAGGAATGAAAAAAAGAAAAAGAAAAAAAATACGCTCTTGGACCGTGCATTGGGTGCACCCTCAAGAACCTCAGATGGTGAAAATTTATCCGGTGCTTCTGGCTTCGACATCTCTTGTAACCCTCTTAGCAATTTCGAACCGTTAAAACCATAAAAAGATAATTTAAAGAATGTGGAATCCCGGATCCGAATATTTAACTCACACTAGTACACACTGTGTCACTACAACATATTACTGGAACGGATAATGTGTGGTATGTTTTGGCTTTCTAGACAAAGTTTGGGAGGGATGCGGGGTGTAGACGAGACGGAATTTGGGGGGGGGGGAGGGGGGAGGATGACCAATTAGACCGGCTGGTAACCCATTATTGTTGTACATGCGTACGCATCGCGCGAAGTAGAAAATGGGATGATGAACAGGACGCCTCGTGCTTGTTTTTCGTATGCATCCCCTGCAAAAGGCGTTGGCGTGATCACGTGCCTCATTAGTTTTCGTCATGTGCAGCTAAAGTGTCAATAAGAGTACCTGCAGCTGTTTCATGTCCGATGCAAGCGCTTTTCAAATCAACCCAATAACTTGGTCTTGCACAACGCGGACACGGGATCGAGACCTGATCTGGGACGTCTATTTCTATTTTCTGGTGACTTGTTTTTCAACTTACATATACAAATAAAATCTCATTTATTCCGTAGAAAACTTATAGAAGTATAATTTGCTGGCAAACAAACGACATCGTGAATATCCGCAGGCCGGGAAGCTGCTGTAGCACAGGGGCACACGTAAACAGCCCGTGTCACAGCATATAGACTCTAGTTTGAACGCGAGTACACAATAAACCAACATGATTTTCTGAGGATTAGTGCGTACCCCTCTCTCAACCCCCTCACCCCATGCGCAAAAGAAAAAAAAAGAACGTCATATACAATCCGTATAAATAAAGAAAATTTCATTGGTGCTTAAAAACAGCTGTTGCGCACCGTTTTCTAATTTATAACAAGATTCTCCCTCTTTCTGTTGATGTTGAAATCATCCCTAAGTTCTTTCAAAATACCTGCTATACGCAGCATCTTTATATTTTCTTCTACTATAATTGGTGTAAGTGCATAAATCAACGCAGTTATCGTTGTTTTGAACACAGACGTCTTTTTTATAACAGCTATGTCGAAAGGATTCACGAACCCCTAATATATCAAGCTTACTACAAGTATGTGCACGAGGGTATAGCTCGTTGGATGAATTTCTGTGCATGTTTCTTAGAATGGTTCTGAACCATTCCCTTTACTGGCCTTCCACTGCCGATGACCATTACTATAGCTGCCTTTTCTGTTAGCTTGCTGTAATTGGCTGTATGATGATAAGTGTTGCAAACACCGTACTGTTCGGTTGTACTACACTTTAAGGGAAGCTGAAAGGTCTTCCAGAAAAAATGAGTGAACATCTGTACATAATGGTTTTCAACCCTCCGAATTCGAATATCGTATCGAAATTGAGCGAAAGAAAGCGCAAATATATTTTATTTCGACGAAAAGTGCAGCAGCGGACACGCCCAGCTCGCGCGTCTCGTTTCCGCCTGTGATTGGTCGGGCGCCTCGTGACGTCAACTCTAGTAACCGACCGCTGCCGCTACACATGAAGCGCGGTGCCAGGTAGTTTGGTGCTGTTTTTCTGAGACAGTAATGAAAGATTTAGAGAGACTGCGTTTTTCTGTGGAGTTCGGCGTTACTCCCTACATGTACGAGCCGATTGCGAAGAGCAGGCCTCTCGAAGAAGCAAACGATGCTGGTGCGAGCAGTGCTTTCGACGCGAACGAAAGCGAAGTCTTGGGATCTCCTCGTGTTGGAAATGCTCTTTGGTGAGTATGTTTTTTGCAAAGCGATCTAGTGATCTCGCCGATCTTTCGCCGATCTAGTGAGCTCGTTTCCGGTCAAACAACTGTAGTGTTGTGTTCCTGCATGCCTCCTCGTGGAACGTAAGCGGGGATGCGATCGTCGGCATTTTTGCGCCGTCCAAAGCTGTCGGCAATCTACAAAGACGGTTTAAACGCGTGAAAAGCTTCCTGGTTCATGCAGTACGTGTAGTGACCTTCATCTGTTGACTACCCCGTTGACTACCACTCACGTTGATTACCACTTACGTTGACTACCACGCACGTTGACTACCACTCTACATACACGCAGACGCACCAACAAAGGGATGCAGGGTCGATCGAAGCAGATTACGATGGCACGCACGCAGAAACAAGCACGGTGAGGCACGGTCGCGGACGCTGCGAAGGAACGAAACACTAGAGTTGACGTCACAACACCGCGGTTTCCGGTCTCCGCTCGCATCGTCAGCGTCAGCAGCAGCGCGCGGCATTCGACGGGGGCGGAGCTACAGCGCAATTTCAACCGACGATTACGTCACTCCTAATTGAAAAGAACCCCCCAAATTTTACCTACATGGTTTATAAGGTTCCCGCGTCCGTATATGAGCGTCTTATTGAATTCGACAGACACTTCAGCTTCCCTTTAAGAGCTGTCGCAGCAAAAATTTGCATTCATGAAGTAGTCAGCAGGGCCAGCATAAAACAACACACCGAAATTGCCTTCATAGTGCAACGCGAACACCCTCTCCCTCTCGGCCTCCCCCAAACACAAATACTAAGGAAGAAATTTCTAGAGAAGCACTATGGGCTGCGAGGCGCCTGTAAGTGCAAATTATACGGTGCGAATCTCTTCACCTTCATTCCACATTAAGTGCTCCGGGGTGTCAGAAAGCTTACGTTTTTAACAGCATAGTACGCACACTGAGTAAGATTTCGCAGCAGCTTGGCTCCGAGGGTTGGATGTCTTGCAGTGATGACGCCTCGTTAACGAGTTTTCACTAAGAAAGAACCTGGCGGAGCTGCTTAACGACTTTGTTACGAAGAGTGTGACTAATTGCGAATGTGCTGGAGCATATATGCGTCGCTTGACTATAACAACAAAAAAAAAGGAATGTCGTGTTTGAGCTTTATTTTTCACTCATTCGACTGGTAATGAGGAGTACCAGAAGAAAATGCCAGGGCTCTCACAGAGGAATGAATAAGGGGCGATGGGCTTTTAATAGAAACAAAGGAAACGTCGGCGGCCGCGTTTCGTGACTCCGGGTTATGTTCAGTCTGCCATAAACCGGGGCCTAGACCGTAAAAACGTTGCAATTAAAAGGTTCCCTGGAGCCTTTCTTATCCGCCCGATGTACCCACATTAATACCGGTTCCTGCCTCCAGGTTATGATTTTCCTTTCACCGAGCTCCTTCGCCAAGGCGACGTCGCCGTTGCGCCGTCGTTCAAGTTACGAGTCGAGGTTGAGGAGGGCATGCTAAAACGAAGAAGAAAAACGAGAGACAGAAACCACTGCTTCAACTTTGCTGATTACGTAGACATGCGAAGGAAGATTTCCGAAGGCCAGGTGTTGAAATGTTTAGGGATTGTCAACCCTGTCATACGATAGGTAAAACTACTTGGACTGATTAAACGTGGTGCTTGCCCTAATCACGAGCTGAATCTTAACGGAACGACTCCGCAATGAAGCGAAGTTCAAGACAAGGTTGCGACCGTGATCTCGTCACGTCATTCGTCGATTTCATAAGCCATCATCATAAGCCAGATGTCTCAAAGTGGTACAATGTACAACGGAAGAACTCCGATTCTTTCTTTCTTTCTTTCTTTCTTTCTTTCTTTCTTTCTTTCTTTCTTTCTTAGGTGAGTGGCAGAGTGCAAGAATTTGGTGCGTATCTTCTAAAACATTCTTTACACCCACTTCCACCTCTCCATTTTCCGGTGTCATTTCAGCTCTCAAATATTCCAATGTAGAAGTGGGTCCAAATCGAGTCAGTAGGCCACGAAAATCGACTCAATATGAAGGAACAAGCACTAAACGCTCGCAAAAGGCAAAGTTTCAGCGACTGGAAAGAAGAAGTACCGGCGTGTTGTCACGGTTTGTGACTTGCCAAAGGCGCGGCCGCTCAATCTGGAAGCGGAAACCACTGCAGCAGCACAAACGATGTGTTGCGATGTGGGAGGTTGGTGCAAGTCTCATCAGCACTAATGGTGGCTTGCGCGGTTCTGATTACTGGAGGGCGCCAGCGTGAATTCCCTTCCCCATGCGACTCTCTTTGTTCTTCTTTCCGTCTCTGATCTCGCTTCTTGGTCTGAAGCTGCCTTTTCTCGTCGACTGCTCTTCCATCAGCTTTGCTCTCGACGTTCGTCAATCTTCTCGTGCTTCCTGCGTGCGCTTGCGTTAGTACATCTATATTTTTCTGTTCTGAGTGGAGCCCCTTGTTCTTAGTTTCCCCTATCCTTGTTCCGTTCCCTGTGTTCAACGCGGCGACAGCACAGAACGGGGGGGAGGAGGGGGTTTGATCTGCGGTTAGTCATTTTTCTTTTAGCGCACGTAAGAGGCTGTTCAACGAGGCCTATATGCATTACAATTGACCTTTCAAGAGCGAACGCCGTCTTTACAGGAGATGTCCGTCAGCTGTAGCTGCTATACGAGAGACTGAGATGTATTCTCACAATCAACTCAGAAGAAGACTGTAACGGCCTACTTGGCCCCATTACTGTCATCTCTAACTGCAAAAGCGTCAAGATAGCAGCTAATACACATGTTTGTCCCTACCCCCTCCTCTATGAGAAACCTTCGGGATATTCGGAGTACGAAAATAAATAAATAAATAAATAAATAAATAAATAAATAAATAAATAAATAAATAAATAAATAAATAAAAAAATAGATAAATTGTCGTGAAGCACTTTGGGCAGTACGCGTTCGCGACTAGAACAATAGAGCAGCGAGAGGTAGTACAGCCGGTCGAGCACCGAAACAAGGTTTGTCTCTCTCGTCGTCGTTCTCTCTCTCAGAGCCACAACCCCACTGCTGCTTAGTTAAATAAAAGCAGTTAACTTAATGGTGCTTCTGATATTACGTGATCTCACCCTTTGTTCTGTGTACGGGAATTCGAGGAGACACGCGTAACTGTCTGCAGCTACAAAGTATTTTATGGGAAGGCATTTCCATTTCAGGCGCTCAACCAGGCAGGAGAATCACGAAAAGCGCATTAGCGCTGTAGAATTGCCGGTTCCGGCAGAGGTCGGTCGTCCAACTGGTTGAACTTAATTGAGGGGGAGCGTCTGTGTGCACTGTTCTGTGGGCACTGACACAAAATATGATGCACAGCCTCCTAGTCACTGCAACTGCCAAAAGGCTACGGTGTCCGATATCACTATGCTGAACGCGTTGGCGATTGCCACGCTCAACCATACTATGTACAAAAGATTAGCGTCTCTCCAGGGGCTGACTTAATGGAAAGCGAAAGCTTTCCAGGTCGTAATGTATGATCCAGGGAATCTTGTCGGACACGTCTCGAGTGCGTTCAATTCTACTCATATGTGGCGCATTGGCGTGCAAATAGGTGGAGCTTTTCTTTTTTTTTTTTGCAGCGTTCGTTTTTTTCAAGCTGAACACGCCGGTTGGTGACAGGTAATTGAAGTTAAGCGGTATTGAAGAGGATCAGTACTCGGGAGGAAAAAGACCGTGGAACGCAGTGAATATTGATGGTACCTTCTTGGCTGTGGAATCGTTCAGATGTTCAGAAGTGCTTCAAGGCGGGCTAGGTGGCATGGCTTTATTTGCGACCTTGCGTGCTAGCATCCGTTTATCAATTCGCTTGACGCTCGTCATACATGTATGTATTTGACAGATAGCAAAAGATTACGTAAACAAAGGTGCAGCTGTAAAATATGTGGTAGGACAGTAATCTGTTCGAAACCGTGCTTTGGTATCATGCTGATAACTGCATGAAGCCTGGGTAATATTGTGTTTTCGTATCACTGTCCAGTGTATGCCCCCAGCAGCGCAACTTGCACCGCAAAGTGCAGGTGAGCCGTAGAGTAAGGCCGCACCCTCCTCCCTGCTTTAGCCGGCACTTTATTATTTCACCTTCTGGTTTGCAACTGCCTAGCTCACCGTAGTCAAGTACTTCGCTCTAAATAGACGAGATCCTGAGGAGCATCTCGTCACGAGGTCGAGTTACATCTGCGTCAAAATTTCAGAGCTTCGAGTTGAAGAGGGGGAGCGACCGTTGGTGTTACGTGTAACGGCCCAAGGAAGCCAGGAAACTTTGGTATTCTCTTTTTTATTCGTCGTCGTTGTGATTTGGAACTGATGCGCAATATGAAGCTTTTACATTCGTTCACGTGGACATATATTTGCAAATTAAAAGCTAACAAGTCAGTGCTATACAATATTCAGCATTTCTACTGCGGTATACGTATTTAGTTCGGAAGACGAAGTGAAAAATCAAGGTTTCTGCGCTTAATCTCATGGGTGATTCTCTCTATGTGGTGAGAACAAGCGTGAACACAGCTTTTTCTGACAACCCAGAATTGTCAGCAGCTGTTGGCACCACCCCGTCTCAAGTAAAGTGGAGAAAAAATGTCACGAACATACTGAAATAAATTTCACTTCTAAGAGTCCGCACACCACATAACTGTCCGGAGTCCATGGGACAGAAGCGCACGATAGACACAGCCAGTAACGTTCTGCGGAACTACACGAGTGAAGCTCCACGGGAATAAAGAAAACATAAATAGGAAGCAAGCGAAAGTAATACGAAGTATGTCACCATAAATGTCGCAGTTGAAATTGGATACAACACACTCATTGTACTTTACGTTACTTTCCTGGCTTTCTGTTTTTACTTAAGCCACCCATCGCAATGTGTATAAAATTGCAACACGCATAGCTGTGCTGCTTTTGTGAATGTTTTTGATCCTTCCGCCGGTATTCAGCTGGCCTTTTTTTCTCTTATAGGAGGGTGATCGCGTGGACATTGAAGTAGTCCGCGCCCTGCACAACTTTGTGTCGAAGCCGATACGTGAGCATGAAGAAATACGTGGCCGCGCGCTAGACGCGTACAAAGGAAGAATGGAATCTCCTCCTTTCTATTTACTCGCCCGGAGCGCGTGCCTTTTGGTCGAGCGGTTTTCCACGCTGCATCGTATGACAGAGCATATACGAAAAAAAAAAAGAAAAACCCAAGCACGCAAAGCAACGAGAAAAACATCGTATTCCCGTGAAATCAATTTTACGTTATTTTTTGGATCATGTTGCCGAGCCACGTGTAAACTGTTTTAAGGTATGCCTTCTTCCTAAGAATTTGTATTCTTCTAATGTCCTGCCTGTTGGGCGAGCCGTGGTACTGCGTTACGCTATATATATGCGCTTGAGTCTGTAATAATTTGTTTTCTGCGGGAATCTCGGCAAAAAAGGAGGAATATTTTTAAATATTGTGTTCTTTAAGTACATCGATGGAGATAAATATAGATGTCCTTCTTTTAGCGTGCGGATGTCGCGTATGCTGTTGTTGACAGTACAAATTTTTAGCGGATCTGCAAGGTCTGCGGTAACGCAGAACACTCGCGTAAATTAACGGCACGGGCTCTTGCCATTCGTGAACGAATGAAAATTAGCATCATTTGTTGAGGCCCAGATACTGCAGTTTATATTCTTGTTTTTTTTTTCGCAACAAACACAATGTTGAACGAGCTGCAATATCATAATACTTGTAAGGGCGTTCAATGCTTGAACATGTCCAGAAGGTTAAAGGAGAGCGCTGTCTACGGTGTGTGCAGGAACAGTGAAGGCCATGGTGACTCTTCAATGGCCGAAGAAGGACGGACTGTCGGACTATTAATGCAATGTTTGGGAACTTCAGCCAATTTGCGGCGTTTATTTCTGTCTGTCTGCGCCTAACCGTTTTATGCCAACTTGCATCACTCCATTGCCTAAGGAGTAGAGCATCGGACTTCTGTGCTAGGGGAGCGGTGTTCAAAACCAACCGTTCTACTAACTCGTGTCATATGTAGCGCCGGGTATGTCCGCTGAGTATGTGCCACTCTTCAATGGACGTCTTTGCCGCCAACATGTATCACTGCTGCTTTCGTCCGCAAGCAGCAGTGGGAGCTTGAAGATGAAGAGAATGACTATCGGCGTTAATGCTATTACGACATCACATCATAATATTACTCTACTTTGCCTCATAAGTACTCTTCGATATTCTTCTCAGCTGTACCAAGTTTACATCGGCCAAACTGGCCACGGAAGGTCGAATAGGAAGACTCCATCCAGCTGCGGACATGCCGCGTATATGGCGCGTTTTGGCGATGACATTATGGTGTGGCGCTCCATTAATTTAATGCTAATCACATTAACGTTGACATTCATCGCTAAATGTGTTCTGCCAGGATATTTTTGTCTTGCATTCTAACTAGACGTGCTAGCACGAAGTAGATAAACCAAAGCAAGAACAAAGTCCAAAACCGACAAGGACTTGAGTGAAGAAGCAGCGCTTTTGAAGGGGACTGGAGGAAACGACACACTCGAGCGTTCATGTGTGGCATCTGCTGTTTGCGATTCAAAAACGGTGTTTCCTGGCTCAAATCTCCTGCTCAAAAAGCTTTCTGTCTAATCGAACTCAGTACGTTTCGGCTAATGAACGTTCATCCTCTCGCACTTCCGTAACATCGGGAGTACCACAGGGATCGGTACTGGGACCTCTGCTTTTCCTGATTTACATAAACGACCTTCCTAAATGCATTTCCCATTCATCTGTCGGGCTTTTCGCAGATGACTGCGTCATTTATCGCAAAATAACTAACCACACTGATTTTGATGAGCTTCAAGATGATCTTAGAAGCATATCCAACTGGTGCCATAAATGGCTCATGCGACTAAACGTTAATAAATGTAAAACAATGCATGTATCGGGCCGCACTAACACTGACAACACACATGTTTACTTACTTCACGATACTTCTCTTGAATCGGTCCTCTCGTATAAATACCTAGGTGTTCATATTTCACGTAACTTATCATGGCATACACACATCAAACACGTCCCTAATAACGCTAACCGGGTTCTTGGATACTTGCGTCGAAATTTCTTTGCTGCGTCTATGCCGATAAAGCTTACCCTATACAAAACATTAGTGCGACCAAAGCTAGAATATACATCCCCAGTATGGGATCCCTATCAAATCACACTGATAAACACACTAGAATCCATTCAGAATCGCGCAGCACGTTTCATCTTATCTAATTATTTCTGTTACGCCAGCATTACTTCCATGAAAAACACATTTACTTTACCGGACCTTTCATTGCACTGTAAATGTTTTAGACTGTGTCTTTTCCACAAGCTGTCTGTTAGGATGTTTGTTAGGATGTTTAGAGGCCTGCCTGTCCTATATCCTTCTACTGCCGCCAGCGCCACGGCAATTTCTTCGGCCTCCGCTGTGTCGACTGCCTTCGCCGTCGCACATGTGATCAGATTTCCGTCGCCGTCCACCACCACCGCCGTGGCCGTGCGCTTCCCTTCTCGCAGGTACTCTAAACATCCTAACAGACTCGAAGGAAGCGTGCAGAAATTACACGGGGGGCAGGATTAGCAAAGCCGCCCTCAGAATTCTTGGCGGAGCCAACTTCGCCGAGACGAACGTTACACACAAGTTAATTTGGATTCCGGCCCACGCAGGCATAGAGGGTAACGAAAGGGCAGACAGCCTAGCTCGAGAGACCACGTTCCGAGCAGAGCAGTCGCGCACCCCGGAGTATCACCCACACGCTTGCGAGGGAGGATTCACAGAAATCTTAAACTTATACAGAAGGACGAGAGCCAAATATCCCCCACCGCACAAAGCTCTAACGAAGGAGGAAGCAACGAGTTGGCGCAGATTGCAGACAAACTCCTTCCCAAATTTATACATCCTAAACAAAATGTACCCAACCCAATACAGAGACACCTGCCCATGGTGCGGCGCCACACCCACACTATATCATGTCACATGGGAATGTAAACACAATAAACCATTCCACCAACACAATAACCCGAGTGCGGAGCAATGGGAGAGTCGGCTTACCAGCTGCGAGCTCACGGTCCAAAGGGCCTTAGTGCAGCACGCTAGTGAGGTAGCTAGGCTCAGTGGAGCCCTGGAATAGGGGCCCACCCTTGCCGGAAGAGGCTCCAAGTCGCCGGCGCCCAAGACGACCGAGACCTCGAGACGCTAAATCCTTGAAGGAACCAAATAAAGTTTTCTCTCTCTCTCTCTCTCTCTCTCCACAAGCTGTATCACCACAACCCACTATTAAAGGATCATCTTATTACTCGCCCTTCATACATTTCATCCCGTTTCGATCACATGTTTAAAGTTGGTGTTCCATTTTTTAGAACAAGAATGCGTCATGGTTCTTTTATTCCTAAGACCAACGCCGACTGGAACGACCTTCCTCCCTCCATCGCTGCCATTTCTGACGTTTACAGCTTCAAGACTGATGTATTTTCTGCCGTTTTGTAATACCTATTATTGTATAATTATGTACTGTTTTTTTCACTTACCACTCCTTTCTGTAATGCCTTCGGGCCAGGAAAGTATTCGAAATAAATAAATAAATAAATAAATAAATAAATAAATAAATAAATAAATATGTACGAACAGGCCAGCATCAGCACTTTGCAAGCAACGATTAGCGCTATAGCTACTACGAACAGTTTCCCAGTATCCAGTTACGCAAGGGTGTAGCGGGGTGAATACGCCCCAACTGGTGCGATGGCCTCAGTGGCTAGTAATGCTCGTTCTTATCAAATCTGCATTTGTGCCTGTATAAGTATTCTGCGCTAATACACACCTGTCAGACGACAAACGTCGTAGCATTTCTTTAATTCTTCAGACAAATTGGACACCGAAGGAAAGGGCACGGCACATTTCTCAATTAACGATGTAGGACGGGCTCCCCCACCCCCTCCCCGCTTTTCTTTAAATTATTGTACAATGTGCCTGCTGAACTCTATGAAGGTAGTAGCTAACTTTATGCCGTGACAAACTAAGAATGAAGTGTACTGATGAGCCGGCCAATTATATTCGGTCATTTCCGCGACGTCACGGCGCAGACGCACTTTCAACATCGCGTCCGCCGCAGTGGAGGAGTCTCTCGGGAATATTGTTATGGAGTGTGGAGTCCCGGAGGGCAGTTGCATTGCTGTTTTGTAGGCGGAGCTCGCACTGAACGCTTAGGTTTTCAGCAAATATAGCTCAGTAACGTCTGGTGAAGTCGTTACACTACTGTAAAGGGTGCTTTGCCACAATAAATTTATCTTGCAGGAGCAGACATCGTGAAAAAAGGCAGGGGCAATGGTGATTATGTCGAAGCAATGGTATCGTGCTAGATGAATGAGCTCATATTTGGCCAAACTTCATAGAATACAATCAATGACATATTAACAACAACATCATAGTGTTTTAAGCCGAAAGCTTTGATGCAGCTACGTTTCACGATAAAAGTGAGCGCTGGGCCGCGTGATTTTTGTCCTGCTACCATCGCAGAGCTGCGAAGACCAAGAAAGGCAGAAAGGTGGCGCCTTTTAATACACAGTGCGTGGAAGGTCTTGTATCACATCGTCGTTAGCAAAGCAAGATTACTTTGCCTGATGTTGTACCTAAGAAGATAAATTCGAATCGTTGCCTAAAAACTGAAAAGGGGCGTATTATGAGCATTTGTGTTACAACCAGCGTTACAATGATTCACTTGCGCAGCGGTAGCCGCGGGCAAGCACGTAATGTTTCTAGCCAATAAAGATCAGTGAACGGGCGTAGGAGACTGAGTCATCAGTAATGAGGTTTCTTCTTCGCGCCACCTAAATTTACCGTGATTCCACGCATATGAGCTCGTACTATCGAAGCTTTTCTTACGTGAGAACATTTTCTCATTTTATTGCGTCCGGACGCCCACCATTTATGGTGCGATCCCCGTCCTGAGAGACAATCGAAGCAGAGATGCTTACTCGCGGACGACCTTAAGGCGAAGTTTTTTGAATACCGGTTCTGAATAGAAAACGTCTGCGATACGTGATATCTAATAGAGAGTAGACGTTTTTACATCTTCCGCAGTAGCAAGCGTAAAATGTTCTTATACCTTTGCAGCGAAGCTGTTAGCCTCTAGTTGGTCGGGATTTTTCGTGGCGTGCTCACCCAAAAAACAATGGCACCTGAAAAAAGGGTTTGTGTTTGATTTTCCGCGTAAGGGAATGATGTTTTGTCGTACATTTGAATTACAATCCGATGCTATCATGTCTGTGGGTTGTGTGTAAGTCTTACTTCAAGAATTTTGTGACATATTACTCTGAGAAATCCAATTAGTTCAATAAATCATTTGCGCCAGGCGGAGGGCCTACCAGATTGAGGATGAATGAAGATGGGCACCAAATGGCAGCTGGAAAAGGGCTTTGTTTTACATAAGTTCTCGCGTAACAGAATTATGTTTTCTTGTGTATTCGTATTACAAACGAAGCGTCACGCGCACACGTGCGTGTGCGAGTGACGTACGTCGCTTGTCGTGGTGGTGCCTGTGTAACGTCGTCTAACGTCAGTCGGGGTGGTGGTGCTAATTTTCTAACGTCCGCACCAGCTTGGCGGTGCATCTACTTTCACAGGGTGGAATGGAGGCAGATTAAAAACATATTATTGGCGTTGTGGGTCCTGCTATTTTGCAGTTATAACTGTTGTGAAGATTCTTTAGCTGCTCTCGTGGCGTCATTGGTTGTTCTAGTAACGCCATGACGATGGTCATCAGCATGTCCTCATGCCGAAATAAAATATTTACAAAATCGCGATAAAGGTCCACCTCATTTTGTGTAAAGGCTGGTATGTGCTTATCTAAAAATTACGCTAAAGCTAACCAGAGCAAACAGGACGTCGACAAAGCACAGTCGATAAGAGGAGCACTGCGTCACGACACTCGAGGCAGCAGATTTAGTGCAATTAGAGGTACGCGAGAAAGAAATAAGTCACAGCCAAGGTCAATGAAGGGCGCTACATGATGATGGTGGTGGTGATCGTGTTGGTACAGATGAGGTTAAACTGCCAGACTTGGCTGGCAATCGCTGCGCCTACGGGTATCTTTCCGTGGTGTGAATACATTATCATGAGTCGATAAATACAGTTTCTCAGAGAAATGTGAATGGAATACACGACACATCCTGGTGTACTATGCGCGGTTTTTCAACGTAAAATATTTATTCCGCGCACTCGTGAGGAGGCCCCTCTCTTCCCATATTGTGCAGAAGCCTCTTCCTTTAAGAAGAGAAGCGCTGCCGCGACCAGATAAATTGCTCTGGAACGCCCTTCTGGTTTGACTCAGTGTAAGACGGAGATGTTGAGAATAGCAGTTTACGATAGGCAGCGAGGCACTGGAAGTGGTAAGGGAATACATCTACTTAGGGCAGGTAGTGACCACGGATCCGGATCATGAGACTGAAATAACCAGAAGAATAAGAATGGGCTGGGGTGCGTTTGGCAGGCATTCTCAATTCATGAACAGCAGGTTGCCACTATCCCTCAAGAGGAAAGTGTATAACAGCTGTGTCTTACCAGTACTCACCTACGGGGCAGAAACCTGGAGGCTTACGAAAAGGGTTCTGCTGAAATTGAGGACGACGCAACGAGCCATGAAAAGAAGAATGATAGGTGTAAAGTTGAAGGATAAGAAAAGAGCAGATTGGGTGAGGGAACAAACGCGGGTAAACGACATCTTAGTTGAAATCAAGAAAAAGAAATGGGCATGGGCCGGACATGTAATGAGGAGGGAAGATAACCGTTGGTCATTAAGGGTTACGGACTGGATTCCAAGGGAAGGGAAGCGTAGTAGGGGGCGGCAGAAAGTTAGGTGGGCGGATGACATTAAGACGTTTGCAGGGACAACATGGCCACAATTAGTACATGACCGGGGTAGTTGGAGAAGTATGGGAGAGGCCTTTGCCCTGCAGTGGGCGTAACTAGGCTGATGATGATGATGATGAAGACGGAGATGCAGCACGACCGACCTTAAGCGCCCAAGCAGGTGTGTAATCCGATCTTATTTTTACTCTGTATGGGAGGGTGACTTCTGGGCAGCTAAGCCTCATTACATCACAGGGTGAAACCGGTGTGAAGATGATAAACACAGGACATTAAAGGGCAGGATTACAAAGCCGTGGTGGCCCAAGGCTCATTGTTCGTGCGTCTCCGCAGATATCTTCTGCAACTGACACTGCTTTTGTGGTACAAACTTATAGCTTCATACTAAGCTGTTCGGACGGACGGACCGACGGACGGACGAGAAAAAAGAATGAATGAAAGGCCGACAATTTTTTTTGTGGCTGCGTTAAAGTTTCGACATCAATAAATACAAACTTGCTTAGCTAGATTTTCCTAATAAAGGCGAGGAAGTTAATCAGGACTGAGGCCAGTTGACTACTCTGCACATGGGAAATGAATAAGAAGTGGAAAATATTAAGAGGAAGAGAGAAGGCAAATAATTGATTACTCAGTCGGTCAGTTCGGTTGGCTTCGAGAAATGCAGCACTACCTTTGTGGCGTTCTGCAGCTGAAATATTTGAGACCGCGTTCCCAAGATTTGCTTCAGAGAGAAAGGCCAACGCAAAACAGTTATTCTGTAGCTTCTGCCGTTACCTGCCCACTTTCTCTTATGCCACTGAATTGATCGCGTTTTGTATGAGTGCAATGCAGGATTTTCGGCCGTGAGATTAACCCTGAGGTGACTGTTACTTTCTCCGGTGTCTATTTGCGAGGAAAATGAAAAAAAAATATAAGAAAGAAAGACACGGGGATACGGAGTCCGTTGATTGGAGAGGCTGACATTGGCATCAAGTTGAGAGAACGCCATGCGGGTTTCGCAGGGCTCGATACGACAGCTCGACGGTTTGGCGCCTGTGTCAGGCTGTGTTTGCACAGCGCGGGCCCGCTGGCGCCTCTGGACAAATTGCTGCCATGGGGTCCGCTTAGGATGCCCCGGAGACTGACTGTGTTGTCCTTGCGTTTTCCCATTTATATTTTTTGATTATCTACGCGTCATTGGGCATTTATCCTTCTTTCCCTCCGACGCATTGTGGGCCGTTTTCGGCGCCATTCCGAAATAACCAATTCCCGAAACCGAACGTACACAGTAAACTTCGTTAATGTCAATATTTATGTTGTTCTTTTTGGAGGCCATCAGTGCAGCGTCAGTATCTGGATGAGCTAATGGCACCGCGGCTCGCTCTGCCTGCGGCCTAATTGGCTTGCTGCCTGCGTAGGCGTCGAAGACGAAGCTACAAACGAAAATTGACGTGTCGGCACGGGCAGTGTAACTTTGGTTTAGCTTGTAGTTTCGTTGGGACGCGGTTGGAGCATCGTTGGTTCAGGACGTTTTATTCGAAATATTGTCTCAAAGCTAATTCCGATCCAATGCGGCAGCGCTTGCAGCTTCGGAAATTTGGGGAAATTGTGCGTCGATATAAATAAGAAAACGAAAGGTTATAGGAGGGAGGATGATCAGAGGTTTTGTTATATGCCAGATGCGCGGCGTTATATTGTTTTCTTAAAAGGGTCTGAACGTGAGCTCGTCGGTATGGCCTGTCTTCTCGCTTTCTAGTCCGTGCTTTAGCGCTGTTTTTTCGATGGGCGTCGTTTCCATTTTCGTGTTTTTTGTATGTCTCACCTAAGTATACTGCGGAGTTTGCGTATAAGCCCTCACCGGAATGAGAATTGCCGCGTCGTACGTGACTTTTCTATAGCCAAGACGTATAGCGCGCATTTGTTTATTGGTCTGTTTACACGCCTCAGCACTTACATGTGCCCGAAACGGTTGTTGCCCCTAGGGGGACGCTGTGTTATGCAAGAAAGTAGCAGCTGCATTAAAAACAACGTATGGGGAACGCTGTCCGCGTGTTGTCGCAGTCAACGCCCACTAACAAAAAAAAAAAAAAAAAAAAAGAAAAAGGAAAAGAGAGAAAAAAGAGAAAAGGAAGAAAGTGTTTCTTTGTCCATATGCTAATGCACCCATACGCTCGCTTCGCTGTTTGCACAATGGCGTTCCGTATGCTAAGGAATTCGGCTGCGCAAACATTAGCGTTTATGAAGTAAAAAAAAAAAAAAAATGAACCGTGCAGAGCGTAAGTTCTTACTTTCGCAGCCGGCGTATGCGAAGTTTGGTGGCAAAAAAAAAACAACAATAAAAAATGAAAGAGAGCGCATTCCTCCTGGAACATTCGTGCTGTCTCTGAAGGTGATCATCGACGCCGGGCTCGCTTTCTTTACCGTCACACGTCCATGCCGAGCAAGGCGGGGCAAGGCACACACGGCCGCTCTGCGTCGCCGCATGAAATAAGCAGCCAGCGACGGAGCGGCGCTCTTATTGTTATGTTTTTTTCCCCCAATTTCGGCTGGAAGCAATAACGCGGACAATCGGTTTGTGCCTCGCGCACTGTCTAACCCCGCCATTGCTCCGCTTGTTTGGTGCCGCCCTGTCTTCTTCGGCGCAGCTCTTCGCACTCGTGGCGCACTTCGAAAGAACCCCTCTCCCGCTCACCCTGGTCTCTTCTTGTCAGAACTGGCCCCAGCTGGAAAACACAACTGAAGAAAGAGAGAGGGAGATAGAGAGAAAGAGAGAAAGAAATAATGGAAAATCTAAGAAAAAAAATGCGAGAGGGTGGGACAATTCATTTCTTGAGTGCGCACGGGCGGTGAGTTTGCTCTCTCCACGCCTGCCGAAACCGAGCAGTTTTGTTGGAAGGTGTTAGTCGGATAAAATTTGTTCGAAGTGTGGAGCTGGAATGAAAGGAGGGCGAAACATAGGGAAAAGGCAGGCGAGTGAGGGGTGGAAGGGTCATAGAGATATGGCCTACAGAGAGCGGGCCTTTCGCGGATGGGGGTACCAGAGGCGCACGGGGGCATGTAAGAAAGAAAAAAAGAAGGAAAGAAAGAAAGAAAGAAAGGAAGAAAGAAAGAAAGAAAGAAAGAAAGAAAGAAAGAAAAAAAGGAAATGGGAAGGGGGCATCTTTTACAGCACGATACATAAAAATCATGCTTACGACGTTTCTTTCTTACTTTTGGACTCCTTATGTTCTTCATTCTTTTCTTGTGCATTTTTATCTCCTGTTCTCTCATCTCTCTATCTTCTCTTATCTTACCCCGTGTCAAAGCTCTTCAAATCGGGCCCCTATTTTTCGCCAACAATACGCTCCGTGATTGCATTGCTTGACTGAGAGAGATGCCTGTTGCCCGCAGATTCGCAGATTTTTCTTTCTTTGCATCGACTATATCTTCCCTTGAATTTTTCGCTCACTGCTTTCTTAATTTTTTTGTTGTACGTAGAAAAAATATACAAAGAGGATTTTTCCAACGAGACATTGGTTGTTGAAAACTGTGGTTCTGTTTTGATTTTTGACGTTCCCTGTTTGTACCTGCTTCTTGTATTGCTTGAATGCTTGATTTACTGGCAGTGTTCTTGTTTCGCTCACTGGTTCTTGATGTTCCTGTGCCGAGGAAAGGGTCTACTAGAGAATATATATATATCTGAAAAGATGCACAAGCTGAATATAAATCGAGAACTGATAAACAAATGACTTATGACATCTTTCTTTTGATTTATCTTTTTGACCCTTGCTTATTACGCCCACCTTTGCTCAGGTAACTAAAACAAGAAAAAAAAGTGAGATATAGATTGAGAGAGGGGAGGAGAAACGGCAAACTACAGCAATCCCATCGTCCCTGAACTCATTTCTGCAACAGCGGCATTCTCTCACAGGGCAGACAAAAATCTTCTTTGCCTGCCTGCTTGTTCCTGAAGGAACTGTGCTCTTTCACTAGGGGGGCAGCGGCCACGAAACCAGCTGTTATAAAATCATGGAATGATATCTGGTGTAGCGCAGCAAAACACGGACACAAGCGCTATATCAGATACCATTCCATGATGACTAACCAAAATGCCCATATCGTTACCCTCGTTATAGAATGCTTTGTAATGGGCAGTTACATTAAATACCGTGAATGAAAAAAAAAAAAAACCCACTAATATCAACTTGGTTTGTCCAATGTTCTGCTTACTGTGCACCTAACCAATTCACGGCCGCTTGGGCAATGCTTCCGCGGTATCCTACGAACAATTTCGCGCAAAACTTCACACAAACACAATGTTGTGATATAGTCTGCTCTCTTCTGTGGATTATACAAGCAGACATGCCAGGGCGGCTCAGTGCCAGTGGCGTTCTGTAGTTGTGCACGAGGTCGCGGGAATGATTCATGGCTACGGCGGCCGCATTTCGATGGGGGCCCCAAATGGAAAAAGAAAGAAAAGAAAAAAACCGCTCATGTATTCAGACATAGGTGCACGTGGAATAACTCACAATTGGTGAACACTAATTCGGAGCCCTTCAGTTTTGCGTCCTTTGAAGCCCACTATGCAGTTTCCGAAAGTTGAGTCCCATAATTTAATGTCAATAGATAGAAGAGCCTAGTCAATGACAGCTTAAAGGTGATAAAACACCCCGTCATAGGCGACCAAATATCCCGCATGTTGTCCTCATCAGTATTTCTGTGCTGCGCGCACGCTCAATTTTACTGAATGTGCACATGAAATACTTGCCTGCACTCCGCCTTGTTGATCATCATCAATAGTATTTTACTCGAAAGTGGTAAGCTTGTTTTCTGCTATCATCATATAACTGTGATGGAAGAAGGCTTAAGGAGCGGACTACATTTTGCCACAAAGGCGTAAAAAACACCACCATCGCCATTATTATCAGTGCTATTCTCATCAATCATCATTATCATCACTGTGTGGGAACATAAACAAAAGTTTCGAAGACCGGCTACTATATGCCTCCAGAAGGGTCACAACGGTCTCATTAGGTTAGAGAGGAGAGGACAGAAAATGCATACGAAACGAAGATGGCTGAACACAATGAAAGACAATGGGAGAAGCCACATAACAACATGCATTGCAAAAAAGAAAATGAATGCGGGAGCAGAAGGATGGAAATCGATTGTGCTTCTTTCCCGGAAAACATGTAAATATAGCAAACTGGTATGTGCCAGGCGTCCGTGTTATATGTTAGGACTCGGGAGAAACACAATAATAATAATAATAATATTAATTGCACGCAACGTCGCGCATGGCTTTGTTCAGGGAGCGACTAATGTGCAAACACGTCGTTGCCTGTACGACGCAAAAAAAAAAAAAAAAAAAATAAAGAAATGAAACGAACTTGTAAGCGGACGTTGTGCGTTTCTTTCTGCGCGCCAAAAGCAAGGCGTTGGTTAACAGCTCGTGTTCAACGGCTCAGAACGAATGCGCGTGAAAAATGAAGGCAAAGCCGGGAATGTGAGTCTGGTCAGAAACTGGACGTCTGGTGGGGACGTCAACTTTCGAAACAAGCTGGGCTTGGCTGGAACAAAAATGTAAGGGAAACAAAGTTCCACGACAAGCGAATTATAAGCTATACTTTGTAATACGATGTAGCGCAGTTGCAGTGAGAGCCGGCATTATCTAATGGTTAGTACAATAGTTGTCCAGTAGCTATAGCATTTCAGTGGCTGTAGCCGTAGGAATAGCTGTTTAATATCGGTTCAATAGCTGTTTAATAGCCATACAAGATCTGTAATGATTGGCACTAGCTGTTCAGTGACTGTAGCTGTATCACTAGCTGCTGAATAACTGTAGAATAGTTGTAATGAGTGGCACAGTAACTGTACAGTAACTGTAGCTGTTTAGTGCTGAAGCTGTTGTAATGGCTCTTCAATAGCTGTACAATAGTTGTTCAATAGTGGTAGCGATACATGTATCCATAGCTGTTCATTAGCTGTGCAACAGTTGTAATGAGTTGTACGGAAGCCGTATAGCAGCTTTTCCTGTGTGAACATGACACTTAGTTTTCCAGTAACAGTGTAATGTGCACTGAAAGTAGACGATAATTCGACAGGGGCGTCGTTTCTCGATCAAAATCTTTTCGTGGGCAGGAATGACCTTGGTGCGTGCTTAAGACAGAGGCTATCACCAGCTTTCGCCATGCTGGGCAGATTTAGTAATACAGCGTGTGGGAAGAGAAAGAGGAATCCAAAAGTTGCAGGTTAGGGGGATTGCAAGCGCAGAAACAGCATACGGCTCTCTATTTATGAATGTAGTTGTAGCCAGTGCTACGTACACTTGTTGGAACCACCAGCGACCGTAATGACGCAACTTTTTAAGATATAGGAATCAGAAAATGGTCGTGATAAACATAATAAAACACAGAAGAGCTAGACAGACACCATATTTTAGTGCTTGTTGCTATCTGTTCAGCTGTTGCTAGCGAGAAAAATGATGACGCGCACTTCTTTTTTTTTTTCCGAGACGCCTTAACGAGAATGGAATATCAGGGCAACGCTAAACGAGCACTGCTGCCAGCTGCTTGCGCACTCACATTTCTTATACGGCTCTTGCTTTTGCGAAAGACGTGCGGCCAGACAAATGGGGCGCCCTCTGTTGCATTGAAAACCATTTATTTTATAGTATTCGATTTAGGACGAGGCGAAGCTTGAAAGGGTATGTTTGCAGCGTGTATGAAGTAGGCCCCCCCCTACATTCCGTGTCGAAATGGAGGTGGGCTGGTACACCACCTTTACGTTAAATAGATGACTGTGAAAAAGGCGATCTCAATGTCGCAACCTTTCAGATATGTTGGGGATGTTTGAGTATTGTGGTCGAATCGAGAAATTGCGATTCCTGAACTACACGATGGCGGTGATTTCTGCTCCTGAAGGTACGGAGCTCTCTCAGGCGTAGCACTTATTCTAAATTCGTAGAAATTACACGACAGTGAGCAGCAGGAAAACGCATTGCGTAAGGGAGCGCCGTGCTTTGCGCATTTAACACATTGTAATGATTTCTCTTTCAGTTGGTGCTTACTTCGTTCTGTATAATCGATAGCACTTCTGTTCCTTTAGCGATTCTGTTGTCGCCACGAGAACGAAAAGACGTATCTATCATTCGTACAATGTCGTCAAAGCTGTTATGAATATTGTGTTGTATCCGTGCTTAAGAACCTTCGTTCATGCGAATTATTAAATGCTTAGAATTGACAGGACTTGCAATTAGTACGAGAAAGTGCGCGTGCCCTCAATGAAGCATTCAGCATGGATTCGCCTACCGGAGTACGTCAACCTAGTTGTGCCATAATTATAGCATAAACACTTCGAAATGTTAATAAAGGACTGTTCAATGCAGCAAGAGTGTAGGATTTCAAGTGTTGCCGATTAAACAAACGCGTGCCGATTTTACCAACTCCTGGCGTTTTCTTATATCATACGCTGCCCCCGCATTACTTGCTGTATACGTAAGAAACATTTCATCCATTTTTGTTGACATGCGTTATGAGATAAAATGCCTCCCAATAACATTGACTCCTCAAATGCGTAAGATATGCAAACAACTTTAAAAATGGTAGTGAAGCTAGTGCGATGAATGTGAGACTTGTCACAAGTGCTGATATCTAAAGGAATGCTTTATTTTTTGTCACGAGAAAAAAAAGATTAAAAGGCGCATAGGAGGAGCATTTATTTTACACTTGAAAGTCCTGCAGCTTGTAGCAATGCTTACATGTTCAAGTTCGAGGCATGTTTAACTTTCGCGGCTTGATTGGGGGTTGTGTGATTAATGAACAAGAAGTTAGCTACAGCTCCGACCTTCAAAAACGTGTTAACTTGGGTTGGTTGGTACATGTCTGAAAAAAAAAAAACGAGTAACAGCGCTGAACAACGGCACGTGACTGCGACAGACGAAGCGCTGTCTGTCTCAGTTCAACGTTGTTACTTGTTTTCTGCATCCAACTTTCAGACAAGTCTTTTTTTTTTTTTTTGATGCGGCTTACTCTCACTCGATACATATCAATGAAGTAAAATAGAGAATAAGGAAGAAAATATTGAAGGCGCAAGAAAGAAAGCAGATGATATAAAAAGCACTATATATAAAGAAGTCAGAAGAAAATAAATTTACTTTCTTTGAGAAAAGCGTTTGCTAGAAAGATTCCTCTCCTGCACAGCCACTCTTTGTGTGACAGTGCGGTCTTTACAGAAACAGAAATGTCGGTGGACCGGCTTGTTGGTTGTGAACAGTAATGAAAGGATTATGATTGACCGAGGGCAATGAACAGAATTCATTTTGGAGAAAGTCTCAAGAAATTGAAGGGAATTAGGGTGGATAAGACTGCACCTATGAAGCCATTTCCCAGTATTCTTGCATGCCTGGGTTAACAGAAATTTGTTTGCCCTATTTGCATAAAACATACTTCGTGCACATAATTGTGAAGCACTGAGGAGAGAGAGATAATGTGAAACGCCATTTCCAAATGGATAAGGAGTATCTATATAAGATCGCCATTTTTCTCTACTCCTTCAGGTTGCATGACTCCTATAGATTTGATTTTTTTCATATTTTTTGAGTATCCGTGTAACCAGTCTACCTTCCTTATTTTCTTCAAGTTTATTTGATGCTTTTGTGGTTGGTTTTGCTATCGGAGCGCTCCGAGAAAATTGCCTGTGTCATTCACCTATAGGCATGCATGAACTGCAGAAGCTTCCAAACGACCGCGTATTTGTAAAGCTAATTTCTCGACTTTGGCATGAACTTCCCTTGCTGATATTTTTTAGGCAATCATAGAATTAGCCAGATAACGATAGCGCCGACGGCGGAAACCCACCAGCACCAAAGAAACCAGCATTCTAGCATCTATATTTTTTCATGCTTTATGAACGCGAAATACACGCATGGGGGGGGGGGGGGGGGGGGGGCAAGATTGTTTTACTCAGCGCTTTCCTAATTATTGTAGTGTTTGCAGCAGCTGTCTTTCCATATTTACATGCATAATCTTGGTTGCTTGTTTTTAGTAATCCGTGCGTTACTTTTCTCACACTCGTCATGATCGCCTCTATATTTTTTTTGCCTGCTGCTTCTTCAGTATTCTACTCTCCGGCCCGTTGTCTGTTAATTTTTTCTTCAAGATCATTTTTCTCTTGGAAAGTTCCAGTCGGCTCGTCTCCCGTTATTACCACGCTCCGTCGCGTTTGCCTGGCGTATCCCATCTTCATGGTTTGCTTCTAGCGTTATTAATGTAAAATATATTCCCCCCCTGTCTTACTCACCGTCTTTTTTTTTCTTCGGGGTTGTGAATAGCCGATGTAATCTGCGTGGTTCGTCGCTGTCGCTATCCTTCCGACTCACTTTTTACCCAAGCTTTATTATTTTCAAAATTTTATACATGGTTTAACGTTTTTGCATTATATATCATTCTGGTCTAGGAAGCGGAGGGGAGTGGGGGGGGAGGGGCATTTCTTCTACTTTTCGCAGTGGCGCTGTTAATTTGGGGCGCCACCACCCAAGACGTAGCATGGCACCAATTGTTATTACTGCCCACCCTGGCAACTTTCACTCGCAGTCCTCTGTTTCTTTTTTTTTTCAATTTATTATTTTTTTATTTTGTGAATCGCTGTCTTTCCGCACGTCCTGTACACTCTCTCGATTACTCTAACTACGAGAGAGAGAGAGAGAGAGAGAGAGAGAGCAAGGAACTATAACCCCGAAGTGCCGTGAAAGCCGGAGCCGTGGCCAGACTCTTCCTTTTTTGTATCCTTACTTTTTAACGTTGCCTGCTGTACGTGGGAGAACAATGATCTACGACAGCGCTGGTAGGAACGAAGGCAATGTTTTTTTCAATGTATTTGGCTCTGTGCCTTCATTTATGCCTATTTTCTTTCGTGTCGCTTTGGCTACTTGCAGGCGATGTCTGGCGTCGTCTGTGGGCACTTCTTCGCTAAAGCAACTCAGGCGAAGTATTCGTTCTCAAAGCAGCTGGGGAAGTAGTTGCTTCTTTGTGTGATGGCAGCTTTGGTTAAACGCTGCTTGATCTGTTCGAAGATGTGCGCTGGGCCATTTGGCTTGAGATATACATTGCCTGTTTAACAATACGGTTGAAGAAGACATATTAGTTATTCAAATGAGTCAATTTTCGAAAATTCTTTCGGAAGTTGCACGTCACGTCTTGCGAGCCAGAAATATGCGAGATACGACAATGTCGCATTGCTTCTTTTTCTTTTTTTGGCAATAGGCACTTGCAACCTCCTGAGGCTGCTCTGCAGTCAAACGACGATAACTGAACCCGATGTTTCATCAGCGCCTGACTCTGCAGCAAGGAGACAGTGCTCGCTTTAGCAATTGTGAATATTGCTGAATTCGTTTTGCAATCTCAGGCGTAATTAGGGACATTGTGAAGAAAAGAATGACTGCAATTTGGTGCATATAATGCAAGTCGCTGAAGTTTCGGCCCTCTTGGAAACATGTCAAGTTTCTGTTTGCTCCCGTTAAAGAAAGAAAGGAAGAAAAATCGAAGAAAGGAAGTATCGAGCTTGAGAATACTTGTTTAAACCTATATAAGACCGGCAAGGAAAACAGTTTTTTTAAGTTATGCATCACCAGGACAACGTTCAGTGTCAATAGAAAACAGTGCCACGGTAGCACCAATGAAAGCGATATTTTATGACCACAGCCGAAATCGTCTGCAGAAAAGAGAAGGATGTCTTTGTACTGAAAGAAAGCAATGTGTTTGTTTCACCATTCAATACCTTATTTTCATGTGGTAGCCACAAGCTAGGCTTTCATATCCCTTTTATCCTTTCCGAGGACTGGGAAGGAAACAGGGGATACCCTCTCGTTAGCCCCCCCCCCCCCCCCCCCCCTTCTACATTTCCATTGCTTTGGTCTCTCTCTTAGAATTTAACATCTATTAAGGGTGTAATAGTGGGCTATGATGTGATTGCTGTGATTTAATGACTGCGGCTGCATCGACATGCAATCTTTGTAATGATATCGGTCAGAGAGAAAGCTTTAACGAAATGTGACACGCCATTCACTAAGTGCTCAGGTATGCACTTGTAAAATATAATCACCTTCAAGCTAAGTATGTGTTTACTTATTGTTTTTCGCTCAAGGCACTCTACGTCACAAAAATGCAAAATTCTCGTGCGCTTAATTGGTTTCGTACTGAGTTTACTGAGTTGTACTGAATTTTGTGATGGCGGAAGGCTCTCCGCGGATTCTTGTGCGCACGTATTAATGTGACTCCCCGAGTAGAAAATTTTCTTTCGCGCACATTTCGGTGTCCTGCACCGGTATGTCAGTGCTTGTGAACCTTATTACGCGCATCGCGCGAATGCAGGAAATGATGAACGCGCTTCCATCGAAGAATCGGGCGCGTTCTGATATAAAGCAAACCCGCTCTTTCTTTTCTCGCCTATACACAGGAGGCAAAAGCAGACAGAGAGAAAGAAAAGGGAGAATCCGTTGCGTTTCCGTGCATGCGTGAAAACACATTTGAAAGGGCCTTGATTTTCATTTGCATGCTTAGCCAGCAGGAGACGGAGTCCCGAACATCTCTCGCGGCAATTTAATTTTCCCGCTATGGGAGTGCCATGTCAAACGAAGGCCCTGCGTCGCTTAACAAGCAGTGCTGCGAAAAAAAAAAGAATATATATATATAGAAGAAAGAGAGAGATAGAGTGCTAAGGAAGGAATTGAAGCATACCTTCCAACGATGCACTTCATGCGCATCAATAAGTTGTGTGCTGTCAAGCATGCAATTAATATTTTTTCATTTGTTCTCGCGTTAGTTTAATATAGATTCTGTAAAGTATTTGCTTTTTCTGGTACTGCTTTGTCTTGTGATTTTGTGTTCGCTTCTGTAGTAATATAAGTGACACGGACTCTCCATGACTCGAGCGTTTCACTAAGCGTAAGAAAAAAATAACATTTCTTTATTGGGAGGCTGCCGTTATTTATCGTGACTACCTCAGTAAAGTCGGACTTACGCCACAAGTCAGTTCTTGAAGTCCTGGTCATTATGGCTGCAATTTGATTTCTACTTGAAGAAAGAAAGCGCAACAAGAAATATTTATAATATTTAGGCGGTGTGGAAGTGAACTATCTCTCCGAGATTTTCACTAGGCACGATTTGCATGCTTTATTTTATGCTGATTACGCTACCTGGAGTGTGGAAGCCCGAAGTATACGAGATTATCTTGCTGTCTGCGCCATCTGAGAGTGTAGTCTGGGATATTGAGGAGCTCCCAGTAAAATCTGGCACATTCATTTAGATAAATAGTTCCGAGTAGGGACTTTATTTCTTCACATTCTCGATACCAAACCAATGTATTCATGTCGTCCAGCAGACAAGGTTTGTCAATTTAGCTATTCTTCGTTTTCTTTTCTTATTTTTTTGTTCCTGCACTGTGCAGTTCATCTCTATCATGGAGGAATGGTGTGATACTGGAAATCAATTTCAAGTGGATACATTTTTCAAGCTCACCTGGCTACTATTCGGAAACTGCAACATGTGCCAAAAAGTAATTAATTAAGAAGTTAACTTGTTGAATACGTGTTTCGATTTCTCGCGCTAATAATCTCGGCTTCTTCGAGTAATCCAGCTCAAGGACAAGTATTATGCTATCTCCCACAGGTAATCTTTAAAAATTCCATAAAACTTAAAAATGATCACTTTGTATACGGTACATTCGACTGGCTTCTACAGCGCTCAGCGTGGTTTGTAGCAATGCGGAGCCGCCCTCTCGAAACTGGAACCACTGAAAGCCTGCCCCAGCGGAACGTGCTAGCTGCTCCCAGAGCAAACGGAGTAGTCACGTGATCGAGATTTCTTTGGATCTCGCTCGAGCTCTCAGGTTCAAGATGGCAGCGCGGCGCTCTGAATGAGCTAGGCGAATATGTTCCGAACGCTGTAATTCGATCAGTCGAATGTAAACCGCACCATGAGAGCGCGCCAAAGCGCTCGAAGTCGACAAGTGGAATGTACATTTGGAAAACTGTGAAGTCTGGATAGCACTGCTTGCATATTTTAACCTAATACAAAGTCGGTCTCGAAATGCCACCACAGCATCGATATTATCGTGTCGTCATGACGCGAAGCAAAATTTGCTGACATCGTGCAGTAGTAAGGCCAGGTATGATTACTTCAGTCATAAAGAAAAATAAGAATAGTGCTGAGTGCACCTCTTCTGGTGGCGCTTTATTGCATCTTGCAGCCGCGGCGATTGGAGGAACGGAACGAGAAAGTTTATCGTGACGTCACGCCAGTTTATCTTGACGTCATGACGCATCCACCTCCTGGGTACTGAAACCCAAACTCGCTCGTAGAGACAAGTATTAGAATGAATAGTTTACGACGTTCTGAGGCTTGCCGGTGGTTTTTCGTGTTATATTAAGGGTTAGGAGGGTTCGGACTTTGAGAAAAGAAAAAGAAAGAAAGAAAGGACATTGAAAGTCATGCCACGGTTTCCTTTGTATCGACTTCAAGATTTTTTATTATTATTCTTGCCGCTTTTGTTTTTATGGTAAACCCGAAGGCCGGTGTTTACGAGAAAGCACTTCTTACGGGGCGTTAGGAAACGGTGACTTTGTGCGCGCTTACAAAGACATGTATTTGTTTCGCTCTTTTCCTTCTGCATCCTCTAGTTAAACTTCGGTTAAGTGTATGGCAAATTTCAACAGAAAAGCTCTTGTGATGGCGGAGTAGAAGTGCGCACGCACTGTGGCTACGTCGTTTGGAATCGTCTCACAGATCCCTCGAGCCAGTGGTCACCTATAAGTGTTTTGCATCAAAAGCCCCGAGAAGCGAAGCGGTGACGACTAAACAAGCTCTGGCTTTTTTTTCTCGTTTCTGAACACACTTGAAGAACTACTTTAAATGCAGGGGTGCAGTCTTGCAATGGAAGTGTTGCAAGTATGCACTTCGATACGATGGAGCGGAGTCAGCACACCGTTAGGGATCGCAGAACGATGCATTCGCGAGACACTGTGTGTTAGGGTCTCCCAAATAAGGATTTTAGTCTGGTAACCTCGGGCGTTGTTGGGTCGAGACGTTGCGCTATCTATTTACACCGGCGGTATTGGTTACGTTTCATCGGCTGTGAAAATACAAATACCAACTCCTGGATTTTGTCGTCATTGTCGTTTTCGAAGCAGTGGTTGCAACTTTGGTGGTCTGAAAAGTCTTTCATGTTTCTTTTGGCTACTGTTCACCGCACTTACGCTCGATCCTTGCTGTCTTATTTTTTAAAATTTTCTTCAGTGTCTTCCAGCAATATCTCCCAGCGCTTTATACCCCTTCCTTGCGAAACCGAAGCCTCGCTCAATCAGCGCCACGCTGTGAGCTCCGAGGAACGGGTAGGCTGGCGTTTGTCGAGCGAGCTGATTGCGAATAAACGAGGGAGTTTTTTTCCCCACCCGTTCTCTCGCCTCCCCCTTCGACCGCCCCTCCTTTCGTAACGACCCCCCGAGTACGACGGGTGCGAGAACGTATCCCCGTGCCGCATTCTCGGCGAAGGAGGCTTTAACGATCGCCGATCGCGGAGGCGACGCACTGGCTGCACCCGGAGCGTCAGTGATGGAAGACCTGCTTTGTGAGCCGCTCCGCGGTTGTCTTTGTAGCCGCGTGCCACCGGGGGAGAATTTGTCTTCGACAGCGGATCCGTGGAGGCCGACGCGAAGCGAATAGGCTAATATGGGACGCGAACTGGGGCGTGACAGAGAAGCGAGCCGGAGAAAGGGCGTGTGGGAGGAGGGAGCGAGTAATTGACATGGGGAATGAGAGCGTGAATGAGTGACTGAACGACAGTCGGATTAAGGGAGAGAGTGAATGAAGAGAGAGAGAGGCAGCGGGAAGAATAGGCAGCGAAAAACAGTCCACACGACAGACTATGAAGAGTAGTATTTATTTATTTATTTATTTATTTATTTATTTATTTATTTATTTATTTAACTTTGATCGCAATTGATTGCTTTGCATTTGGCTGGAAGCCGCTATATAGCTGAAACGTCTCCCTTCACCAATCATCAACTTAATTTATTTAACAATATTTAGTCTCGGAGAAGCCGGCTACATAGCGTATTTGTAGTCAACACTTTCAATTCGTACAAAAATAAATCTACCAACCAAAGGCACTGAGGTGAAGCGGGCTTTACTACTGCACTACTTCAGTTTGATACTTTGCACTGGTGAACTCGAACAGTGCCACTGAGGAAGGGAGAAAAGAAAGTATCAGAAAGTGATGCGCGTGCCCACGCAGCTACGACGGTGTTATCTGCGCATTCAAGGATGATCGCACAGTTCGACTTTAATAATTGGAGAAGGGCTATGTGACCAAGTTGGGCGGCCGACCATAAAAAACGAGAGTCCAAGTAACTTAGGCCACTCGAGCGGTCAATGTCCCGCCGGCTTAAGGAAGCTCGCGGCAGGAAGATGGATAGGCGATTTGCGCTCAGCCACACAAACGAACTTTCCCTAACGCCAGTCAAATACGGCCGTAGATAGCGTCTTCCTTCACGAATTGCCGTTGCACTTTTGTGGCTTTCTGCACGCGTGCGTTTCTCGTCCAGGGTGTCAGCATATTTTTCCCAAGAACTTTACGGAAAAAACAGTAACAAGACGGCGAGGAAGTTGTACGACGATCGAGCGAGTGAACGATGCAGCAGCTGAGTGAATAAATGGGCCTGCATGTGGGCGAATAGGTGATAGTGCGAGCCAGTGAGTGCGAGCCGCTTAACACGCGGGTGAAACCACGCGAGGGAAATCAAACGACTCTAAATGACATTCGATGTCTAAGATACTGTGGAGAGAGATGAAAGCACCATTTTCTTTTTGATGCCAACCTTGCCACGCAGCCATGCCACTACTTCCTCTTGGCCTGACTTTTAGTTTCGTAAGGCGAGCTTTGAGACCTTGATAAGTAAATCAAGTTCTACTTTATTTTGAGTGAGCCAGGGAGTCCAAGCCAGTTGAAAGCGCAACGGTCCCAGGACGCGACAACGAACAAGAAGTAACCAACGGGTTAACCGTGTAATGTTGCGAAAAAGAATAGTTAAGCAGCAGAAGAAGATGTTTGAGCGCTGGGCATACAAAAAGCTTCTTGTTTTTATCATTTACAGTTAGTTTTCGTATCTCGAGCGTGCAACTGAGCCTCCCTGCAGCGCCGTAATGCTGGAAGGCTTCCAGTTGTGTTCTTGTTTTTGTTAAGGCCTGTTGAAACCAGAGACCTCTAGATAAACTTCAGGCCAAATGGCTTTCGGGCTGTTTTCCAAGAGCCTATATCCATTACTGCGCAACTCTTTGTAAACAGCGTGGCAACCGAGGTTGCTTCACTACTGACTAACGCAATCATATCTCTGACCAGTTAGTGTTGGCGCGGAGTCACGAAGAGAGTGCTGCTGACCACAGATTTTTCTTGGGTTCGTGAGCTCTCTGGGGGCTCTGATTCAGACGACTGCGACCGACAACAAGTAGTATAATAAAATATCGGCATTTATCAGATTTACAGTAGAAGAAGATAATATAGCTAACGTCAGATGTGGTGCAAAAAGGTAAAGCTGCAGTTCAGCCGTTTTTTGCGCTTGTCCCAGCATCCTTATATGTGTGCGCATGCGCGCGCGTGTGTTCTTGTACAAAGTAAATGCTGAAATGCCGTTGAAAGTAAGCTAACAGACTACGTGTAATTCGATAGGTCTGTGTAGAGGCAGAACTCTAAGACGACCTCACCCGTCTGTCTCCCAGTACAGTTTGAAGCTCTGAAAAAAGAACTAAACAAAACGAAAAGACGAATGGACGCGCTGGCAAAGCCGTACGACTCGAAAGCGTCAAGCGTATTCGAACAATGGATGCTTCAGCCTAACGCCGTTGTTTCGACAAGGGGGCTCGTCATCGTCAGGGCAACAGAAGGCAAGTTCCCTTCTCGAAACGTTGGCTCCAGGTTAAGGCTTCAGTTGCTCGCCGACCAGTTGAAAAAGAGGCACGTCATTGTTATTGAAATTTCAGTAACATTGACCTAAGCTCCACGGTTGTGTCCAAAGAACAAGCCGAAAGGGAAACATTCTCGTCCACCCGACTGCAGCACGAAGCTGCAAAGAAAAACCAAACGGTTTGCCCAGGAAGAAAGTTTCGCAGTTGAATGAAAATTGGTCCTCGTCTAGGACTCGAAACTGGGACCAACGCATTTTCCAGGGTGGTCGCTCTACCATTTGAACTAACCAGGAGGCTAGCAGATCGCAAAGCGAGAGGAATTCTTCGGCAATTCGAAGCGCGGGGACTCTGAATATGGCAAATCAGCTCTGCAAAAGCCAGCAAGGTGGAGGACAGTCCGTGAAAAGGAAAATTGTTATCCATGCGATTGTGGTGACGTGATAAAGAATATCCTTTAACACATGACATCTGTGTCCGCAGCGTTAACTGCGGCCGCTTGCCGGACGCATACGCTGTCCTAGTGTGCCCCCGCACACACGGACCTCTTCAAGTTCGTTCACCGCTGCCCGTAATTTTGCTGAAGGTGCCACCTACACTAGGGGGGTGAGACTGTGCGCGTGTGCTGTTATGTTTGTTGCTTGCAGATGGAACAGAATATCACGTGAATTCGTTCACCGCCAGACTTTTCAAACGTAATTGCTTGAGTGGGCGTTCCTTCGTAATATTTCTTGCGTTGCGCGTCGGCATGATAGTTGCCGACATTATTTAATTCACAATAAAGGTCAGTCACTTACTTAAACAACCAAGCCACATTTCACTTGTCATTGCCGTTCCAAATGGCTTTCGGGCTGTTTTTCAAGAGCCTATATCTATTATTGCGTAAATTATAGTTTACAGCGTGAATTAGCTGTAAACTATAATCGAAATTTAGCTTTAGCGTTAAACAATCGTCGCATGACGTATTCTATAAAATCTCTTTGTTACGTATATTCGAAGATAGTCTTTTACATTTACTCGAACTTTGTACAACGTCTTCTTACTAGTCATCGGCTATGTTTTGCTCTATACTACGGTTCTTATCAGATCATCGTGAACTAGCCAAACATAGCTGGTGAATTTTGTACTTGTGGCGTGGTCGTCTGGAAAAGCGATACGCTGTTTGCTCGCCTTCTGCCGAGGGCGTCAGCATCGAGCGAGACAGGCAACTAGTAAGACCCACGCTTTGTAACCGGACAACTTCAGACTGCGTTGTGCAGTCGTCCGTCGCTGCCTGTTCTCTGTTGCCGACCGCTGACTGCGGTGGTCCTATTCCAAAGCGCTCTTTCTTTTTTTTTCATACAAATAGGCACAAACCGGTCCAAATTAGCACTCTTTCAAGTTAAATTGTGGGATTGTTTCACGTCCCGAAACTGCGCAGTGAATTATGGGGGTCACTGTAGTAAAGGGCTTAGGATTAATTTTGACCGCCTGGGGTTCTTTAACGTGCACTTAAAGCACAGTACACGAGAGTCTCTGCCTTACTCCCTCTGCGCGGGAGTTAGCTACTTTACCACTGCGCCACGGTAGCGCTTGCTACCTGCTGCAGAAATATGCCCGGCAGGCTTCCTAGCTCGCGATGTGTCACGCAATATGAGATGCGCTGCGCAGCGTCGATACGGGCACACGTTGCATTGCAGTTGCAGATTATTGCACCAGGTGGCACGTCAAGTAGCAGTTGCATCGTATCGTGCCACGGGTCAAAGGATGTGACGTGTGCGCCGCGTAGTCTGGATACCTGTGTTTACTCTTCGGTACACGTTATGGCGTCTCCACGCAAGGTACGAACCGCTGCTGAAGAAGCAAATCGTAGAACTACGCGCGCAGCTTCAACCCGGCAAAGTCGGGCTCAGTAGACCACTGTGTATAATAGAACAGTACAAGTCCCAACTCGCCCTCGGCGCCGGGCGGACAGTTCAGTTCATTATTGTTAAAACAGCGCAAGGATACTTCGCCCCGAAGACCCTCAAGTGAGTGCTGCAGAAATTGCAGCTCTTCGTGCACAGAATCTTGTTTGGACTTTGTATTAATAACACCTGACACCTGAGTGTGTTTCGATAAATGTGTGCAAAAAAACTGGTTCCCGTATACTCAGTACTTGCAGTTACCGTCATCAAGCAGCTTACAGTGGTCTCTTATGAAGCCGCTCCTTCAGCATTCGCTGTGACTGCACTGCGTGTGCCGGCCAGGCCTGTGACTTTTGTTGGGTACCTTGCCTCCTGTGGATAACATACAACCACTTAGAAGCCACTGCTGAAAAGTACGGTCACGTGCAAGTTTAGCGTCCCCACTCCACACACTATCCCGGAAAATGATCGCTCCTGCATGAAAACACCAAAAGGGGTGTCGAAAGTTTTTACGCAAACTCAGTGCATAAGAACGCTTACTCGAGATGAGAGTTTGATGAACAGAACTTGCCGGTGGAAAAATAAAGAGAAGGTAGGAGGGAGCTCGGCAATCGAACGGCTTGCAAGCTGGATCCTTAATCGGGCCCCGCAAGCACTCTAGAAAAAATGCTAGCATGCGTATAGGACTCGGCTGGGTGATGCATTTTCAGAGAAATGGCACTCGGCTCACCGAACAGCAATCGGGAGCATCGATAGGATAGGCGCATGCGGCGGGAAGACGCTCCGGCGAGCGTGGGATGAAAATAACTCGCGCGATGCGTATGAAGGGAGTAAACGCGAGCTCTGCCGATCACGGGATGTGTTTACGCAGGAAAGAACCGACTCGTGATGGGGGGCGAGCGAGAGAGAAGCGCAACGCTAACGGCGCCGCGAGCTGGAGAGAAATAAAGCGAAAGTACTGACGAAACTGCAGAGAAAGAAAAAGAAGAAGAAAGAAATGTGAGGCCCAGGCACTATGTGGTGGAACGAAGATTGCTGTTTGGCTCGCTGCGAAGAGAAGAAAAATTGCGAAGGGAGCAGGAACATGGCGCCTGATCTATGCTTCTCGCCTGGCTGTAGCGTTTTTGTCTCCCCTTTGCATTTATTTTTTTTCCAGCTTTCGGGCCTGTTCCTTCGCGCTTCTCGTCGTGTGGCAGCATTGTTATGAGCCGGCGGCCGTGGTATTGATTCCGGCCTGTTTACTGCCGCTATTTGGCTTGTCGATTTTAAGTCCGGAGTGGCTGTGTATCTTATTTTCTGTACCTTGGGATGCAGCGAAGAATCGATCCCTGGGATGAACTAGTACTGCTTTGCGATTGAGTTTTGCGTGCTCTGAGAACAAGAAGAGAGAGCGAGAGAGAGAGAAAAAAAAAAAGATGGGTTCCATGGCGAACTCTGAAAACATATCCTTCCTAAGGTATCTCTTACTAACTTCGAAAACTCTTTTTCGTGGGATGTCTGCGGACTGTAAAATAAACATGACTATACAGTTTCACTGTGGTTCTTTTGAGCTGATTTTGCTTGATGAGACTTAGGTTCTGCTAGGTCAGATCAATTAAAGTTCTCATTCATAGCGCTGATAACGCGTGAATGTAAATGACAGACATACAGGCAGGCAGTGTGTGTGACCAAGTCATACAGTTGCTCGGTGCTAGGTATTGGCAGCTGATATTTTGAATAGTTAGACTTTGAATAGAAAGATCACCAAAGAGAATTTTTTACTCTCTCGTGACACTTCCCATTAGACCACGCTTTCGCCTCTTGGTTTACTGTGTGTTGTGCCACTGGACAAAAAGAGATGTCATTGTTATCGCTACAGCACCAGATACTACCAAGTTTATTGCCTGTCCGTTTTGTTGCTAAATCGTTGATGTTTTCCGCGTCCGAAATACAATGGTATTGTTCGAGAGTGGTTAGGGTTAACCTGGGGATCGTGTTTGTATACCTGACAGCGTTAGTAGTAGAGGGCACTGCGACTGGTTCGTCATCTTAGATAAAACTCTCTGAGGTAAACGTGTAGATCTAGTTACGCAATTCATGACAGTGCATCGGCCATGCTGCGGCCTTTGTTACTCTTAACTTTAGCAGATGCAAACAGACTCCCGAAGCTGCATCCCATCGTTTATTTGGAAAATGAAAATAACTTATTCTGTTCGTTAGGAATAGGTTTCAAATCAAGATTATTCCGGAACCCCCTTTATGACATCCTTCATAAACAGGTTTTGGGCTTTGGGACGTAAAGCTTCATAATTTTAATTCATAGTGCCTTGCTGTTTACGAGCCTTTTGCGTGTGTGTTCGCGAGTGTTGTGCTTGGGATGTGACACACAAAAGCGGCGTTATCTGCACATGTGCGTAAACATTTATCATGAGGGGCCGCATTTGCACTTGCCCAGGAACAACTTTATTTTATACGTAAATTTTATAACTGATGACTCTGTATTTAGGAGACTGCTTTCATTAGCTACTTTCCCTGGTTTTTGTGGTTGGCGGAGGGCGATCCAGCAGGCCAGAGGGTAAGAGTAATGATGAGGAGGAGAGTAAAACGTGAGCGCAGGTGCGGTTAAGGAGAAGAGTAAATAATTTAGAAGGAAACGCGAACGCAGTGGAGGTGAAGGTGAAACGCAGACGCGTGATTGGTTGGCGCAGGTACTGATGGCACTCCATTAGGTTTAGGAAACAGGTGACGAAGGACGGCGCTGGGCAGAACCTTTTACACATAAGAAACTCAGCGTGAGAAAGGCAGCGGGGTAACCGGAAAAACTATCGCTCAATTTGACAGTCATATTTCATGTTTCTGCCGAATTCTTCTAATCATTGCTTGTAATATTACAATCGTTTAGAGCAGAATTATTCTGTTAGAGAAAAGGAGTAGCTGACGCCACTTGCATGCACCAACACCTCCTTAAGTACAACTTAAAAAGCTGGCAGTCACTTTAGCATACGCTAAAGAGGATGAAGACGAAAGCCTGCGCGCTCTCAATGCATTCATTAAATTACTTAACGTTGTCATTCGAATTCGTTGTTATTTCCTATTACTTGCTTCCTCCCACCAGACGTCGTGGGTTCGAGTGCCTTAATTAACTTAATTGACTGCGCCTTATTTAACTTCGCCTCAACACCAAAAAATGTGGGTTCGACTCACTCCACTGGTCGTGGGTTCAACCATCAATGGTGGCACCATCAATTTTGGTGCCATTGAATTTTGGTGCCATAACGCCCGAAGGGTCAATTTTCCGATAAGGCCGAACAACGGATTTTTTCGACCCGTGGGGCACTTAAGGCTTTCGCCTTAATAAAAAAACAAAAATACAGCCCCGTTTCTGCAGGACCTGTATCGAGCAGCTTCGCTTATGCAGCGGAAACGCTCGTTAACATGGTAACTGCCACTGCTGAAGATCAGGTCAGGAGGGGAGAACCCTGTTCCTTACTTAAGGTCGGTTACGTCGTAGACTATTCTGCAACAGTGGCCAGGCTCGACTCTCTTCCTCACGACGGCCGCAGCAGCTGCGGCTAAGCCTCCCAACAACGAATCCTACTGGGAAGTCCGTGCTTCCCGCAGTTAACAAGTAAAAAAAAAAAAAGCGTTTCAGTTCTGTGCATTGGGGCGCCTGAAATCTTCGCGTGCTTCGCTTCGGGTGCAGAGAGGGGTGCGACGGAGGCGGTCGTGTGCATCGACATGAAGCTACCGAAGGAGGCGGAGGCGGCGCGTAATTAGAGGATACCTAACTGGCGCCGGCCCATTATGGTTCCCGAGACACTGCGGCTGACGCACGCTTTTAGCCACATTTGCTTGGAGCCTCAGGCAGAGGCAACGGCCACGATCCTCAAGGTCAGGATGCGCACCTACGCCATCGATGTAATTATACCGATGCTACTGCGGCGCAGAGTAGTGAGAGGATGGGCGTTCAACTAGGAAAGTCAGACGACTTTTGCATAGAGTAGTTGTCAATGACGGTTTTGCTGAATTTTTTTTTGGCTGCCACGCATGCTGGCTAATGTTCTAGTACACATTGCAGATGTCTTTTGCTGCCCCGCAGATTTTTCTTCACATAGGTTTGCGCCTTGTTACAGCGAAATAATGTACGTACCAACAAGCCCAGCAGGCAATGGTACGTATTAGCGTTTCTCTCTTGTCATCATGTTTTGAGGCATTCTCTTTTCGAAGCTTCTTTTGGGCCATACTAATACCTATTGAACTGCGGACTTGAGCGACTACGCTCTTCAGCTTCACACTTTTTACTTTGGCCTGAGAGCACGTCGCCTTGACTAAAACCTGTCGTTACTGTTGCAGCCTCATAACATTGGCTCATACCCACGAGGAAAATTGACCCCAATGAATGCGAGGGAAAGTACATACAAGGGTAAATGAAAGAAACAAACGATTCACATAAAGAGGAAACACTGGATGATATAAGGACAACAAAATTTTGATGGGGCATATTTTATGAAAGAGAAAATGCACCACGATCAGTAACCCTAGCAGCGGGACCTCCTGCACCATTCAATGAATTTATTGTTAGCTGCTATAATGGGCCTGTGGGTGGTGCCAAACTTACACGCACCAAAGGACAATAAGTTTAAGGTTGATAAAGGGAAACCTAGATTACAAGTAGGAAATGCGAGGAACGTTCGCCGGAAATTGGAGTAGTGGTGAAATAAAACCAGTTCAATTGTTTCTAGTTTGTTGAACAATTACCAAATGTTAGTAATAGAGAAAAAGATTATAGGCGCAACGCTACAGCGGGAGATTGATAGCGCCACCTCTGCCTCTGCTCTACTTATAATCATCATCTCTTTGTGTAAGCTTTGCGTTTCTTATTTCTTCTGACTTTCCTTATTTTTCTCCTACGTTACTTCCCATTTTCTTTATAACTACTTCGAAGACGTGTAATATTTACACTGGAGCTAACACTCACTTTTCATAATCGCGAGAGTAGTGGCACGAGCGCGATGGGCAGTGTGGGAAAGCTGGCATGATGAGCCGCATCGCTGCCAGCTGTGGAAGAAGACGACAAACGCGCCAGCTGTGTCACGAGCGCATGTATGAGCGAGGCGAGTTCACGTGGCTTTCTGTACCGCGCGCCCCGTTTTCAAGGCCACCGTCTGATGAGACGTTTAGGGCTTTCGCCTTAATATTGGGCTTCTGTGCTAGATATACTGTGTTCAAATTCTGCGTCAGAAAATATTAATAATCTTTATTAAATACTTTGTTACACAGTACCTTGTTGCAAATGACGAGTTTACAATGTCACGAAGCCGTTTGAAGCCAGAAAGACGGTGTTCAGGCAAATCCACGTACTACCCATTATTCCCATGTTGGCTGAAGCGTCCCGCTTGTAGCTGTCGTAGACATTAGCGTCAGAGTTACTTCTAGTAATTATTGTATGAAACTGTGCCTTTTGCGCTTCCAATCAGCTCGCCGGAACAGATGGGCGCGAACTTCAGACTTGTATTTCGCCGAGCCGCGGGCAGTGTGCGCTACTGACATGCAACAGAATGAAACCTATGAGTCTCCTTCAACGTGGTACGATAGAGAAGACGACGAGGACCCGCACCGGTGGCTAACACTCACAGTTCGCAGACCCAAACACAAACACAATTTTGAAGGTTCCACACCACACTCCCAACAGCTTGTGTCGCGAACGGAATGTGCTTCGAGAAAGGCCCTGGACGGAAACTGTTCTCACTTTTCGTAGGCCGAGAGCTACGAGCACTTCATGGGCGCAGTTGCTGTGGAAACGAGGATGCTTGGATCACCAGTATAATTTCTCCTTAGCTAAAAACAGCCCGTGACCTATTCGTTTTCATTTTGGAAAGGTGCCGCAGAAAAACATGGACGCTAAATGACACGATAACACAAAAGCAGTTTCCGTGCTTTTCTGTGGCGCTGTGTTTAAAATGAACACCCGTACCACCTTGGCTAACTGTCAGTTCTTCAGGTGACCTACACCACACTATAACACGGCGGGGCCGGCTCAGGCCCCGCCGAATATTTTCAAGGTTCCACAACGCACTTCCAACAGCTTGCGTCGCGAACGGAATGTGCTTCTTCCATGCGCAAGACAAACAATTTTTGTAATAATCTCTGATCGAGGAGGCAACATTTCCTCGAAGACTTGTACCACGGTCATCTGTTGGTCCTGCTATTCACTTCGTGGATTTTCAGTAAATTATCTATATCAGCTCAGCACCTTGACGACGATGACTGTTTCACAGTGGACACAAATGAAAATGGGAAGACGATGCTCGGGATTATATTGTGACGCACGCCGTAGTATCAATAAATTATGGGGTTTTACGTGCCAAAACCACTTTCTGATTATGAGGCACGCCGTAGTGGAGGACTCCGGAAATTTCGACCACCTGGGGTTCTTTAACGTGCACCTAAATCTAAGTAGACGGGTGTTTTCGCATTTCGCCCCTATCGAAATGCGGCCGCCATGGCCAGGATACGATCCCGCGACCTCGTGCTCTGCAGCCCAACACTATAGCCACTGAGCAACCGCGGCGGGTGCATGCCGTAGTGGGCGACTTCAGGTAATTTTTACCGCTTGCGGTTCTTAAAGTGCATCGAAATCTAAGTACATGAGTGTTTCTTGCATTTCGTCCCCATATAATGGGGGTCTCCGCAGCTACAGAATCGAATCCGGAACCTCGGTCTCAGTAGCGCAAGATAGGTTCTCCACGCTATACGCACATTCAGAGAGAATAACTGTCTTCTCCCGAAACAATAATCGTAATCTATCTTCTGTATTTTCTTTCCTTAACGCTGGGCGCCCGATACTTCAAGGTCAAGAACATCATACGCGTGTCAGCGTGAGATGGCGGTGCTGACACGCGAGTGCAACGCGCTAAGGAGGAGAAGCGCACAAAATATTGATGATGATTATCGTTGGGGGAAAAATAAGCTCTTTTAGAGTGCAGCGTGTATTCGGAGGCACTGTTAAGGTCGTAATGAGAGAGCGCTCACAATATCTGTGCAGACGTGCTCAGAAGCATGTGAAGTCAGCAACGTCATCCAGACGGAGCACATCTACGCGAACAACTACTGCCGTAATTCGGCTGCATAGCTGCAACATTTGTGACTTAAACAACAAACATTAATAGTATATTATCCATCGCAGACGCCAAAATAACTTTGGCGACGTGGCATCTTCAGAAGCAGACATCACGTGCCCAGCGTCTGCTCCGCCTGAATAGCTTCATTTTCTTTGTAGGCCGCGAACTTCGTTGAGCCGATACAACTGTGTTTTCGAAACTTTGCGAGCATTGTAATTCCCAGGAACTGCGCCGACTTTCATTAGCAGGACTCACTCGCCGCGCCGCAATGCGTGAAAGTTTCATGTGCTCCCGGCGGTGTTTCAACGGTTTCTCACCTAACTCCAGGTGACGTTCCCTGTGCGTCATGGTTTCGAAAGCGCAGGCCCGCAGTGACTCCGGTGCGATGTCTGCGCCTTAATGAATACGCACGGCCCGTGTTGCCGAAACCACATTCACAGTTATTCACAGACTTCGTTAGCTTACACCTCTGGAATTGTCAGTGTAATAGGATGCGGATTGAGAGTGAGGGCGACGTTCGGGACACGTTACAAATGGCTGTCCTTGTTGGTAATGTGAGTCATTGCGATGTGACTGAAAAATTTGTTTAGTTGTGCAGGAGGAGGAGGAGTAGGAGGAGGAAAAGAAGCAAGGAAAGGTATAGGGAGATCAACCTTATCTTATGCATGATTCCAAGATGCTGTGGTAGCTGGTTTCCACGGGGCCGTGTACGAAATAAAGGCGAATATCGAAGGCGAACAGAGAGAGATGGTGGTTTCTGCTCGACACAAGAGGTGGACTCGCGCATCGACGTGAGAGTGTGAGGCTAAAACCATCGTCCCATGTTTTGTAATATAGTTAAATTTTTGATATTACGATGGGGTGCCGCCGTGTTCCTTAAATATTGCGTGCTTCCTATATTGCTGAGTTCGTATACTGAACTGAAGTTACACATTGCTAATTATTTACATTAGGCGTATCTCCTTACCACTGTTTTTTTCTTTTTCTTGTATAGAGTATAGAGTATAGAGTATATAGAGTATTCTTGTACAAGTATAGCAATAAAAATGATGTAAAACGCTATGCATGTTGAATTTGTAAATTTAAATGCAGTGTTTCGCTTTCAACAGCCTCGAAATACGCACGACCATGGCATTATGCGGAATACCATGATGGTGGGTTTGATGAATATCATGGGTTTGATATCTTTCCGTTATGTAAGCTTTCCTGTAGGAACGAAATCGAAGGACACTTTTGTGCTAGCATAGCAAACAGGACGCACCAGGCTTGCGAACTTGTTCAGAATGCCTCTATTTTGGCTTCTCTGGTATGCAATGCTTAGCTTTTGCACATAAAACAATTGCTAAATATTCATCCGCAAGTGCAAGATTGTTATACAAGTGTCAAAGAACCACGTCTATTTCTTTATTGCGTCCTACTGCTTATGGTGCCGACAGTGTAGGCTAATGTGCCGCTGTTACGCAGAGTACATAATTCACGAACATAATAAATCAATCTGGTTCATGTGTTTCGGCAGTGATGGGTTAATGCTATTGAAGTGGGACAATTTAAGGACAGACGCACGTGGAACGGACAGCTGTCCCTTCCACGACGACGCAGAAAGTACGTACGTTACGCAGAACTTAACGCAGAAAGTACGTCCGTCATTCCATGTAATGCCCTTTTACAGCGAAGCTGTTAAGGGCTGCTTTCCCCACCATCGTGTCCGCGTGTAGAAAAAAAGTCCCAAACGTAGTGCAATGCCGGGCCCACCCGCGGCGGAGGTGAAGCTGGCGTTAAGCACTCCCCATACGTGGGCCGACCCCGAAGATAGTACAATGCCGGGCCGACCCGTAGTGGAGGTGACGCAGGCGTCAAACACTTCCCATACGTGGGCCGATCCCGAAGATAGTGCAATGCCGGGCTTACCCGCGGCGGAGGTCCAGTTCGCCATTAAAGGGCCCACGAACAGAGCTTCGCTGCTCATCCTTCTTCACAAAGTGGAAGGGCACTGAGTTTTTTCTTTCGTTACACCCATCCCAAGATCGCCATGAGGAATGAACAGGCCTCTATATGCCACTAGCGACGCCTACATCCGATACTTGCATTGTTGAGAACTTTGTAGCGCGTCTCCTCTGCAGCTGTCCCAGCCACGACAACCAGCGCCTTCTACTACGCACCGCGTCATAGATAACCTGAATCTAGGATCATTCATGGTGACAAAAGTACTTGGATCGTGACTGCATGGCGTCGCACATTACTACAGTTTCAGAAGTCTGCAGACCTCAGTGAGCGGCTTTAGATGTGCGTCTACAGATGAAGCGACACTCTCAGTGTTCTCTTTCTTCCTTCCTTTATTTCTTTTCCCTGCGTAGGGTAGCGAACCGGACCGGCGCCTTGTTGATCCTTCTGCATTTCCTTTCTTTTTCTCTCGTTACGAACTGTTTCTAGCACTATCCAAACAGTGCCACCGCCTGGCGCCTAATAACTCCGCCTTACGGTTCCTAGTCGCTCCTTCCGAACTGGACCAGTAAGAGGGATATTGCCGCTGCAAATCACGGATGCGTGCCAATTTGTAGAGCCTTCTTTCCCGCAGTACAAAGGATCAAGTGGAGAGCGAAGTGGCACTGCCGACAAGCCTTAATGACGCTGGCGGTCCTAACTGAGACCGGTATGAACGACCGTGGCGATGCTCTCAGCGGGTCTGAGCATCGATTGGAGTCGGCCACCGGGGTCCCCTTACGGCGCGAATCCACTTGCCTCTGTTATCCGGCCATCGTTATCCCCCGTAGTCTTTTCCTGCGTCTAGAGAAATCCGTGCGCTACGCTCTCTGTCAATAAGCCGGGTGACTTCGCAGAAGCCAGAACTACAGCGCCGACTAACTAGACACCAAATTCGGTAATCCATCTGCGCGAAATAACTAGTCTTATGCAATATCCTGGCGCCTGCGTTATTGCCCAAATTAATATTTCTCGTACGTGTTATAGTTGCCGAATTTCCGTCTTGGCCGCAGGTTGTTCACCAGACGTCCGAGTTCACGTTTAAAAGCAAGCAGCAGTACATGCGCATGTAAACATGCTTTTTAATATGCGTTAGGCAAGATCTGTTTCGATAGCAGTCCACGATTATTGAAAAAGGACCTATCGCGTGCCGGAACCGGGGTTGCTGACGTGAGGATCCTTTGAAAGAAGTGGAACTCCGAAGTCTGCTCTAGCTTCAACAGCGCTGCATGTTTCGTCGTCACAAAGCCTTCACCTGGGACCTCCTTCAGTCGTTCTAGAAAAACAAACAAAGAACTAGTTATTTATTTAGTTTATCAATGAACAAGGACTGCGTTGACTCCTAAGGCAACTAAATAATCAACCCAGCGAATTCCGGTAACTTTTTTGTGAACTAATAGAAACAGCCCGAACACTCAAAATACTTTGAAATCCATGACCTCGTATTAATGTACCGGCGCTCCGGTGCGAACGCGAAATTCAAGAACAGAATCTTTACGTTTGATCCACGACCCCCCTCTAATAGCGAAGTTTTCCCCTCATAATGAATGCAATCAGAGTCTTGAAGAAAAGCTTAACCAGACTAAACTAACTACCTCTTCTTATTTAGTGTTGCTTTTTCGTAAAGCTCGTTGATAGGCAGAATGAAACACTGGGTACGAGAGGCAGAGAAGCAAAAACGACTTGATCCGAAATTGTCGTATACAGGTCAAGCCATTGAGACGTATAGCCTTCTATTCCATTTGGGGGTCCGAGACAGCAGTACAACACTCTGACTCGAAGGTTATTCCGGCCATACGAGTTTCTGAAACTTCAATTATCGAAGAAATGTGAGCCATATGGTGAACTCCTTTCGTTGTCTATCTTATTTTCCTGAGCACACCGTATATTCGCAGAGTTCAGTCGTTTAATGATACACTGAAACTGAACGTTGAGACACAGCTACTGCAGAAATGCTTGCGCTGGCAGCGGTAAGCTTTTCACTTGTCCAGCCTCCCTTCTTCATTTTGCCTGTGCGATACTCTTAGCTGCGTCTCTCAAGTTCTGCATGCAAGTAGACGCCGTCTTCGATGTTTAATTGTAGCGAAGACTCTAAGATAGTGTATAATGCGCTCCAGCCAACTTACCAGGAACATAACAGATATATTCAAGAATTGCGCGCCCATGTGCATCATGTTGCGCGTGCCGAGAACGTTCGGTTTGACCACATCATGATTACGTTCACAGAACAGTCCACTTGCTGTACATATTGTGACACTCTTACGTGCAAAGTGGGTTCACGCCTCAACAAACAGTATGCGGGGGCACCGAAGAGTGGTGAACGAAGAAGACGACGGGTGGCTAGCTAGCTGAATCTCGACAGGCGCTCAGCTGATCAAGGCCATCGCATCTAACGCTACCCGGCTTCAAAGTAACGTCTTTTGTGGGCGTAACATTATACATGCTGCGGTTATGTGTCGCGCTCTTATGGGGCATCAGATAGTATTAGTACCGTAATGACTTGGTTATAATACATATGCAAATATGCTAACACGAACAATGTTATGGTTTGTGAAAAAAAATGAAAAATAACAAGAAGAAATATTGATACTAGAAGACTTGTCTTTGGTCACATCAGATCAAGAAAAATTGAAGAAATAAAGGTTCTGGGTGCCAAATATCACGAAATACGGACAATCGATGTCTTACAAACCGCAAGAAGAAAAAAATAAAACGAAGAGAGTCCAGTGCAGAATATGCAGGATTTCGAAAGCAGACCCGCCGCGGTGGCGTTGTAGTTTTTGGTTTTGGGGTGCTAAGCCCGAGCGCTCGCGATCAAATCGCGGCCGCGGCATTTTGATGAGGCGAATTAAAAAAAAGAATGCGCCGTGCATTGGGTGCACGTCAGAGAGCGCCAAGTGGTCAAAATTATTTTGGGCTCCTCCACTAAGGTGTGTCTAATAGTCATATCGCAGTTCTTCTGGCCGTAAAACCCCCGAATTCAGAAAAGAAATAATTAGATTTCGAGGGTATATTTTACGGCCCCGGTCGTTGTGCCCGTTACAGTATTTACCCCTTCGCTTTTGCTATTGCTGAGTTTATTAGAGAACCGTTTTTCCAGAGTATGGAAAAGGAAAGTGAACCTGAGAGATCGCTTCTTCGTATCGAGGAATTCAGTGTCGAACTTACGAAGATTTTCGTTCGTTAGAACTGCTTATTATTGAGCGGTTACTTCGGTTGTGATACACATCCTTTCAAAATTAGCTACTCTAGCTTGCGAAGTGAACTGTGAATGCGAAGTAAATTGGAAAGCTTCCCAGTTTGAAAATACGGCCCATACCCCCAGAAGGGACGCAGACTTAAGGCGTTCAGGTTTTTTTCGTGTAGATACCGGCATGTGTCAATGGGATGATAATTTCTGTTCATGCTTCTCACTGAGCGGTCATTCCCAGCTGCTTAGTTTCCATTTAATGTTTCAGTCATACTTGGTATTTATATGAACGTGTTGTGTGCGTGATCACAGAGGCGCAATATTCGCTTAGTGATTGAAAACATTGTTTCTTCAAGGACCGAACGTGCCGAGAGCACAGCTAGCTCTATTAACCCGCCATTGTAGTGGGCATTGGTGCTTGTGTAATGATTGTAATTATATAGTTATTTCACAAAAATACCTCTGTGCTCACTGTGCAAGAGTAAGTCATGAATATGGAACAAATGAAGACAAAAGAAAAAGACAGGCTTTACTTGGATGTATCGTCGCACCATGCTGCTGAGCACCGAAATATTTAATTAAAGATGTTTCCTTAATGTCGTTGTCATGAATAAGAAATATGAGGCAGAGGACATGAAAGCTGCCAGTATAAACTGAAACCTTACAAGCATGCTGTACAAATAGGCTAAAAATAAACTAAGTTGTAGTTAATGATTTAGGACAAATTTTGATTACCAAGGTTCCTTTGGCGTGCACCCAACTCATCGTGCACGAGTGTTTTGACATTTTACCGCCATTGAAAATGCTGACAGGGAATCGAACCCGCAACCTCTTGCGCATCAGCAGAACGGTACAGCAACAGCAACTGAGTCACTATGGCGTATCAGGCACGAACAGACTAATGTTGTTGGACAGACTCAGTAAGTGAATGTTTTTTTAACGCGATAGCGTTAAGGGCCCCGTGCCGCAGAAAATCCGGCGTTGGAGTCCAGCGTCGCACGTCGTTTCGGCAAAAGGAATTTCGAATCACGCTTGGCCATGCCCTCCATGTGGCGCAAGGAAGTTACTGAACTAATTGAATTTCTCAAGCTAAATTACGTAGAAAATCGTAAAGTACAACTTACACACAACCTACAGAAATGATAGCGTCGGATTGTACGTTGAATATACGAGAAAACGTAATTCTGTTACGCGAAAACTCAAACAAACCCCTTTTCCAGCGTTTCTACCATTCACAGACCGGCCACGGCGTCCGTCATTGGCGCACGTCGGCGCGAGCCAATTTTGAAGACCACGAAGCGGCGCACCCGGTTACTTGCCACACCTCCACATGGCGCTCGACTCCACCACATCGCGGCCTGCGCAAGAGGCCGCGTTTCGATCAGACAGCCCACCTTGGTGCAAAGCATTCGCCGCCACCGTTTCGCGTTAAACATTACGCTTACATACGCTGCAGTTGTCGGGAAGCATGAGAAGCAGTCAGGGATCTTTCAATGTTATCGCGTTCCACTCTAAAGGGGAAGCTTAATCGTCCTCGAATTTTTTCGTTACTATATGCAGTCTGCAAAAGAAGCACTGGTTCGCACGGGTCCGAGATTCCTGTCTTTCCATTAAGCAAGAGCTGTTTCTTGAGAAAGTCAACGCAAAGTGGTGAAGCATATGGTCTCGGAAGCTGCATTTCGCATTTCTTCTTGTTCCCATAGATGGCACCCGGGATGGACCACTCGCGGCTCGGCGTACATGCTGCTCTGAAGCGAGCGGCGGATTGCGCCGGCATGCAAAGTCCGCGATCGCCGCTGCTTGACAAGCAGTGACACTCGGAGCATCAACGACAGCGATTAGGGGCGGTCACGCCCCTAAAACGACCGTCTGGCGCACTGCGCTGGCATTGACTCCCTGCGCGATCCGAAGGCGCCTCTCATCCCGTGTGTCGTGTCGGAGGAGAGAGGGAGGCTTGACCTCTACGCGAAAGAAGGGTGGCCTCGGCAGGTTCGATCAGGGTGATCAGCGCACTGCTAGAAAGCCGAAGCTCTGCTGCTCCCCTCTCGTCGGCTCCCCTCGGCTCCCCTCTCCCAGGCCGTTGGTCATTGATGGAGTAGCGGCGTGTAGATGCAACTGAACTGGCGACTCTCCGACGTCGTTGTTATCATCGTCGGCTCCTTGTCCGCGCCAATTCAGCCATCGATGCGAAGGATAATGGTACCACTCAGGGTCGGTTTTCTCTTCCCTTCGCCGTCGAAGTTTCCTGAATGACAACGGCCGTGCAACTACAGCGGCCCTCGCATTAGGCGCTGCCCCTCTGACGCCGAGCCATTCACCGCCTTTAGTACCAATATCGGATTGCGCGTACTCTTATTTTTCTTGTCCCAAGTGGACGATTTGTCATGCCGGCTAAAAGCGCGGCCTTGTGTGTCGGGAGTGCCAGCTTGTGAGGGATTGCGCGGCCTGTCACCGCTAAGGTCATGCGCTCGCGCGTTGCTTGAATGACCAAGTTCTCGCCCGAGCACCAGCTGTGCTTTGCAGACAATAGTTTGGTGTCGTCTGCGGCGACTATCATGCTGAACGATAAATGCTAAGCCAGTAACTTTGTTTGTTCCTGTTGCCGCGTATTTCCTCGTTTCGCATCGTCTGTTCAAAGTGTAGTGAGAGGGAACACGGATGCTCTATCGTCAGAACTGGATTACTTCGGACACTGGCAATCCACCAAGGCAACGCTCCGTGAGTCTTTTAACTTCCTTGTCCTAACGCGATTACCACCCGTGATGCTGAAAGCGAATGTTTACTTTCTGTTGAATTATTTGTCGTTTGTTCTCAGAAAAGGGCAATAGTACTCCGGGTTTGTTTGCGTGCGAGAAGTGGGGCGCGTGCTTCTCGTCATGGAAACAATTACTAGAATTTAGATAGATCTAAAGCTACAAGAAGCTACGTGCGGGCGCGCCTCCAAACAAAAGTTTAAGCTCGCACACACGCGTGCACTCACGCACGGATGCCATGAAACACACGTGCGCATGTCCACAAACATAAAGCTGGTAAAAAAATAAGCAAACGAATAAGAACAGAAGAAACACTAGCGAAATGCGATACCGAAGGCACAGTGTAAAATACGTACGCGTGTTCTCAGACAGATTGATGATTCCTGAATTAATCGCATTTAAAGCACTGGCTGCAGTTGAATTTGTCTTGACGAAAAAAAAAAAAAATGCGGATCTCACCATCAAAACTCGAATTTTTCGTTTTACTAATGAAGCCTGAAATGACGCGAGACAGAAACCTTCCTGCGTATCTATGCTGCAGAGTGCCTGTGATGAGCCAAAGAACGACGCGCATTAAAAAAAGAGACAAAAGCAAATAAAAGGAAACGCGGATAAATACATTCAAGGCGCACGGCTAATTTAACCTTGATCATGGTAGCGTGCAGTGTTTGTGGTAGTGACGTGTGCTACAACCCTGCCCGTGCAAATGGCTCAGCTCATTTTCCCGCAGACGAACGTTGCGTTTTTGGGAGGAGCACCAGTGGAGGTCCGGTGAGGGCACCGGGGAATGCATTGCGGCGTTTATGGCTACTGCGCGTGCGGAGGCTGACGGGTACGGTGCATGTGTACGTACACTGATATACGCGGCCATCACGAAATGCCGCCCTCGTCATGTTCGAGATGTGTGGAAAAGATAAGATCCGTTCTGCTAGGCGGAATTGCCTTCAGGACGGTTTGGCTGTTTTCGTTACGATGCCAAGTTTCGGCTCTTGTGGTTTGTTACCTTGTCCGCGTTGTTTGTGGTGACACATCCCCCCAAGAAGCAAAATGAAGTATAGGCTATAAGCGACCATGCAAATACATGCAAAACAACGCTCTAGGAATCACGTCATAGTTTTGTGCTTGCATTTGTTCCCCTTGCGTCGTGGGCAACTTTAGCCTTCCGATTTCTATGTTATTTCCGCACTTTTCTGAGATAGAGTTGCTCGTGGCCAGATAAAATAAAAATGGAGGAATGAATGCTTGAAGAAAGTTGCTCGTTAGTGCGCTATTGAAACGTGCGCGTTCTGAATACGATCCTGTGATCAAGTATGCAGACAGAATGAACGCTTGACAGCGTGAATGCGTTGGTGGAAAACCTCTTTGTTCCAGTTACATAGCGGTTTCAATTTTATTTGTGGGGCAAAAGAAAAACAAATATACATTTTCAGAACTACATTAGGAGGTCCCAAAGTAGAACTGTCCGGGACCTCGTTTCGATATACAAACAAGATAGTGACACAAGCAGCAACATCGTGCACAAGAGATTAAATATTGCAGAATTATATTTACGAATAATAAAATAGAGAAAGATGCTCATACAACAAGACAACTTCATAATAATAATAATAATAATAATAATAATAATAATAATAATAATAATAATAATAATAATAATAATAATAATAATAATAATAATATAATAATAATAATAATAATAATAATAATCATTATTATTATTGTTATTATTATTGTTTGATTTAAAACATATATACACTTGACAGAAAAGGGAAATCGAGAACCAGGATGGAAATTGCCACTATAAGGGGCACTACGTCTGCCTACTCTGCAGAAAGGAGTTTACAGAAACATTGAAATGGAAGCTAGAAAGAAGAGGAAGAAAGAGGAAAGGAAGAGCAAGATGACAAATCTCCAAGACTAAAGCAGAACACACGCAGTACAGGTGACACGTAGTAGGGCCGGTCACTGCAGGTTACGCCACTAAAGGATGCCGAAATAGAAGAAATAGTGTTTGAGGTCCCATCACCCGGAAACAGAAATAGGCCAAAAACGTGAACCTAAATTAGTTTATTTTAGAATAGTAAGTAGAACGATATAACAGAGGCATAAAGGCACAAAAGCAAGGTGATATAACTTATGAACTTATTCACGATACAGCAGGCACCACACACACACACGCACACACACAGGTTGTCCCACATAACTTGAAAACGAAAAGCACTCTGGACGCGAGTTGAACCGAATGCATATTGGCACTGGCCTAGAGTTACTCAGGCTATTTTTTGATTTTCCCCTTAACTAAAGAATTAATAAACTTTTTAAGTATTGGCTGCAGACAGCAAGTGTGATATGTAAAGTTGTAGAGCACCTTGAGAAACCTCATAATTATTTCCAACACGATATATCTCACGTGGCCCTTTTGTCCGCGTTCCAAAGAAAGAGGATATATATATATATATATATATATATATATATATATATATATATATATATATATTACTTGACGCTTAATCAGGTTGCTAAAGCAAGGATGCTGACGCTCCCAGAAATGGCCAGAGTGTAAAGAGTGTAAGAGTGTCTAAAGAGCCAGAGTAAAAGAGTGTGTAAAGAGTGGCCACGCCACCGCAGTTGGAATGTCTCGCTCACAGTTTGCGCTCGTACAGGTCCTGTTCGTGGCGTTGCTTGGCCAGTCCTGTTCCACGTCACTGGCACCACTGGCTGGGCCTCGGCTGAGCGAATGCTGCTACCACAACCAGTTCTCAAGCAGCGAGCCATTTTCTACAAAAAGCGCCCGGGATCCACCAGATGTCGCGCCGCCAAACCTGATTGATGGTCATCCACTCGGCTGGCAACTTGGAACCATGTCAGCTGACCTGCCTGAATATAACCACGCACCCTTCTTCCACACTTCGGGCCACGCCACCGCAGTTGGAATGTCTCGCTCACAGTTTGCGCTCGTACAGGTTAGTTACCTTGAAGCTTCATGTTATCGTAGCAACAATCCTTGTCTCATTGCGGTGTCGTGGCCCCCTGATATGTTGAACGGTATCAAGCGGTTTGCGCGTACAGCACTGTATCTTTTGCGCCTGTTATTGCTAGGCGGAGACATTGAAGTGAACCCTGGTCCAATGACGAAAGCACAAGAAGAAAAACTTGACATGGTATTCAGTGCCGTACAACACTTGGAAGCGAGTAATTCCAACTTGTTGGAATCGGTGAACAAAGTGTTACACATACACATTGGACTAAAAAATGATCTTGAAGTACTAACTAAACGCGTACATGAAGTTGAAGGTAAACTTGAGTCACTTTCCTCAGAGAGACCAATCTCAAGCCAAGAAGTTAATCTAGCCAAAATGCAAAATCAAATCCAGGATTTAGAATCAAAATTTGCATCAGGAGTGTCGCCTCAGTCTTGCAGCAGCAGCAGCGAGCGTGATATATCGATGATGCACGATAAAATAGACGATTTGGAAAACCGCTCAAGGCGCTCTAATCTCCTCTTTTATGGCATTCAAGACACGGGTGATTCGGAAGACTGGGAAACGTCCGAGCAAATAGCAACTAAATTCTGCAAAGATCAACTAGGAGTATCAACAGCTTCAATCGCACGTGCGCATCGCCTCGGACGATTTTCAAATGAACGCACTCGACCAATTATTGTGAAGTTTTTCAATGAAAAAGAAATCGAAACAGTGCTTAGTAATGGCCACAAGCTGAAAGATACTAACTTTGGCATTTCTCGTGATTACTCTGAGGCGGTTCGCGATAAAAGACGTAAACTTTGGCAGTTCTCTAAAACCATAAAGAAAGAAAAAGACCGTGTAAGCCTTGTCTTTAACAAACTAAAAATTAACAAGGAAGTATACGTATGGGACACTCAAGCAAATTGTGCGAAGCTCGTTTCCCCGGTTGTGTCTCCAGTTTGACATAGCGCCAACTTTTCAACTTCACCTAAGGTTCCACAAACACCACAAACATTAATAAATAGCACGATTAATACTGAGGACGGTTGCTGCTTTTTATACACTAACATTAGAAGCGTTATGTCTAAAAATGTCGCACTATCTTCACTAATCGACTCAACATCGGCAACAGTAATAGCATTAACTGAAACTTGGTTGAACGATGCTACTCCTAATGAAAACATATTCGTTTGTGAAGCTGATTTTAATATCTTTCGTTGCGATAGGAAAAATCGTCGAGGTGGTGGTGTCCTCCTTGCAATAAACAGACAGTATATTGGAATGCCCGTTGTTATTAGCACTTTCCTTGAATGCGTAGTAACTTGTCTTAAATTCAGATCAAGTAACGTAATTATAGGTGTCTTTTATCGCCCACCGGACCTTACTCATGGGTTCACAGCGGAATTTCATCGCATTTTTACTGAACTTACTCATCGGTTTCCACATTCTAATGTAATCATTTTTGGTGATTTTAATTTCCCAGACATAGCATGGTCCACACTATCAACCTATAGTACACAGTCAGAGTCGCATGCGTTCCTCCAGTGTTGTCTTGATTTCAGCCTAACCCAATTAATTTCAAGCCCGACACGATGTTCTACGCACTCTTCTAATATTCTTGATTTGATCCTAACGAACAATCCAGATATATGTTCTGAAATAACTCAGATTACTGGTCTATCCGATCATGATGTTTTAACTGGTCGCTTTGTTCCTTCACCTATCAAGAGAGAGAGAGAGAGAGAGAGAAAATAATGCAGAGAAAGGCAGGGAGGTTAACCAGAGGTAGTTCCGGTTGGCTACCCTGCGCAGGGGGGAGGGTTAAGAGGGATAAAAAGAGAAACAGAGTGGAAGGGGGAGATAGAAAGAAAGGGAGACAAGCACGAACAAAGCGCGTACACTACAGAACGGTAGGGGGCGGCATTCTTAGAGTCTGTCGTGAAGCCCCGTAGACCGCAAGAACGTTAATAGCGCGAGTAAGGCCTTCAACGCGGATGTTCTTTCGGAGCATTGGCCTAAAGCTTTTAGTTCTGAAAGTGGACGATTGTCCAGCTGGTCCAGTACCCTGCACATCACTTGTCTCTCAGCACTGTATCGCGGGCAGACACAGATAATGTGTGCGAGCGTCTCGTCGATGTTACATGTGTCGCACGTGGGGCTGTTGGCCATTCCTATGAGGAAAGCATAGGCGTTTGTAAAGGCAACGCCTAGCCACAGACGGTAAAGCATGGTCTGTTCACGTCGTGGTAATCCAGGCGGGAGGTGCATCCGTATGTCCGGAGACAACGAACGCAACCGACACATGGTGAAAACTTGCACGCTCTGGAGTTTGCGAATATTCGTAGTACAAGTATTACCTATTACAGGTAAGCTGTACCGCAGGAAGCCCAAAAACAGTGCTTGATATAGTTGCAACATTGACGGTACTGTTGCGCCCCAGGACTTCCCGCCGAGAAACGCAAGAAGGTCCACAATGGCGGCCAAACGCTTTGTCATGTACGAGATGTGAGGGCTCCAAGACAAGTCTCTATCAATGATGACGCCAAGAAATCGGTGCGTTCGTCTGTATCGTATGATTTGGTCATTAATCCGCAAAGCATACGGGGACATCGATTTACGAGTAAAAGCAACGACTGCACATTTCTCAGCAGAAAGCTCCAGGCCTTGTCTTCTTAGGTATCTTGACACAGCCGTTGAGGCTTTCTGAAGTCGTGCGCGGACTTGTACACGTGTCACGCCTGAAGCCCATATGCAAATGTCGTCTGCATATAAGGAGAGCTGTACAGTTTGCGGTAACGAATCAGCGAGACCAACGAGCACCAGGTTGAAAAGGGTAGGGCTGAGTACTCCGCCTTGCGGTACACCACGACTGGTATAGATAGATGGCGTTGGTCCGTCTTCAGTCAACATAAAGAAAGATCTTCCATGCAAATAATTGCATATCCAGCGAAAGGTGCGTCCACCAATCCCTACAGCTTCTAAGGCGTCCAGAATTGCCTGATGATCTACATTGTCGTACGCACCTTTAACATCAAGGAATAGGGCCGCAGTGATTCGTTTCAGATGTTTCTGGTGTTGTACGTATGTTACCAGGTCGATAACGCTATCTATTGACGAGCGGCCACGTCGAAAACCAGCCATTACCTCTGGATAGACGTTGTAGAATTCTAAGTACCATTCTAGCCGTGCAAGTATCATTCTTTCCATTACCTTGCCGACACAGCTGGCCAGTGCTATTGGACGGTAAGATGACAATTCCAACGGGGATTTGCCAGCCTTGAGGAGTGGAACAAGCCGGCTGGATTTCCACGTTGTAGGGACCAAGCCGTCACGCCATGATGCGTTGTATAGGCCAAGAAGGGCATCTCTGGCCTCTTGACCAAGGTTTACAAGCGCAGAGTATGTGATGCCATCTTGTCCTGGTGACGAAGATCGCCTGCAACCAGCAAGTGCGGCCTCCAGTTCTTCGATGGAGAAAGCAGCGTCCATACGAGGATCCCGGGGGCAAGGGGGCACAATGGGAATAGGTGCGCAAGGTGAATACGTGAGCGCCGGACCCGCGATCCTTGCGCAGTAATCTTCGGCTACCTCGACTTCTCGACGTCCTTGATGTAGGGCTAGACATTTAAATGGACGACGCTGTTGAGGAGCTGTTCGAAGACCACGGATTGTTCTCCAGACAACCGACAGAGGTTTACGTGGGTCGAGAGACTCACAAAACGACTTCCAGCGTTGATTGTGCAGTACTGCAAGGCGACGCTGAATTTTCTTTTGAATGCGTCTGGCCTCTCTAAGGTCGTAGAGTGATTTAGTGCGTCGGTACCGTCGCTCCGCTCGCCGGCGGATTGCACGGAGGCTCTGTATTTCCGAATCAAAATCTGTGTATTTCTCTAATGGCCGAAATGAGCGCATAGCATCCTGCATAGCCTTGGCGATCTCAAATTCTAGTGTGGACGAAATGCCTTTGTGGCATGCGTCTTCCATAAGGGATTTAAACACGGGCCAATCTATTGTTTGTTTAAAATTTGATGGAACGGATTTGGTGAGGCCTTTTATCTTCAGGTAGGTAGGAATGTGGTCGCTTCCGTGGGTTTCTATATCTGCGAACCATTGGACGCAGCGAGTGAGGCATCGCGAAACAAATGCTAAGTCTAAACAACTACTGTATGTCCGGCCGCGCAGAAACGTGGGACTGCCATCATTTAGACAACAAAGTTCATGGTCGCAAGCAAAGGACACGAGGTTTCTTCCTTTCGAATTTATCTTGTTGCTTCCCCAAAGTGAATGATGCGCGTTGAAGTCCCCAACAACAATCCATGGACCAGGTGTCGCATCTATAATGTCACTCAGTCTCTGCCTATCAAAACGACTTGATGGAGAAAGGTAAGCGCCCACTAGAGTAAACGCAAGGTTTTGTTGTTTCACGGTCAAACACACATACTGATTAGTGTCATGTGGCCGCACTGGATGAGCAACATAAGTCAATTCACACCGTATGTAGATGGTCACTTTGCTAATGTCAGTACAAGTCGATGACACATGAGGTTCATAGCCTGAGATCCGGACGGGTGTCTGTAGCTTCGGTTCACAGACGACAACAATGGGGAATCGATTGGTGAAAACGTAATGGCGAAAATCACTGCGGGATTTCAGGCCACGGGCATTCCATTGCATAATAGATGCTTCCTTGACTTGTCTGAAGAACGGCTGACGCGGTAGAGCCATTGTGCTTGCTACTCGAGGCTCGCAAGAACCGGATCCAGCCCGTCCAGCACTTGTAGTGCACCTCGAGCAGATGGCGTCTGCATGTCGTTTAACAACACGCGAATGACATTCATTAGAGATCTTATTATGGCGATTACTTGCTTGTCTTGACCTCGCACGTGATCTGTGCCCTCATTGGTTCGTCGATAGTCCACCGTCGACCTTTGTTGGGCTGGAGGACTTAGTGTCGGAAGTGCAGGCCAGTCGTTTGCGGTAGAGGTATTCACTGCGTCATCAGACACCGTGTTGTTAATGTGGGTGAGCGCCTTGGGAGCACCAGCCTCAGGAAGTATCGGCTGTCTTGCGACGGTATCAGTATTTCTAGTAGACGAAGATCGTCTACGGTGACGGCGGACACTACGCCGTCGTACTTTGGCGGCGGCCGCTCTGTGAGTTGAGTTGTCTCTCACCATTTGTTTGAGGACTTTCCGCTCTGTCTTGTGTCTCGGGCAGTCTTTCGACGATGCTTCATGGGGACCGGAGCAATTGGCACATTTGAAGTGAGTCGCACGGCAAGCATCTGCACTGTGCTGCTCAGAACATCTCGCGCACACGGTCGAATTTTTGCATATGCTGCTGACATGCCCGATCTTCAAACAATTACGACACTGAAGTGGTCTTGGAACGAACGGTCGCACTGGATGACGAAAAAATCCAACTTTCACGTGAGACGGCAAGCTACCTCCCTTGAAAGTTATCCTCACACAGCGTGAATCTCCTAGGCGACGGATTTCAATAATAGGAACATCGGCTGTGGCGGGTTTGACCAAAATAGGCAGATCGTTGTCGTCGATTGACTCATCGACATCATAAATCACACCTGATATAGTATTGCTGTGCTGTGGTATTATGGTGCGAACATTTATCTTGCCCAGCATTCTCACTGTACTCAAGATATCCAATGCTGCTCTGTTCTTGACATCAACCGCGAGAATGTTCTTACGGGTGTTAACTCTCATATCCATGATCTCATTTGGAACAACAGCCTCTAGTGTTACAGATACGGCTTGCCTGTTTAGCCGATTCAGGTTGTCGGTCGGCGTCACGGGTAAGAAGAGGATGGTATGAGCCGTGTCATGGGCCTTTGCGGCCGCCGTCGTCCTTGTTGAAGACGAGGAGGCAGTGACGATTCTCCTCTTTCCTTTTTGCCTCACAACTGTCAAGTAGTCGCCGTCATCCGACAGATCTTCTTCTGAAGCAGAGTAGTACAGCAAGGTGTCCTCGCTGCCTGTGTCGCTCATCAGGTGATTGCGCTTCCTCGGAGCGCTCGACGCTGTGATGTCGGTCTCCTCCGGACGTCTAGCTGACTCCGCTTCCATCGCCGAAGGTCTCGGAAGCGGCGCCTCCCGAAAACACGCAAAAATACTCGCAAAATGAGGACAGTAGAAAACGGGGTTCCACACAAGAGCCACTTCTTCGTCTTCTCTCCCACCTATCAAAAGGCAAATTATCAGCAAGCAGATTAGGTGTTACAAAAGAGCTAACTTTGATCGTATTAACAATGAACTATCGCTTTTTTCTATCGACTTTCTGAGAGATTACTTGTCGCGGACAGTAGAAGAAAACTGGTTACTACTTAAAAACGCACTCACTAATCTCATAGATAAATACATCCCGGTCATTTCCATAAAATCCGATAACACTGCTCCTTGGTTTTCGCTGAACCTTCGTCGCCTAAATAACAAGAAAAAAAGATTATTCAGGCAAGCTGACAGAAATCGATTATCTAAATCCTGGCGTCGGTACAAAGCATGTGACGAAGAATACCAAAGTTTACTCAAAACCACGCGCAGACAATTCTATAAACGGGACCTGTCATCGATGTTAACAACTAACCCTCGGCGCTTTTGGCGTGTCATTAATCCCAAGCATAATTCTGACATCGTCCTTACTGATCATGACGGCGCAGCGTTAACTGACACTGATTGTTCCGAACTACTGAACGAAACTTTTTCATCGGTATTCACGCGCGAATGTTTGGAACCGTTAGCCACCATGACTCGCACTGATTCGTTTATGCCGGAAATAATAATTACCGATTCTGGAATTTATTCTCTCCTCACTAATCTTAAGATTTCATCTTCCGCTGATAATACTGGCTTAAATAAAACAATTCTAAAAAATATTGCCCCAAGCATTTTTCCAGTACTGTCCGCCTTATTTTCACAATCACTATCAACAGGCGTTATCCCTCACGAATGGAAGGTGGCTAAGGTAGTGCCATTTTTCAAGTCTGGGGATCGTTCTTCACCGCTTAACTACCGACCGATTTCTTTAACAAGTAACATTTGTAAATTAATCGAACATATTATACATTCCCAGGTCATTAACTACCTTGAAGAACATAACCTCATATTTAAGCAACAGCACGGTTTTCGCAGAGGCTATTCATGTGACACTCAGCTCGCTGGTTTTATTCACGACATACATTCATCAATAGACACCGGAATTCAAGTAGATGCCGTATTCCTAGATTATTCAAAAGCATTCGACCGTGTCCCTCATCGTCGACTTATTCACAAACTTACACAGCTTAACATTGACTCTACTGTTGTAACATGGATAAAAGACTTTCTTTCCAACAGGATGCAATTTACATCGGTTAACAATCACAACTCATCGCTAGTCCCCGTAACATCTGGTGTACCACAGGGAAGTGTGCTTGGGCCCCTACTTTTTCTAATTTATATTAATGATCTACCAGAAGGCATCAAATCCAATATCAGACTATTTGCTGATGATTGCGCCATATATCGTAATATTCACTCTAACTATGATCACGACATTCTTCAATCTGACCTAAACGCAATAAACGCATGGTGTTCAACTTGGCTAATGCCTCTAAATCTTACTAAAACTAAATTCATGTCTTTTACTAATCAGGCGCCCCGAACATCAACATCTTACATCTTAAACAACAGCCTTGTTGAACAAGTTTCCAACTACAAATATCTTGGCGTACACTTAACCCCTAACTTGACGTGGAATAATCACATTAACCATATCCTCGCTTCTGCTAACCGTTCGCTTGGTTTCCTTAAACATAACCTCAAACAAGCTCCCGTACACTTACGCAAATTGGCATACACAACACTAATACGCCCTAAAATAGAGTACGCGTCAGCCATATGGGATCCCCATCAAGCATACCTAATAACTGACTTAGAAGCCCTGCAGAACCGTGCTGTACGCTTCATCTTTTCAGATTATTCACGAGAAACAAGTATAACAGCATTAAAAAATCGCGCCGGACTTGAAGCCTTGTCACTTCGCCGTAATATATCTCGTTTAACACTATTCCATAAGCTCTACTATCACGTATCCCTTCATAACGAGTTCATGCGTAAACCCTCAGTCATTTTTCCGCGTCGGGATCATTCTTGCAAAGTTAAATGCATAATGAGTCATTCCCTCGCATTTGGTCAGTCATTCATACCTCGCACCTCGAAAGAATGGAATAATCTGCCATCGCACATTGTCACCGAAACAAATGCCTTAAAATTTACAGATGCTCTACGCAGTACCATGAATACCTAATATATCACGTCTGACTCTCTGATTTGCAAACATTTTTTTTTCTTTTTTTTGTTAATGCGCCGTTAACCAAGCTTCCACGACAGTGTCACATTTTGTACAAACAATTTAGAGTTGCTGTACTGATAACTATCATTATTTTTTTGTGTTTGTACGTTGATGCACTGTAATTAATTTTTTCCCTGTTTTGTTTTTCCATTGTATTTACATTACGCACTGTTCACCTCACCTATGTAACATTTACCCTATGTAATACCCTCCCTAGAGGGCCTTTAGGGTTATTGTGAAATAAATAAAAAAAAATAAATAAATTAAATATGAACGAGGAACACAGAAAGATATATTTAATAGCTCTAAAATGATTGAAATGCAGAAGGAAAATTAATGCGTCCGTCTAATGGCTTACTGCTCTTTTTTTTTTATACGCATGGAAAAAGAAAGGTCTAGAACCACGGAAAAAGAAAAGATGATAAAATAAAAAAGAATTGAAGGTTTATAAAGTATGATAAGCTGCCTCAAAGATGTGTCAACAATGAAAAACTACGTGCGTATAGGTAATGCAGGCCAGATCACATAGGCCAGCGAAAACATAGCTTGACAGTGGCTGATGCGTCGTGGAGGCTCTGGAAGAGGACCCGGCGACACTTCTTGTTTCTTGCTTAGTAGCTATAGATATTTTGACCCATGACGTGTACAAAACATTTTTGTAAGTCATAAATTATTTTCGCGAAAGGCGTCGAAGGATGTGTTATAGAGTGGTTTGGTCTGCATTCTACATTTTAGCGAAGCTAATAGTAGCTTGTCATAAAACAGTCATAGAAGAGAGACACCATGAGCTTCGTCTCAGCAAAACTTCGACTAAACGGAACAAAAGTTTGGTCGCCTCCGAGGTCCGTTTAAACGGAGTATGCTTTGCATACTTAGGAAGCTGCAGGGGAAGAAACAAATATTGGCAAGGCGCACCGATTTCTCGCTCCTGCGACGAAAAAAAGAAGAAAACAAAAGCAAATCAATAAAAAAAGCCGTGACTGCTCATTGCTGTCACGGACCGTTACACTAGCTTGTCCACTCGCGTGGGTCGGGGGTTCCCCCGGACCGCGCTTTCTTTCATAGCAGCCATCAAAATGGCGGTCGCAGCAGAGCTAGATAGATACAAGAGAGAAAATGGGAGCTGGTGAAAACGATGGCTCCAATTTCGGGGCGAACGCTGGTGCGAAGTGTTGTGAAAGGAAGATTCGGGAGGCTGTTTCCGTGTCGTTGCGGTGGCATGGCGCTGGAAACATATGGTCCCCGAAGGACGGCATCCAACGCAGACGATAACTTTCTTTGTGCCAGTGTTCGCTCCAGTCTTCGGACGCGCCCCTCACCACACTCTACCCGTTTTACTAAAACTGTGCAGTATCGTCAAAAGTAGTCGCCACTTCAGAATGTGGATTCGCAAAGCTCTTTGCATGTGACCACTTGTAGGGATCGCTTGGCGCAGCAGCTATCGTGTTTATTTTATTGCGTGAGTATGAAGGAGACTGTCACTGCCTTGAAGTTACATTCCAGTAGCTGCAGAGTGCACTGGGTACAAGCGTGCAGCTTGAAAAAAAAAAATGTTGAATGAGACAACCAACAAACTTCTTTTATGATTTTTTTCAACCTTGCGGGCTTCTGCAGAACCAATTTGCAATATTCTGTGTTCCTGCGCTTCACGTTGTCGATTATTTCGTCCTCACTTTGCGATCTGCCAGCTGAGCATAGCTGTAGGGCCTTGTTGGTACGGCATATCCTATCTTGTTGTAGCTCAAGTTGAGCGACAAGAACAACAGAAAGGCACATCTGGCACACACATAGTGCTGTGTGTGTCATATGTGCCTTTCTGTTGTCCTCGTTCAGCTTGCTCTACAACAAAATAAGATCGACTAGCTTCTTTGTTAGCTCAAAGGGTAGAGCAACCGACCCGCAAATGTGTCGGTTGCTCAGCCTACGCAATCTTTCTTTAAGTGCTAAACATTATTATTATTATTATTATTATTATTATTATTATTATTATTATTATTATTATTATTATTATTATTATTATTATTATTATTATTATTATTATTATTATATTGCAATACTGGTATTGGATTCCTTTGTAGTTCCGGCTACTGTCGGGTGGATGAAGCATTGTTTCCCTTCGGAATTTATTCTCCACCTTAATTTCCGTGCTTCCGCAGAACTGATTTACAAGCGTGCTGCTACGCGTGCATTATATGAGCAGCCGAATTAGGCCATCTGTTGGCTGAAGGCTTCCCCCATAAATCTGCAACAAATTGCTAGCTGAATCCATGTCCGTGAAGATTTTGCATTCTTGCCTTTTTATTTCATCCTATATCGCCCTTGACTGCGTTTTCACACTCTTGGAACCCGTTATGTTGCTTTAATGTGCCACTAAAAGAGGAAAATACTGGGCGTATAAAAATAACAATACTGTGACAAACGAAACAATAATTTGATTATAATGGTGAATGACATCGCAGTTTCACATGCAGTATTATAGCGAAAGACCTGTAGTCTGTCTGATAACGTCTATCGGATGCACTGAAGAGATTGGTGTACGAGAACAATTTTCTTCACATTGCGGGGGCTACAGACAGTCGTTACCCAACACACTTCCCAGATGACTCCTGCAACTTCCCAGATGGCTCCACCGAATGCTTTAAAATACGTAGTGTCATGTGCCGACATGTTTTCAAGCCGTTGGTGGACATATTCAGCAACTACTGTTGTGATCACGCCATTGGTAAAACTTCAAATTTTAATACCTCCATTTCCACTGCACAGTTACCTTTCGGACAACCAGCAGTTTAGGCCGTGCTCGAAAATTGCTTTATCAGTGTAAAGTGAGGAAGCTTTTTCCCCTTTAAGTTCCCTTTAAGGAACTACCAGTCACCTTTTCTTGGCTTTACATGACATGTCTGCCATATTCCTCTTAATACCAAGTACACTATCCGCTACCAGCGTTTACTTCCAAATCACTCTACCTTCTTTCCACTTCTCTATGTTACCTGTATCAGTTTTCGTTACATGCATTGCTGCGCGGTCCTCAATTTTATTTTAAGTCTCTTTGCTAGTGCAGCATTGCAGAGCAAGCGCGCAATTTCGAATCGTCGGTAATAACATTTTCGTTACATGGGCACTGGTCATTCGAGAACATTTCTGCCGCGCAAACAGCAGAGCGAGTGCGAAATTTATAGTGAGTTGGAGTTAGCATCTATGAAACTGTCCGGCATTAGCGGGGAAGTGCGTAGCTGTTCTTTATTGCCGTACTCTGCATCGTTGTTTCAAGAGTTGTGGATAAGTTGAGCCGTAAATCTGACTTAGGCACGGAGTTTAGTTAAAGAAGTGCTGGGTTAAGAGTACTCTCATTGCCACGTGTGCACAGACATTCCTCACGCTACGTTTCAAGTGTTTTGTGTCGTGACCAAGCACCATTAAGCGCGCTAACCAGTGGAAGGAGACGGGGAGGTTCAGACTTAAGAAAGGCCACTGCGTCTCCCGCGGCCTGCCCGAGCCAGGAGTCGGTTGTCCCACGCACTGCTGCCGAGATAAGTGTGTGGTTGATGTAGTGGAAGCGCGAAAGATAGCGGAAATCTAAGTGGAAGATAAGCGTCATTGAGCTCCAGCGCAGTGTGCTACGAGACTGTTTAAGATATCTGCGGTGATGTATTCTTCGCTTATGTTCTGCAAAGAAAGATATGTCTTGGAAGAGGCTGTCACATTATTTTTTTTAAAGTGAAGCTTCTGCTGGTGTTTGCTTACTGGTCTTGTACAGCATTGATTTGGCGGCTGGGTTTGTTCAGGGAGCAAGTTGACGTTAGCGCCTCATCCATCGTAATGTAGCCAACAAGATGCTTTTCTGTTTAACATGCCTACCTGCTCTCTTCCTTCTCTCTTTCCCCCCCCTCTCTCTCTCTCTCTCTCTCTCTCTCTCTCTCTCTCTCTCTCTCTCTCTCCCTTTCTCTCTCCTGTAAGTGCTTGACAACACCTTTCTAACGGAGTTTTCATCGCTTGTACAAACCCAAATAATAGCTGAAGATACGAATGTAAAGTGGTCGAAAATCACCACTTTCTCTCAATATCGACTACAATATCAGCTGCTCTATTTCACCTTCGGATCCATGCGGCCTATTTGTACTTGCTCCCATCAACTGGGATAACAACGCTAGTTGCTCTGTTCTTAGCGTACGTTTAGATTTATTGAAGATTGGCCTCGAAGTCTTCTAATGTTACATTATGGCAATTCAGTTCTGCGGAAACACGCAAGGCGGAGGAAAGTACCCGAAAGAGAAAAATTGTCCATACCTTGTCCAACTAAGTGGGGATACATAATCACGAGGCGGAAATTTTAACGGCACGCTGTGCGCACGATGTAGGCACGATTGAAGCGCCACTTTAGAAGGCGGTGAAATGCTAGTGACATAAGGGAGACAAACAAGGTGCTGGTGTTTTTTTCTCATCTCTAGCTGCGCTCTGTCTCTCTGTGCCGTGCAATATAACTTGCCACGTACAAGCCTGACATGACATCTTGGCTGAGATACGTTGCGCGTATTTGCCTCCTCCACAAGTGACGAAATTCTGCTGAGGCATGATTATCAAGAAACGAAGCGCAAACTTTGAGATAAAGTGAGCCATGAGGATAGAAGCCAGTGAGTTGGCGCCCGTCATTCACAACTCCCGGTGTATATGCGAACAAGTGTAAGTCGTACTTTCTTGCCAACATGAAAGAACTAGACGAGCAAAACCTGATTGCAGTTTGAGCGCCTTGTGTAGCAACGAAGACGTGCCGGCAGCACGCAAGAATTAAAAACAGGCATGATTTCGTGTTGTTATCTTGTCACTGTATCGTAAAGCGCACTTCGAGGCTGCCATGCCTGCGCCAGCCAATCGTGGAACGCTCTTGTGTACCAACACCTTTGCGGACTTGTCCCCTGTGTGTCTTGTGGCAGCTCTTTCTCAGTTTTCGTGGCTTGCACGGTGTTTAGTCGCACATGGTGCAGGCACCAATTGATATGCGTCGCCTTGAACTCGCCACTGTTTTCGGAAAGTGCCCGTACATTAGAAAATGGGCGTTTGTTTAGTGCGCGAGTTCTCCTCCCTCTTTCCTCTTGGCGGTGTCCTCCATACCTCGTTTTTTTTTCTTCTTGGTTCTTTTTTCTTTTCAGGAGAAACTATTTCGCCATCGAAGCAACGGGGGCGTCGCAGGGAAGCCAAAATTTGTGGCTATGAAAATGCGGATACGTGACACCCTTGTACGAGATCCGGCCGCAGCCTCGCGGCGATTTTACAACCGTTCGTTCTGCCCAAGGCGCGCGTACGCAAGTTTGAACATCTACTGCTTCGGTGGAAGGTTCTCGCTTTTACATTTTCTTTTCTTTTTCTTTCTTTATTTCTTTTTTTTTGATGAACGTGCTTTATGTATCGGCCAATAGGAACAATTTCTCCGAGTCTCCCGCGGCCTATAAGAGCCTTTCGTTTTTGGAGCCGGAGACGCAACCTATATCCTTTCTCACTAGTGGTGTACACTACTGCGGAAACTACGGCGAGCGCCGATGTGAACAAAATTGCGTGCTCCAGCTTATAAAGTAGAGCGTAACGGATCGCGTGTTTATGTGTAATGAAGACTGTCCGGAATATCCGCTCACCAAATCGAGCATCGAATAAGCGTTATTAATTACGTCGCGATTTTGCTCAGCGTCGTCTGGCTCCGCGTAACGTTTGCGCCGGTATTCTCGCTCGCCTTATTATTACTGTATTAATTATTGCGCTTATTCAAGAAAGAATTGTTATGTGACAGTATTCTCTCACGCGCTGTATCTTTAGCACTATTTCATGTTTAGTGACAACACGCGCAGTAAAGCAAACCTGCCACACCTGCTTTATTGCCTAACGACAGCGCTGCCAACAAATATCGCTATAGAGCGCGACAGTCTTATGACAGGCATGTACGTGGGTGCAAAATATGAGGTGAACGCGAAATTGGAATACACAGAAGACGTACCCTAATTGCGCTGCGAGTGTTCATCTTATATTTAAACATTTTTAACTGCCAACTTTCGCTTTTTTTTTTTCGAGAGCTGTGCTGAGCATTGAGAATGTACGCAGGCTGGCCGCCAGCCGTAGACGCGCGACAAGCGGAGTCGTAGTTGGCTGACCTTATACAGGACGAACTCAAACTCGAGTTATTTTAATGTCTTTGAGGGCCGTAGAAATGGCGCGCGCACTAAACGTAAAAGCGCGAAGCATTAGCGCGTGTTGGAAACACTAGCGTCCCATGCGCTGCGTGGCCGCGCTGTTATCAACGTGACCTTTACAGTAAGGGCAGAAGTTTTACGCTCTGCACACCGTTCAAAGCAATTCGTCGGCTCTTGCAAGAAGCGCTTACAACCTTCAGAAGATGTTCCGGTGAAAAGCTTTTCTTGGACATGCTTTTCTATACGTACATACAATCACTTACACTGCTAGGAGAATCATTCCGCGACTATATTAAAGACGGGACGTTTTTATTATGGTAGGCCTGTATACAACAGACGTTGTGATAACACTGTAAATATACTTGATTGTTCGCAGCGATACTATCAAGTAAGATATTCCTAGCAAGGAAACAAGTGAGGACTTCTTCTTCTAAAATTCTCAACATAATTCCAGTGCTTTCAAGAAAGCACAGAAGTCCTTGGCTTTGTTTTTTTACTTCTGTAACACGCAGCTCTTATATATCACCATCCGTCACGACATGTGATGTTTATATTCGCTTCGCGAATCGTAGGAGCTCTCGAGAGACCGCTTATATCCTTCAAGCGTTCGCACATCGCTAGACAATCTGCTGAGCATGCCGTGCCTGTTGCGCACGATGGAAGATTTACTTCGTTCGATAGGTAGTTTGGCGTGATGAAAGCTGATGGGCTTCGATACATCTATCTAACTTATTGTACGAAACGTCTCACGCCGAAGCACTTACTTGGAAGGTAATTTTGCTCACTCTTTTATGTTTCGGGGCACTACAAAAAGAACTGGCGCAGCACCGACTTAGCCTCCGCTTTAGTCGCGCCGTACACGACGAGACGAGACGAGACGGTGAGGATGGATTTATACGGTGGATAATATTAGGTTCATATGAGTGGTCATCTCGGTGAACCAGCCTCGGTGAACATTTAAACAAAATTTGCCTATGACCTGCGTAGCAGTTGTGCGAATCATTTTTCTCAATGCTTATAACACTTCATCATCAGATGATGATGAATAAACTTTAATTGAGCAGACGGTTGTTGTTACCCTATGGTGGGAGGTTTCCCTTAGTGCAGGAAGCCTTGGCACCTGGCACCGAGCTGTCCTTTTCACCCGGTCCACCAGCTTGCGCTGGTCATCCGAAGAAAAAAAAATGCATTGCGGTTTATTCAAATTTTTCCTTTCATTTGATGTTATCTTTATTCTTACTTCACAGTGCCAATAGCAACATCCATCGCCAAAGTTTGGAGGCGTGCTGTGCTGCTTTTTTCGTTTATTTCATTCTTCTTTTGCCAGGACAACAAAAAGTATTTTCCAAAGTCACGCGTGATTTAACAATTAGTAGAAAACTGCGAAATAGATTTATTTGTCACGCAGGAGGAAAATTGTTGTAACGGTGACAAAGTAGTGAACGGTGATGTTTCGGGGTCGAACACATGCGTGCTACCAAGCTCCACAGAAAGTGGCATCACCGAGTGCGCCGCCGAAATATCGGTACAATACATGCTATGCCTGGACATGCGCAAGTCAGTACGTAGCTTCCGCAGAAAGAAACAAAGAACGAAAAAAAGATAAAGAAATACAGGAACAAACAAACAAACAAACAAACAAACAAACAAACAAACAAACAAAAACAATTGTAAAGCAATTGGGTATAACACTGTAAAGCGTGTTTTTCTGCAGTTAGGGCGTTCTTGAGGCGAAGCCATCTCAGTGCTAACCTCTTGCAATTTTGTCGAAACTAGAAATCAAGTTTTTCTGCTATAATAACCTACGTGTGGCGAAGCCAAATATCGCTACCAAGAAAGCGGGTTTTGTAATCTTCGCGGCATGGAGACAGATGCTTTTCCGAGAATTTTAGCTAAGGGTCCTTGAATAATTTACCGCATACCTTGGAAGGTACTTTGGATCGATATACTTGCAGTAATGTTTTCTTTTTCTGAGCGAAACTCATCAGTAAGCCCACATATTATCATTCTTTTTCGACCACGTAATCAAGCATCTCTTATTGCTTTCACAGACGTGCGAAAGGCTTTCACGCAGTTCTTTTTCCGTGTTCACTGTTATTTCGGACACTTGGACATTTTCAGATTTGATTTTTGTTGTATTTTGCGAGATGGCAAAATGAGATGGCAGAAAGTGCGGCAAAAAAATAATAAAAAGGTTTCGACGTCACTTACGTTTGGCTGGTGCTTTCGAAATCATTGGGTTGCTCAACATTGCCTCGCAACGATTCCATTCTGAAGCTTACTGCGAAGTGTGCGTTAAAGCCACGGATAGGGCCAATTTATGGCAAGATTCAAGTAATGCTATGGCATTACGGGTATCGCTGCATTAAAAGTACAGCAGCAAAAAGCTTGTGTGGGAATATACCGCATCTTTACCGGGCCTCTCCGGACACCTGAATTTATAGTACAAGCAGTAACCAACCTCAAGTGCTAATTTACTTCTACCATATTTGAAATTACGCATTAGATTGCGTATACACGGATAAAAAGTTAAGACAATGCAGCTGCCATCCTTCCCCCTCTCGAAAATAGAAAGAAACAAAAGAACACAAAGGGATCAAGTAGCGAATGGCTCATGCAAATACGCAAAACATGGCTGTGGTAGCTTAACCATTATTTGTTTGGAAAGACACACTCAGATCGAACAACTAATGCTCTAGCATATACCCGACAGTTGCCCACGCTCATTGGCTGGCTTTCAAAAAAACGATAGCTCATGGTCTTCAAAAACGAGTTGTATTTACAGGCGATATAGATACGGCACCGCCGCAAATAAATAGCGCCTCAGCGTGGCTGCTGTAAACAGGCGGGAGTTGAAGCGGTGCCGATTTCAGTCTATCGCCATTTTGATGCCGCTTGCTGTGACACTGCAAGTATATCTTGTAAATACCTTTCTGTGTGTGCTTCACGCAACTGTATGAAACGCTTCATTGTTTTCCCCATTCACTTGATCCGCCTTCTCAGGGAACGCATTTTGTCAAAATGCGCCGTTTCCTCTTTTATCAAAAAGCAGTCAAGCTTTCGGGAACCATTCGTTTTTTTTCTGGACCGCTCGTTTTCTTTAATTACGCCAACGACTATCGAGCTACAAAACACGAAACTGCGCTTGCTTCATTGGTGAACTTCCACGATTTCCGGCATCTCAGTGTTCAGTTCAACCGAGAGGCCCTCGCGATTCATGTAGAGGGGCCGCGTTTCCAAAGAGCCCAGCCAGAAGTGAACGGATACTCTTTGTATTCATCCTCTATTGTGCCCTGTACACGCTCATTTCAGGTCGCAATACCTGCCCGATACCTCTGCAAACGGGATCGGAAAGGTTGGAGACCCGGGCGAGAGAGTGGATACCGCTTACCCTTCGCCACTGCCTCCGCACTTTGATCTTTGATGCTTCGGGCCGTGTAAGATGGTCCCGTGATCGTCTGCGTTTTATGTCGTGAAAAGCGTGCAGCATGACAGAGGCGTATATCAGCCAACCAGCAACGGAAGCGTGCACGGGAAATGCGTTTCCCCGAAGCGTGGCAGTGTCACCAACACTGCACGAAACACCGAACTTGCATTCAGTGAGCTGCAACTTATTCACGTCTACGTAGATCATGAGAGTGTATATTGAGGTGGAGGACATGTATTTGCTTTTCTGATGGTTTTCTTCGAGGCATAGAGTAAACCTCATTTATTATGTATACCATCAAACGTCCCGATGCTACACCTCGTGAATATGTCGATTCCGGGTTGAGTTAGACTAACTGTTGGCTCATGTGTTGTGCACACAAGTCTAGGTACACGGGGTATTATGCATTCCACTCCCACCGGAATGTGACTGTCACATCCTGCAGTGGAATCTGCGGCGCCGTATGTAGGAGCAAAATGCACTGAACTACTACGACGATGGATAAATATGGATAAAGTGTAGAGTTCACACAACCTTTAGAATAATTGTAATCTGAGTGCTGATGGGGCTGTTGCGTTTAAAATTGTGTGCAGCGCCGAAAGAGTTTATTTATCAACAGAGGAACCCCAAAGGGCACAGGACTAACAGTGTATTGCACCTTGCCGGGGTCCCGACATCTATGCAAGATAATCTGTACTCCACAGCAGCTATACCCTCATGCAAGTAGAGCATATACAAAACGCAACAACTCACTCTGACGTATTACCCTAGTTAAATCCTAGAACAGCAAATGATATCGCTTCAGCAACAAATATCACGCCAATAACATTCTTTGTGTAATTCTATTATAAGCGTCCTATAATTTTATTGCATACGGTTGCGCACGTATGCAACCCCGCCGTCCATTTTTGGCTACGGCAAGCAGACGACGCTGCAAAACATACGGCATGCAGTGGAAGTGCTTTGACGAGTAGGCGCATATGACAATAACAAATATGCAGCCTGAGCGGCGTTATAACTCGGCACCGTGCGCTCTGGAGGCCGCCTCAATACACCCCGCCGCTCACTCGACGCTGCTCAGTTTCATACGCGCCCTATGGAGGGGAACGAAAACTCTTGAACGCCCTTTGAGCTGCGGCACCGTGTGCAGAACGTGACTCAGAACGCTCCGGTGTTGATAAAATCCTTCCTTTACTTCGTTGCTCCTCATTTCTTTCAGGCTATAACGCGCTGGGAACTCGGCGCTCGCGCTTTGATGAAAGGTTAAAGTGCGCACAGCGGATCGCACTCGCGATGGTAAATCTTCCGAAAGTTGGAACGCATGGTTGAATTCCTCGATTGCAGCATTACCTTTTTTTTCTTCATTTCTTTTGGCTTTCTCTGATTTATATCCTCCTCTGCTCGCCCCTCATGCTCCAATGAACTGCGCGTCATTGAGAGATTATAGTCTGGCCTTTAAGGTCGGTGATTTTGAAAGACAGCGCTTTCGCAAGGATTCCTGCGTTCCGCAGAGAAAAGCACGCGACCTTTCCACAGGCGAGACGACGCGTCAAGAGGGAAGGTAAAGCGGTGCGTCTAAAGAAGTGCCGTGTTGTTGGGGAAGCATAGCGAGGTTAATGCGCGTCATGGCTGGAATAAAATTCGAAATAACAAAAACTAGACCTCGAGTTAGAAAAGCTGCCGGCATCCAGCGCTGTTGGTGTGTAATGCAACGTTCACACTGCGGCGGTAGCGTCTAGTAGCGACTTCTTTGGCAAGTCGTGTAAGCGTGCTTGTCAGCTAATAGAGAAAACCCGTGAAATGATCTTTCATGCGATCTTTGCGCATCATACATCAGTTACGACTGTAGCTTAACGAAGCATTGCGCTTACTTACAGGGCCGTACAGTTAGAAAACTTTACTGAGAGAGGAAGCAATAAAGGAAGCAGCTTCGCTAAAATAGCAAAGCTATGACGGCAACGCCTCGAGCAACTCTCGACTCATGCTCATTTTTGTTCACTAAGCTTAAAAAGAAGGACAAAAAGGAAATGTCGCAGCAGGTACGTAATAAAGAGTTCGTGAGATACTGCTTTTTGAACCCTTACGTGTGCTTGCATCAGCGAAGGCTCACAACCAATCGTCCCACGCTCTCGTGGATGAGTATGCGTGTCGACTGAATAAATGTGTAAGCCTTGGATCGAACGATGAAGATTAATGTGGATCAACGGTCTGAGCGACCCGCCGCGGTAGCTTAGTGTCGATGGTGTCACGCTGCTAAGTTCGAAGTCGCGGCTTTGGTTCCGGACGAGTCGGTCGCATTTCGATAGGGGTGAAAAACAAGTATGCTCGTGCACTTAGAATTAGGCGCTCGTTAAAGGACCTCAGGTGGTGGAAATTAATCCGGAGGCCCCACTACGGTGTGCCTCATGATCCGATCGTTGTTTTGGCGCGTAATACCCCAGAACTCGATTCAATCCAAGTTTTAAGACAGGTAGATTAGATTCTTGGGTTGTAAGCGCCGAAACCACGATAGGTTATGAGGCACGCTGTAGTAGGGAACTCCGGATTAATTTTGTCCAGCTCGGGTTCTTTACCGTGCGCAGGTGTCTTTGGTTTACGGTACACAGGTGTCTTTGCATTTCGCCCCCATCGAAATGCGGCCGCCGCAGCCGGGGTTTAGCAGCGCAACACCAAAGCCGATAAAGCCCAGGGCAGCGCAGCCAAAGCCCTGGGTGTCGCAGCGTTATTCTGTCGAAAGCTCTGATTATCCATAACCCCCGCAAAAGCATTCTAAAAATTGCAGCGCTTACCTTTTCACAAACATGCAAGTCCAGAGGGAAGCTATGTAGAATGGTAGATAGGAGGATGGGTATAGCCGAGGCAGTCGCGAAACGAGTGAATCGCGGCCTTGCCACTCTTCACTCGCAGTTCCAATACAAAGGGGGGGTGGGTTATAGAAAAATCCCCCACCCCAATACAGGGGGGGGGGGGGGGGGGGTATAGGTAAAAGGTTACGTGAGAAGGCATGGAACCGCTAAGATAGACACAACAGCGCTTGCGCGCAAACTGGAGCAATTTAAGCTCAAATAAACACCATGCATATTTGTAAAGCGGACAACTTACGCATGGAATGCAGAAGCAGAGCCGCATTAAAGCGCACCGTACGATCTAGGCGACATTAGTGAAGCGTTCACGCGTCAAATCAACACTTCTGTGTCCGCTGCGGTAGCTTTGCGGCTATGACATTGCTCTAGGTCGCCGGTTTGATCGCGACCATGGCTGCCGCATTTCGACGAGGGCGAAAAAAAAAAAAAAAGCTGTACACATGCACGATATCGAACGCAACATCGCAAATTCTTCAATATCGTGTTCGGCACCACAACGCCCTTACCAGTGTGCCATGGCGGCGGGTTAGAATAACGGGAATCGTTGGAAATTTTTATTATATATATATACCAATCAGAACTAGCTGCGCATATTTGCATTGACCTTGAATGTATTCCCCTTATGTAGTGTCTACACTTGATTCTAAGGTATTAAAGTAAGTAAAAAAAGTTCACAAAGGATTCACATCGCGTGCTTGCAATGATAGTACTGGGACCCTATGCCACTGCAATAAATGAATATGTTACGCCAAGAGAAAGCAATGTACTAAGAAGATGACGAGGAGAGATATTGTAGTATCTCAGCCCATGTTGTCGTGAAAGTGTATAGCGACACTGGTGCGAACTCATAACCTTGTTCAACATAAGCTCGACTGAGTGAGTGGAACACGCTTGCAAATGCGTTTCACTTAGTCGGTGGAACCTATCTGGAACGGGATTAAGATGTTCCACGTACTTACTGAAATTTACGTGGAACGGCGTCAGGAACAATATGCAGTAACAGTGGCAAGAAGCTCAGCCACTGGAAAAGCCACGACGCTCAATGACATTCGTTCCTCGTAGTTTGCACTTAGTAAGTGGGACATTTTTGCAGATGCGTCCCACGTACTTTGTGGAACCTGTATGGAATGAGATTACGAGTCTAACTACGCAGGTGATAGCATCGGCATTTCGCGAGTGGAACGGTAGCTGTACTCTGTAAATTTGCAAATGACTTAATAAATCAGTCGGGCTGGGTCACGAAAAAATATTAAAAGGGAAGATTCAAGGTTACTGCCTTTCGCTAAGTGATAGCCGTATTTTCACGTTGGCTCTACATTCGAACCTAATGAACTGCAGAACACTGCTTACGATCATTCTTTATCTTATGCTTGCGTACTTCGTGCGTAATAACAGCTGGATGGTTTTACTAAAGCGTTTCGCCTTTCCTTTCCCGCTAAGTTATGCTCTTCCCTAATTCGCGCGAAAAACGACGGTGAACGGCCCGTTTCCTCGTTAGTTGAGCTAGGAGACAAGATTAATGAGGAGCATCTAGAGACGGCTGGCCCATCGCTGGAGCGAGGCAACGTTCAAAGGCGGCGTAATTCAGGAAATTATTGTTTCTTACCCCGGCCATCCTGTGCAGGGAACTATCCTGAAGACAGCTCTCGTTATGGGAGGCGCAATGACAATTAAGCAGTCGAGCAACAGTGGACAGAAATACGGGGAGCTGCGGATTGCCCTCCCGAGATATGATAAATGCGCGGAATATTGAGAAAGGTGCGTGAAAAAAAAGGAAAAAGAAAACTCTTCTTGGAGAATGAGCAACATCCAAAAGTTATCGCTCACTGGGGGGTAGCCTAATATGATTTTTTTTTCTGTCAGAAACGTGCGCAAGAAGAATACGAAGTTAATAAGTTGTTTAGTCTAAAAAGCTGTAAATGAAAGTAACCTGATCGGATGGAACAGTCGTGGCCATGGGGATCCAGTTTTGAGGGAGTTGAAATTTACAAATGATGTTTTGCAGGTTAGGCTTCGACGATAATAGAGAAAAATATACGTTGGCGTAAGTTGCTCCCCAAGAATCCTGCTGCAGCGTTTCTCAAATTGTTCACTCCTGGCAATGAAGTCATTTATTATTCTGATACTCTTATACTCCCATTATGATTACACCACATCATTGCTCGCTGACGTAAGGGAGCTTCCATTTTGAATTGCCGGTAGCAAACAGCTTACTTTACCTAAGTGTTCCAAAGAAACATTAACTTTAATTATTTTCTTTTAACCCCGTAATGCTTAAACACCATTTCATATGAATGGAAACTATAACAACTTGTTCACCTTTGTTTTTGTCCGTGAAGATTGGACTAGTATAAACGCCAATGAAATGTTATTTGAGGTATGACTTAATTAGTACAGCAAGTAATTAATCGGTACCTGGTTTGCTAAACTATTCTCAACTGAAAACTCTCTCCAGCGTATCAAAACACCGTATACTATAGGCTAAATGGTAAGTTTCCAGAGCTCAAAAATTTTGTTGAGGTATCGAAACAACGTGGCATATATGACTTATTGGCCATATAGGCTTAAAGAGAATAAGTGAAAAAAAAGGGGGGGGGGGGTGAAAGGGAGGTGTTTTTGTGAGGTTTGTACCGATGTACTACGGTTTACATTTATCTTGGAGCCAAAGTTGCGACCAGGGAACTTACCCGGGGGGGAGGGGGGGGAAACAGAAAACAAAAAACTAGCAGATGCTGCTGTGATGTCGCCTTGTCTAAATGCTGGCTCCACCGACAATCATCGTTGCCCCACTGTTGATCACTCCAAACATCCATGTACTCACACACCACTGTTTTCTGCGGATTACATTATTCTTGAAGCATGTGTATGGAGGTTTCCTCGAGCACGAAAGAAGGTGCGAGCTGATGGATTAGGATATCCTCTATTCGGGAAGACCTTTACGAACTTCCACAGCCGGCTGCATCCACCGAAACATACTTGAAAAGCATCGCACGTCCAACAGATGAGATAAGCTCTCAAGCTTCGCTCCTTGACGACCTTATCAAGAAAAGCGCAGCGTGAACGCGTGCGATAAATCAACCCTGAAACACAACTATACTGACAAGCTCGACTTAAAGAAACACCGACAAAGTTCTAAGACGACGCCCTCAGAGAAAAGAGAAAGAGTGAGAGGGATAAAGATAGGCGAAGGAGGTTAAATAGTTTGTGCCTGATTGGCTATCCTGCACTTGACTAGCCTACAAACACGCACGCACGCACGCACGCACGCACGCACGCACGCACGCACACATCGTTCAAGTTCGTGCGTGTACTCTTTAGAAAAGACGAGCACTTGTAAACAACGAGAGTGGCGTTGTTTGTGTTGCAAAGAAGTCCAAGGCAGTTCCAGGGCCTTCGAAGTCGGCTTAACATGCTCGGCGTCGCATCAGCGTTCCTACTGGATCGCAGTTTTCTGCGTGTCTGTGGACTGTAATCCTATCCGGGGAAGCGACCGGTTGACGTAAAGAGATTACGGTGTGCGGCCCGTGTTGCTAACGCTGTTAAACTCGAAACAAAGACGCTTGCTTGGCCCTTGTTCGGCGGCCGGCTTTAAATATTCCGTCACCGTTCCTGGGAGCAATGAACAGACAAAACTGCACTTGAGCACCGGTGGCTTAACAAGAAGGGAACCCGTGGCCTCTGACAACGACTCCGAAGTTGTTGTTTAAATGGACGCGGTCGCTTGAACTCAAGATGAGGTAACGAGGTTAGGAAAGGAGCAAGGAAGAGGTGGAATGAAAGAGATGCGAAGTTAGGTAATGCCAGTTACCTCGTGGAGACTCTAGCTACCTAAAACCTCATATACAAGCGTGACATTGAAACATAGATAGATAGATAGATAGATAGATAGATAGATAGATAGATAGATAGATAGATAGATAGAGATAGATAGATAGAGATAGATAAATAGATAGATAGAGATAGATAGATAGATAGATAGATAGATAGATAGATAGATAGATAGATAGATAGATAGATAGATAGATAGATAGATAGATAGATAGATAGATAGATAGATAGATAGATAGATAGGAATATTATAATGAGAAGAAAAGCGGAAAGGTCGGTCGGAGAAGCGTGCCTACGGTGTGATACTCCACACTGGGCAGGGGGAAGCGAAAAGGGGAACAGAGGAATGATGATGAAAAAATACTGTGCGATAACCATCAGTCCATTCAGACCAACTGGATCAGTATCCCTGACACTGATCAAGAACGCACATTGTATACAGCATGTACTAGGGCTATACTGCACATAATAGCACATACATCACCATAAACCGCATACTATACTCAGAAAGTACACACACACACACACACACACACACACACACACACACACACACACACACACACACACACACACACACACACACACACACACACACACACACACACACACACACACACATATATATATATATATACGCAATACACTATATGAATAATCATAGCTAAACTATAATGTACATACATACGCTATTTACAAGTATCACAGCTACTAATTATGCAACTCGTAAGAATTATTGGCAAACGTATCACTTATTATTTCACAGTCCCCTATCCAGACTAGCTTCACTAAAAGTATCACACTACTTCTACTCTCCTTAGCCCATTTTCGGCATCTTCCCTGACTCCTAGAAGAATTCCCTATGAAAGAGGCGGGGAAAGTAGAGAACACGCTGTCGCTATAAGTTTGTTATGTGCAGTCGCATACTATGGGCACCCACAGAGCACCTGTTGAACAGTCTCAGGGCTAGAACAGACACAACTGTCAGGATTATTCCCATGTCCAATTTTCTTCAGGTATTGCCGTGTATACACCAATTGTTAGTCGACGTAGCAGTGTTTGTCCTGGTCTTGTCGAAACCGTCAGCTCCTCCTTAAGAGGAGGAGAAGTAGGAGGATGGTTCCTTGCTCTAGACGGACCTAGAGTTGCATGAAATGCCTGAAAACGCTCTGCGCGAGCGCCGTTTGACTATAGAGTATTCGCGGCTGAAGCCACTCACAGCAAGGGAACACTAATGGCGAGGATGGACTTGAGCCCGGGGTAACAGATGGCTCGCCATCCGTTCTACGTGGACCCACATGGCTTACCATTCACATCTTTAGCTGGGTATCACGGATGAAGTGAGAATTGAGTGATAGAGATAAAAAATAAGGCAGGGATGTTAAGCAGTCAGGAGTCCGGTTGGCTACACTACGTAGGGGGAAGGGAAAGGGGAACAGAAGGAATTGAGAGAGCCCAGGAGGAGCCGAAGCGTATCTAAATATCCAGTTTCCTCGCGGGAACAGAACATGGTGGCCATTTTACGGCGAGGGAGAGAGAGAGAGAGAAAATATATTTAAAGTAAAGTACGGAGGCGAACGAGAAAAGCGTTTGGTTGGCTTCCTATGAAGTGTGGAAGCAGGAGGAGCGGCTATGCAAATGATACAAAGAAAGTCTGCTGAACACATGAACACGCAAGGAAAACGCAATGTGTGCAAAATAGCGTAACGAAATTATTAAGTTTAGAAGCTGCTTAGTGGAGTTGAGGTGAAAGTAAAAGACCACCGCTATGGTACAAGTGCGCCCTTATATACTGCATTTACCTACATTTATAGTTTATGCGTTTCACGGTTTTTCTTAGGAATGAACATCTCCCGTTTATCGATGGAAACTTAGATGGTAGTTCAGGTATGTGTCGTGCTTCTTCCTTTACGCGTCACCTAAGCTACACATTTAATTTTTAGCTGAATTGGGAACATTCTTACTTGATACTGGAGGGCGCATTCCTTAATTGGATAAGATGAAACCAAATGTGAAATTAAAACAAAAAAAAATGTCTCGGAGTCACAGTGGAACATGGATGCAATGAGCGCGATGGGTGTTCCGCCCAGAACGGATCGCAACGTGATTGCACTACCGCTTTCAATGCGCGGCATAGTGCACCGCCTCGCAAGTCGGGGCTGGCGCCGTGGCAAGTCGTATCTCCTTCCGCAGGCGTCCCGAGAAACGTGAGCAGCTTGGACGAGCGGCAGCGCCGGGTTTCCTCTAACGGGAGCACGACACCCATATCTTCGGTTTCGCCCCCTCGTTTTTCTTTTTTCTTTATTTCAGTGCCCGCGCTTTTTTCTCTGCACCGTTAATTTTGCCGATCTTCGAGCGCCCACCGGTAGGTAGGTCGCGTTTTCAGGCGGCCCAAACTCCCTGTACTGAATGAAGCCCATAATTGATGTTGTACGGCGTTGCCACTCCCTTGTGCTAATCTCATGTTGGCCACAGCACCATTTTTTTTTCGGCAAGGCCTATTTATCCACGTGCCCTGCGTGCGAAGGAAGCGCTATTTTGAAGCTCGGCCGAGCAAACTGTGCCTCACTACACGTCCTGGCAGAGTAGGCAAAGTTGTTTTATTTCGTAGCGCTTCATTTTTGTTTTTTTTTGCTTTTCTTGAAAAGGATTTCTGTTCGAGTGGCCTGCTAGAGAGTCTGTAGTTCTCACGGACGTTCCCCATCTCCTCTGTTTTTTTGCGTGCGTTTGTTTTATTTCTCCGCATATTCTTTCCGTCCTTCAATTCCCCTTCCCCAAGTGTACGGTAGCAAACCTGAATCTCTTCCAGTTAACCTTCTTGACTTTCCCACTCCATTTCTCTCGCTCTGTCTCTAGAAGGATTCGCACAGAGTCCCGATCAGATAATGAAGGGCTCGTGTTGTATTTATTCATTAGTTTTTTTTATCCTGCTAAGGGATTTCCGAACTTACATCTGACATAGTGAATGACACATTGGAAGTAAAACTGGAGGACAAAAAAAAATTGCTCGCCATCCTGGCCCCTCGGAAGTAGATGCCCAGCGAAGCTGTTGCAAAACTACCACTACAAATGCTGAGGGGGGTGTGCGATGCTGTATTGCTTCAGAGTAATGGTAGTAATGGTAATTTTGGCAGCGCGCCGCGGCCTATAGCAGTGCTGCAACAACATTGAAATCAGTTGCTAGGCTGGTTCTCTTATATACGAAAGGCGAAGGACGTCAATCACCACGTCGCAAGCTGCCGTCGCCGCGGCAGCTTGTGCAACAGTAATTTTTACCTCAAAAGGTATGCGGGGAGCGCCACGTGCTTCGCATTGTTTTCAGGAGCGCCTTATCGTCAGGGATGTGGTTCGGATGCTTGTTTTGAGCTTGTTATTTATTGAAGCGTACACTGTTCTGTATGATGTATGCGTGATTCAAAATAATGTATGCACTGCTTGAAGCCTCTGCCTTACGGGGGTGGAGCCACTGTCCCTGGCCTTGCACTGCCGCAAGGATCGGCCCACACTTTTGTTAACGGATGCAGACACGAAAAATGCTGTCCAACTAGAGGCTTACAACTTCGCTGTAAAACTGCAGCGCTGAGCTACGCGTGGCGACATCTATTCGCGGTTACGATACCGGGATATTCACAACCGAGGACCGTAGACTAGTGAAAATAGAGCACAGTGCTAGAGCCCTCTATCACTGACGGTCGCTGGAGGCACTTTGCTGACATATTTATTTGTTATAGTGTGCGTATGTCAGGTGTGTCATATGCACTAAATAAATTACTAAACTCAAGGGTCTTACGTGCCGACACAACGATATGATTATGAGGCACACCATAGCCCGCTGGACTGCGGATTAACTTTGACCACGTGAGTTTCGTTAACTTGCACCTAAATCTAAGTGCACGAGCACTTTTGCATGCCGCCCGCATCGGAGTGCATTCGTTGCCACCGGTCGGGAGTCGAACGAGCAACCTCATGCTCAGTGCAGAAGGCGCCACAGCCTCTGGGCCACCTCGACGCGTCTCCCATTTAATGTGCTTTGTTCTTCGCTGCGTGAATGTTTCTGTTTTGTTTTTCAAGCCAGTACTGTAATATATACAAACTGTTTTGGTAACGTACGCTGTGCATGGACGCTCACGTGTCCCCGACACAGCGTGCTTTGAATGAGCTTATTGTTAGTAGGCTACGCCTGAGTTAAGTGATGCCCCAATCCACCGCTGCTATTTTCTCTGGCCTTGTTTTCCATTAGTTTATTTCGTTTTTTTTTTGTCGTTTTCTGCATTTCTCACTCACTGGAGTTTCCTTATGATGACGGGGATAGGTGGCCCTTCGGTGGCCTATTTTCTGGCTGCTCGTCATTTATTAAACAACAGCAACTTGCTCTGCGGCGCAATTCATTGTTTTGATTACTCGAGTGGCTGAACGAGCACCTAGAGATGGCGTCAGAGATTGAACAACGTGGCGAGATAAGTTACGCAGAAACAGAACGGCGTGCGAATCCTTTCCACGCCTTGTGATAGCGCGAAGTTCTCTCGCGAGAGAGCGCTGATTTTCCCCGAGTGACTATGCGTGCTTCGCTTCCGCAGGGAATTGCAATAACGGTTCACCAAGGCTTAGCAATGCATAATAGAATGAGCTGCGCCAGCAGTTAATTACTCATGCCCGTTTCATTGTAAGCGGCAAGCTTCTCCTGCAACGTGGCCTGCGCTGTGAGCACGCAAGCGAGAGCGAAAGGGTGTAGAAGGGGAAAGGCGTTAGCTCGGGAAGGGTTTGTGGTGATGAGCTCGTCTGCATAAGTGGCATTCCCTCATTTCGCATTTTTCCTTCGTTGAAAATGTGCGATCTGGTTTTGATAACAGAGTTGAATTACTGAAGAGGTTTCGTCACCATCCGGATCTTTAGTGTTTGTTTATTTTCGAAGCTACAGTAAACAATTAGGAATAAAACTTCTGTATTGTCTTGATGTTTACAGCAGCTTAACGCCGTAGCCGGGTCTCTTCGCACATGAAAATGCAGCGAAGGCTCCTCTTTTGCAAAAGTGTGCATCGCTACAAAATAAAAAAGAAATGCTCATTAAAGTGTGCATACGTATGTGTTTTTGTGTTGGTGAGCATGCTCACTTATTAAAGACAAAATGCTCGCAGTGAGAATGGTCAGGAAGCTATTGTAGTTAAGTGCCTTGCCGAAATAGTGCGGACATCTTCCTATGAGCACGTGACCGGAGTTACCTCCGATGCCAGTTTTTCCACGACCGGGGTGTTTCTGCTGTTACGGTGCGTAGGCGAGATAGTGGAGTCTCCTACCGACCACCCAGTCTGCCCGACCACACGCAATTCGTCTCACGTACTAGGCAACGCTGTCCGTGTCACAAACTGTCGTCTGCTCGTTGCTGCCACATAATGGACGCTTCGCGGGTCCAGCGTACATACAGGAAGCAAACCTACTGCACTCGCCCGTTAGTCCTCTGTGCTATTATTACTCCAGCAGAAATCGGAAAGTTGCGAGTATTTTGGGGTGGTGGCGCTGAAATATGTTCCCACTACGTGATTTTCAGCCAGAAGGCTACGGTTTAGGCAGCTCTTGTCTGGCTCACCATGTCGCGTGTGGAGCACGCGCAGAAGTAGGGCGGCAGCTGTCGCGATCATTTTAGCCATTGTTTTACGAAGTTCGAGTAAATATGAGGCCGAATCCTAGTGGCGCCACGCGGCATAGAAAAGGCGAGCGAATAGTTGAAGAAATTTTAGCTGACTCGCAGTGCCTCAGAAGAACAACGCGAGAATAAAAAATTAACAGGGTCAGTTATATTATACTTAAGACGATTTGAAGGTGAAAAAGCCTAAGTACCAATGCATTAAAGACGTACACGTGATGCACGTATCACTCTTGATTCGCTTAGTCTACTTCGCTTAGTCATCCCTCTTAATTCGCTTACTCATCGTCTTAGTTCGCTTGAGTCACCCTCTTAATTCGCTTGCTCATCCTCTTAATTCGATTAGTCTAGTTTCCTTGGTCATCCTCTTAAATCGCCTAGTCATCAATCTTAATCCTACTGCCTTTAGCTAGCTTGAGTCATCCACTTATTTCCCTTTATCATCCATCTGAATTCGCTTTATCGTACATCTTTATCATCCATCTTGCTTGCTCACGGGGGTATGAGCCGTTGATGATGATAGTTTTTGTACATTTCGTGTCGTCGACGCGTTTGCGCTCAGGGATATTGAAGGTCAACCGAACGGTGAGGCATGTAAGGCTTTCGCCTTCATAATGGCAACAACAGTCTGACGGGCGAAGTTTCGGGAGGAGCTCAGAACTGTCAAGCGGCTTATATTCGCCGTGTCTGGTGCGTCCTTTTTTCATGATTCGCGCACTGAAGCCGGCTTCTTCGCGGCCTCGACCCCCATTCTCCGGCCACGTGACAGGGTATGAAAGGGTGGTCGGCACAACCGTTGAATAATGCAGGCGCGGGCGCGCCGTTTGCGTTTTTCAACCGGCGTGCTCGCTTTCTCACGTACAATTGTTATGCTTCGAAGAGGAGAAAACGCTCCAGCGGTCTGTCTTCTCCCCCCCCCCCCCCCCCCTTCATGCCTTGCCAGGGTGCACCGTGGGTGCAGCTGTTGTGCGGCCCGCGGCGTATAAATGTGTGTAGCTCGCATGGTAGGTCATCAGGATGGCGGGATAGGTATATCGATCCGGTGCAGTCCATTTGCATAGCTTCGTCGCGAGGATAAACTTTATAAGCTTCCGACGTTACCGCCTTGCTCGTGCTGGAACTCGCAGGCACTATTTGCATGTTTATGTACTTTGGGCGCTCCAGTATAGGCTAGCGTGGAGGATAGAAACATATTAGAAAGTTACCTTGTTGTTAGATTATCGTCATAGTTATGATTTTGACCCTACCACCGTGACCAGCACCCCGAAAGTGAAGCCGAAAAGTGCAATATAAATTGCGCCCCGGCTACGTTTTTGTTCCTTTTGTTTCTGTTTTTCTTTTCTGGTCGCTATCTTCTGACCGTGTTGTTTTATTACCTTGTTTAGGACCTGTAGTTATTGTATTGCAAGTGGAGTCACCCTATTACTTCTTAGTTTAGCGAAACGCTCCTTGATGATTTATTGCTGATTTCGGTCGGTACAGCGGCGCAGGTACGACATGATTGTGTTTTTATACCTTTATAACATTCGGATCTCCCACTTGGAATTTGTACTACCACATTCTTTAAACTTAACAACTGGCTTCTAACGTTTACTACAAAATCAGGTAAAGAAATGAACAGAAATGAAAAATTGGATACAACTAGAGCATTAAAGAAAACGTAGGCAGTCAAAAGACGTCACATATATATTCCGGACTCCCCGGGTAATCCATGACAACCGCTACCGCTCAGTAACCGCGACCTGTCTACGGATTTCGCAAACTATACACTTCCGGACCCGTGGGAGTCATACTTCGGGATTTCGCAGCAGTTTATTGGCCGCACGTGCGGCAATTCGCGCCGCACTGATTAAGGTCTCGCTTAGAACGACAGAAAGCTGAGCTAGTTGGTAAGGATTGATTATGCAAAAAAGAGGTTGCGTTCCTGTTGTCCAGTTCTCTACTCTTGTGTCCTGTCTGCACGCATCACATCATTTTTGCGTAAGGTCTCGCTAAAGGAAGCCAAGGCGGCTAGCATCGCTGAGGCCGTCATTATCGAAGACGTTATCGTCCCGCCTAAAGCGTCCTATCAAGCGGACAAGAAACCACTGAGTCAGGCTCAGATACGGCTGTTCCCTGGTTCGATCCTGGAATATATCGCGGCTTCTGACCAGGCATCGCTTTTGCCTTCACCTTCGGACACGGACGACTCGGCAGTAGTCTCCATTTTTGTCGAACTCGGCAGGTTCGCGCGCATCGGCGAGCCTTGATTCGTCACCGGCAGCGTTGCGAAAAGGCACGCGACGGTTGACCACAGGATTTCGGTGTTTGCATGACGCGCCAGTGCTGCGAGCCGCTGTTCAGTGTACAACATCTCCTGCCGTGTTTTGCCAAGTGCGACGAGATGATCGTCTTCGAGAGCTGCGACCGTCTCGAAACAGCCAATGCCGCTCGCCAGAGCCATGTTGGGCGACCAGAGTGGCCATGAAGTCGAGGCGGAAACTAAACTTGCGCCGTGGTCGAGTGTAAGAATTTGCATCATTAGACAAGCACAAGGAAGCGCGAGGAATGGAGAATGGAGTGTACCGAAGAAAAAGAGAAACACTTGAGCGAGGGGGCTCGCACGGCGGGCGCTGGGAAAGGAGAAGCAGAGTAAAACAGGCACCCAAATCTTGGCCAATCCCCCGCAGTGGGTATGCGCCATCGTAGAAGGAAATCTAATGCAATTCAATCCAGGCGTACTTGCGTACAGTCGGTTCTCTGTTTCTCTACAATATGTACAATCATGATCTGCATAATTCTTTTTTCCTTATCTTTCCTCTTCTCATCTATATTTTTCGCTTTCCCTTCCCCTAATGTGAAGTAGCCGACCTGGCGCTTGATTCATTACTCTTCTCGCCTTTTCCCTCTTCGCCTTTCTTTATTTCTTGGTATTCACTCACATTGTGACTGCATCGGTGCCCTAGTCGGTAGAATATCGAGCTTTTGTGCTGGGGCGTCGTGCTTACAATTCCATAAGCAAACATTTGTAATTTTTGATTCAGTGACAGCTTGTATGAGATCTCGCCGTTGCGTGTACTCGGCAAGGCAAGCAGCAGCCGCAAAATTGGAAAGGGGTGGCAAGAAAAGCTATGCGCAAAAGAGAGTCTGCTATTATTAATTCTAATTAGTTTTGGCAAGGCCACAACACGGCTTTCCACTGTTATTCAGGGACGTCAGCTGTGGCAGAGATTAAAAAAAAGAGAAGTAACCACTAAAAGAAGCTAGTCGCCTGTTCCGCGTACCCAGTGAGGCTTGAACGCAGGCAATTTAATTCTTTTTTTTTTGCGCATCACCTCACCTTTCATTTTTCTTGTTTCCGTGATACTCGTCAACGTCTTCATTTTTCCTTTCGACTTTGACCGACGAAGGCGGAGAGCCCCACCCTTACACGAAAGTAGGCTATCCGCGTGACGAAAAGAAGGGAACACAATAAGCGCAGTGGCGGAGAAGGGTGGGTGAATGTTAAGTTTCGCTCAAGGAACGCTTCCCTTGCAAGGCCGAGCGAAACCGTCGTGATTGCACGGCGTGTAAATAGCGCCCCCTGTCGGAGCGACGGCGCGCTTCATTTATTAAACACGACCAGGGGCGGCGGTGCTGAAACTGCTTTTGTGCGCGAATTTGACGCTAATGCGAATGAGGTGCTTCCCGCTTTTCCGAAAGGAAACGAAAGGACAAGAAAGGAATGAGGAAGAAAATAAGAAAAGGAAAAGGAAAAAAAGGAAAGAAAGAGAAAAATATAGTGAAAGGAAGAAAGGAAGGAAGGAAGGAAACCTTTTCGTTGCTTCCTGTGCTCCTTTCTGGTGTCTCGCTCTGCACGCCATATCTGATTTTGTTCTTATCTGTAGACAGCTACTTAAGAGCATTGCCCGCATTTCATTGCATTCAAATTGCGTCACTTTGGCCGTGGCGGAGAGATAAGGATGAGCCTCGTTTGAAAAGGGCATGTAAGAGTGATAGCGATCTGAGTTGAGACAAAATCAACAGAGAGGTGGAGTGGTGGGCACACTCTTTGAGAAGTAATACGTAGGATGGAGTAGAAGGTTTTGGTTAGGCAGGTGATATGCCTGCCTCTATAGACGATCGCCTGTGCATGTGTTTGCATTTATGCACAAACTCACTCACTCACTCACTCACTCACTCACTCACTCACTCACTCACTCACTCACTCACTCACTCACTCACTCACTCACTCACTCACTCACTCACTCACTCACTCACTCACTCACTCACTCACTCACTCACTCACTCACTCACGTTAGCATTTTCATGGGTGTAATTGCGTATGTGACGGGTATCACCACGTTTTCGCACGCGTAATGCCTGCTCTTCTCCCCTTGGTTCGCTTCATCGCTTAACCCCGATGTAGGGTAGCAAACCGGACGCGCGTCCGGTTGACCTCCCTACCTTTCCTTTCTCTTTTCCTTCTACTTCCAAACACAAACACTTCCGCTCAAGATGTATTCCAGCAGTTCTGTGTGACTTTATTCTGAACTTGGTCATTTTTAACTTCATTCACCGCTGCTTGCCTTAAAGGCTTGCCCATGCCACGCCATGGCAATAGGTAGTCAGCCGGCTCCACTGTTTAAACGGTGTTGTTGTTACGCAGCCGATCGAGGGACTCTGGCTTCGAACGTCCAATATTCCGGCTTCGGATATATCCGGATTCGTATGTTTAAATGGCAAACTTCGATGACACAAAACTATGTTAAAACAGGCATGTTTGAATGACACACCTTGGCTGCCTTTACCGAATCCAAGCTTACATGCAGAAAAATAATATTCATGGAATAGCCGCTACCGCAAGTTTGCTTGCGTGACCATTCCAACATCCTTGAGGACATCCTCAATCAGTAAGCAAGGCACTTGGACCGTAGTCAGGTCCTAATAAGTGGAGGCGCCCTGTCAGCGCCCTTCGTGGTTTCTTAATTGACAGCGGTCTCATGATCTGCTTCTGAGTGACAATTCCGTGTTGTGCTTCTGAGCGTCAGTGCTCTATTGCACTTTATTCTGGTAAGATTATGTGAAATATTTGCTGCCGCGTACATTAGATAAATTCCGTGAGGTATTCTCCCTATGTGATGATGTGGCGACTTTCCGAAGTAACTAGAACGTACTTCCGGTGTTTCAGTGGTGACAAGACTTGCGTGTCATGACTTGTGTTAGTGTGTGTGTGTGTGTGTGTGTGTGCGATGTTTGTTGGTATTTTATTCTTGCTTTCTGTTTCTTATTCTTCTTTCTTGGGTAGTCTACTCGGGATGTTTATATAGCCAACCATAAAGGACCTACGTTCCACTTTTTCTTCAATAGATCTATCATAGAAATGGGACAGGTTCACTGAGAGGCGTGTCACAGTCACCTCTCGCATTGTTCTCTGCGAGAGGCAGTATCTTTTTTGCAACACATTCGAAGCGACTACGGGACCGATACTAAACTAACGTAACCGAGCACATCCGGTTACCGAGAACACGCGCACACACGCAAACACGCACACACGCACAGACGCACAGACGCACACACGCACACACGCACGCACACACAAGCACAAACGCGCGAATTGTATGTAATTTTACATTGACGTATTATCTACGCTATCAGCGGGAACATTAACATATGTGACCCAGCTGAACCTCCGTACTTTCAAGCAGTCTTCAAGGAGTGTCACAGTCGTTCAAAGAAGTCGCTGGACCGAAGGAACTTTAGTAGCACGTTCACAGACGTGTAGACGCCGATGAACCTCAACGTGTGTGCTCAAAGAATAAAGAAAGTGCCGGAGATTCAATTTAAAGGAAGAACTGCTTAACTCGTGTTTAACTTAATTTATGAGGATTATCTTACTCCACCTTTGAGGAAGCTTACTCTTCTTGTGCGAGAGTAGAATGAACGCAGAATAGGAAGAGAAGGATGGCGCTAGCTGTAAGTGGATCTATTCTTGCAAACGAATGCTAGCAATTGCTCCACCCAAGCGTCTCACCTTAACTTGTGTGGAGTAAACACTACAGAAAGTTAGATGCCTTGTAGGCACTTCGTTGATTACTAACCCTGTCAAGAAGGAATGAAAAAGGTGGCCAGACGGAGCAAAGGTAGAATGTCTCCAATTTACTTAGGTTACCCTCGTACTCGCAGGGAAGTGCAGTCTTAGAATGTCAAGCGATTGGTGCCAATTACCAAGTACAGCTAAACGTCGCCAATCGCTGCATGGATCGGCCTCCCTGGAAAACTTCAGTAGGAGGAGAAGCGTATCCGCTCTGGAAGTCCAATTTCGCTGCGTGAAGCCTAGGTCCTCCACGTTCGCGCACGAAGACGCTTTACGTATCAACCCGTGGAGAAGAGCCGCTCGCTCTTTTGCCAACTCTCGGCAATGTAACGAGCATATTTTTACGTCCCCATGATGGTGACAAAATGAACACATATGTGAAGTCGACAGCTATGGTATCGAGTCGCCACGCCGGAGTTCGCGCTGACAGCGTGTGAATACGGTGCAGCAGGGAGGCCTGTGGTCACCTGATTCTGTTGGTCACACAGCCCTGGTAAGGTGAAGACCCGTAAGATCGAATGTGGCTCACGAGTGCTGTCCTGAATAGTCGCTAAGTGTGTTGAGGTACTCTCAGCGTTGGCTTATGGGTCAGTGCTTAATTTTTGGGCGCTGGCGGAGTTCCAAATAGCATAGTAACCTGCCAACCGTGAGATTAGAGTTTTCATCGGACAATTTGTGATTTATTCTGTTCCCTGGATCGTGCCGAAGGGGAGAGAAATTGAAACTAAGCTTCGGAACCTTGCCGAGCAAGTGCGCCTTGTTGGTGTTACTCTAAACCGAGCACACTCAACGAGAGAGTTGAAGTGTTAAATTTAGAACGAAGGGTTTCTTTCGCAAATGCAGCTACCAACGCTTCATTTATTTCTAAAATGGACAGTTTTTCGGAGCAACGAATGTTCTACGGGGTTACAAGTTCGTAGCCCGATGACAGGTCTTGTCACGCGGGCAGTGGGTTAGAATATATTTGTTGAAGATTCTACGTAATGGCAAATTTAGCTACCTAACATTGACTTGCAAATATGTCCCTCTTCTCAAGTTCCGTCAGCCCTTATTTCGCATACAGCTGTTTGAACGGGCGTCTGACTTTTCCCGGCGAATTGTGAAAGTTTCAAGAACGCACAGCCATGCGACCTTGGTCTCTTGACTTCTGCCGATAAGTCGCAGTATTGTGTAGTCAAGAAAAAGGGAAAAGAAACTTGTCTGCTCCCATTTTATCTCCTTCGTCTTTTTTTTTTCGAAATTACACTTGAAGACGGTGCCGTCGTAAACTTGAGCTGCGTTCCGGCAGCAGGGTGATGGGTGATAAAATACTCGTACGCCTATACGAGACGTGCTCTTGGGCACTTCCCGTGCGTCTCCATCGCGTGCCGTTTCTTCTGCGCTGAGTTTCCAACATGGCTCGCATCTTAAACATCGGAGCGCTTCGCCAAGGGGAATGAAGCTGGTGAGCGCGGCCGCCTCACGGTGTGAAGCCGGAAAGAGCGTTATTCGTGAGGTTTCCGCTCCTAAGCCGAGCGGCTGTTTTTTGTTTGAGTAGTAGCCGACTTTCCCGTTCATGGTTTTGCGAACAATTCAGAGCGATCTTCACACGTTGCTGTCGCACTATAGGCCCGATGCTGAATACCAGCTGCGCTAAAGAAAGCACAGATGAGCTTCAACATTTTGAAAGCCCGGAAAGCTATCGTTGTCAACTCACAAGCGCCTTTTGCGTATTAGTGGTGCCTTGTGATAGTCGTGACATTCATGACAGTGAAGTGCGGGTGAGGCTTCTTTCGTCTCTCTGCGTAATTACGCTAGTCGAGGCAAGCCTTGGCCTTTGGGTTGGAGCCTCTGTGTGAAAACGTCGTAGCGCTTTTGTGCACGAGAAGCCGGTTTTGAGCGCTCTTTCTCACACAGTATTCCGTTCAGTACTGTAATAAGCACGGACATTGCCGTCACAATAGGCGCAACCCTATACAGTGACGGCCGCCGACCTAAATATTGACACTCGTGCTTAAAGCGCCATACTTCCTGTGCGAGGACCATCCGCATCCGGGACGCAGAACTTATCAGGCTGAATGCGGGAGGAGACAACGAAAGAGGCCTTCCCGATGGGCGCACTTCCTCGGAGGCACAGGGAGCCCGTCTCTTTTATACCGTTTTTCCGCATTCACCCTTTCACGATGCCCCTAGGTCTGCTTCTTAAGCCGACGCTATTGGCGCTGGCAAGCATTGGGCCACGGGTTGCGGTCATCGCTCTCGACTTGACATGGATGTCCTTCAGCGCACTCTCTTTTTTGCATCTATGTTTGTAGCTGCTCTACTTTTTTTTGGTTCTTGTCTCCACTGTCTCGCTGACTCCGAGCTGATCCTGTGGCACTGCGCATGTTCTTCCCCTCGGTCTGTTTATCCTGCTCCTTCTTCGCTATACTTATCCCTCTATACCATCGGATACTTGGTTGACACAGGAGTTTCCGGATTAAGAGTAACTGGGGCGTTATGCGACATACTGCCGAACTCTGCCATGTTGTCGAATGCGACAACTTGCCAGTACTGATTGACTCACAGGGCTCCTACAGGCTATATGATTGGCTCAAGATGCCTAGATTGCGGAATTTGATTCTTCAGAATCGCACCTTTGGTAAGGTTCATCAGTGCTGCGCTGAATAACTGCACCAGCGAGGCCCTAAGCTGGGAGCCTCCACTCACTGCAAGTTAGAATTTAAAAATTGGGCACCGACCATGTTAACCTATTGGCTATGGTCTTGTGCTAGGTCTCGGGTTCGATCCCAGCAGCGGTGGCCGCATTCTGTAGGCGGCGAAATGAGAAGACGCTCGAGTACTTACATTTAGGTGGACGTTAAGGAAGTCCTGATGGTGATCAAAATTATTTTGGAGTCCCTCATTATGGCGTGCCTCATACATTGTGATTCTGACACGTAAAACTCCAGAATTTTTAAACATTGAACAAAACAATGGGGGGAGGGTGATGATTATCAAACATGAGTGGTGGCTTCCGAGTATAGCTGATGAATGTGCAGCTGGGGACGCTTTTTGGTGCGCTTTACTCTTCAATGCTATGAAGCATGTGCCTTTTGTAACACTGCATTGCCTCTAGAATCCGCCCTAGTTGCAAACCAGATTAATATACTTGCGAGGACATGCCGCGCTCTTGTAGCAAAATAGACCGGACCCACCAAGCCAACACATTTGATGACACTGCTTTCGGTATCGGCCCAGTTTATTCCGCCAGAGTGATAAGGGGGGGGGGGGAAGGGAATGAGAAAAGAAAAAAGTTTGGCCTTAATAAAGTGCGTATCTGTCTCTTGCTGGGAAAAACAATGCGAATGTTGCCGAAAGGTATACTCCGTTTTACAATAATGCACTAATGGAGTGGAAGCTTTTGGACGCGTTCTGGTGCTCGAGACTCCGGCCGATAATCCGGTGTGAGTCAAAATAAAACGAACACTTGTCTAAGGTGCTGCAGAACTCCGCTTCACTCTGAAGAAGAGGGCCCCTCTTTATCGTCAACTTGGCACCCGTACCGGCGGCGAAATTTCATTTATGTTTGTTTCATGAACCTCGGGTGAGTGCTCGTTTTATTCTATGCGATTAAAAGCGCGCTCCAAAATGAGCAGGCGATGCCGCGACGTGAAGGTTTGCGCGGCGTGCGGTCCACTGCTTTTTCACATGACCGCTTCTTTGGTTGGCTGCCGCCAGCTCAAGTGTTCGATTCTGTGCCACATTATGATGAAATGGAGTACACATAATTTCAGTTTCGGCACATGTGTATCGTGGTCTTGGGTGGTAGCAAGAGAGTTTTCTTTGTTTTGTGTGCAGAGACGTGAAGTTAGCGCGTCTGTGAAATGCTGAACCTGTCTCTCTCCGCACGTGCTTTCGTGCATACAGATCAAGAATGATAACATTTGCTAAACTTGCTGGGCCCGTATAACAGTCCACAATGGCGGCACTTGAACACCTCCATAAAAAAACAAAAGAAAAAGACGAGCCTTCATACTTTTTCAGCTGCTGATCTGGAAACTTAGCCTATTATAGGTAGTTGCGAAATGTAATGTTGTGTGTATTTTTCGTTGTCCTTTGTTGTTATTTTTTCTTTAGTGCATGCCCTACCCTTTTTATGCATGTAAGCGCCAATCATTGCGCTGTGTGCCACTGGGAGTGCAGACCGTGTCAAAGTACTTCTTTCTTTTTGAGCATCGGCAGGGCGTAATGGGTCGTATGTCCCCGACCCGACTTCTGCAGCGAGTGACGTAATCACGATACGCGACCGCTTCAGTATCCGACCACGCCTACTTGGGCTAGGCGCCTCTTCTCTCTTGGAGCGCGGGATAGAACAGCATGACTGCCACTGGCCTGTTGTCCCCGACAAGCACAAGATACAAAGAAAGAAATCGGATAAGAATTCGAAGGCGCGCCCCCGCCTTTCGAGCGAGTAGGGGACGCAGTAGGACGCAGCAGGACGCGTAATGAAGGCCTGATGGGCAATCAGTTGGTGTTCACCGTACTTCTTTCATCTCTCCCCACCTCTCCCATTTTCCCGTAGATGACTCCCGTTCCTGAAATTCGCCCTCGTTTCCCAATCGACTTCCATCCGGTCCCGTCTCCGGTCTCCGCTGTGTCCTGGAAGCGCATCAGAGAACGTTGCCGAAGAGTTCGGACAACGGTTCATTTGTTTCGGGCTCGAATCGCGGTTGGAACTTGGCCTCTCTGCTTTCCCTGAGTCGGTTCGGTTGTCGCGAAGTCGCAGTGAGATTGGCTCCGCTAAACTAAATGAAGAAGGGTTGGGGGCGTCTCTGAGTGGTTTGTCGATGCCTATGCGCCGTTGTTGGGATGTCTAAGGGTACCTTTCTTTCGTCTTTTATTTTCTTTTCACGCTTCACTGTGTTGGTGCCTAACAGCGGAGAGCGACAGTCATTCAGAAAAACGGCGCCTCTTTGGTTTCTTCCACGTAAACAGATCAATCAGTTTGCCTTGTCATTATGGGAAACAAACCACACACACAAAGGTGTCACTGGGTGTCCAAGCGTGCATGGGCATTCCGACGCGGTTGTTTGTAGTATTGCCATGGGAAGGGTTTTGAGGCTTACGAGAGGTAACAGTTCTTGGGCAAGGCTGTGGGCGACCAGTTGAAGGTATTGAACTTGTTCGCCTACGTAAATCAATTGGAGGGAAGGAAAAGGGTGGGTGGGAATACATGTGCTGCTAACGTAAGGTACAAACAGGCAGAAAGAGAGGGATAAAAGTCAGTGAGACAATAACGAGATTAACTTCAGTAACTTTATTTCATGCTAAGACTGCGAGTTCACGTGATTACGCCTGACTGGGACGACCCCGACGGAGCGAACGAGGACACGAGCTAACTATTTGACTGAACTCGACTTTAGTGCAACAAATAAACGTGCCAAAGCCCAGTACGTCAGTTACGTATTCTTAGACATAAGCTCTCAGCTCAATGCATATAGAAATGAAACAGACTGGTGTAAGTTTGAGTCTCAATATTATTTATTCCATACAAAGTAGATTTGTAGTTCTTTTGAGGTTCTTGGGAAACATGGCGTTTCTTCCTGCATTCCAGACATCGTTCATGTTTAGGCGCTAACCGCAGCGGTGATTTAGCGGCTACGGCGCTGCGCTGTTAAGCACGAAGTCGCGGGATCGAATTCCAGCTGCGGCGGCCGTATTTGCATAGGGGCGAAATGCAAAAACGACCCTGTCCCGTGAATTGGCGGCACGTTAAAGATTTCTTGATGGTCGAAATTAATCCGGAGTCCCCCACTACCGCATGCCTCATAATCAAATCGTATTTTTGGTACGTAAAACCCCAGAATTCATTCATTCATTCATGTTTTGGCATTAACGACACTGTTGCCGTGTACCGGGTTGCTTTCAGCCAAGGGACTGTCATTCACACATTTAAAGAGAGCACAAAGTTCGCGCTTGAAGTGCATCATTGAAACTAATGCAAGCTGTAGGAAGACTTTATAAATCCGAAGTCATTTCTCCGCCTTAGAAATTTGTGCCAGTATCGTGTTTGGAGGAGAGCAAACCCCAACAGGACACTCGTTCACATGAGCTTTCCAAGGCAACATTATGCGCAGATTGTCACCGTAACCCTTTGAAAAGGCAGTTCACAGAAAGCCGATGAAACGATATTGTGTCGCGTTTAGCGCGAGCCAAGTTGGTCGTGTACATTGAAATAAAAGACTGTATCCGTACCGACGCGAACACTCAGACGCTGGATGAGAAGGTTTAAACACTGGTACGAATTGACATATAAGATTTTCTTGGACGACACCCTAACCCCGCGACAGGTACATACGTGGTGCGTTCCAGACTCGAGGAGGAATGTCCAAGCGCAGGGATTCAGCGAAAGGCATCAGTCGATGTGACTAAATACAGTTCGAGCCACAACCGCCCGCTTAGCGTCGGAAAAAGAACCTTCGCTCGGTAACGGTCACGGGGACAATGGCAACGACTTAAGCGATAAGCCGACCGCTTTCTCAACCAATGGCGGTAGCTCTGGAAACGCCCATTAGAGACCGCCGTGAGTGAAGGTTAAATTGCAGCCGGAAGAAGGGGTGTATATCTCTCGCCTTGTCTGTCACCCCATTCCTTAGCTCTTTTTTCTTCTTACAAACACTACTTGATGTGTCCTGCACTGAAGCAGTGTAAAAGCACCAAGGCACAACTACCTCGAAGAAAAAGAAAAGGTATTCTGTCTCCGGTGAACTGGAATCCTCGGGAAATCACTCGGAACGGTGCGTCCCTTTTATCTTTTGCTCGCGTTAAAGCCAGCGCTCTGCGCTTGCAGAATAAGTCCGGCGTTTGTGTAAGGTGAAAAAGAACAGCGCAACAGGAGACAATTTTCTTTTCCACGGAGATAAGACCATGGCGCGCGGACCTCGATGCGGTGGCGTCCTTCCTCGCAGACAGTTTGCGCGCAGCGCGGGAGGGGGGGGGGGGGGTCGCTAGGCCGGGTGCTTTCGGTAAGTCGATTTCGCCTCCCTCGGCTTCTACTCGTTGCTTTCTCTGGTTGCCTGCTTACGTACCGGCCTTGATTCGCTTTCCGTGTTCCGGCCATGCTCCCGGATTTTTAGCCCTGTGCAGGGGTGAGGTGGAGGCTCGGGGGGAGGGTGAAACGAAAGAAATATCGCTGTGCCTGACGGCGTTAGAGACTACAGCGGTGAGGGCAGAAACTATGTTCCAAGTGAACAATCGCTTTTCGCGCCGCGAAATGCCCTGGTCTCATAGGGACACAATATTCACTCGAGGAACGCGCACACATGCGCAAGCGTACACACACCGGGAAAACTGATTAAATTTTTGTCATCGTCGTTGTTTATTATTATTATTACTATTATTATTATTATTATTATTATTATTATTATTATTATTATTATTATTATTATTATTATTATTATTATTATTATTATTATTATTATCGTCACTAAGCGCGGCCTGTGAACCCTGTGCACAACCTGAGCCTCGACGGAGTTCAGAAATGTAGGTGATTTTCTTAAGCTGTACAAACACCTCTATCGAACTCTGCTCGAATATTTACACGTGTACTTGTTTATCTTTATTGGGTGACCGCTTTTCAGCATCTAACAAATGTAATCGCTCAGCGCGGTACGCGCCCGCATGTATTGAAAGTTGCTCGAATGTTATCGATATTTCTACCCGCTTTCTGTTGTCACCAAAGCTTGTGTAATCTCATTGCATGTGCGACGCGAATTGCGTAGAATTTTCTGGAAGACACACGGCCACCAGCGATTACTCTGGAACCTTCGATGATTCACGTATAAAAGCCGACGCGCTTGAGCGGCAGATCAGATTCCGACGATCGCCGACTGTGTTCGTCGCTACCGCTGTGCTTTGAGTGTAGCCTGTTTTTGTGGGCACAGGTTCGTCGTCACTACTACGCGACAATATGGTACTGTCGTTTGGAACAGTGCTTGCCGGTCTGTGATAGGTGGAGTAGACATAGTTCAGAGGAAATTTGTCTTTATGCATCGATATTGGTGCTCCAGGCAGGCCGGCCGTGAACAACAGCCTCTCTCTCAGTCTTCGCTCGGTCTTGAAGACCTGGACTGCAGACGCACGAAACTTCCCTATTCAAGCAATGAATAAAGCAATAAATAAATAAATAAATAAATAAATAAATAAATAAATAAATAAATAAAGAAATAAATAAATAGATAAATAAATAAATAAATATGATTGACAAGAATACTGACCAGATGCATGAACAAACATTGCATACATGCTTGACTGCTGTTCGCAAAACTAGAGAGAGAGAAAGAGAGAGAAAGAAGCTACCTTCGCTGTCTAAAATCTCGCGTAATATCAACCAAAACACAAAGTAAGACGTTGATATAGTTAACACGTAGATTGTTTCTCGAAATAATACTAAAAAGAATTATAGCAATAAAGAAACACACTCTTCATTGCACGCGAATGACATTATGCTGTAGATGCTTGCGTTTCTGTCTTTCGCAACCGCTGATTTTACGTTACATCTCTACATCCGCACTTTTTGCGCAATGCTCGCGGGCTTTTATAAATTGCATGGTAGAGGCGTGGTCAGAAGTTTACGTGGGTTTCGCGATAAAGTCTAATAACAGACCAGTTATATCCTGTAGCTGTTAAAACAGCGTGGCACTACATTGGTAGCGCACACTAGTACACGCAGCACACTTGAAATCCAGGCTGCTTTCCCAGGTTCACGAAATATTATGCTTCTTTCTTTTTTTTCCCGACCCCCGAATGACAACTGCGAACAAAAAGGTACACATTTTCACAAACTAAATTTAGCCTACTTAGATATGGGGAGTCTGACAGCGCTAAAGTCGTTCCGCGGTACGTAGTTTCATTTTCACAGCATGCATTACTGTATCATACAGAAAGGAAGTTGCATCCCAGAGAAGAAAACGTCAGAACTTATTTATCTAATCGGAATTCTTCTTTTTGTACCATAACATACTTACAATTACCGTTTAAGTACCAGAATATATAATAAATGTTTATGAATTTATTTACTTTACTATATCTTTATAGGAACGCATCCCCCATAACCAACCGCCATATAACCGCGGAGTTTTTACCCAGTAGTCCGTGGTGCGGTAACACAATAATTAAAAAAAGTAAGACAGGCAAGCAAAAGTAACATTATTATTGGTTTCTTCATTATCGTCATTCACATAGGCTTTTGTTCGTTTAACATACTGCCTCTTTGGTGGCCTATTCCTTCACCGCGAGTTTGTGCCTTTGTACAAGGTGCATCATCATCAATCATCATCGTCGTCGTCGTCCTCGTCATCATCATCATCATCATGCATGCAAGGTCGTGGTATTCACTGTGGGAGAATGCTGCTTTAGCCGTAAATGAGCTTAAAGCTGAAGGATTCGCCGAAGTCTGCTGCTTTTACCCGAGTACTCCTCAGAGAGAAAGAGAGAGAAGGGAAGGAGGAAAGACAGGGAGGTTGACCAGACTGAGTACAGTTTGCTACCCTATACATGGGGAGGGAAATTTGCGATGTGGCATAAATCTGCTGTTATACGCAGACACATTAGTGAATGATCACTTTCTTAGCTGCGTGTCCTTTGTCTCCTTTTCTTTCTCTTTGTAATGTTTGTTTATGCTTACATAATTAATAGACAATACTACTACTACTACTACTACTACTACTACTACTACTACTACTACTACTACTACTACTACTACTACTACTACTACTAATAATAATAATAATAATAATAATAATGATAATGTCTCGAACGGTCACGAACGCTGGGCGTATAATCGATGTCGAAACTGCGCAATTTTCTTCCGCCTCTGTTTTCTTTCTCTCTCTTTTACGCAGTGACAACCGCCTCGTCATGCTTGGTCATCGCTTCTCCAGTGATGTACGGTTTTTTGAGGCGGAGCAATAAGCGGTGTTTAGAAAGAATCTGGAAAGCATACAATCCTCCTGCACGTATGCGGGAAAGTATCGCATATATAAACATATAACATATATAAAAAAAGAAGAAAAAAAAATCAAGAAAAGTATCTTCTCTTTCATTTGTGCGTACTCTCGAAAGGGGGCGCATAAATTACGATAGATTTCTCTGTTTTGACCTCGGAGAAGGAAGTGTCACGCGAAGGGCATTAGCTGTCAGTTTGGTGTCAAAGGACAAGTATTATTTGAAAATTATTTGAAGGCGACGAAGACGAAAAAAGTAAATGAAATGTTCCAGAGGAAGAAGAAAGCAAGAAAGATTGCTGACCAATGCATGAGATGAAACAAGAAGGACGAAATTAATAGAAGAAGATTCAAGGATGCTGGAATGAATGGAGGCAAGAGAGAGAGAGAGAGAGAGAGGTTTAATGGAAAAGCAGAAAAGGTATCCTGAGCTGCATTCCTCTAGCTAGCTACTCTGCGCTGGGAGAAGGGGAAGAGAGAAGAAAATTGGGAAAGAAAGAGGAGGATATTTCGGTGCTGATACGCTTGCGAGTACTGATGCGACGTTGGCGCAATAGTTTGATCTCTAAACTGGCGTTGCGAGCCCTATACGCCGCAGCAATGTGTTTCTATTTTTCTTGTTTCTCTTGTTCTCGTTTCTTGTGCTTCTTGTTCCTTTCTCGATGACCATGAACTGCGCACTTGGGAAGCTTTTCCGAGCAGCAGGCATCACTCATTTCAGTGCATATCTGAGCAGACTGCCATTGCTGTTGGGAGGAAAATTTAGGAGCGCTATCAACAGAGGGATAAAAAAATTAATTGGTGCAACTTCATTAATTATTTAACGGAGGTATTCACCTCTGGTAATTTCAGTTTGCGCACTGCACTTACGTAACCACTTAACTCAGATGAAAAGGCGTATTTATCCATATTTATGTATTTATTTACTTATTAGAAGCGTCGGCAGTGAGTATTGATTGCTGCACGAATGAAATAAGGTTGGCGGCAGGGAAAAGAAATCTTTGTCCCATTTAAGATCAACAGGGGGTGGGTAATGTACATTCACTTAGAGAACAACATAGAAAAGAAAAAAGAAAGGCTGCGTGCATTGCAAGAGGTTGGGTTGATGCAGCGATTCTCGGACGTCTACCGTGTATATGGGCATTGGCAAACGCCTTCTCGATATTGGCTTTTAGTTATATCCAAAGCACGCTCACGGATATACGCACGCAGCATTCGATCGACTGCCGTAGAAATTTATGGCTCAATATGGCTCGTTTTGGAGCAGGTCACTTTTTGGAAACTTTAGATTGTCTGGCTTTCGTGGAACGTTGTAGAAGCGCACGCTCGACGCAACCACGAAGCGCGCATGAATTATAAGAAAGCCAAGCGTATAAAACGGGGCTTGCACTAGTTGTAAATAAATCCGCGTTATCCGTAGAAGCTTGAGCTCCACGGTCGATTGCATCGGAGTTTCAGCGTACGAATAAAAAGGTTTTCTGCATAGGAGCGCTCTTTCCGACCGCGAAACGTCGGCTGCAAAACCACGAGAGTTTCCACATATTGAAAAACATTGCGGTGTCAAAGAAATATTTCCGACTTTTTCTTTTGTGAAAAACCGGAATCGGCAGGTGGTATGAATGTAATATGTCAACTCCGCTTCGTCTGATTGGAGGAAAAACGCAGTGCTTCTGGCAATATCAATGAATATTTCTAATGCTGACCTCGCGGAAGAAGAAATAAAAGTGCGAATAGCGGGATCGAAAGTGATTTGTGAGTTTCACAGATAAATTCTAATCCAATGCACACTGTTCAATGCTGGCTAACCTGGTGGTGAACATTCCCTGAGTTGTCAGTGCCAGTCCACGATGAACCGAATATGTGACCCTCGTTGCCTAAGACACTTGCACTGCCCCTGATAGGATCACCAGATCTGCATGTTTTTTTTGTATTATAACTTCTTTTTTCTGTTCTTCTACCCACCTTGTTCGCGTGCATTTCTTCCCTTTCGTTCCATTTCCTGCACGGTTTCACTTTAATTACTGTTATTTACGTCCTTTATATTTCACATGTCAGCGGTCGGCGGTGGTATATGGCTACAACGTTTATAGCACGTGGTTATTAAAGGAAGAAAAATAGGAAAGCATTTGACGTGACGTGCTACTTGCTTACGCGTTACGAAAAAGCGCAGTTTGCTATTTACTTTAGCGCATAAGCAGTGCAGTTGCTGGATGACGCGCGATAGCAGTAGCATAACGTTCCTTGTATGGCCATTTGGTCTTCTGTGACTATACCGAAGCAATTGCTGCCGCAGAATAGTGCAGCTTCCTAAGTTCATAACTCGTAATCTCTTTACATATTCTCGGTGCACTTTGTGTTTGTGCTACATTGTAGTGACGTGTTGTACAACCACAAGAAGGGCAAGCATTTGGGATATTTGGAGAATAGGTCTGCTAGTGTATAGAAGTATCACACACGCACTCGCGCATGCACACACACACACACACATGCGGAAGAATGAGCCTATAAAGAAAAATAGCTTGAGCACAAATTTGCCAAGACTCTTTAAACGTCTTTCTCTGCCTCCTCTCTTCATATTTTTGATTAGCGTTGTGTTTGTACATGCGTTTTCACTGGAGTGGCCTATTACATCAGCACCCCCATCGTCGTGCATTCGCGGTCGGCGTGCTTTTATCCTTACCCTCAGGGCGGCAGCAGCGCCACAGTACAGGTAGGTTTAGGACGTAGGGTACTTTTGTGCCTTTTGTTCATTTGTGACAAAAAATACGAGGCTTTAGGGCACACGACGCTGACGAAACGTTTTATCACTGCTATTTTTTATTTTACTGCTGTGCAGTCGCCGAAAAAAAAAAAAAAAAGAACAGACACAACGCCCAGGCTGCCGCAGGGAAAGGTTAGGTTGCGTAAGAAATAAGAAAGCGCGTACAAAGTGCCTTGTTCAGCCAAGCCTTGATTCCATGAGAAATGCGGCTTCGTTAGAAAAAGTAAGGTGCGTCGTTTTGCAATCGTCCGGCACTTGTCTTGTGCCGCTGTTGGAAAATAAATTGTGCTTGAAACGGTCGGTTGTTTAGACAAGCCTCGAGATATCGGCACGCGCGCAGGAAAGGTCTAGCGAGAAACGAAAGAAGAAGGAGAGAAAAGCAAGAAGCCGGAGTTAAGACAAATCGCCCTCTGCCTACGTTCACGCGGTTGCACGACACGCTTGTGGCTCTGCCTGAACTGGTCATTTGTCTCTCAACCTGAAAGCCTACAGTGCTGGTGGCAGCGGAGAGAGAATAAAATACCACGCACGTAACTCGCTTGGCTTGCGGGATGGTTCATGTCGGGGAGCTCGAAATTAGTCTCACGTCCGCGTTAGCTCTGTCTGTCGCAGCCGAGTTTATCTCTTAACTGTATAAGGATGACATAATGCTTTTTCCACTTTCGAGGGAAGATGCAGCGCATCTCGCATCGGAAGTAGGGTTCCAAAGCAGCATTTTGAGGCCGGAAAAAATTTCCCGGCTGTTTTATGTTGTTGTTGTTGTTGTTGCTTTCCCCTTGACAACGCCACGGCGTTCAACACCAGCAAAGCCATGTGTAACAATACCACGAGAACTTTCTAGACGAAGACGGAACGGCGGGAACGAAAGCGAATTATATTTTGTTTTACAAAACTCGCTTTTTTTGTGATAGGCTGCTTTCAAGAGAAAAGGCGGGTGTGGGGAGTAGGGAGGAGGGGGGGGGGGGGGGGGGCTTGGTCTTGATCGCCTGTATGCACTTGCCACTGTGCATAGGCATGTGCGCGTAGGCAAGGTGCTGGATTGCAAAATTAATTATATAAATCATGTTGTCTTTCATATGACTTATGGTTCAGAAGAATGAATAGCTCTTGAAATGCGGCTAAATATATGCGTGGGTTTTTCAAAAGCAATATGGCTTGCGGTAATGACACTCAACTTTTCTCAACCGGCTGCCCTTTAATCGTTCGACAAATTCAATGTGAAGTCGGGCCACTCCTTTGCTGCTGGAGCGTGACATCGCACTTCCTCAAATGCCTTTCGTAAAGAAGAATTTGGGAAATAGAACAAGGACTTTGTCAGACATGACTACGAACGAGTAGAAAGACGGTCTAGACGTTGCGTGATGTATAGACAAGGAACAAGCGTAGGTGTTTTTTCATCTCAAACATTGACCTTAGGGATGCAAAATACCTCTGTGCGCCGCCTGGTTACGTGTTGCCGGAGTGGTGGAACCAAAAGACATATTTCTACTTTCCGTGTATTTCGTATTCGAAAACTTCAATGAAAATGGCAATGAAGCCCTATCGTCGCCCTGAAGAGGTGCACAACAACAATCCATTACAAAATATTTTATAGAAAGTCTATAGACAGTCTATAGACGTCTATAGACTGTCTATAAACTTTCTATAATATTTTTTGTAAGAGAACAACGACCATGCCACTAGAATTATTCCTTCTGTGGACTTGTGGAAGAAAGGGCTAAAATATTATTCTGAAAGCTCCACTTCCTCTCTCCTCTACAAGTTATCTCACCAAGTGCGAGGCAGAAGCAGAAGCTATTTCTTCTTAAGAAAAAAGGGTGCTGCGTTTTCAAAACAATATGTCAAGCTCACACGGAAGGAAATGGCAAGTCGACATCAAAAAAAAAAAGGGAAAGAAAAAAAGAAGAAGGACGCAACGCAGTTACCGCTCCCTGACTCTTCCTGTCTGTATTCATATACGTCAACGATACGAAATGACGTCGTGAGAAGCTGCCGTCTCTAGAACGAAAATTCGCCTTGTGCGGATAAATGACGAAAAGAAAAGAAAAAGAATACTGACGGCTACCTTAGTAACGCGATTGCAACCACATCTGTCCTCTCTTTCGACGCTCACTGAGTAAGGCATACGTGAATAGTGAGAACCCTTTCTAAAATCTACCGCGATAAATCCTGCCTCGGATACAAAGAGCGGTTTCTTATTATGTATTTCTGTGTCGCCGTTTGATGCTCGTACCCGGCAGAAGACCGGAATGTTCCAAAATATTTAGGCGTTAGGAAACTGTGAGAGAATGGTGTCAGCTAAAGCCAAACATTAAGGTGCAAACAACAATTCAAGAGGCTCACAGTGTACGGATTGAACTCTAGACAACGCGAAAAGAACGGGCAGTTGCGAACCTTTGAGCGAGCAGATATAATGCGTGACGTGTGTCACGGACGCTCAAGTTCGTACAAGAAGCGTTACGAACACTTTTGAAGAGTCTAGAAAATCCGCCGTGCGATCGTATCGCCTGCCTTTCATCCTTGTTATTCTTGTCTTTCCAAGCACCTTCCAGCGGAGACAGAAATGGCACCGTATAGCAGCGGCTATAACGGAGCGGAAGAAAGACCGCGTCCCGGTGGACCAGCAATGGGTGGCGTCTGGTGTATGAAAAATACACGAGTGGCCCAAAGTGTAGTTCGCTCTGGCGTTGCGTCGCCGTGACCTGATTTCCTTCTCCCCACCGTGCCTCTAAAGGCGGGCGCCGCTTGCAAGCGGTGTGCTGTAACCGGCCCCTCCCCTTCCACCGTTTCTCGGCCCGTATGTGTACCTAGCTGTCTCGGCAAGCTGGCCACCGGTGAAATGTCGATCGGGCTAGGGGCTCTCAAGGAGCCTTTCGCCATGCGGCAGCTGCTGCGGCTAACGTGCCAGGCCCCTCGAGAAAAAAAAAAAAAGAAAAAGAAAGCGCGAGCTTGCGCTGTGCACTCGGCTAGCGCTTATTTCCCTTTCACTTTTTTTTTCTCTATGAGTGAAGGAAAGGGAGAACATGGTATATGGAGATGCCTGCAATGCTCGCTGGACGTAGTGAGTGCAGGCCTCTGTACAAAAATACACTGGACGGTTGTTGTTGTTGTCGTCGTCATCGTTGTTGTTGTTGATGTCGTCGTTGTTGGTGTCGTCGCTGCCGTTGGGCCTGTGTGTCTGGACTGCTCCTTTTTCATTTAAGTTCTTCAGCCGCACTCAGTAAAAGTGAATATTGACCATACTGACACTCTGCACGAAAGAGCTAGATGTTGCCTTTTTTAGATGTGAAAACATGAGAAAAAAGGCTACATTAGAGCTGGCTATGCCAAAGCACCAAATTTGTTGCTCAAGCAACAGCAAAAAAAAAAAAAAAAAAAAAAAAAATACAGCGGAGAAAGCAAAAAGAAGATCTGTGAAAACACACTAACACAAGCACACAAAAGCTGTCTCTACAGGCAGCAGCACCGAAAGCACCGTCCTGTTCCTATAAGGCGGTCACCGAATGCAGAGAGTTTAATCGTCCGTATGATAGCTACACTCGCTGCAGCGCAAGCGTCTGGGAACAGAATTACCATCCTATAGTGATATTGCGTCATCATCATGTCTCGCAGTGTTCGTCTCGTCATGTGTTAGAATAATTTATTTTCTAAATAGTTAGTGTCGTTAGAACAATGGCGGATGGAGACAGATACCTCAGAGAATCTGTAATGTGGGCTGTGTCGGTGTTCGACGAAGTCTCACAAACTGGAAGCACAGATCTCCGACAAAGAATGCACCGACGCAAACGCGGGTGCCTCCGTCCAGGTTTAACCTGCGTGACCTGAGAAGCCGTAACGGGTATTTGTCGCCTCTGCCGCGACGTCCTGCTGCGTTCGCCGTTTCGCTAGAGCTCCAACACAACCGGCCACCAGCATTCGGTGTCCCCGGATAAAAAAAAAAAATGTAGCGATGGCTCGATGTTTCCGATTCTATAGCTACTGCGGAGCTTAATGGTGAGGAGTTAAGGCCGTTTGGCGATTCAGTCTCCTGCACTCCTTTCCTTGTTGCTTTAGAATTTTTACAGCGAAGCTTTTTTCTCATGCTATTCCGGGTATCACGTCCTTCGGTGATCTATCGCCGACTAAAGCGGCTTAGATAGCATTGAATGCTGACCGACAGTGTAGTGCCAGCGAACGCAAATTAGTCCTCGAAATAAAGTAATAAATTGCAGCGTAAATCATGTACATATAATACCCTCTGGTAGGTATCTCTAAAGCGCATGGACCTCTTAATGAAATAACGGATGAAATTCAATGGCTGCTTTCATTTCCTCAAAGTTTTTATGCCTAGGTTACCAATTCCTAGCGCGTTGGATATGTGCCGCTCGATATGTGTTCATTTCTGACCAATCCACCAGAGTGCATGTGTGCCACTGTGATGCAGAGTTTAAATAAGCCTCATATGTTTTTTTTTTAAACATTGGTAGTAGCTCTCTTTGCATACACTCGTAATACTTCCCTCGACAGCCATCATGCATCGCCTTAGTTCTTGTGACAAAGCTGCATGACATCACTCCTCGGGACATCGCAGTGAACTCATCCGCTCTGAGAATGTTTCCCTTCACCGTCACACCGACCGGGCCGGAACTCTTTCTCCCCTAGTGCTCACCATTATGCAATGCCCTTGGGAACCTCCAACAGCGAGTGGTGCGCCTGTGACGTCACAAGCCTTGGTGTCAGGGCAGGGGTCTCTTATTTCCTATTGTAAGTTTTACAGCGAAGGTTTGTTGGCCTCTTGCCCGCACACTGGTGCTCCTGTTTTAACGTTTTTAACCTCTATCAACTTGCTTCAAGTGCGCTCCATTCAGACCAGACCTACCGCACCCTTAAATCTCGTAAATATCTAATCAACCACGGTCGACTGTGGTGTTTGAGTAAATGTCGTGTGCTAAGTGTGTTTTCAGTTCATCCACGCGATTTGTGAGGCTTTCGCATAGTAGCAAGCGTGGACATCGTTAGCGCGATGTCTTTCGACAGTAGCAACAGCAGCCGCGGTTCGCAAATAACTGAAAGAAGGTGCTCTGAACTACTGACCAATCAGGAACAGGCAATCGATGTCATCAGACATATACCGAAGAGACTGCAGGATGTCCTTCATCTCACTTGTGAATGGCGCCTTCTCATAAGATCCAGAGGGCTGCGGAACAAGAAGGAAAGAAACGACCCAAAACCACAGACAAGGGATAATTGCTCAATAAAGAGATCTGCACATTGTACTAGACACCATATGTTGTTTTTCAGTGTACCCTTCGCCTAAAGTAAGAAAGCTTCGCTTACATGGACAGACATCAGGTAGGTGTTCTGCCTACTTTTCCTGCCTTATTAGGCAGTCGATTTTTTTCATTTAGCTCGGAAACCAAGGCTAAACGTGAGCGTGGCTGGAGTGGCGCATGGCTTTCAAGTGGGTTGGCAGGACCGTCACCTTGCATTCACGCCAAAGGGAAACCTATCCTAAATGAACAAAATAGGCGGCAACGACACGATCTCTGCAAGGAGACGGACGCGTGAGGACCGCGCAACGATCTATGAAACGAAAAATGAAAGTCTTAACGATAAGAGACAGGAAGTTGGTGGTGTGGGTTAGAAACTAAACGGGGGTGTCCGATATTCGGCTAGCCGAGATTAAGAGAAAGAAGGGGAGGTGGGCAGGCCACTTCAGACGTGTAGCTGATGGCGGGTGGTCTATTATAGTTACAGAATGGGTGCCAAGGGAAGGGAAAGGCTGTAGAAAATGGCCGTGAACGAGGGGGGGGGGGTTGATGAAGTCAGAAAAATTGTGGGGATGCATAATGTAGTCAGCTGAAGCAAGATAGCCTTCGACCTGCAGTTGACATAAACTAGGGCAATGATGGAGAAGAAGACGAACTGGTAGGCCTGTATTTCGCATCAGTCTATTTGATTTTATATTTTCCTTCACATATAACCTGTCGGGAAGAATGACCTCCCTGCCAAAAAAAACCGCATGTGCCCAAAATCCCACGTCCAATGATTTCATATGAAACATGCGGGATCCCATATAAGAACCCATATGTTTCCATATGTCACATAGAATTATTATTGGTTATAGGAGTTATGGGGTATATTCTCTTTCTTTTTTTCGATAGGACTATTGCTGAAATAACGGCGGTTCGGCGGCGTACGCATGATGCACTGTTGCGGCTTAAGGTGGCGTTAAGACAAGGAATCTAACAAGCCGATCGACTACTACGTCAGGTTGTAAGAATGAAGGAAGACGGGTTTATTGGCTTAATTACACTGCTTCCGTTACGGAAGCCCACTCCACGCATGAGCAAGTTAAACGTCCGAGTTCACATCAGGACCTTCTGTCCCACTACTGGAAGAGCCTCCGCTTTTAATACCGTCGTCATCTCTACGCGAGTCGACTAGGGAATCTCAAGACTGTCCAGCAGGAAATCACAATCATCGCATACGTTGCGATACCACGCCCATGCTCGCAACACTCTGCAGTATCAGGCCTCCGCAGCCCGATGGTATGAAATATGCGGTAGGAAGGCAACCTGCGAATCCAAGGTCGCCGTCGTAGTTTGGTAGCATTAGATGGAGGTCCCCCTTTCAGCCTTAGTTCGGGTTGTCAGGTAATGGTGGTGTTGGTGGCCTTTTCTGGACCCGCCCAGAGTCGGTGTTCGCGCTGCGTTGACCTCTGGATAAGCGCTGATGGATGGTTGGTGGTTTGCCTCATGTCAAACGTCTAATCAACTGTGAATCCCAGGTCGTCGTCGTTGTTTGGTAGCATTAGATGGGGCCCGCCTTTTCTTTTTAGCTCAGGCTGCCAGGTAAACATGGGGTTGTGGCCTTTTGTGGGACCCGTCTAGAGTCGGTATCCACGCTGCGTTGACGTCTGGATAGGCGCTGATGAATGGGCGGGTGCTTACCTTGTGGCAAACGTCCAATTAACGCCTTTTTGGCGTTGAGACGTAACAACCCTCACGAAGGGCGATGACAGTGAAATGCATCGTTACAAAATATGGCCTATCTTTGTAGTGAGAGCAATCCATTAAGGAGTCAGGTTTATTACGAAGTCAAGCGCAATCAGGGTTTAAAACTGATTCAAGCTGGACTTTGTGACTCTCCGCCGGTGTGGCTCCAGCGTCTATGGGACACTGCGGTCAATCAAGAGGTCGCGGGTTCCATTCTGGCTCATCTCAGTAATTGTTGAATGTGGGCCAAACTAGCGACTCTTCCACAGGCTCATTCGGTTTGACGAGCGCTGGATCTTGATGACCTTTCCTATTTTCTTGCATTTCCGCGGCTGATAGTCGTAAAGCAAACTCTTTCTAAACCAATCTTTCTTTTTTTTGGCCTCCGTGGGTCTCAGGCGTTTTCTCGCAATAAAGAAAAGAAAAAGAGAAAATCAGATGTAAAGACGGAATATGTGCGCTGTTGCTACCGTACAGGAAAGAAAAGCTGCCAAGAAACGGGCGTCGTTACTGCGATAATAGGAGGGGAATCGAGTGGTTCCTAACGCTAGTTTCGGGAACTTTCCTCACCGTACCTGCAACTGCACTCTTGGTTCGCACTCTTGGTCTTGGTTCGCCCCTGCTCCCTTCCCCACCTACTCCTAGCCTTTTATCCCTGAAACCTTCCCGTTTTTGCCGGGGGCCCCAGGCCTCGTCCCTCAGGGCGCTGCGATCCCCAGAGTCAGGGGTAAAGGGGGGGGGGGGGGCACGCCGTCACGTCTCCGGTCCGCACGTGATGTTCTCCGGCGCCCATTGTTTCCTCGACGCGGCGGACAATAGCGCAGGCCCTCGTTCCTCTGCCGGCTGTGCCCGGCATCTGCGTGGGAGGACTCTGGCATCGCTCGTGAACGGCGTCTGTGGTGCGCCTCTTCTTCGGCACTGGTTACCTCTTTCCTTCAGCTCTCCATTGCTTCCTTCCCTCTTCCCCTTCCTCCTCATCACAATTTTCCCGAATCCACCCAAAATATAGGCTTCGGCAAGTGGTCATCGAGCCTTTGTTCGGGGCCGTTGGGAGAACAGAGCTTCCAAAGTGGCAGAAGGGTGTGCTACAATAGGGACAACAGCCGCTGTTATTCGCACAGCGACACGCCCGCGCATTACGGCGTTTGCCGCTGCTTGTTCAGAGAGTCGTAACTTGCTTCAGGGTGGGTAAGGGAGGAATGGTTGGCAATACACTCGGCGATATTGCTTCATCCAGTGTATCGCGCACTCAGCACAGAGAAGTTGTTTTCTGCTATAGGTACGTAGGTACGGGCCGTTAGCGCCGAGAGCGCTGTCGCGTGTAAACAATTGCGCTGCGAAGCGGGCGGACTCGCAATAAACGCCGTTGTATTTATGGTGAAGGCGATGGAGAACTCCATATAGCGCACCGCTCGGGGCTCCTTTCACTTGCCATAAAATATGACGAACTGGCCAGTCGTTAAAACTATCTCTCCCTGACGTTTCCCGGTGGTATCCATGGCATCGGAATGAAGGTAGCTGTTCTACGCCTACATTCTCTCGCGTGTCACTTGGTAAAGCAATCGCGCATCGGTCGTTCGATTGGGTATGGATGTCGGCCTCGTTTCACGGCGCAGCATTTTGTTGTCGAATGCATACGCTGGAGGGAATCCACTGTTTCTGAGTTCCCTTTATAAACGCTTTGGATCCCGTATTCAGAAAAGCAGTTTATACTCTGGGGTCGCTCCCCATAGTAAAAATGCACTATTACAACAAGCGGCTGGTTAGCAACGAACGGATCTTATGGACGAAAACTTCTGATCTTTATGCGGCACTGTCTCAGGGACACCCTTATGTTCCTAGCCGTGCAGTTAAAAAGATGGAGGCCGATATGTGCAATATAACGATGCCTTTTTGTAAACACACTAAAAAGGTTTGCTCTGTGGCATTCCGACGCCGCACTTCTATAGACATTTCGATTTGTGAATTTACCGATGCCTGAGAACATTTTAATGTTTTATTGCGTTTCTTCTGAAAGGAACTCACCCCATTTATATCCAGTGTCTCTGACATTTAACCCCCATTTAATGTGTGTTCAACACTGTAATTATTTTTACTTGCAGATGTTTGTAAAACTAAACAAGACGAAAAAAAAAATTGAGATTGTCTCGCCACTGCGCCCGTGTGTGGCACAACCTTGTCTGTATGAAAATGGAAAGGAATTGAGTATACCGGAAATGAAAGCAGATGACATCATCATGACGGCATGCAAAACTAAACGTGTCTTGATTGAAATTTCGTCTCCTCATCAGTCGGTAGCTGTATGTGAGTGCGCTTGCATGTGCCTGTGCCTGCGCTTAGGGTTTTTGTAGCTGACTTTACTGTGTGTCCCAGCTAGCGTTAGCCAAGCTGTTCAACAACAAAAAAATATTAAAAACTCTTTGAAAGATACAGTTATAAAACCTACGGTGCTCGTTCGTCAGAGGTCTGGCAACCAATCACCGTAGGCCTTAAGATCGTATCTTGCACGGTGTGCTATAAGTTTTTTTTTTTCATTGGACAGCTTTGCCAACGTTAGCTAGGACACCCCATATACGAAATATTACGGCAATGTGGGCCCCTAAGGATGTGCGAACTTCTCTAAAAGGACACAGACCATTCATTCGGAGTATTGCTGTATTATGATTTCCGCTCCGCTTCATTTCACCGTGGTTAACGATCTGTGTGATAACCTGGTCTCCGACTGGCTTCCATTCCGTCTGCAGCGCGTTATTTCCGTGATGTGGGCTCATTTAATAACCGAGCACACATTAGCAGCGATTTACAGAAGGGGGAGAAAAGAAAGAAAAATCTATTGCGAGGAATGTTCGTGCTTCGCCCGACATCTGATTTTTCCTTTTCTCTCGTCACAGTCTTAACGCTCCGTACCAATACGCCATCCATTAACCCCGTCGACGGTCGCATTTCCTCAAAAGCGCGTCGAAAATCACTTCACTCGCCGCTCGAATGAAGCATCGTAAACTTTTGAATTACGGAGCTAAGAGTTGCGCGTGCCGCATTTTTAATCGCCTTTCGAGCGCTTATGTTCCCCATCCCACGTCGTTTTTAGCGGGGTCCTCGGTGTTGTTAACTCACGATGCTGGCAACTAATGAAGGCCTTTGATATTCGAGTCATCAGATCCCTTTGGTTCCCTGCTTGAATGCACCCGCGCTAGTATCTCCCGTGTTCTGAGTTTAGTCTTTGGCGTTGCGAATGTTAATGCGCGATACGCATCACTTTGTGAACCGTTAAGCAAGAATAATAGCGTGATGCCTTCCGCAATGTTAGCGCGTAGTTTCTGCTTTCGCCTAGCAAGCCCGAAGCTAGGCTACCGCCTGGACTGTTAGGCGTAAAAAAGGCGCAAGTAATGCGTTGTCTCTTTCGACGTGCCGCTAAACGAAGCTTGGACACATGTGGACAGCCGTTTGGATTTTTCGATGAAGAAAATGGCCTTTGTTGGAGAACCGGAGGCTTTAGTTATGAATTTAGTTGTTCTATGGGGAGATCACGGTTACTTCTGAGATTTCAAATAGTCATAAAAAAACCGCGAACTTTGTCTGTACAAAGGTACACCACGTGACTGGGTGCACGAGATGTGCAAGCCGGAAAACAGGCGGCCGTTGTCAGTCCCCGATGCAAGTAATTCGAACTATTGCAGCCTGCTTCAAATATATATATATATATATATATACACAAGAGGATCAGTCTTAAGTTTTATGGAATTCTTGAAAATCGCATGCGGCAGATAGCATAATTCTTATCCTTGAGCTGGATTATTCGAAGAACCACGAGAAATCGAAAGACGCATTCAACTAATTAACGAACATCCAGTAATTAACTTATTACTTAATTACTTTATGGTACATATTGCAATTTACGAATTGTAGCTGGTGATCTTGCAAGACGTATCCAGTTGAAATGAATTTCCAGGATGACACCAGTTTTGAGATATTATTTCGCAAAGTGTGGGAAGCAATACATGGGTGTTCCAGTTACTTTTTTGCCTGAATGCATAAAAGAGCGTTTTGGTAAAAGAATAAGTGGAACAACAGTGCATTTTTACGGCGAGTTTGATTTCGCTTATCTCCAAACTGGCGTCATTCTGGAAATTCATTCCAAGTGGGTACGCCTTGCAAACTCACTGGCTACAATTTGTAAATTGCAATATGTGCCTTAAAGTAAATAATTCAGAAGATAATTATAGATTTTTTATTAATTGGTTAAATTTGTGTTTCGATTTCTCGAGCAAATAATCTCCGCCTCTCTGAATAATTTAGCTCAAGGACTAGAATTATGTTATCTGCCACGGGCTATTCTTAAAAATACCGTGAAACTTAAAAATGATCACCCCGGAGATATAGAGTGCTTCTGATGGTTGTCTGCTGAGGGCCAACGTCAGTTGCACTTCGTTCCCCGAAGAGGCAGGAGGTGTGTCGCCTGAGCTCCTGAGCTCCTGAACAAAACTTTGCAATGTTGTGAACGTAGTTTAAAATCATGAATACAGGACCTCGAAGAGGTGTGACGTAATGCTGTTGCATTCCGCTCGCACTTACCGCTAAATCAACACGACCGCAATAAGTACCGCGATGACGATATGTGCTACAGATGACATAAAGGTCGCCTGAAGTTCCCTTAAAAGCCATCGACGTGGAATTTTCAAGTTCAAGGTCAAGTTCAAGGTTATTGTTTCACTTTATTTATTTATTTCAGTTTTTTCATTTATATTTCATTTCATTTTCATTTATTGTTTCATTTTGTTATTGTTTATTGCCCCTTTGTTCCTATTATTGTGGGCACGAAGCATTGGGCAAGTTGAATTTCCTTGGGAAATCGCGGGCACAACTCGACAAATCGTTTCGACGTAAAATTCACCATCAATCTATTTTCTCAAACGCAATCCTATTGGTTTTCTACGTGCCAGTTGCAGTGGTATAAAGACCTGAAGGCCAGTATTCAGAGACTATGCAAAACGGACGTTATTTGGTCTAGTAAAACCTCCCGTGTGTGTTTTTTTTTTCACTCTACAATATTTCTGTTTCTTCCTCTCATTTCTTTTTACCTTTATCTACATTTAACCCTTTTTTTCGAAATTACGTTAACACACATTGTGCAAAATTGTTTAATTCAGTCACATTCATGTGGAGTGTCAAGCTAGGCATGCTGACAGAAAAACCACCCCAGGATTCATTAACTAACTCTCTCTTTATCATTCTTAGGTCCAATCAAGTGGTATTTAGCGTATCTCTGTGAGTTGATAATACATTTCAGTGTGTTTTACGCGATATGTGCTGTGAGCTGTCGTTAGTGTGTTTGTGTTCCCTTACTTCAAGTCTGACATGTTTGTTTTAGTTACCTTTTATTTTTTATTTTTTGCTCGCTGCCAACCTGTATTTAATTTGTAGTGCACATTCGCTCTTTGCTAAATATAGTTGCCGGCTCGCCTTGAAGGCGCCAACATCTCATAAATATTATCTAAAAAATGCTAAATAGGAGAGCTGCTTTTGTCATCGCAATATCCAGCTTACATTAAAAACAAAAAAGCGTTCGCAGTCTTCTTACTCACTCAAATGCAGTAGACATTATGGCGTTTATCCGTCATTTTGACACAAGCCCGAGTATCACACATGCCAACGCATCCTAAACGTCTATAACTGGCACCAGTGGGGTTCTCAAAGAAGCGAAAAAATAATAATAAAAGTGTGCTCGGCACCTTCGACCGTGCTATCTCCTTGACGGCGCGTCTTGTTCTTTCGCAAGTGGCAGTTAGCTACTGCAGCAGTACGCGCTACTGTGCAACACACGTACTCGATATTGAAGTCGCGCCACGAGCCTAAGAAGCTTCCGCTTTGGTGACCTACTGCGTCCGCACGTTTATCGCCGTCCAAGCGCCATCGCCAGGGGAGTGCTTGTCTTAATCGGCGAGGCGAAGCGGATTGCTGTTCCATGCCGAAGCAGTCAATAAAAGAAAGAGATAGATAGAGAGAGAGAAGGCGAATGAACTGTGCAGCCAAACGTTTTTCAAAGGAAGAAAAACGCGAACAAACGGGGAAAGAAAAAAGGAAATCCAGAATGCGGCTCGGGCCGAACTGGCATGTTGTCGCGGTCTCGGTTCGCGGCAGTCAGCTATATCCGGGGTTCAATCTGGAACCCAACGCCGCTCGTGTCGTGCTGGGCTCCAATGCCGGGTTGGAAACGGGAGTCGGTCGAGAGGCAGAAGGGCACGCCGCTGGAAGGAAAGGAAGGAGAGTGCGCGAGGGAGGAGGTGCAAGAGGCATAGGAGTGCTCGTCTCATCAGCCTTAATGGCGGCCGGCGCGCTTCTGATTACGAAGCGCCAACCCCGTCTCAGCCGCTTGTAGTCCCCATTCTTCGAGCGGTCCCCCCTTTCTTTCCTCTTTCCCTTCGTCCCTCTCTCCATCTTCAACAGGGAGTTCGGACAAAACCAAAGCGAAGCGCCAATGACAAACAAAAGGTCCGTCTCGTCTTCTTTCTTGGCTATTCCTGTCTTCACGTTCCCCGCTGGTTTTGCTTGCCTATCTACTGCGACCCACTTTCTTCTTTAATCTTCCTCTACACGCCTGCCTTATTCCCATCCACGCAATGCTTCTGCATTCCTCCTCCAACTGTTCTTTCCATGTTCTTCTCATGCTGCGCGCTTGCATGTGCTTTAGTGTACTATATATGTATTCTTGCGTGTCCGTTTCCTACTGTCCGCAATCCGTGTCCTTCGAGGTCTCTCCCTCTCACTGCCTTTTCTTTCGTGTTCGCTTTCGGTTCGCTGCGCCCGTTGCCGCTTACGATATCCCTCGCCGTTGACGCTTGGCGATGTGGTCACTCCCTTTTCGGCGGCAGCGGTGGCGGTGGCGTTGCTGGCGCAGCCACATGCATTACAAGCGGCTTTCCAACTCGAGTGCAAACTCCTGTATACGGACCCATCTTCCCGTTTCTTTTATATTTCCTTTTGATTTTTCCGTCTCTACTCCGTCTTGCTTTTCCTTTTGTTGGATTACCTTTCTTAGTTCCTTTAGTTCTGTATTTGCCGTCTTTCTTTTATTCCTTTTTCTTATTTCAGTTGCGCCATGTTTTTCATTTGGCAAGATTTTGGCCTACTTCTGTACAGCACAATAATTTAGTTTTTTTTTGTGTGTACGAAGATGTCTAAGTAAAATGGTGGCTGGCTTATTCTATGGGTCTTCTATCACTCCTTCCTAGCTTATAAGACATGATAGTTCTCAAACAACTCGAACAAAAACAACAAAAGAAAAAGAAAGAGAAAAAAGAAAGATGAGACAAAGGAAAACATATTCAAAACAACGGTCAATCTAGCCAAGATGACTATGTTTATGAAAATACAAAAACTGAAATTGACTTAGAGGAAAGACATCAGCTGTTTCGATGCAGAAAACTTGTTTGAGTGTGTTCAGGGAGAGCGTAAGCAAGGTTTTTGAGCTATAGAAAGGGCGCTTCTTTTTTTTTTTTTGCAATAGGACCTTAACGGACAAAGTGTCAGAGTGGGGTTGAACTTTAATATGCAGAAGACAAATATAATGCTCAATAACCTAGCAAGGGAACAAGAGTTCAGGATTGCCAATCAGCCTTTAGAATCTGTGAAGGCGTACGTTTACCTAGGTCAATTACTCACAGGGGACCATGACCATGAGAAGGAAATTTACAGAAGAATAAAAATGGGTGGGAGTGCATCAGGCAGACATTACTAGATCCTGACTGGAAGCTTACCATTATCATTGAAAAGAAAGGTGTACAAGCAATGAATGCTACAGGTGCTGACATATGTGGCAGAAACTTGGAGACTGAGAAAGAAGCTCGAAAACAAGTTCAGGACCGCGCAAAGAGCGATGGAACGAAGAATGTTAGGCGTAGCGTTAAGAGACAGGAAGAGAGCTGTGTGGATCAGAGAGCAAACGGGAAGAGCCGATAGTCTAATTGACATTAAGAAAAAAAAATGGAGCTGTGCGGGCCATGTAATGCATAGGATAGATAACCGTTGGACCGTTAGGGCTACAGAATGGGTGGCAAGAGAAGGGAAGTGCAGTCGAGGATGGCAGGAGACGAGGCGGAGCGATGAAATTAGGAAATTCGCGGGCGCTAGTTGGAATCGGTTGGCGCAGGACAGAAGTAATTGGAGACCGCAGGGAGAAGCCTTCGTCCTGCAGGGGACATAAAACACGCTGGTAATGATATGATGATATTTAAAAGCATCGCCGAAAAAAAAGAAATCATGAGAACGTTTTTTTGTTTTACTATATTTCACAATGCCCGACATTGTGTTCAATGAGACATAAGAAGGAGCTCGCTGTATACGGCAGTCGCAACGTGAGGAACGGCCCCGTTTAAGAGGACCCCTAGAGCCGCTATCTGAACAGACAGCAAAAGAGAAATCGTTTCACTTGGCATTCACCGAAATTATTTCACGTTGTTTGTTGCTTTTAAAAGAAATAGATATCTCGCGGTTGTTGGGAGCAGATTCTCAATCGAGGCCATCACACCTATTTTGCAACAAAATTGGACAGAAGGCTTGAAAAGCATCATGTTTACAACACTTTACCTGAGCGAATGAAAGCAGATATGATAAATTTGTTAAACTGCATTTCATTGTAAGCGGGCTCACTTATACGCTAAGTTGTGACGACTTCGAGATAAATGCGCATTAGTCAGTCTTTTAATTGCACACAAGTTAAAACTAAGAGATCATATTTTTTGTGAACTTAAACTGCGGTAGGGACGAGACACCGAGGTAGATGAATACAGGACGAACGCATCTATACCTCGGTGTCTCGTTCCTAGCGCAGTTTAAGTTCACAAAAAAAAAAAAGTCTTACCAACTAGCCTCCCAACACACTGTCCTTAAGAGATCATATTTGTCCATTTTAGACGGACTAAATGCTAAAACACGCAGATTTGCGATATTCGTGTTTAGCGCACAGTGGCCGGGCTGTAATTTTCGTGCTTCCCATCTATTTTCCTGAAGCTGAATGATTTACGGCAGTTTCCGTAAATATTATTTGCCCCCAATGAACTGCTCCCAGAAGTCGGCAGAGTTTAGACTTCTCGCTTGAGAGGAAGCTTCAGCTCGTGGTCTCCTACCTAAATATATGGAAAACGAGAAACCGTTTTTCTCGGCGACCACTACACTTAATCTCATGTGTTTTGTCGCATTTACAGGCAAGAATTGAAATCTATAGCAACTGTAAGAAGTAGATATTTTATATAAGTCCCCAATGTTTTAATAAAGCCTGGTAAAAATAGCTAAATTTCAGAAAAACAAACTGGGCATAACGTTAACAGCTCTGTAACTCAGCAATTACAAAAAAAGAACAAATTCTGCAAACTGTAATGCATTGAAGGCGAATAAAGTTGATGTATTTTACACCACTCTGAAATGAACAACTCATTCGAGAGTAGGACTTTTGCAAAACCGTCGTAAACATTGCAATAAATTCATCGAAGCTGTAAGTTCGCATATAAAATTTGTCCGCTTCAGATGCTACAATGAATGTAGTTTACCGCATTACTATGTGTGTTCTGGGTGCGGAGTTACGGATTTGTAATCTTCGGGCTTCTATTTCTTTACACTTACCAATTCTTGCCAATTTTTGTAAACAATTCGTGCCCCAAATAAAAGTTATGCTTCCTAAAGCCCCTAGAATTAATCTATCTCTCTCAAACGCAACAAATTTCATTCAACTTGGTTCACCGGTTGTGCCATAAAAGCGTATCGGCGTTTTACATGTATTCGAATAGGCGGCAGTGAAGTTGACCTCGCGCTAAAGCTTCCTCCTATATGCAACGAATATATTTAATTGACTTCGGTTTTTCGGTTAACTTGGGAATCTGTGTTTCACGTATGTTTGAATAGGCAAATATTAGTTGATCCTCAGCTATAACACCACGCCAAAGCTGGTGCAGTAAAGGGAACGGAAAGCAGACGGCAAGACTACTGCCGCAAGTGCGAGTCGGACCCACGCATTCAGCATAGACGCGATCGTTGCTTTGCTCTCTCGCTTGCTTTCTTGGGTGTTTGTGCAGAAGATTGGCCCCGGGAGTGTTAGCCAGTGCCGCTCACCGCCAAGGCAGTGGATGTAGAACATCCTCTTAACCACACGCGTATGTTGGTGAACTGTCCTGTTTTTTTGTTTTTGTTTTTTTGCTCGTTTTGTGTACTTCCTTCCTGACGGTGCGCTAGCCCTGTGGCAAAGCTCCTCTGCACTCGTCGAAGCTTCCGGAAGGGGATCAGCGTGACACTCTCATCGCAGGCACAAATGCAACGGCATCGCTTGCCTTTGCCACCGGGGGGCGACATCCGTGCATCGGCTAGCTAAGCATCTCACCACAAAAGGGTAAGCATCTCACCACAAAAGGGCGAGTTTCTTCATTTGCTGCTTCTTGCTGGGCTACGATTGTCGTTAACATGTGTCAAAAGTGTATGCTCATCGTTATTCTGTGAGCGCGAAATATGATTAGCATCAGGAGTAAAGGCGCTCCTCACTAGCGCCAAGAAAAAAAAAGAAAGAAAGCGAAATTCTTAATAAAAAAATTGGCAGAGACATGCCACATCGAGCAACTCGTGCATCAAACACAACGAAGCTGGTGGAACTCCTGACACCCTTCGGAAGCCAGAGAGAGAGAGAGAGAGAGCGAGAGAGCGAGAGAGCTCTTTGATGAATCCTGGAGAGGTTTGCCTGGCGGCACGCCTAACATGCTCTTAGATATCGGTGCGATGAAAAACGAAATAATACGCACAGTGCACGTCACGGATAAGCAGTATACACAAAACACAAAGCGCACCACAGCACTCAACAAACTAAGATGTCGAATCGAAACCAGTGTCTCTAAGGAACGTTAAAACGGCTTTCGTTGCGCGAAAAGCCCTAGTAGTCTGTTTTGCCACTGCCCAAAGTCTATGCCCAAGACCCTGCAAACTCTCCACTATACTGGCGCAATTTCTTCTGTATTCCCGATTCTGTAAAAATACTTCCCTATATCAAAGCTTAGCACGTTTATACTATCCATTACATCAGAAGCCCACCCCTCGTGGTTGCTTAGTGGCTTTGGTGCTGCGCTGCTAAGTAGGAGGTCGCGGGATACAAAAACACCCGTGTACTTAGAGTTAGGTGCGCCTGAATGAACCGCAGGTGGTCAGAATTAATCCGGAGTCCCACGCTACGGCGTTGCTGATAACTAGATCGTGGTTTTATCACGTAAATCCCTATAATTTAAATTTGTTTAATATCCTAAGCGTGCTCCTGCATGCTGTGCCGGCTCTGCCGACGCCAGCGTATGCTGCACGTTCCCATAAGCCTGCTAGGTCGGCGTTGCTGGCTGTCCAGCTGCTCCTTCTCACCAATGTCCTGGTTATAAGCGGCCGCTTCGGGGCTCCGACCCAGGCTGCGCTACTCGCTGTTCTTAGGTGGTCACCAGCGCCAGCGTCCGGATGCGCGTTCTCACCGATTCCCTGGTTATAAGCGGCCGCGTAATATGGTGCATGTAAAGGCTACGGAAAGAGACCTTAGTTAGAAACGGTGTGTATTCATTACACGAAATGAAGGAAACATGGCAAACTAACCGACGATAAATACTTTCACTACGTATGTTGTCACTGCTTACACCATAACTAGTAGCAGCTAAAACTGGCATCATAAGACAACATGAAGCAAGAAACAACGCTAAAAGTAAAAAAGAAATAAGTACATAAACCTGAGACAAGCAGACCTCGACGCAAGCAAAGGCGAGAAAAAAGAAATACGAGAACAAAAAGAAAATTACTCAGCAGCATGCAAGCAATGGGATACTCGTACATGTTACAAATAAGAACGTGCGGCCAAGAAACATTATCATAACATCAGGAGGATTCTCCGCTCAGGAAGGCATTTGATGCGACGCACGAAAGTGTATCATGGAGAGTGTTTTGTTGTGTTGTCTTGTGCATGCCCATAGAGTGCGTATCGACTTCTCTTTTATCATTATGCGTCTGTTGAACTTGTCGTGTGCAGTATACCGGTAGGCTGATATATGCGAGACTTAAGAAATGGTCTGAAGATACCCTCGTCTTTCCGATGGCGCCCGCAATAAGCCGAGGAATAGCAGCAGTACCAAAAGCACGTACCTATAGGAACGCTGCTTTTACAATGTCGCAATCAACGCGCGATATTGCTTGCGACATATAAATCACCCGCATATAATTATGCTAATAAACTGACCCGTGTTCTTGTCTGATCGTACAGAGACATTCCTTATGGAAATTAATTCAGCATTGCGCGCATTAGTCAGGAAAATGCTAGGGTTGATGAGCACGGCACGAGAGCTTTCGCCATATCAGTGAGGCGACGCTAACGAAATCGCATTCCTGTTGCACTTGCCTCCTCCCCTCCCTCTCTCTCTCTCCTTGGGCGCTCATTGAAGCTAGTTGCTCTTTCTCAAACGCCTTAGAGGACACACTTGCCTGCTCCGTGTAGTGAGGGGTACTGCGCGGACAAGACACGATATATTTTTTCGGAATAGTATCTAAAAGAAACGAAGCAGCGAATACATACACTCTCCTAGTCGCTGCCAACATCACTCCACCATTTTCGCTGTCTTCTCCGTGGTTCATGAGCTCACGACTCTTCTCCGGACCAAAGAAAGCTGCTCTGCACCAGCATGCTCACTCCCCTTCCCCACGCTTCTGCCCTTTCCCTTTCTTCATCTTAAAGGGGAATGAAAGCGAAAGGCAAAAAATGAGGGGGTCAATGCTGGAGATACTTATATTGTCGTTTCGTTCCAAGCTGGTCCTGAGAGAGAGAGAATGATAAATGAAAGGCAGGGAGGTGAACCACAACTGAGCCAGGTTGGCTACCCTAAAATGGCGGAAGGGAAAAGGGGAGGGAAGATTAAGAGAAGAAGGGAAATTCCGCTGTGGATATTGCCGACGTAGTACCAGTTTGCTGCTCTATGTCACTGATGATGAGCAAAACGAGAACAAGGTGAAAGCCGGAGCCTGACGGTCACTCAGTCCGGAACACAGATGGTTACTCAATCTGGTCGCCTTCAAAAATCGCAGCCGTGCTTTTGTGGCCTTTCGTAGCTGCGAAGTGCGAGGTCATGGTCGCAAGATCTTGTTCAAGGTGAATAGTTTTCTATCCAACTGATTTAGAGCTTTGCAGAGGCCATGTCTTTCATTTTCAAGGAAGGAAAAAGTGGAGAAGGAAAGGCAGGGAGGTTAACCAGTTTAGCTTAACCGGTTTGCTACCCTACACATGGAAGAGGGATGGGGGAGATGAAAGATGGGGAAGGGGGAGAGGGATGGGCAATAGCACAGTAGGTGTTCTATAGTATCCTTGACGCCGCAGGCATTGCACTTGGCTCTATCAGCGATTCCAATCGAACATATATATGCATCGGTGAATTTAACGCCCAGGCGTAAGCGGCACAGCATTTTTTCCGCACTTTGCGGCAGCCCAGGTAACAGCTGCAGTTGCATAGATGGGGGAGAGAATGCAATCGACGCTGGGTGAATTTAGATGTGTGCCGGTTCTCCAATGTTATGCGGTATGCCAGCTTGCTTACTTACGTGTTGGGCTGCGTTAGTCCTCGATGAAGGTACAGAAACAAGGTTTGTTCTTACGTGTGCTTTCTTAGCGGCTGCGTAGACGAGGTATTTGAAGGAGCTACCGCAGAGATTAGGCAATTATGGCAATGCGAGGGAGAGTGATCGCAATTGCCACATGTAAACGCTGTCGCATAGCAATTTACGGTGATGCGCCAAAGAATGCGACACGCTTCTGTCGCATTCATGTAAACGTAGCCTATGAAGCGGAAGGAAGCAGCAAGGCTGAGGGATAGAAAGAAAGAAAGAGAATACAATGAAAGAAACAAAAGATATTGGTATAAGGAGTGGAACAAAGAGTTAAATGAAGGGAAAGACAGAAAGATGCGAAAGGCAATATGCGAAGATTAAGCAGATAGCCAATTTAATTTGCTTCCTTATGCAAAGGGAAAAGGACGCGAGGAATAAAAGAAAGCAGAACGAAAAGAAAGCCTTACACAGACTGTCGTTTCTCGCTTAGTGAATTAAATCGTACCGCGTAAAAATGAGGCCAAGAGACGAGAACATTAAGGAAAAATATACTTTTGTCGACTTCATGCTTGACGACGATTATAAATATTTTATTGAAGATTATTCACGATGATGTGTTTCTGAATCTCGCAGTGCTGGTTCTCGCTGGCGAAATTTTTTTTTCTGCTTCTCTGATTATTTCTGCCAGCATATGTAATGGATGTCAAATGCGATAAACCATAAACAGGAAAAAGAAGAAAGAGAGATGTGCCGGTAAGTGAAACTGGAAGCGCAAGGCCGTGTTGAAACAGAGAAGGACGAGAAGAAAGTTGCGCGGAGTCGAGCGAGACGTTGAAGGTAAACGAGATGAACAGAAAGAAAGAGATAAAATGGCATGAAGGAAGCGCTTACTTGTCTACTCTGGAATCCAAGAAAGATGAAACGTTCTGTGGGTCTCATCTATCCTTCCGGCGCGAATTGAGCTGGCTTTATTCTGAATTTATTCATACGCAATCCTCTTTCTGTTTCACTACCCTCGCCCACGCTATTGAAGTCTAGACCCCATTTTTGGGCAAAAAAAGAACGATACTAAACTCCTCCCTAATTGCGTTTGCGTGACTGTGAATAATGCCGTGCACACAGACTCCGCTTTCTTTTTTCCTTCTTATTCATTTTGTTTGTTATCCTGTTCGCGGTGCCTTGTATAGCCGCATAAAAAAATTGTAAACTTTCGTTAACGTTTGATGGCAATATACCTTTTTCATTTTCGCTTTCATATAGCCTAAGGTGCAAGTAATATAAGAAATAGAGCTGGTAGATAGATTTTTCTCGTACCAGTGTCTTATGTTTTTTTCCGTTTCTATAACATCAGTACCCGTATACTTCGTTTTTTAAGGGCAGGTATTTAATGGCTTCCTTTTGTTCCTTCTTGTTTTTCATAAATTTTCTTTTATAAGTACTCATCCGCAAGTTTCAGGTGCCTATATGTGGCTCGGTAGCACGAAACTTAGAAGGAATTACGCGCACATACGCGCGCACACACACACACATACACACTTGCACAAGCACACTGAGGCACACATTTTTTACTAAAACATTTGTTCAGACTTCGAGTGACCTGTTCCCGTCCATCTTGCTTTTGTCCCGCCGTCCTAAACTACGGAGCACTGTTTCTCACTCATAAAAACGCGAGCTGTCGAAATTTAATACTGAGGCCTTTCTCCATCTTTGTCGCTTCTTGTGAATTCTCTCACGAATTGTGGATTCTCCTGTGGAATCTCTTTCGAATTGCCCCTCTTGTCTGTTTTCTTCTTATGAAAGGTCGCAGATACATTCTAACAAAGGTATGAAGAAGCTTTGCGTAGCAGCAGATAATTTGGGATAAAATGCAGCCCTATCTTCTGCTGCTTTCTGCCCTTTCAGAGCTTACCGCTTCTCAGATTTGAACTGAATAGGCACAGGGCACCGCCCTAAGGATGTATTGCTGGCTCTTGGGTATGACAGTTTAGGATTGTTGGAGTCTTTTGTGAGTCCTCCCTGCCTACCTATTATTATCCCTGCGACTGAGTCGAGAGCATTTATTTATTTATTTATCTATTTATTGCTTCGTGAGCTCACGATTGTGCTCGTGCCAAAGAACGATCTAGTTCTATTGTGTTATTTTGTTAGGACTCGAAACGGGAGTGCTCTTTGCGATGACAGTGAGAATTGATATTGCAGCGGAACGATATAAGTATAGTAGAGATTCATGTGTGCTATTGAATAAACCAAGTTTTAATTGGTTTCTTAGGTTTAAACTACGGCATGATATAATTGGTAATATGCTGATACAAAAACACCTTTCTTCTTTTTTGCAGTACATGTATGGGCAGAAGCTCGTGGCCCGATGGGCAATGTCCGCAGGTCTTTTTGTTCTTGCCACACAAGATACACTGGTATATATTAGAAGAAAGAAAGAAAGCTTTGGACGCCGTTTTCACAGACTTTCAACAACGTTCTTGTTTACTTCATGTGGCAATCAATCAATCAATCAATCAATCAATCAATCAATCAATCAATCAATCAATCAATCAATCAATCAATCAATCAATCAATCAATCAATCAATCAATCAATCAATCAATCAATTTATCGATAAGTAATAAACTAAACGAGAACTAGTCCAGTGCTATGTTGTGTTATGCAATCACAATTGTCGCTCTGGCGCTGTTACTAGATGCAAGCAGTGGTAAGAACGACAGACATGACAAAGTTCACTTACCATGACGCGACGAAATCTTATCGAGCGTCTGTGTTTCATGATGTTTCCTGCACCTTTGAGTTTCCTCAAAAACACGTGCGATGAAACGGAAGAAGCATGAATTCCTTGTACACATAAAGAAAAAAAAAACAAAGGAAAGCTGGGGAGGCCGATCGAACAGTCACATTGTTTGCTACGCTACGCGTAGAAGGAAAGGGTTTGATTGCGCGCGCGGAAAGGAGGCACTGCATACCTTTTTGGACATAGCTGGCCCGCTGGCGATAGACCAACGTTCCGAACAGCTGCGACGGCATACTGTATGGCTACGGCTCATCGTACACGTTTTTCAGTACGGAGGAAGAGAGAAGAGGGTGAACACACACACGCAAAAAAGAAAAAAGGAAGAAAAAGGAAGAACAAGGAACAAGCCAGCTTCGGAGGCGTCATCGTTCCGCGGTTTCTCTTGTACTTTACGTTGGCGTTAGCGTCGAAAATAAAAATGGGGCCTCGTGTATTGGCCTAGCGAATCGCCGTTATCGAGAACGATGACGCAGCACGTAGTTTTAGCCGAGCTGTTTTGTTTCCAGATTCTCGGAAGAGCGCCGTTCTTCCTAACGCTTCAATGGACATCACTCTTGTATTTGTTTTCGAAGGAAAAGATGGGTCGAGGACAAAATGGCTCAGCCTCCGTGGGTTGGCGGCTTGTTTATCTTCTCGTAGCGCCGGGCGAACGTGGTAAAATTCCGGGAAAAATGGTGTCGCAAGACGTAAGAATCGGAGCGGCTCTTTTCTCGGCTCCACGGCGAAGCAGACAACCGCAACGCGTTAACGAAAATGGTAGGAGGCGCCAGCCTTCAAGGGGGAGACTTCGAAAACGGTACGCCTTGCGACATTTTTGAAGAATGCTCACCGCGTTCCTTTTTTTCCAGTGGCATTCAAAAACCGCAAGCTGCCTTCTCGCGAAGCACTTAGGCATTGCGACGCGTGGGGAGCGGCACATCTTAGGAGACGCGCCCACTGCGTATCTCGCGTGCTCGCAAAAGTGAACGCATTTTTACACAATAAGTTTTCTTGATCGGTACGCAAACCCGCAATAAAAGAAAAGGACTTCCTCTCAATATATGCAGATAGTAACGTCAGGGTTAGGAAGCAGAGTTCGGTTAATTGGCTTTATACGGGCGTCAAGTATACATGAATTATGTACGAAAAGCATTCAATTTATTAGCTTACAGCGCCTATAGTTGAGATGCGTACGTAATATGTACACACGTAAAATAAAAGAGTGCGAGTCATTTCTAAAGAAGTGAAATGAAGAAAGCTGTACATTTTTGACGCATGCATAGCGAAAGATATTAGAGAGGTTTAGTTTTGGGGACGCAAGCGCGGCTCGCGTACGCAAGCCGCTTGTGTTTCCTAAACTAAAACTTTCTACTTAACGGTCTATAGTACACGCGTTTACGAAACATACACGAAAAAAAGGGGGAAACCGTATTGCAATGTACTGCTTCACTGAAAGACAGCAGCTGATAATCAGATAGCATAAACGACAATGAAAGTCAAAATTTGTTGTCAGGTTATTGCACATGACGAAGCCAACCCCAAAGATTATTTCGCTGTGCACTTTTCGGAATTTGGAAAAGAGAAATTATGATTCCATTTTAAACGCCTCATGTGACGCTTTGCACAAGTCTTGCAAGTACTGAGCAAAATGCCTGCTTGCTTGTCACATCTGCAAAGGGTGCATTTTGTTTGATGCCGCATACCTTAAACGTACTTTCCAAAGGGAGCTTTAAAAACGAAGCCTAAACGCGTGGTCTGTATTACCCTCCGCACCTAGGCTTTGTATTATTTACATATTTGGTCACCAAGTATAACTGGCGGATCCAGGCGGCAGGCCCACTCAGACTCACGGGTCGGCCCGAATCCGGTTGAGTCAACGCGTGAGTGAGTTTGCCAACCTATGACGCGATAGCGGCGGCTCAGCGGCGGCATGCGACGCACTCGCGAAGGGCGAGAAAAGTGTAATGCATTATTACGGAATGCGGCCCATCTTCGCAGTGAAAGCAAGCCTCAAACGAGAGAAGAAAATCATAGTCAGGGTTTCAAACTAATTCAAGCTAAACCATGTGGCTTCCTGCCGCTGTGGCTCAGATTCTATGGGACTGTGGGACTGGTCACGAGGTCGCGGGTTCGGTTCCAGACCATTTCTGGATCTGCCACGTGAAAATAATTATGGACTGAGGGCGAACCTAATGGCTCCCAACAGCCTTATTCCGTTCTACGAGTGCTGAATGCTGTTGTCCTCCGACTTGTGCGTGAAAAAAAAAAGTCTAGGCGAATAAATTACACATTACTAAATAATGAATGAATTGGAAAATGTAAATTATTACTGTGGCCCGATTACTACCCCACGAAAGTAACAGAACAATTGCTAAAAAAGTCATTAATTACCTTTACGTTACCTTCCTTTCAACTTTTACTAACATTGATCAAACACAGTAAATAGAACGAGCGGGCCTGTCTCTCACTGCGTCGGCCCTCCCACGTTCCTCATCTTCTGTAACAATTGCCTTTCAAACATTTTTTTGATCAACTTCTCTCGTTTTGTTGTGAACACAGCTGGCAGAGACATGAAAAACTCAGTGGACGCGTGCACAAGAATACTCTGTGGTAACGTAGCGAATGCCTTGCACAAAGCGTACTTGCTCAGGACCAACTGGACGAATTTTCCTGAGGAGCATGCAGGTAGGGAATCACTGATACATTTTTCCTGCCATCTGAGCCAAAGGTATCAGTGATTCCCTACCTGCATGCAATCACTGATACATTTTTCCTGCCATCTGAGCCAAAGGTATCAGTGATTCCCTACCTGCATGCTATCTCTCACAACCTCAGGAAAATAGTAAAACGCGCAGGGGTGGAAGTGCTCTTGCCGCGAACCAAGGAGTGGCAGCCGAGCGCCAGCACCAGAGGACCAGCGTAGCTAGGCTCTCATAACGGAATAGCGCGTGCCATGCTTGCGCCTCGCGCACGCGCCGCCAACTTCATTTTCGGCATCTTTTTGCAATGCCGACCGAAAGAGCGCCGACCTTTAGCGTCTGGCTGTAGCGGTGCCGGTGGGCCTTACAGCACCCCCCCCCCCCTCGCTCCCCGCACAGACGGAACGGCGAAATGTACTCGTCGACGAAGTGGAGACGCTGCGGTCTTGGTTACATGCAGGTCCGCGGATACGCCGGTGACATCCGCGGCGAGCTCCGTGGGTGGTGCCTCAAGGTATAGGCTGGTTTGAGGTGGTCTAATGAGGCTACTTCTTCGCGAACGTTCAATAGCATGGTGGCGGACTTTTGGTGTATGCGCGTAGCGGCGTCGGTGGGTGTTAGAGTCTGTTTAGCGCCGGAAAAGTTATTTAAACTCTGCAAGAAGATCAACTCTACCGACAGTCAGACCATCAGGCACCAGCGGCAGTTTGTTCCACGCACATAAAAGGTGGCCTACTCTATTCCCTTGCCCTGCGGCCTAGCCTACGTGGGTCAAATTGGCAGATGTTTAAATGAAAGGCTCAGGCAGCACAGCAATAACGTCACTACTGCCGACACTTAGGTATACATTGCCGGGACTGCAAACGGTGTGAGAAACAGGGGCCTTTTATTTGAGCAAACCTCAATTCTACGCAGGTGCGCAGACATGATCACGAGGGAAATAGTTGAAGCAGACGAGATGTCAAAGCTTAACGAAAATTGTGTCGGCATTCCGTCGGTGTTGTTAAGTGTTAAGGAGCGCCTCATTTTAGGTACAGTGACCCAATAACCGTTTCAAGGCTGACGTTTCACGTGGTGACTCAGTCTGCAGAATACATTCGTAGTGCATTCTTGCTTTTGTTTTGTATGTGACATGGCTTTGATTTGCGCGAGATTTTCCACCGCTATCGAGGGGGGGCTTCTCGTATCGTCTTGGCTTTGTTGTTATCTCAGCGCGTGCGCATGAGTCAAATTGTGTATTTACAAGCACTTCGGTGGCAATAAACCACTTGCAGTCAGCGCTTTGTGGTGTCTTTATTCTGTCAGTCCCTCCCAATTTAGTGTGCGCTGTGATCATGTAGACAAAAAATGTGCTTACTGAATGCCGCGGTGCTCGCGTATGGGTCCTCGATAAATCGCACCGCTTCATTAATATTACCGGGGCTCTAAGGAGGCACTTCCAGTAGCTGAGCACATCTTACCTACTTAACATTTTCACCGTACCAGAAAGAATGCGCACAAGATTGGGCAGAAGACGTCATGGATTCTTCGTTCGCTAATCGTAGCCGCTCGTCCAATATTTTCCAAGCAGCCTAGCCATTCTCTCTCGAGGCCCCTTCTTCTCTGGACTTCCCACTACTTGCGAGTTCTATCAAAAACGCGCTCACGATGACGCATCAAATGCCACGTACGAGGTGCGGGCACATGAAAGGTGTCACGAAAACGAGTAAAAAAAGCTCTTCGAGCCTTCTTTCACCCCTTGACATCCACGCGATAAACTTTGTCTCACCAATCGCTCTGACGCTTGCTCGGTACTTCCTAACGCCGCCCCTCCCCACCTCCCCATTATTATCTTTTTTTTCGTTTCTCCTCTCTGAGGTTATCACGGTTGGATTTCTTCCTAAGAGGTCTCGTAGGGTGCAGCGTATGACCCGGTCGTCGCGGTGTCATTCACATCAGGGCGTGCGCAGATGGTAACGACCCGGGAGGGTGGCGTTGAAACGACCGGTCATTTGTAACGTCCTTCTCTTTCTTCCCTTTCGACAACCATGCTCTCGGCCCTCGGCCCTCTCGTGAACTCATCCGCAGAAACTCTGGGCCTAACGGGTAAAGCCTTTCGCGGCTTTAGTTGTCAACCAAAAGTCACCTTCCGGCCTTTTTTTATTTTTGTGATTCTTTCGAATCCAAATGCGATGTAGAACGTGCACCAGGAGTCAAGCTTGGGCCGATATAGAGCATCGTTGCATCTTCCTCACGTAATAGCAGAGCGAGACATTTCTGGGAGCTCTAAAAAGAGGGAGGGGGCGGACGGGGGGACCCATTCACGCATTACGTGCTTGTATGCCCTTGATGCTTCTTCATATAGGAGCGCACTTGCTGCAATAGTACCACTTTGTTGGCGTTAAATTTATCATACAGTAGCCAGTGTATGGATATTTAGCTGGGTGGCAGCTGCGGGTTCATTGATTTTTACACCGAGGAAGCAGAACATAACGAGAAAAAAAAGGTCGTTCGATACGGAGGAACTTTTTCGCAATACCAACAGAGACGTATTGGTAACAGACACGCAGACAAAGAACTTTATTGAGGTCCTGAGAAGCACCGCCCTTAGAGCAGCACCGCGGGCCGCTCCCACTTGGGGACGGGGAGGCCTAGCCTCACCGCCGCATCGTGGGCTCTATGGACAGCCCGGAGTTGTGGGAGAAGCTCGGAACTCTTGATGAAAGGACTCGACTTGGGCTCCCGTAACGAGGGGCACCGCCAGAGCATGTGATCTATGCTGCTAACCGACCCGCAGTCCGGGCAGGCAGACTCGAAGGCGTCCGGAGCAAATATAAATAAATAATAACGACAAGCCAGAAGACAAAGTATATCAGCACATAAATAAATTGCAAGAAAAGGCACGTACCTGCTGCTGCATACATTCTGAGAAAGCATCTGCGACACGCACTCTAAAGGTACGCTTCGATTTTGTAGAGCGGCGTCGTTTTGCTGTCGCGCTTACAGGACACGCCACGGGGCAGCCTTGTTACGGGAACACTAGATGAACGTTAGGTTAAGCTCTATTAGTAAACTGCGCGTCTGTAATAGCGAAGTGGCCACTTTTATCGTGAGAGAAGGCTTAGTAAGGGAGAGAGGGAGGGGGCGCGCATAAAATACGCAAAAGCGAACGACGCCTGGTTGTGGCAGCCGTCCTTTAGTTTCCGGGCCAGCTCGTCGTGACCGTTATGGATTTTGATAGCGTCTGCTTGGGTCTAGTTAATTATTCATTAGTAAAGGAGGACTATATTATAGGTAGGTAGGTAGGGTTAAATATGTAGAGTTTAGAAGTAGTATGCCTAGCAGGTACTACATCTTACTTCTTTGCAAAATATATAAGAAAATATGGTAATATAGAGAACACTTTAACATGGGCAGACACCAGCACCTACAAGCTGAAAAGGAAAACAAACAAACAAACAAACAAACAAACAAACAAACAAACAAACAAACAAACAAACAAACAAACAAACAAACAAACAAACAAACAAACAAACAAACAAAATACGTCGAAGAGTCAACAACAAATACAAGTCATTGCATAAAATAGTTCCTAGCATTTCGAGCATATGTCCATACTTAAAAGTACTGCATTGTGTTCTACGAAAAGAAGTTTATGGCACTTTTCCTGCGCTAACTAGACCCAAGACCCGGCGCGGTAACGCAGTGGCTATGGCTTTGCGCTTTTAAGTACGAGGTCACGGGTTCAACGCCGGCAGCGGCGGCCGCATTCCGATGTGGGCGGACTGCAAAAACGCTCGCCCACCATCCATTGGGTTAAAGAGCCCCGGCTGTTCAAAACTAAACTGTAGTCCTCTAGTACCGCCTCCCTCATAAGCAGATCGTGGTTGTGGCAAGGGAAACCCCAGACTTTTTAAGGAGGCCCAAGTGCGAGAATATGCTTTGAAATCCGCGACGCTGCTGTGGCCACTCGACAATCTATGTGCGGTCTTGCGCAAATCACAGACTCTGAGAACGGTTATGTTCGCGCACGTATATCGGAGGCCACAACAGGCAATACCACAGCGTACGAGGCCGACGTTGTGCGCATTGCAAGGACGTTGTTCTTAAGAAGTTGGTGGCGTCCACTGTGAGAGCATGCTGTTGCCGCAGCAAAGGAGTTTAGCGCCAGGGAAATCAATGAGAGCTGCAGTGTTTCTTTTTCGTGCAGTATCGCGATTAATTCAGAAGTGCGAATAGCTCATTACACCTGGGTATGCCATATATAGCGTGATTATTCTGGAAATCGCTCACCTTTTGAAGACAATGCCTTTCCCGGTGACTTAACCCTCCTCCTCCCCCTTACACACACACACAGCCACCTTTTCGTATTAAGTATGGGTGCTTCAGATCTATCTGGCGGACCGATCCCGGAGATAGTGCAGTCTATAATTGTAGACCAATCCCAAAGATTGTAAAGCAAAAAAAAAAAAAAGGATACAGAGAGAGCATTCCGACGCTTCTCATACTCCCCTTACGCGAGGGGCGAAGCGATAAAGTGCCGTGCGCAGTGACTGCGTGCCTGTTCTCACCACCAACTCCCTTAGGAAGACACTGTCCTTCATCGGCGTCAACTGGAGGTTGAATCGCCTTCCAACATTTTTATTTATCCAATACTCGTCCCTTATCAAGCTGGCGCTTAGACAGAGATATCTGCCGTGTTAGCTGACCTCGCTGCCTGTTTCCAAACGTCCTTTTCTTCCTTTCCTTCTTTAATCTATCCTTCTCGTCCACGCTCCCGCCTTCATCGGTGCGTGTTGCTGACACCGGGATTTCCGGTCTTCGTATTTCACTCTGCTCCTGGCCGCGCCCTTTTAATTATGGTGCGCCTCGCTTAGACGGCCCAGCGCTGTATGTGATTTCGGGGGTTTTGTAATTATGCTTTCTTTATTTCTGCCAGCACTGCTGTGTATGTTTGTTTAATATTATTATTTTTTCTTCTTCATGCATTCAGTGGTGAGTCGCGATGAAAATCGTACAGTATTGTGAGGGCTAGGAGGCATCGGCAAATCAGGAGCTTTGAGGGCAGCGCGTCTTCTTCCGCGTAGTTCTCCAACTGCAACATCGCACGTTAATAGAAACAGATAGTCTAACGCTGTCAAAACAGGAGGCAATATGATCACGTAAAATCTGCTCGTCAGATCTTGCTATAGAAAGAAGGCAAATTTTTCGTCAATCTTCGAGGCTGCAGCGTTCGGACAGCAAGGTGCCAGCGGCGCACACTGTGCGTGTTTCACTTTGTCCTTAAAACCCTAACGCATTGCGTGAGGTGGTGGCTGCAACGGGGTGGTGCAACGTCTAAAAAAAAACGCGTTAGGGATTCATAAATGGCATTTAGGTCACATGACAGTACTGAAAAAGATTCAGTGAAATTATCAACAAGGGAACGCAGAAGATAAGTTTAATAATCTTGAACATAGAAATAATTTTTAAATTTATCCTCTTTCGTAGAATTTGCAAGTGAAATTTAATTTATGTAGTCATTGGCTTCATCCACCCGAGTCTTGGTCAATCCCCCATAGTGGATATCACCTCAGAGGAAAACAACACAGAAAGCGTTAATAGATATGCTAAGCTAATCTTGTCAAGTTGGTCGTAGCATACGCTACAATGGGAAAAGGAAATCGTAATGTTTTCTTTCCCGATTGATTGACAGTAGCGCCAGCACGCTTTGTAGCTTCCGTATTGCTGCACGGATTTCTTGAGCCAATGTGCAGGTTTTCTCTTCTCGCCTTCTGGCGAAAAAAAAAAAAGAGAGAGAGAAAGCAGCGCAGTGGGAATTGTAAAATGAATGCTCCGCGCTCTTTCAGGTCGTGATGAAATCTCTCCCTATCATTTACCTTTTTGTTTCTTCAAAATGGCTTTATTCCGAATTTCCATTTGGCAGGTTTGCAGCGTTCACAGTGCTTATTACCGAGCTTACACTCCTCGATGCAGACAGGGTGAAACATGAGGGCTGGCAGGCTCGGCGTGAACGATATTGCGGGCCTCGTCGCTTCATCTTAATTTTGCGCCGGCTTTCTCTCGTGTCTCATCCTTTACGCTGGCGTGGCACGGCGTGCTGCTTTCTGGGAGTGTAGCGTGTAATGCAACGTTGCCGGTATAACTCGATAGGCAGTTTCGGTTCAACGTGTTACCGCAACAAATGGTATCTAGTAACACATTTGCGCATTTTTTTTCTGTTAGCCTGATTTCGTAATGTGAGTGCGCGTCGTGGGCGCATGAGCGAAATTGCGTGTTAGTCGTTACATAACTCCTGCAGATGCCGAGTAACTGCGAACTGTGTATTATTTTAGTCCGCCATCATCGTCTTTTATTTTTAGCGAAGTTTCCTTTTTAACCACAGCAACGGAATGGCAATGCAGGTTGTCGCGTATTTTCCTCGAGCGCTGAGACATACGAAGAGCTCACCACCGTAAAAAAAGCGGGAGCTGGGTTATTGTGTTGCGATATCAGTTGGTGCGAGCTGGTAACCATTGAGTATACTAGCAGTTGAATGTTTCCACCTGCTAGTCAAAGGTGCTGTTTCTGTGCGAACCTGGCCCTGGTGGTGCAATGGCTTTGGCACTACTTTGCTATGCACGAGGTCGCGGGATGAAATTTGGGCCGCGGTGGCTGCATTTCGATGGGGGCGAAATGCGAAAACGCCCGTGTACCGTGCGTGGGGTGCGCGGTAAGGAACCCCAGATGGTCAAAATTAGTCCAGAGTGCCCCATTATGGCATGCCTCATAATCATACCGTGGCTTTGACACGTAAAATGCCAGAATTTAATTTTTCCTCTGTGCGAACTGCTGCCACCCACTGTACGTTTTCGGTAACATCAGAGCTTGTTTTGCGGGTCACTTCGTTCTCAGAGTTTTCTCTCAGGTACTTTCGCAAGGGGTGTCTTTAAATGTTTCCTGTATTCAGAGAACGCCAAAATGATTAATCCGCCCTTCTTCTATCGTTATTATTTTTCATCGAGAAGCCACCTTAAGAAGGTTATGAAACCAACGCTAATATTTATTTATAGGTGTTTATCATAGGTAACACTGTATACTGACTTTGACGTGATGATAAGGGCACTCTAGCGACGAGCTTGCAATTCATTGTCACACGAGGCTGGTAAATGGTGGTTGTGTTTTGTCAACAAGGATTTTCCATTCGTGTTCATCATGTTATGCTTTTCTTGTGTGCTTATGTGTTCAAGGAACGTTGTTTTTCCCCCTCTTTTATATATTTCTACACTTCAACCACTTTCTCTGGCACATTTGTTAGACGGACGCTCTTCCGGTTAACTTTCCAGCCATTCTAGTTTTAAGTTCTCTCTCTAACCATCATTTCCCTCGTACTTATCAGTAGGATCAGCTTTACGACGTCCTTATCGCTATTGCCAAGGATTTTCTTCATATACTGGCCTGTACAATTAGTATGATTAGTAAATGGCTTTGTCTTTCATCTGGTTTGTATACTTCCAGAGCAAACAAATGCGAGTTCTGGGTTGACGCGTTTATAGACATGTTGGTGTGGTTTTCAGTGAACCTTCAGCAAACATTGCTCACGTGTTGTTGCACCTACGGGCAAAGCTCTGAGCTATGAAATCAGCAGTCGGACATCAATTATTGATCCGATATATTGCATTGAAGCTCTTACTGGTTTCCGATGACGAGGTAATCAGTTGTCGTAGAGCCGCGAATAACTGTGAAGAAGTTGGAATCTTATCGGAGTTCTGGGTTACGCAACAGAAATATTTGAAGCACGAGTTCCCAATCTGCATTCATAATTTTCAGCTACAGCAAAACGAAAAAACAAACGAAGACAGAAAATCCAGAAAATTGTGCCGACTTAGTGGGCATCAGAGAAGTGCAGCCGCAAATAGCTGCAATTGTCGCAAGTTGTATGGTTCAAAATATTTTTGTCTCGATATAAACACGTTAGGCACAATCCATGAGAAAAGCACTTGACTAATATATTTCTCAATTATTTTCTTTCGTTCACATTTCCTTCTTCTTCTTGAGAAGGATGGTGAGCAAATAAATTCTATACCGTGGACTTGGGTTGGGAACCTGAGAGAGGGGGAGTTAGTAAATACAGAAAAGCATGGAAAAAATATGAAACTACTGGAATATCCAGTTTGGCTACTCCACCTGCGGGAAAGGGCGTGTGCGTAAACGGGAGGTCGAAAAGCCAACAGCTCAGACAACGTCTTTCGATTAACACGTGTGCATTTGGTAATTTATCATTTTCATATACATGAAAAGAAAATTGCGCTGAAAGAAATGTGTTCGAGATTGAAATTCTTGGCAAAGAAAAAAAAAGGCGGACTTTAGTGCGCGGGAGGTGAGTGAGATAAATCTGTAAGCGGCCGTGTCTTCGCGGCACCGGGTTCGTTTTTGACGGATGAGGAAAACGTCGGCCGGGCAGGTCCCCCGGGAGAGAGAAAGGAAGAGAGAGTTTCTCATCTCGTGCGCACCGGAAGAGCTTTCGTCTTCCTTTCTTGACAGGCCGCACCGTGCTCGCTCGTGATCAATTTTGTGGAGCTTGAGGAGTTTTCCGCTTATTTGGTCTTTCTTTTTTTCAGCATGGAGTTGTCTTTTCTCTCTCAAATATGGCCCCCGAAAATGCGCCGGGACAACCAAGGTGCGTATGTAGCTTCGCATATATTTGTTCGTGCTTTTTATTTTCTGAAAAGTTGTGTTTATCGGTCTGTGGTTTTCTTTAGCAGCAAAGAAACCTTATAATACGGGAGCCGCTGTACTCACACGCACTTTCTATTTTGTATGGGCAACCTTTCGATGAGTCGTCCATTCAAAGGAAGCCTGTCATTATCATACAACAGTTGGTGCAGGATTCAATGCCAATGATGTTCTAGTACCCTGACGAGCATTTTTGTTGTTGTTGTTGTTGACTTCAAAATCGCTTTGGTGCCATCAAGTGGCTTGGACTATATGTCTTTTAGTGAACGGCGAAGTTTTGCAGTAGCTATAGTCAGTTATGGACACATCGAAATGTTTTGAAACAATGGCTTATAAAACAGAATGATGCGCAGGTGTATCATGAAAATCTGTGTTTACATTTCGCAGCTCACGCGAAACTCATTTTGGAGTTCAGCAACCATACATTGAAGTTTTGCGCTGGAACTCCGAGAACGGCGAGATGGCCATCGTGGGCTCAGGGATCGAAGCACCACAGCGAACAGAATAATTTAGAGCTTTATAGCGTTTGCATGTGAATACGGCATCGGTTTATGTGAAAAAAGAAATCCACGAAGGTGAAATTCTCATGATACATTGCTACAACAGTAGGCTATCTAACCCTGCCAACATTATTCGGAAATGATAAATCTCTGTATGATATCATACTAGGTTGTTTGCTAATGCAAGGGATCACAATTCAGTGAAAGCGGTGTGTAGCCGAGCTGAAGTTAAACACAGGATGCTTAGGTTAGTGAAATTACCTCAAGTATTGGCTTGTCTCCAAAATACGATTCTATAGCTGCTATCACTATGCCGCTTTGCGGAGTGTATTTCTTAGACGGAGAATATCGCTTATACCAATAGTGCTCAATCCTATTGGTCTTCGTTGCTCTTATAGCTAAGCTTGTTTATTTATTTTTTTGCTTACGGTGCACTTATCCGCTTTCCGCCCACTCAGCACTGTAGGGCGCCCAATTTCTTTCCTCTTTCGACCACCTTTGGCTCTTTACACGTCCTCGTTTGTGAAACCCAAGCCCCTTGCTGAGACACCTCCATCGTCTAAGCCTTACGGAGCGACGCCACGGCATTTGCAGCGCAAGCTGATTGCAAATAGACGAGGGCATCTTCGCGCCCCCCTAACGACCGCAGTGTGGCGTGCACACTGAACGCGCACTGCAGTTCGGGGGGGGGGGGGGGGGCGGATTTTTCGCCGAAGGAGGCTTAACGATCGCCGAGGAGCGTGGTGGCGACGGCCTGGCTGTGCCCCGGGACGGTGGTTAAAGAGGGGTCGCTTCCTGGGGCGCTGTGTTTGCAGCGGCTCCACTGACGGCGACGCAGAGGAGAATTTATCCTCCGCAACGATCCCAGGAGAGGACGGTTGTCGAGACGCGAGAGTGGGAAGGAAGAGGCCGGCGCATTGTGCGCGTATGGTTCCGTGCCTGAGTGAACGAGACGGGCGAATGAATGAATGAATGAATGAATGAATGAATGAATGACCAGCCGCAGTGGCTTAGTGGCCATGACGTTATGCTGCTGAGCACGAATTCGCGGGTTTCCAACTCCTGGCCGCGGCTGATGCACTCTGAAGTGGGCAGGGAGAAAAGGTGTTCGTATATCGTGCTTTTGATGCACGTTAAAGAGCCGCAGGAGGTCAAAATTATCCAACACCCTCCGTTACGGAATCCCTCATATAGCTCGCTATGCATCTTCGAGATGTTAATTCCTGAATTTTAATTAATCATAATTAATTAATTAATTAGTTAATTAATTAATTGCTCTCAAGCAGCTCCCTAAATTATTAGAGCACTGAAACTTGCTAAATTAAGTTAGAAAGAGAAACAGTGTAACGTCGCCACAACAATTTACATGTGTGCCGTGCGGCCACGATTTGAAATCCGCAGAGCTCCGGTAGTAGCGCCCAGAGAGCTCACGTTCGATACCGGCTGTTTCTTTGCATAGAAAGCTAGTTAGCGTTGGTGCCATGGTGAGGTTCTGGCTAGACCTACAGGCGATGAGGTGTGAATAAGACCAATGTGTTGACTCTTACACGTGTAGAGCGAAGGAAATTACTGAACAGGTCTTCTCCACATGAAAGGCTTGGCTGTGGAGAAACTGGATTTGAAACTTCATAAAGAGACGTTTGTCGACACGAGAACACGACACGAGAACTTTGCCCCCAGAGTTGTAACTTCAGACCCGGTGACCGAAGATGGTTCGCACAACCAAAGGGAGAGGGCGTCAAGCGTTCTTGCTTGCTTCGCAGTGGAGGCTACGTTCCACTTGTGTCATGTCGCGGCTTAGACAGGCAAGCAGTGCCTGTGGAAAATAAGTTTTGTGATTACTACGGCGTTTAAAAGAGGCCATGTCAGAGCGGGGGAAAATGGCACGTAGTATGGTGGAAAAGAGATTACTGTTGCAGTCACAGCGAAGCCAACAGACAAGCTAAAAAAAGAAAGAAAAGGGGCGCACAGTGCACTGTGCTGGACTTTGTTGCTTGCATCCATGCCTGCTTTTGGCCTTGATTCTTTGTACGGAGAGGCGTGTGCTGTGTACCACGTTAGGGACACTCGACGGGCGGCCACTTGCAGAGCTAAGTATTCTTAGACTACGGTCCCAACAGACGTTCGCGCTGAAGGCTGCCGAAGCGCTTCTTCCCTTTCCGTGGTCAAAGGTCCTCCGAGGTAGGCTGTGATAGTGACGCATGCCACTTCAATTTTGTGCGCCGATGTTTGTGTTAATACTCATCTTTCATTCTATTTTTGTTTATTACAATAAAAATAAATGTAAGAGATGTCACCCTGGACGGTGACGGCAGCTCCTTTTCACGTAGTTGTAACAATAACAAAAAAAAAGGGTATTGTGAGATAAGAAGAAGCAAGGTCACGAGGTAGAAAAAAATCTAGAGCATACAATCCTATACACAATCGGACATATTCGGTGGATAATAGGCGAGGGCAAGTTGGCACTAATCTGAGTCCCCACATATACGCTTTTTTCCTTCCGATCATTTTATATTAATATCCCCTTTTCTCCACTCAAGGTAGCAAGTCGGAGTTTTCCTTGTTAACCTTCTTGCCTCTAATTTCTTTCTTTTTCTCCGATTCTGGTGCACCACGCCAGTTTGGCAAAAGAGAGAGAAACATCGCGAACCATCTTAGAGGCAGGAGTACGGCTTGCACGAAGAGCTCGGCGCAATTTCTACAAAAAAAAAAAAAAAAAAGGACACACACACCTGTCGTTTATCCCCGTGAACACAATGGATGTACTGGGTTGGAGGCAGACAAAGCATTTGCCAGCAACAGCTGCTTGTAGTCTGAGACATAACTCTCCTATAGGTCTCATCTGACGGCGGAGTGGAGGTAAGAGTGGAGAGATGAAAGATTAGATAAGGGTTTTCACGCACTATAAACATTATCTGGGTCGCATCCGGCGCAGTGCGCCTGTAACAGGTTGTGCTTTGTCTCTGGACCAATTAGATGCGGGTTAACGCCGAGTAAAGCCTGCACCAAGTCTCATCACACGCCGTAGGCTTGCGTAAATTCTGTTTAGTTCGGCTCCCGAGGTTCGTTTCTCCTCCGTGGCAAGGGCTTTGCCAATCTGACCCGGCTTCTCCCAGGTAACTTTGTGAGCAGCGTAATTCGAGTGAACGGCGTCGCGTTTCATTAGCGGAATTTAGCCACAGCTCCTCCGAGGTGGGCTGAAGGTTTCGACGTTCGCCGGCGGGTTTCAACGGTCGTTGCGCCAGATTTCCAGGGACTCTTTGTATGCTGATTTCGCAAGCTGACTGTTGCAGCAACGTGTCTAGGCAGCGTTTGCCCCGGATGAGTTCGCTTTGCTTCTATAGCGCGAAGCATTCCTGAACTGTATGACGAAATAAACTATCAAGCCATCTCAAAGCTGTTCCGCGCCTCCAGCCTACGACTCCTGCAATATTATGATTCTTCGTGGATGTCTGGTGAGGTCCGAACGGAATGGAAGCTGGCAAAAATTGTGCCGATCTCGAAGCCTTTTAAGCAGCCAACAAGCTACGCGTCTTTCCGGCCCATCGCCCTACTGAGCTGTGTCGGCAAGCTTATAGAACGGATGATGTACAAACGTATTACGCGGTGCTTTGAAAGCCACAATAAGTTTCCCCAAGAAATGAACGGTTTCCGCCAAAGCAGGTCTGCTATTGATAATGTCATCGCCCTCGTCTCTTCACTTGAAGAGGACATTCACGCTGGGCGCATCCCGACAGCCGTTTCCCTTGACATCAAGGCAGCTTTTGACTCTATTTTTCACCACGCATCTCTCGCAGCTTTGGCTAGTCTTGACCTCGGAGGAAGACTATACGAGTGGATAGAAAACTACTTAAAAGAGCGGAAAATATTTATGAGTTGTCCGAACGGCCCTACACAGTCTTACGCAGTGGAGAAGGGCGTACCCCAGGGCGCTGTGCTCAGCCCGCTCGTATTCAATCTCACCAGATGATCAATCTCACCAGATGAATCTATGCAGATGATATCTGGATCTGGTGCGCATCAAGTTCGCGCTATATCACCTAATAACGACGTCAAAAAGCATTGCTGAAGCTCTCCATGTATTCGGTTCCCTGAGGTCTTCACCTCTCGCCAGAAAAAAGCACAGCCATGGCTGTCACAAGCACGAAAATGACCAACTATCGCCTCCTACTCGTTGGACGACCGCTGCCATATGCACGGTCTCAGCGATTTCTTGGAATTGTGATGGACAGAAATCTCTCTTAGTCACCTCAGGTAAAAAAAAAAAAAAAATCTACGTGCAAGGATTGCTGCAGCATCGCAAGTTTTTAAATTCATGGTGGGGACACGATGGGGCTGCAACTGCCGCTCAGTGGTACTACTTGAAAAAGCCTATATTGAAGGCACATTGCACTATTGCCTACCGGCGCTTCAGAGATTATCACCAGCAAACAAGAGCACTCTGGAAGCCGCGCGGAACAACTGCTTGTGGATTTGCATGGGCCTCCCGAAGGGCTCTTCAGCCTCGGGAGCAATAGCGGAAGCAGGATGCCTACGGATAGATGTCATCGCTTTCCAACAGGCAATGTGTACCGATCTTCGGCATGTGCTCCAAGGGAAGAAGCACTTTTTTTACCACGTCCACGTAACCCACAGTAAGTCTGGCTTTGACAAAGCTGTGCAAATGCTGCACCTTCCTCTGATTATTCAGCCACAGAAATTACTGCCCCCGACCTTTCCTCCCTGGACACTTTCGCCTCTAGATATAAACCAGTTTGTACCCGGTGTAAATGGGACAAAGAGTCGCATGCCACAGGCCACGCTACTGTAGACCACTCTCCGCTACTTAGCCGAGAAATATACTCAGCACACCAACATCTACACTGATGCCTCAACCACTCGGGAAACGTCCTCCTGTGGCCTTTTATGCGCCTTCAACAAGGAAAATGCGTTCTTATCGGCTGCAGCGGAAGGTATCCTCAATGACAGCAGAGCTTCACGGCATCAAAGAAGCTGTCTTTTATATACTGCACCGAGTGCCTGACCAATGGGCCATTTTCACTGACTCTAAAGGAGCACTACAAACATTGAGAAGTCTGTTAAAGAAACAATCATCAGCCTGTTTCTTTCGACATTGCGTACTTACATCACTTGGCCATTGCATCAGGCCACTGTATCACATTTCGGTGGATACCGACTCATTGTTGTATTCTGGCCAACGAAAAAGCAGATGAAGCGGCACGCAAAGGTCATCAACACCAAAACTATAAGCGGATTTATTTCATAAGTTCTGATGCTTCTCAACTAGCTAAAAGATTTACTTCTGAAGAAACGGCTCGGCTCTTTGCCGACCAAATATTTCTGTTTCCCTTACTCAATCGACCCAAATCTCAGATCGAGACTCCCATCCAGCCTTCCTCGCCATTTGGAAACTCTATATCATCGTCTTCGCCTGAACACGGCCTATGGAAACGGCTTACGTACCGCTTCGGTCGAGTGACAAGTCCACACTGCAACAACTGTGGCTCAATTAAACGCGTGGAGCATATCCTGTTTGAGTGTCGAGCGAATGCCGACGAGCGTGCGTTCTATGAACATTGCATGCATTCACTTACAAAGAGACCTTGTCATTTGACTGTGTCTTAGGCCCTTAATCCAGCCTCACGCAACCGAGGCGTGCGATGAACTTTTTATTTACATACTTAGAAAACATTGGCCAACTCGACAAACTTTAGTTCATTCTCTGTCACCTTCATGCATCTTTCACGCGGCGAATTCCGTCACTTCATCGTAGGATGGTGCATACACTGAAGAACTCTACCATTGCACGCCGTTGTCCATGAGTGAGAAAACTCAGCCCCAATTATTTTTGAACTTATTCACGTTTTTGTGCCTTCTCTTTTTTTCTCGCCAATCCCTTCCCCATGCAGAGTAGCATGTCAGCGATTTTATGCGCCGGCTAAAATCACTGCCTTTCATTAAAGGGTTCTCTATCTCTCTCCCGTAAGCCTTGTAATAAAGAATCCACCTTTCAGAAGAGAAATAAAGCAAGGAAGAGAGATTTGCCCCGTTGGCTACCCTACATGGTGAGAAGGAAAACAAATGCAATGGTGAGCGAGTGAGAGAGGATGCAGAAATTATGATTGATCGCGTCTACAAGGCGTAGCGTATTTCCATCGCTGTAGAAGGAGCTTGCTGCTACACGGATTATGTAGCGCTCAATTGACGCCGCTTTTGTTGAATGCGAAAACTGGGCTCGCTGACGTGGTTGTAAATCTTCCGACTGAAACAAGTTTCCAAAGCTGCAGGATAGCCTTAAAAATGTGCCCCGGCATTCAAACGTTCAATTACGGGGACAGTTGCGTTTTAAGAGGCTTGTGGGCATTTAGACGACACTAAAAGAATGACTATGCGGTACTGCAGCCAATGCCAGAGAATACAATATTGACGAAATCTGAGAATCTCTGCTGCGTAGAAAACGGGCTCCTCTGCACGTGCGCAATTATGTCATTTTACACGGCTCTTTTCGGTGTTCTCTTGATTGATTCATTCTTGTCCTTCGTACAAATGTTATCAATAAGGAGGGAGGTGGGGGGCATATAAATTTGCGCTAGCTTCTGGAACAGTCGTTCTTTTTATCCTTTGTTTGTCGATTCTCAATCTATTATAAGCGTGTAATGCTGTGCCACTTCATATTGAGTGGAGGTGTTCTTTCAGTGATGGGAACAGCTCCTAATTTAACCCATAAAGTTCGTCACAGATCAGCAAAATACTCCCGCTCTGTTTTGTGATGTTATTAGCACACTTGACCTTTTATGCTTTCGGCGCAAATAGGTGCTTTAAAGAAAGAAAGAAAGAAAGAAAGAAAGAAAGAAAGAAAGAAAGAAAGAAAGAAAGAAAGAAAGAAAGAAAGTGTCAACGTATGGGGCACAGAAATTAATTTTTTAAGAATCATTTAGCGGCATTCTGAGAGCAAACTGCGTAATTTTTGCAGTTTTTACACGCATGCAAGTTGACGGGTTTGCATTGTCTAGAAGTGGCCCCCTCAAATACAAATATTATCGGGAGCGTTACAAATACGGCTCCTATAGGGATCTGTACGCGTCCGATCTGCGTATCCTTGATGATTTTTCCTACGGAAGGAGCTTGGCAAATAATCTTAATTCACAGAAATATCACCAGTCGTGCGCCAAGGAACACACACTTGACGCCGACTCTTTTTAATGGAATGTTCCCAATGGTCCTTTCTTTCTTCGCCTTACATCTGAAGTAGCGTGCCTTGAATGTAACTTGGCGGGCTCTCTCGGGTTACATCAAAGGCATCTCTGTCCCTTCCATTCCCTTAGGTGTGTCGCATATAAGAGGGCTGAGCTGGCCATTGCGTAAGTTGGCATTGCGGGCCCTAAGCTATCTCTTTCAAACCTCTCGCCACGGGGAGAGATATTGCCGCTGCAGCTCGCACTCGAGCACCCTGTTTGTCTAGCCTCGATTCTGAAAGCCACGAGTGAGGAGGTGGGTTTGTTGAAAGAGTCTAAGCGCAAACGCAAGCCGGTGCACGGGACCACCGCGTTGCACTCACTATAGGCCAGCGCATCCAATTGGAAGCGGTCGGCAGCCGTCATTCCCACTCGAAGCGCATACTCTGCCGTCCACCCATACGCGCCCATACTTTGTGCGCGTGTGTTTAGATTCCGGCACTCTTCGGCTGTCTCGTTAAGAGTTTCATCACCATTGAGCGTAGAACCGGAGGAACCTTACGTTGGACCGAATGAAGAAACTTGTGCGCAAGTGAGACACGGTTTGTGGAAGGCTTGAGGATCGCCTACGGCCTAATGTAACCTTAACCAGCGAACCGACGACGGCCGGCACACCACGAGGGGTGTGCGAGAAGCTTCGGGAATTTTGCTTCACTCTGGCTTGTTCGCGCCCTACGGCAGAGTATCTTACTCGTTGAGAGCGAAGGAAACAGAGCGGTGCCAAAGAAAAGAAAAGAAAGCAAACGCATAAAGACAGAGACAACACGAACTGAAAGACAATTCAGCAAGTGTAAACCGTATTTTAATAATATAACCGGTTGCCTTTCGAGCTTAGTCGTTGACTGTACCATTATAGTAATTAGGCAAAAAGAAATACAGATCAGCGAATGGCCTACACATTGCACGTCCGATCACTTCCACGGGGCACTTTAATTCTTCTTAAGCTTTCTCGTTTTGCTAATCTTCCAGATGCGTGGAAGCAATTCGATCTTGCGATGTACCGCGAGAGGCACCTATCTATACTGTCAATGCCTTTATAGTTTCGATAGACCTAAATTTTGGTGGCTCGAAAGTTATTTTGTTCTATAGCACTGCGGTCATATTACTTCGTTGCACTGTTGCTTGTTAGTCCTATTGCTTTGTAGCGCTTGGGCTTTCAAGGCCTGTAGTTCTACAGACCTAGAGTTTTTATAACTATATAGAGATTCGTACTGCCATAGCTACATCTTCGACAAAACTGCATTAGCGAAGACTAATAGGTATTAGAGCGAGAATCAAGACAGGTTTGGATGAAAGAACCTGCAGAAAAAGAGCTCAACATACGTTTGCCAAGCCGCATGAGGTCTAAGGGAAATGACGATGGTTTATATCGAGATTAATAATTATTGTAGCCGAAGTTGCCACGACGGCAATCCAAGTAAGTGGGGAGAGAGAGAGAGAGAGAGAGAGAGAGAGAGAGAGAGAGAGAGAGAGAGGAATTAGGCTGCGGAGAAGAGAAGGCCGTAGAGCAGGATCAAACGAAATTGTTCTCTGGGAGAATGAAAAGGCTGGAGAGGATTGAGAAGGAATTTTGCGGAAAAAGAAGTTGACACACGAGAAGGGACGAGATGAGAGCCGATTCATTAACGGCAGCACTTTCGCGTGCGAGCACCTCCCGGAAAATAAAGATCAAAAGGGAAAAAATGAGGCAAAGGAGAAAAGATAAGAAAGAAAGCGCCAGTACAAATTTGGCAGTGAAGACAGACTGCAAAAGCTCAAGGCAGAAACAAAGGAAGCATCGCTTAGCGAATAACGAAGACAAGGGAAAGAAAAAAAAAGAAATACATATTTGTGGTTTGAAGTGCACAAAACGTAACAATACAGAAACAAACAGAAAAGCAATTTGAACGTCGCGTCGCTCTTAACGTGCCATCCAGTTTCGTATAATTTATATGCACACCCAGTATTGACGACGTTTCTGTCCTGTTGAACAATTTAATTTCCTAAAGATGGGTGTGGCCGCGCCAAATCTTAATAAGAGTGGCGCCCGACTATAAGCGTTAAATCTGTACACATAGCCCTCTTAATACGAATCAATCGGGACGTAGATAATACCACGTATTTGGCTGTAATACCTAATCTGGTCCTGTTGCGCCCTGCGCTGTAGCCAGTACAGTTTAGTACGTCTAAGAGGAGGTCTCGTTGTTACCGACTCATAGTTAACAATAGGCTTCTAGTTCATGATTCTAGCAAGACTGAAGGAAATGCACAAAGCACTCGAAGAAAGTTTACGAGTACACAAATATAAATATCGCAGGTAATAACCTTGCTTTCTTTCTTTATTTTTTTTTGTGAAGCTCAAGCGTATAAATTGATACTAACAATTCAACTCTTTGTGGTTTATGCATAACCGTTCCCACTCCTGCAATAGCAGTGTATTACCTGCAGCATTCCAAAAAGACAAACAAACAATTGAAAGCGTAGGGTTTTGAACTTTAACAGCGAACCTGAATTGCTGGAAGCGTTTCAAGGATATTTCACCGACATTGCAGCTGTACGAAAGTTTCTGTTTTCCTTTGACATTAACAAAAGAAATCCGGCTGGTAGTCATAAACTGAAAATGTTATCAGGCATGTATATGATTCTCCTTGGCTGTAGTCTTTTCTTAAGTAGCTTGAAAAATAAGGGCTGGATTTTTAACGTGACTTTAATATATTTGTGTACTAGATTTCCAATTGTGCACAGTATACATCTAGAAATAGGCCTCGGCTACTGTGTTTATTTCAGCTCTTTTGCTTAATCGGTGGCCTCATGTTAAAAAGGTCCTGTTTTATTATTATAGTGGTCACAACAGAACAAGCAGACGAAAGAACACACAGAGAACTACAGAGATTGTATGGGAATAAACGCACACTCAACACAGATATATATACTCGAGCGGGAACGATGGCATCCGTGCAAAGTGCCACGGCAACATGAAGACGACAATGACACCACATACCGACCAGTGAAAAAAATAAAGGGGGGGTGGGGGCTAAATAGACTGGCTCTTCCAGTGAGAAATGTCAGTGACCTGCATCGTGGATGAAAGGGCGCCGGAACATTGACCCATCTCCCGAAAAGACGTACGGACAGAAAAGTAAAGAAAGAATATAGATGAAATTGTCTCTGCGGAAGCTGCTATGTATATAAGTGCCTAAATAAGTGTCGTAAAAATAAAAAAAACATATTTCGGTTGAGGGAGTACATGAGCAGCGAAAATCGAAGCCAGGGTAGCGCATTCGGGAGAAAGGGCATTTAATAATTCTTCTGTCGTGACGAACTAGAAAGAGTATATGTACTTCTTTCTCAACTAAAGATGTGAAGCGAAAGTTATATTCGCACTTTTCGGCTAAAAAGATAATGTAGATGTGGCTTGAGTCTGGTGTACTTCCGCATATCTGCACTTGCTAAAAGGGCGACCAGATCAGAAATCTATTGACTCCGAGATTGGGCAGCCATGGAGCAGGGGATCAACGGAGAAGCGCTCTATGTTCCCAAACATTCGCACAGATGGCGCTCGGTTTCGCCGTCGTCCAAGCACTCGCCAGCGCTTGGCGTGCGATTTCAGCGCAGACGAGACGCGGCGGATTGTGCCGGCGTGTCCGCGCCAACGATGACGGCCGCCACGCTCCAAGTGAGGGCAATGCCGCCGCGTCCACGCCCGATGTCATGATGGACCGAGTCAACCACGTGACGCCGTGCGCGTGGCCACGCCCTTTCTGATCATCTATCCTGAAGAAGCCAGGGCACCTTTCGTCACTCGGTTGGTGCCGAAGTGGTCCGGCATCTGTCGGATAGCGTTCGATCCGCTTGCTAAGCGTATTGCGGGGAGCCCAAAACATCTACATGCTCCGTGCGGTTCGCTCGATCCCGCACCTCCAACAATGACCGAATGCCCCTGTGGATGTCTGTGAGACAGCGAATAACTGGTATCCGCAAAAACGCTTCTTTCGGCACGGGCAAATAGTGGGAGGTGCTTAACGGCAGCGTCTAGCTTCGCCTAGCGTTTGTTGACTGACCGGGCGGTGTGACCACGTCACACGACGCGCCGCGATCTTCGCTGGAAACGGCAAGTCATCCTGCTCGACCAGCGAGACCGATAGCGGACTTTCCCCCCGTTCGCTTCGCAGTATTTGATCGTTCGTCAATCTACCGCAGTTCGGAAGTGCATTCTTTCTGTGTCGCGAGTGCCTGTTGGTGCCGTACAGTGGCAATGCGCCTCGCGTGAAGCGCTCTCTCGCCAACATCGTGCGTGGGATTCTTGAACGTCAGGAAACACCGCTGCGTTCTATATGCCATTGCGAGCGTCGTCGGCTGCTTTGTGCATCGACTACTCGAAAAGAAGCCAGCAAGTCGCGTAGTCGGTTTGTGGTGCGGTGAAGGAAAACTTCTCTTTACGCCACAAGACTGGATTAGGCCAAAGACCGAAAGTTTATTAGTTCACCTCCAAGTAAGTAAGCGTGTCGTTCCTTGTGTTGCGCATTTAGGTGTAGTGAGGGTTATTAACACGGCGTTGGAAAGCATGTGCTCTACTGGTATCTACTCGCGCTTGGCTTCATCGTTGTGCCCGTGGCAACTAAGCACAACCAGATGCGGATACACACGCACTTTAGAGCTAGGTTTGACAACAGAAACGTGCGCTGAGGCTCGACTCACGGACAGACAACCATTGGAACCGTAGCAGTGAAAAGGTGGTTCCAATCGCCGCCTAATTTCATTCTACAGATGCTATATCAGAAGTTCGTTCGTATTCGATTTCTAGCGCTGCGCTTGCTCATTAATGACGGCCGTCTTAGCAGAGCGACTGTCATGACATTGCGCCCCTTAACTGTAACCGACAGGACGCTACATATTAAACTTACGCCCTCTCCATGAGAGAAACCGCGCACACAACCACGCGCATTCACACAAATGCACACACGCATGGGTCCAATGGGAAGCGCAAATGCACTGGTACTGCCACACACAGAATCCATCGCACGCATTAACTCAGTATAGTATAGGCCTTCCTCGCGGTTAACCTCACCTGACTTCCCTCGGCTAAACAAGCCCGACTGCAGCGCACACGGCAAAGAGAACGCGCACCGAAAGCTGCGGGGCTAATCACGCCGTCTGCTCTCTGGGCCAGCCACGCGTGTAAATTGTGTGCGTGGCCGAAACGCTAGGGCGAGCAGAAGTCGCCGCTCGTTTTCCTCATACGGTCCCCCAGCACTTTAGGGACCTTCGCTTAGGGCAAGCTGTTACCTCGATGGCGCGACGCTTTAGCCAGGGTGCAATAAAGGACGCCGGAGAGCCGCGCAACGTTTATGACAGGTGCTGGTGGGAAACATTTCGGGGGCGCCGCATTAAGCCGTTCTGTTTTCCCCGAGCCAGTACGGGCACTTGTACATCCCTGGATTCTTGCCTCATTCCCCTCACCGCCTCTTCCCTTTCTGTTCTCTTTTCTTTTTTGTCGTCATCGCTTGAAGTTCATTCCAATATATATATATATATATATATATATATATATATATATATATATATATATATATATATATATATATATATATATATATATAACTTTTTTTTTTGTGTGTGTGTGTGTGTGTGTGTGTGTGTGTGTGTACACGAATGAATACGTTTTTTTGGTAGTCTGGCTTTCGCCGATCACACTTACTTTTATTCACGTGCGGTGTCTTTCCACTGATGGCATGGTGCTGCATTTCTGTACGTGTGTGTGCGTGTGTGTGTGTGTTTGTGTGTGTGGGGGGGGGGTGACTAATCGTATGCCGGAAAAAAGAGATTCGTTAGTGCGGTATTCACAGTCGCTTTGAAATGGCAGCCGCGTGATCTCACATTCATCGTGCCGTCTCTTGTCGAAAGCCCGTTTTGAAAGACGGCGGGAACTATTGGACGACGCAATGGCGCAGTGGCGTTCTATTCGCTGAGAAGCTCGGAAATTGCAGGTTATGTTCGTAAGAAAGACTGGACAGAAGAAGAAGGAACCTTGTATAATGAAAGGCTGGGCGTATGCCTCTTGATGGGCGTCTTGAGCTCAGGATCTCGCTGGTAGCATGCTTGAGGATAGACTGAACAAACTGTGCCTTCTGCTGGTTGGAATACCTAATATAAATAAAAAGGGGCCAGCCGGATTTTGGAAAAGGAAGAGCAAAAGAGAAAAGCAACAGTGAATAGAACCTCGCGGCACGTGTTTTCCGCTTTTGAAATTGCTGCCAAGGTAGGTATAGAAGTTGAGAAAAGAGAGTTAGTTACTCTTACTTTTTAAGCAGCAGAATGCTCAAAGACCAATCCGCTTGAATTCAAATTGACGGAGATCACGCGTGTTTTGAAAAACTGGACTGTAGGGCCATTTTTGCCGTCGATTAGCTAAATGTCCTGGCTGTGCTGTTACTTACGCGTCCGCTCGCTCCTGTATATCATCGGTCACGTTAATGGTAATGTAGTCCCCGTATTGTGCACGTGACAAAGCGCGTGGCGTGCTTCTTAGCGCACGTAATTCTTTTTTGAAGGCGATGATTTCTTTGCTGACTTTACGCGCGTTTCACGTATCTGTAATCTGGCTATCTTGTAACCACTTCCAGAAAAAAAATGGTTGGTTCGGTGACCGTTAGATGACGTATGACATGAAAATGGTGTCAAAGTATAAATCTCCATGCCCTGAACACGTAGCAATATTCAGTAACTAAGGATATTATAAAGAAACATCACCGCCACTTTCAGTCCGTTAAGATGGTCGAACAGCGAAGCTGTGTTGTTTACACCGAGTGTTACACACTGCAAGTCAAACTTCGCAAGCAGTCTGTATTGTAAATCTTTTGTTTCAGCATTCGTTCACCTCATTTTCGCTTTTGCGTGCTTCGCATGGGGAGCATGCTTTAGGAGCGCGGCCGTATTAACTCGGCATCTCTGGCGCACAGCTCGAGGTCGGCCCTACGACGACGAGGCCGTTCACAAGCCAACTCTCGCTGACACTCGAGGTAGGCAGCTTCCTCCTCATGAGTACGCACTACTCGTGGTCTTCCCCATGATTGTAGCTGAGATGGAATGTGCGGAAACACTAATCCAAAGCTCCCTATACTGGGCACAAGGGCCCACCACAGGAATTGCGGGCGCTGCGATCGTTTCGGCGATTGACGTGGCTGCCGGCTCTTGCTGACGCAAGTGCTGGCAGCCACGCGCTCCTAGTATCGCGTTTCAGCCTTTCAGTCGCTGGGCACTGTTCGTTGGCCGAAAACCGCCAGCATAGCATTTGTTTCTTTCGCGGCAGGGTGGAATCAATCGTCGATAAACGACCGAAGGTGTGTTAGCGGCGAGGGTGTAGAATAGAAAAAGGGGTGCTATGCACATGGTCAGTGACACGGCCGCCTGCCACACGGCGTTTCAACGACCGTGTGCATAGCACCCTTTTATTATCTGCTTCGCTGGAGGTCAGTGGGCTAGGGTCAGTGGTCAGTGTCGAAACGTTGGCTCTCGCTTTTACCTCGTTCTCGATTTGATCATCTTCTTTAATTTCCATCTCCCACCTTACGCGTGTTTTCCTAAGATTACGGCAAGACATGCCCGTTCGGTCACGGTGTAATTGCGCTCTGGCTTGCTTAGCGAGTGAATGGCATGAGAAATAACGTGTTCTCTGCCATCGAAGCGTTGAGCCAGTACAGCCCCACTGCCCGCACCACTAGCATTTGTATGAATTTCGGTTGGTGTGTGGAAGGGTCAAAGTGGCGGAGCATAGCTCGTAACGTCACAAGAAAAGCTGTCGAAAAGAGGCGTCACACTCGGCATCCCCCCAGTCGAAGGGTGCATCATTTTGCAAAAGACAATTCAATAGATAAGCAACGTCAGAAAACCCATGAATAAAGCGGCATAACTAAGAACACAGTCCCAAGAAAGTGCTCAGCTTCTTCAGAGACCGTGGTGCATGAATCTCTTCGACGGCTTCAGTCTTCCGTGGATGAGGTCGGATGCCACGTTTATTCACAAGATGACCTATTATCAATGCTCACCGAAATGACATTTCGGTGAGTTCAGAATAAGTCCAGCGTTCAGAATGAGTCCAGCGTGGAAGGGTCAAAGTGTCGGAGAATAGCTCGTAACGTCACAAGAAAAGCTGTCGAAAAGAGGCATCACACTCGCTGACGCCTCTTCGACGCGCTTTCTGCGCTCCATTAGTGTGCGACCAAAAATGGCAACGTCATCGAGGTAGTACTTGTAATCTCCCACTTTAAGCTACGCATAATTGTATCCATAAAGTGCTCAAAGGTTGCGGGGGCGTTGCGGGAGCGTTGCACAGCTGAACGGCATTCCATTCAACTCGTTGAGTCCATCTGGAGGCACTAAGCCATTTTCTGTTTGTCTACCGGGTCCATCGGTATCTGCCAACAGCCTAAGCGCAAGTCAATTGAAGAAAAGCATGAGGCTGAATGGAGGCAGTCAATAGCGTCGTCAATCCGCGAAAGTGGAAGGGCGTCCTTTTTAGTGGCCGAGTTTAGGCGACTGTAACCCATAAAAAATGCAATGTTCCGTCTTTATTTTTAACGAGTATCACTGGAGCCGCTGAAGGACTTCACGACTCCTCAACTTTTCCCTTTTGAAACGTTTCGCGAACTTGTTCATCTATTATCTTCCGTTCTGCCGGGGAAGCTCGGTAAGGCTTTTGTCTTGTCGCATGCGCCGTACCTTTGTTGATTCCGTGACGTATGCCAGGCGCAAGGATCGAAGGTGCTTTCGCATTCTGTGAACAGTCGAACACAGGCAGGTATCTCAATGAAAAGCGGCCAAGGCATGGCTCTCACCTCTACTGAATGGCTTGTTGACCATGCGAAGAACACAGGAGGCAGTAGATCCAAGCTTTTTCACCTCGTACTTACAAACGCGCCGTTACAATATGTTTGTAAGTTGCACCAACCAAGGAAAATAAATGAAAGCTCAAGGTTTACGTATCTCCAGATACAATCTTGAATTTCTGCGAAACTGTCAGCTTATGTGCGTTTGTTGAGACTTTCTTGTGCACTTTCACTTAGTTGTGGAACTGTGTGTGTCTATTACCCCCGCATAACTCAAACGATCCCGGACACGAAACCATTTCTCTACTCCACCGAGTTGAGCACAGCGTCGCCACTTGACTGATGGGGACGCGACACTTCTGAAGAATTTTCACGGGTGATCATGAAACGCAGTGGCGATTTCTGTCGAAGGCTGGCGCTGATATCTACTTTCTTGAAAAATTTATAAAGCAAAATTTGTAAGATACCACAAGGGGCACTGCGTTGCTCTTTGAGGCCCAAACTGTTTCTCTGAGCGCAAAAAAAAAAAAAAAAGATACCGGAGCAAATATTTGCAGCAGGATAAGCAATGCGTGTGCTGAAGCAAAAATCTGGAGGAACTCTCAGCCCATATCCAAAGCTAATGGAATGCGAGAATATTCACCCAGCGAGACCCATAGGAAAAATCTACCTTTAGAAGCACTGGAATTGAAAGCGGATGAAAGCCTTAACTGGTCGGAAGTCGGGATAAACAAGAGGCGTTTAGGGTATTGTTGGAACAGAACAGGGAAGAAATTGATATGATCGGTTCCGTTATAGGCATGGATAATGGCTAACTATACAAGGTAGATATAGAGGTTTTAAGAAAGAGAGCAAATATTAAGGACACATCAACAAAATGATAGACTGCTTAATATCTACAGATTACTTGAGTAGCTCAAGCTGGCTAGGTGACTATTTGTCGCCGCCCCGTTTCTACGGAGATGCCAACAAACCATCATCATTTAGTCGCGGTCGAGTGGAGGAACTTTCTAGAATACGGGGATTACTGTCCTTTTACGTCCTTCTGCGCCTTCCTTTACTCGTGCGTGGAACTACTTAAATGTTCGTGAAATTTGACTGTCTGTAGCTTTTTCAGTCCTTTTGTTCTTTTACGTTTGCTTGCGCTGCGAAGAGACGTAGCCGGCGCCAAGAAACACGCCAACGTCTACTTTATTCACATGTCAAATTAAAGTAAATAAGAAAAGCTTGAGTTGGGATACGGCCCGCTCAATAAAGTAGTGAAGCGAGCGATTGCTCTGAAAGGACTGCGTGCGGCTCTGTGCATATCTGACGAGCACCACGTAAACACCAGTATGAGAGGCTAAGTAGGGCGTCTGAGGAAAGCAGGCTTGCCTCAAAAGAATCGCGGTATTTGACGAAAGGCTGGTGAAAGCACGAAATCTGAAGAAAAAGAACAAGGGAGGCGGTTACAATTTCCGCGGCACGCAACCAGCGGTTGTGCTTTGTGTATGAACAACTTGTTCCCCCGACTAAAGAAAGTGGCGGTAGTTTGCTATCACATGAAGACAAGCAAAAGTAATCGAAAATGAATAAAAAAGGGCTTTGGAATATTTGTCTGCTCTCGGGGTGTAATTCAGGAAGAACTTTGTATAAAGTTGTAAAGATTGTCATATCATTGTCAAGAGGCGCATTCAACCTGAAGCGTTTCCTTACAAAGAGGTGGTCGCGGTTTCCGAAATATTATGGCATCACGACAGGGAGAAGAATATATGGCATTTAAAGGTCGACGTATGTCATCAACGACGACTTTTTTATGACCAGGCTTCGTCAGGCCTTCATTAGCATCTATTTCTCCACTTTACTCACACGAAAACAGTGCAACACTTTAGAAATCGCATTTGGCTGCAGTATATATGGATACCGTTTCGTATAATTGAATATCGCGGACGCGTACAGAGGCCACCATTTTGAGAAGGATCTAAGTGCGAATAACTTAGTTGATGCTTTATTGTATGGTATGGATTTTAGGATGAGCCGTGCTAGTATGGTTTTATTGACGCGGCAGGTTATAAGTTTCACTTTTGTTCGCTTTTCAACGCGTCAGTTTTCGTGGTTTATGTATAAAGCCTGCCGCCTAAATCGTCCCATAGTGCGCCTATGTTTAGGGTCCACATTATTATTATTATTATTATTATTATTATTATTATTATTATTATTATTATTATTATTATTATTATTATTATTATTATTATTATTATTATTATTATTATTATTATTATTATTATTACTTAATGAGTGCTGGGAGTGCTGGGCAGGCGACTGTTGTAGCCCGTCGTTTTATGGGGCAGGTTCTAAGTACTACAAACTTTATTTCTGCCAATGGTTTTTGCCGGTGGGCGGGTGCCTCAGTCCAACGTTCCACTGGTCTCTGTGGTTCGCTGGGCTTGATCGAGAAGAGCTCTCTGGCTCTCTAGATCTTCGCTAGCAAGGCAAACCTCCCACTGCCTGTTACTTCGCACTTGCGCCGTAAGGGGCGAAGTGGAATTTGGAGGGCGTAGTTTACACGTCTACGTTACGTGGGTCAAGAGTTGGCTGCACCAAGGACATTACATGTATCAAGGCATACAGAAATTTCAAGGGGGGGGGGGAGTGTCCAGATTGCACTCCCCCCCCCCCCCCCGGAACCCCTGGCTGCTGCGCCTCTGTCACTGCTGACTCACTTGAGTCCATACAGGGAATCATACAATATCAAGGGACATAAAGAACGAAACAAGCACTGGAATCATAATTACCTAGCTAGTCATTCTAATGCTAGCTTGCATGAACATATATACCTATACACTGCCAACAACGCTCCTGGGTCATTTATTTCATCTTTGTTTGATAGCTCTAGGAAAGCGGACATGTTTGTGTGTGTAGCTTAGAGCACGAGAAGCTCCATACGTGGAGCCACTTTAGACGCCGTCTCTCTAAGTGCTCTGTGTCGGGCGCTGTGTCGTGACTGCGTACCATTTGGCATCGGTGCCTCAGAAAGCGGCTCGCAGCAACAGCCTTTCTTCAATCGCGTTACTGCTTCTGTTGTCCATGCTGGAAATCATCGATTCGATCCTCATTTTTTAATGTTAAGCGCCTGATATGTAGGCGACGCACGAGGCTCCTATCTAAAGAAGGCCCACATCTTGATCAAACTTCCCCGCTGTGTATAACGACAGGGCGCCATCGCGGTGACCTAATGGCCATGGTGTTCTACTGCTGAGCACGAAGTCAGGGCTCGATTCCCGAAGCGGCAGCCGCAACTTGACGCGGGCTGAATGTATAAATGTTCAGAGGAGCATCGGGGGCATGTTAAAGACCTCCGCATGGTAAGAGATAATGCGGATACTTTTGCTGTTTTAGGCCGTGATAATCCACATCATCCGAGAAACAAAATGTTGTGGAACTATGTCGGACATATTGCTCTATGCCATTGTGAAATGCCAATAGGACTATTTGGGAGCTTTAATGGCTATGGTGCTGGGCTGCTAAGCAGGAGGTCGTGAGAACAAATCCCGGCCACGGCGGCCGCATTTCGATGGGGGCGAAATGCGAAAACACCCGTGTACTTAGATTTAGGTGCGCGTTAAGAAATCCCTAGTAGTCCAGATTATTCCGCAGTTCCTCACTACGGCGTGTCTCATAACCAGATCGTGGTTTTGGCATGTAAAAACCCCATAATTTAGTTGAATTATTTATTTGGGAGCGCCACAACGGCACGTCGTTTTCGCGTCGACAGTATCTCAAACTTAGCTTTCATTGCCGTCTAATCTGGCGGAAAGAAATAAGTTGTTTAGTTGAGACAGCGTTAATAACGAGATTGAACGGCATGATAATGAAGCACTACTAATTGTGATAACCTATGGCCTGTGATAACACTATTTCTGTGTATATAGAATGAGGCCAGCAAGCATTATTGACACAAACCGAATAGCAGAGGGAAAATGGTGGTCTAACGATGCAATTATCTCCCCATGTATAGAATTCTGGAGCCCAGATGCGCACTGTAGAGAATGAATGCCGAGGACTGCCTTCGACCAATGCGTTGACGCTGTGCAAGCAGGTTGGCGAGGGAAATAGGGGGACGGGTCAAAGGCATGCAAAACGGAAATGCAATATAAGCGCGGGAAAGCGCGGGCGCCGCAAGACAGGCAGTGCCTGTTTTCGTCCAAATGGGATTAATGACGGAAACGACAGAACGCAATTAGAATTAATGGGCGCCATCGCCGAGGTCCAACTCACTCCTTCCCGTCGTGGACGCGCACGACGAGAGACGAGGTACCGCGTTCACCAGAGTTGGCGTGAAGGCGCGTCAGTGGCGTTGCGGCGAGAGGTCAACGATGAAATTGGAGTAGAGTAGGAGTTCACATAACGAAAGAGAGACGTTACAGCCACCGTAGCCTCAGATATCAGCAATAGCACCGATTGGCGATCTTCAGTGTCTCGCCCATTACTCTATAGTAGGCCTATGAATGACGAGGAAACAGTGGGTTTGGGCAGGTCATGTTATGAGTAGCGCAGGCGACGGGTGGTTTGTTCGAGTAATGAAACGGGGGCCAAGGGAAGGAAAATACGGTCAAGGACGGCATATGTCGTTAGATAAGGTTAAAAAAAAAAAAACTTGGTGGCTGGCGGATGAACTCGATGGACGCGAGACAAGGGTGACTGTACAGATCCGTGGGAGTGGCGTTCGTTGTGCGTAGGCGTGAAATACGACAATAGTGATGTTTATGATGATGATGGCGGCAGTGGTAGGTAATGTGAGCATGAGGATGATGAAAATCGCCATGACGCACTTCGCTTCTCGCCTTTGAAAACTGGCTTGCAGGTGACTCATAACCATGACCATGAGGTGATCGCAGAGGAAGGTTGCGTCGACGACATTTCCCGAGTTAAGCGCTTGCACTGACACGGCAGTAAAACCATGCATGGTCCCTGTGCCAAAATAAATTTGACACGCGTGAAACTATGTGACGCGGAGCCGTGATGTACTTATAAGGTAAATTATACCAGCAGGCCGATAGGTCGCCGTCAGCTTCGAAAGAAACAAAGAGAAGCTGACATATATATCACTCGAGGAAAAAAAAATACAAGGATAAAGGCTCGAAAAATATCCTGTCGTAACAGGATCTTGCTTTTACGACGCTATATAGGAATACCAATGGCATTGGGTGGCAAAATATATAGCGATGTATACGGTATTTGTTAGGCTCGACATTTGTCCTGTTAATGGGGAAGGAGTAATGAGACGGGAAAAGATCCTGGAGGTGCCAGTGCCAGCGGTTAACCAAGTAGCTTACTTTTAAGGAGAGCTTGGAGGAAAGACGTGGCCAGAGGAAGTAATTGCTTTTTGCGTCACCCCTGACTAAGCCGCGAAGGCGCACTGGTCAGCACAGCTCCACGAGCCTTCATTTCGATTAGAAGAAGACAAACTTTCTGCCGCTGAATTTTTTTGCTTATTGACTGCGACAAACTGGCAAGTTTGTCGCAGTCAATACTGAAGAGCCCGCTGTTACAAAATTGTAGCTAAAAGCTGAATGAAAAAAAAATTACAAGAATTTAGATAGAAGCGATTGAAAATCATCAGAATCTTTCAGAAGTGCTCAGAAAAACAAACTGAATATGTATTTAAGTATATGACGCAACGCGTACTGTAAGCCTAGCAATATATATGAACGAGAGGAAAGGAAACTGGCGGCCCGTTTTTCATTAGTCATACCATAAGAAGCCAACACGAAGGCACCAGTAACAGCACGGGGGAAATTACATGTACTTATTAATGGAATTAAGTAAATTAGGAATGAATGGAAATGAAAGTGGTTGAAAGAACAACTGGCAGCAAGTGGGGCACGATCCCACGTCTATGTATGACTATATATATACTATGCGTAATGCACAACCAACTCCATGTTCTATGACAAGCATTAGTGGCATCTAATGGCGTTGGCATGGTGGGTTCAAAATAAAACGCATCGTAGTCACTGACGCGGGAAAAGAAAGATGACAAAAAGTTGATATTAATGAAAGGATGTCACACCAGCCCGCGCAACACGGGTGTTTTCTTTTTTAATTTGGCTATCATCGAAATGCGACCGTCACGGCCGCGAACGTGCGAGATCGTGCTCAGCAGCGCAATACCGTAGCCACTAAGCTGTCACGGCGGGTTTTACGTTTCTACGCGCCTGGCGTGGTCAACATGACGCGTGGTCGGAACCACTCATGACAGCTGTATGCGTACAGAGGAGCATGGCAAATATCTACCTGCATTTAAAGATTATGTACGTACCTAACGCACTTGTCATGGCCGACTTCAGAAGTGCCAGCGTTTCTGCCGAGGTGGCCTTAATAACCGACACATATAACCATCATCTATCCCCATTCTCGCGCACAAAGCCAGTCGCGAGAAGAACGCCGCTTGGACAGTACAATCCAGTCGTGAACTACAATGGCGGAGTCTCAGTACGCTCATTTTAATACCACACGTATGCGTCACATCTGCGATCTCGAGGCTTTCACGTGGGTGCGCGTTTCCTGGCAGGCGCCATTGGATTGCTTTATAGACGGACGCCTTCTTTCTTCCCGACAAAGCGTTATTCGATTGTTATGGCAGAGTTAATGAATTCCGGCTGGGGCTCTGCGGCAGTCCTATTACAACTCTCCACGAGCCAGTGCTGCGACACCTCGCATGTAATTGACGCACGGAGCGTCGCTCAAGCCACGCGGCGGAGGAGGGACGAAGTTATTCGCTCTCGGCTTGCACAAAGAGCGGGTAATTAATCTTGGCGCGTTCGCACGGATGCGAGTAATACGCGTGAGAGACACAGAGAGAGAGAAAAGAGGAAAGTGTAGAAGAGAAAATTTTCCGTACGCGAGTGATTATGTGGTGTCGCTCATTTGGCAGCTCGCGTGTGGGACTTCGCCGTCTTTCTGTAATGGAGGAAAGTTTCTGGATGTCCTGGAGAGAGAAAGAGACTTTTTTACATTTGACGCCAGTACGATATGCACGTGAGGTATAGCTTCGAGCTTTCTTGCTTTTCACGGCGGGTTATATTGTGTTACTGAATGCTAATGCAAATCCTATGCATGTGCGATGAAGCCAAAGTAAAATGAATTTATGCTACCGGATATTCTAAAGCCACGTTAAATATTGGGCCAGAATATTCTTGCATATTCTTCAACAACATTGCAGAATGTTCCAAAATGAAAAGGACAAAAAGCTTTTCTCCGCTCTCTGTTTTTCACCTTGTGTTTTAGGTAAAATCGTTATTTCATTAATTTATTATTATTATTATTATTATTATTATTATTATTATTATTATTATTATTATTATTATTATTATTATTATTAATGGTACATAACATACCGAAACTACTCTGTGGGTTATGAGCGGCGTGGTGGAGGACTCAGGAGTAACTTTGACCGTTTTCAGTTCTTTAACGGGCACGCAAAGCATGGTACACGAACGTTTTTGCATTCCGAGCACGTAAGATCCAGTGAGCATTGACTGATTGATTGATTGATTGATTGATTGATTGATTGATTGATTGATTGATTGGTTGATTGACTGAAACTCTGAAGCCATTTGTCCGAGTATCGCTGTTGCGGCCACGGGCGATATTCAGAGCTTTTATTACTTCTGGTGTCGTAATTAAAATAACTGGCGCATAAAGAAGTTGCCAGATGATGCCCCTCATGCTTTGTAGATAGTCTCTTCAAGCCACATGAAAGGATCGCGTAAAATTTAGGTATCTTTAACTGCTATAGTCAGGCCTTTGTTGACGTTTTCGACAGCTTTCGCCACTTATACGTCGCCTAATAATCTATTTAATGAAAGGTTAGTAGAAGAAATTTAATGACCAGTGATTGATTAGCAACAAATACATTCATAACCTACATGAACATCACTTGTCACTTCTCTTTGCTATTAATTGTTGATGTCAGCACTGAAATGGGACAAATGCTGGTGGAGCTGTATGCAACACGGAAAAAATGGCAGGCTTAAGGCGGGGTAACCATCACTTTATGGCGTTCCTTTTCTGTTTCTGTCTCTCCGGTCAAGTCGTCAAACCAACTAGCTTAGCTTCGAACTGTTGTGCAGCATGATAACGTGAATTCAGCACAACTTTGACTGACCTGTCGTAGTCTCATTCGTGCAGTGAAGCAGAACGGAACGCAGCTTCAATATGTTGAGATTCCGATTGCGAACTGGTTGATTGCGAATAGCCTCTGCGTGGGCGTGGGCGGAACAACAATCACGCTTGCTGGTGGTATTGCTGCAGCTGGGGGTAAGCGTGACTTGTCTGGCCTGCAAATGTCCCGCCTGGGCATCTCGTGCCTTGTTAGCAAGGATGTATCGCCGATCGCTGATCAACACCGTGTCTCGAAGAAAGGAAGTCATGAGAGCCTTTTTTTCTTGCCTGATTACTGCGGGCCCTCCGGATCACCCCCGCAGACAGGGAGTTTCGTCGATTCGACACACAGACCGCTGGACCTGTCAGTGCTGCCCGGACTTTTCGTAGCGGGGAGGGGAAATATGCGTACCTAATACCCGTCTGCCTGGAGTGTTAGTTGAAACGTGAGCCTTTTTCGCGTCCATAGCGGCGTCCGTTCGAAAAAGAAGACACCCACACACACTTGCGTGCTTGAAGGAACTTGCCCGCAAGTTCGAACTAATGAAGTCGCGATCCCTATTCTTGCCGTTCAATTTGGCACGCAGATTATAGTTTAGAATTTAGAGACGGCTTTTCAGTGTCGACGAAGATGTCGTGGTTTGCCTGTGGCATGAAAGAAACCCCTGCGTACGCTTTGATCAAATTTCATTATCTGAAAGTATAAAGGCAGGTTTCTCTGGTGGTAGTTCTCTCCCCCCCTCATCTCTCTTTTTTGTCTCTTTTTGAGTCCAAAACTACTTCATGAGTAGTTCCTTTTTCAAATTCAGGGGTGTGCATTTCTATGCTGCTTGATGCTTTTAGAAAAGTAGGAGGGGATTAGAATGACGAGATTCGAAATAGGGCATCCTAATATTTTCAAGCGGAAATGAAATCGAGTTGTCGGTTGAAATCGTCAGAGCGACCAATGAGAGCGCAAATGCAACAACTGACTAGTGTTACGCGTGTCATTCGTTCTTCCATTGCCGGCAGTTTAACCAAAACAGCTCGGCGGAAAAAGTGCTTGTTCCAAAAACTACCGTCACACGTTTCTGCCCCAAGTGTACAACATACCCAGATGCTATATTAATTAGCATATAACCACGCACACACGCACGCACGCACGCGGTGAACGACTAAGAAGTGCTAGTAAATAAACGAGGCAGCACTGGGAGAAAGCAGCTGGCTCAGCTCGGAATTAGGACGAAGTTTGGAAACTGAGAATGAGAGAAACCCATGTCAGCGTTGCGGCAAGCAGCAAGGGGATAGCGACGCGTTAATCGGGCCCTGTGTCTAGCCTGGCTCCTTGAAATTGTAACTCGCGGCTAAACGAGGATCGCACAGAAAATTTCTTGAAACTGAATTGCTTCAGCGAGGAATTTCGCATGCCGGGAACTCATTACACGTGGGCGCGCGTTTTTCCCGGCGTACTTCTTCCTCGTCCCTTTTGATAAACTGCAGTGATCTGTCTGTTTCTTCTTCGTTTTGCGGGAATTCGCAGCCGACATTTAATGTAACTACACCACCTGAACATCCCCCTTCTCTCTCTGTTGCATTCGTTATCTTAAAAAAAATTTCTGTATCCGTGACCAAGTATCTGTGAACTCTAATTCTAGGCACCTACACGCTGGAATTCTTTTATTGAATCAGATAACCGGGAACTCACGGTAAACATGCAAGAAGATTTATATTAAAAAAAAATAACGTAGCACCTAGTTGAACTTGGATGTAGCTACACAGGTTATGTAATACCAGTTTTTCAGGAAGAAAGGAGGTATCAACTAAAATTTATTTCTGTTCCTCGGGCACCTAAGCAGACACCGCAGCCTTTGCGAGGCAGTTGCTCTGCTAAATGGGCACGGTATGGCGCTAGAAGCTGGCAGGGTCATCATCATAGCTGTCATTAGTGATTTTTATGTTCGCTGGACAAGGAAGGCTTCTCCCATTGATATCGGATCACCCCTACCATTTGGTAGAATTAGGTCGAATAAATTTGACACCACGAGGCTGTGGGACATAAGTGAAGTAAATGACCTCAACGACATTCCGCAAGATGAAAACTAAAATTCTAGAAGTCTGGCTCTTCTAGATAGATTCAACTTTTTTCATTTTGTTAACATTTCTTCAAGTATTGCATTTCCACAGACATTATTTCTGCAAAATATTAGATATAGTCGCATCACTCTTGCTGAATTTTGCTGCCACGGAATGTTTAATACATATGCGATGAAGTACAACACAGATACACGTGAAGATGTGTCGAAAACGCTAACCTGGCTTCCGTCACTGCAGCCCTTCGGCAGGCGGTTCATTTGCACCTCGAATTCTATTCACACCGTTGGCGTGGTTTGCTTAAAGCAGAGAAGGGATGCTGTAGAGAAGAAATACTCGTAAATGTGCCCATTGATGTATTACAAGGTTTACAAAATTTGTCAAGCATTTCAACTTGTCCGGCTCCAGTTTTTTTATTCACACTTAGAGAGTGAAGAGGCGCGTAATTCTCAAAAATTTGCGTTGACTGTCAGTGACCGGGAGACAGGGCCTGTCGTTTCGGCGTAGTGTTGCCTGAATGAAAACTGCGCCCTTTGCACCTTTTCCAATATGTCTTATTCTCGCTCCTTTCTGTCTGTTTTCTTTATCAATTTATCGAAATGGCGACACTAACTTGCTGCTCTCATTCATACGCCTAGCGTTTTCTGTCCTTGTTTCCCTTTGGCACGGCTTCTCGATTGCCTACACTGCTGTGTACCTACGTGCCCGTTTCGCGGCATAATTCGTGGCACCGCCACACTTGGGAGGCCACCCGATTGCATTACGTTAATGGAGTGCGGAACCCTATGAGTCTTGCCTCGGGGCTCGAGCACCTGTTCTCCGTGCATCAAGAACCTTGTGCCGTCGGCGATACGCAAATTAGTTACTGTGCGTGACGTGTGTGAGTGGGTACCTGTAAGCGAGCGAGTAATTGTGGGACTGGAGTCGGTGGGCGTGCAGGCAGTTGCTGAGAGTGGGGTAGAGAGAATGTGTGGATGTGATAGTGTAATTTAGGTGAGTGAGTGAGTGAGTGAGTGAGTGAGTGAGTGAGTGAGTGAGTGAGTGAGTGAGTGAGTGAGTGAGTGAGTGAGTGGAGCGACTCACTTGGTGAATCAGTGTGCGAATAACTGAATTAGCGAGTCCGCAAGCGTGTGAGTGAGCGTGGGAGAACGTGAGACAGAATGGTTGTACGCGCATATGGGGGAGTAAGTGAATGAGTGAGTACATGCGTGTGCATGTGAGTGAGTTAATGGGCGAGCGAGTGCGGGAGCGAGTAAATAATCAGAGATTAAGTGAGTGTGTGAGTGAGAGAAGGAGTTTGAGAGTAAGTGAATAAATTAATGTGTGAGAGAATGAGTCGGCTGGAGAATTTTCGTTGCTGCAGTGCAACTTTGTGGTCAAAGAGAGATTACAACTTGTATCAAAAATTAAATTGTATTAAGTTAAGTGAATGGCTTTGTATCGTTTCGTTTCTGGAAAAGCGGGACACATAACAGAGAAGATTAGATAAGAATAACTTACTGGAATAAAACGATGGCACAGTTCGCAAGCAGGATGCAAGAAAACAGAACAATAAGCAACAGAGCTAAATGTAAGGTGAACAAATGTCCGACAGACGCGGAAAGGTCTTGCGACAAGTTAACGCTAAATGAAAAAAAAAAAACATAAAATAAGATGTACACAGTTGCTTCGCACATCTATAAAAAGAAAACTTGCGCTGCAGGCAAAAGAAGGAGCAGCGACTGCACCTAATCCGGTTCAGCTCCCGAAGGGGCAGTGTAAACTCCTCGTGGCTTTCATGGTATTGCAATAAAATATCTAAAAATCAGAGCGCAGCAAGGATTCAATATCGGCAATCATTTAAATAACCGAAGTTGCTACTATCGAACGATGTGTTTCGGTTCACGATCTACGCCGTTCTTCCTAATTGCAAAAATGGGCGATTACATAAAAGCCGAGCGAGACCAAGACAGAAAGAAGAGAAACGTAGTGTTGTAGGCGCTCTTTGGTGCAGTGATAGTGACCGCTAAGTGGCACGCCCGAAACAGGGCCGGACGTGATCGCAATACTGCCCCAAGCAGTGGTTCGCCCCATCACCGCGACGTCAGTGCTGGCGCTGCATTCGCATTCCACACCTCTTGCTGCCGCGGTGAAACGTGAGCGGCTTGAAGGAACGCAAGCGCTGGATTCTCCGTAATAGGAGCCTGAAGCCAGCCAGCATCTTAGGTCATGAGTTATATCTTTTCTTGATTCTACTTTATGCAGTATTTTACACACCCCTGAAGCGAAAGCAACACCGTCACTGCTACACTTACATGGATGGATTATTTTTAAGAAGCAAAAATGCAAGAGGGAAAAATAAGTGTGTGTGTGTAGGGGTGGAGGGAGGTAGGAGGGAAGATGGAGGAGTGGTAACTCATTTTCTGCCCTATCTTTGTGGCGCGCTAGTTTTGGCGCAATTCTGTTTTCGTGCTCTACGCACGCGCGTGTTGCTTACTAAGCGAGCCTCGCAGCTGCACTTTGCATAAAATGTGTTGACTTGCGTGTCGTCGCAGGAAGGAAATTCTCGAGGAGAGACCTTGGTAATAGAATTTGTTTTCTGCTGTTGGCACAGCTTGTGAAGGATGTATTGCATAAACACGAGAGATTACACGACATTAATGTTGCGATCTGCGCGCTGCATAAGCACTGAACGAGATTGCACGTCACATTAAATAAAAATTAAAGCTTTCGCATTGTCGTGAAGGTGAAGAATTAGACTGTAGCACAACGGTGAGTCACAAAACTAACTGTCTATTGGGCGAACCTGTGCCCACAAAAACAAGCTTCACTCGCGCAGAGCGAGTCTCGAACACATGCGTCAATCATCGTAATGTGATATACTGGTCAGACACGTCTAGACGTGTCTGACCAGTATATCACAGATATGGTCAGCTATAACATTACAGAAACTTTCAGCGCAAAAAAAAAGCACGTCTGTCGCTGAGCAATAACATGGTAACAGAGATTGGCCCAAGAACAACGTTAACCGAAAACAAAGAATTTATATACGTGTCGACACAGTTGTACGCATCGCATTTAGTTGTATACTTTTGAATGAACCGTTTTAGGTAGCTTCACTTCACACAGATTCTAGCATGCGCGCGATCTGAATAAATTCTTTTTACAACGAACCTGTCTATGGCTAGGATCTGGCGGATCGCGTTCACACGTAAATCAACAATTCTTCATGCGTGGCCGATCCCTAACCCATGGTGGAGGTGAAGCAAGCATGGGTCGATCCCGAAGACACTTCAATACGGGGCTGACTCGCGGCAGAGGTGAAGCAGGCTTTAAGCACGCCTCATACGTGCACCGATCCCAAAGATAGGGCAACACCGGGCCCACCCACGGCAGAGCTGCGGTGCGCTCTTAAGGGGCCCACTTACATAGCTTCGCTGGTCATCCTTCATCACAGAGTGGGAGGGCACTGAGATTTTTTCGACTGGGCGTCGCGCAAGATGTTGTTCCAAGCCTTCGTGGTTCCGATTTATTTTATCTATTCCTAAGAGTGATGCTCAAACCTCTCTTTGTGTGAACTTTTAGCCTGGGACAGAGCTCCTTTCGTACATCCCCTTTGTAATTGTAGTACTTGTAGATTCATAAATGTAGCTTTGTCTTGTTGTTGCAAAATTAAGCGCGACGTGTGGCGAAGCAGAATGCGCTTCGATTTTGTTGTCGAGGGCAGACGCGGCACGAGCTTTAACGATCTCGGTAGACCCGCCACATTTATTCCTAAGTGCAATTCGAAGGATGCCACTGGACCTGCATGCTTTCACCGACGCATGTTCCTTCCTGATTGTAATGGGGGACACTAATAACTGCAATACCTGCGGTTGTGAGAAAAAAAGAAAAAAAAGAAACGTCTTTGCGTGACTGTCCTTTGCTGGACGATCAAGGGCTTGTCCTTTGCTCCGATTAAAGGTGGTTGGACAACAGACCTTTCACAAAAGCGCAATTCTTTTATAGTGGCCTCGCATGCTCCTACCATAAAAAAAAGAAGAGAGAGAGAGAGAGAGAGAGAGAGAGAGAGAGAGAGAGAGAGAGAGAGAGAGAGAACAAGGATAGGAAAGGCAGGAAGGTCAACCAGAACAGCATCCGGTTTGCTACCCTACACTGGGGGTGGGCAAAAGGGGAATAGAAAGAGGAAGAAGGGGAGAGAGTAAGCACTGAGTACGTGTGGGAGGGACACCATACACAAGGACACTATAAACGGTCTCTTAAGCCGGTGCACTTCAAGTACTGCACTAGTGCACGAATCGCTTTTCGAGCCAGTGACGGGTGTGGCCACGGTCCGAGTATCTTTGACTCGGTGAACGGTCTCGAGTCTAGTCGGCGTAATGTTGCCCGCAGAAAGAGGCGATGGACATCGTAGCGAGGGCAGGTACACAATAGGTGCTCGATGGTCTCCTCGCACCCTCAGGAGTCGCACATCGCGCTCTCGGCCATTCCCATACGGTAGAAGTGTGCGTTCGTGAACGCCACTCCCAGCCACAAGCGACACAGCAAGGTTGTTTCGCCGCGGGAAAGGCTAGATGGCAGTTGTAGCCGTAGCGTGGGGTCCAGTTTACGTAATTTGCAATTGAAGGCAGTTGAAATCCAGAGATCTTGCGACTTTTTGCGTGCAAGTAGGCGAAGTTCTCTGGCAGCGTCCGACCTCGCCAAAGGTGTTGGGCGCGTCTTGGTATCTTCGTGGGCACACCGGGCAGCCTTGTCAGCTAGGTTGTTGCCGACGATGCCACAGTGAGCAGGAATTCATTGAAGTATAATGTGGTGCCCTCTTTCCAGAGCATGGTGGTGCACTTCCCTGATGTCAGATATCATCTGCTCGTAAGTTCTGTGACTTAATGCAGACTTGATGCTGCGAAGGGCTGCCTTAGAGTCACAAAATACGACCCATTTCTCTGTTGGCTCTTCGGTGATATACATCATAGCGGCATGGAGAGCTGCAAGTTCTGCCGATGTAAATGTAGTCGTGTGCGACAATTTGAATTTAACTGTAACGTTCTTGGCTGGAACGACGAATGTGGCAGTTGAGCTGGTAGGTGAGGTCGAACCAACGGTATATATATTAATGTCGTCATGATACGTCTGGTGCAGTAATAGGAGCGTAAGTTGCTCCAGAGCCGGCGCTGGATGATTGAACTTTTTTGTAATTCCAGGAATAGCAAAATTCACTTGAGGCTGTCGCAGGCACCACAGGGGAGAGGAAGGCTTCGCCGCCGGTGTAAAAGATGCCGATATGCACCCTTGATGAGCGCTAATCACTCGTGAAAAGGTTGCTTGAGGTCTCTCGGCTGGTAGGGAGGCCAAATAATGGTCGGGGATCCTTGACAGATGGCGAATGTGCGCTCTGAGAGAGTCGACAGCTACATGTGTCTGGATTATATGATCTCCCGCGATGGCGATTGTTGCTGTTGTTGAGGTGCACCGAGGCAGCCCTAAACACGTGCGTAGGGCTTGACCTTGTATGCTCTCCAAGGCGCGAAAGTTCGTCTTGCATGAATTTGACAACACTGGTAGGCTGTAACGTAGGAGTCCGAGAAACAAAACCCTGTACAGCTGCAACATAGAATGGTCTGGTGTACCCCAGCTTTTCCCGCAGAGAAATTTGAAGACCTGAGCAATGGCGACTAACTTCTTCAGATAGACGCAGTGAGGGCTCCACGAGAGGTTGCGGTCAATGATGACGCCCAGAAAGCGATGCGTCTTAACATAGGATACAGCTTGACCATTGATGGAAACAGGATACAATGACATTTGTTTGTGCGTAAAACCAAGTAATGCGCACTTTTCAGTAGACACACTGAGGCCTTGCTCTCGGAGATAAGAAGCCGTCATGGTTGCCGCCCGCTGAAGCCTGGCTCTTAGCTGAGGGCGAGTCACCGCAGAGGCCCAGATGCAAATGTCGTCGACGTATATTGAGACATGAACTGTCTGCGGTAGGTAATCCGCTAGTCCTACCAGGACGAGGTTGAACAAAATAGGGCTCAACACTCCACCCTGCGGCACACCACGGCATGTGTAATGGCCTGAAGTTGGGCCGTCTTCGGTCTGTAAGAAAAAAACGCCTCAGTCAAATAGTCCCGAATTCATTTATATATCCGGCCACCAGCTCGAACAGCCTCAAGTGAGTTCAGTATGGCCTCATGGGCGACGTTGTCGTATGCTCCTTTTATATCTAGAAAAAGTGCCGCAGATAGGCGCTTGAGGCTTTTTTGATCTTGGACCCATGTTACGATGTCAATGACGTTGTCGATGGACGTGCGACCTCGACGAAAGCCTGTCATGGTGTCCGGATAGAGGTTGAATCGTTATAGGTGCCATTCCAAGCGAGCAAGAGTTATTCTTTCCATCACTTTTCCGACGCAGCTCGAAAGCGCAATCGGACGATATGATGAGATCTCAAGCGGAGACTTTCGAGGTTTCAGAATGGGAATCAAGCGGCTCGATTTCCATTGTTTAGGAATGACGCCGTTCTGCCAAGACTCATTGTAGTAGTTGAGCAGCTCATCACGTATATCACGTCCAACGTGGGATAGGGCAGCATGCGTGATGCCATCAGGTTCTGGCGACGAAGAACGCCTGCAGGTCGCCAACGCAGCATCGAGCTCTTCGAGGGAAAATAGCACGTTCATTTCTGGTACACGTGCCTCAGGGATGTCATTCAACGCTGCGTCAGTAATGATGGCCATGGTCCCAGCAACCCGTGCACAGAACTCTTCAGCCACTTGAAGTTCCGAGCGGAGTTGGTAGATGCCCAGAGCAGCGAAGGGCTTCCTTTGATGCGGAGATGAGCGAAGACCCCTAACAGTTCTCCATATGTGCGAGAGCGATTTTCGGGGATTAAGCGACTGACAGAAAGTTTTCCATCGCTTATCTTCCAATTTATCCATGCGACGCTGGACTTTCTTTTGTATGCGTCGTGAAGCCCTCAGGTCCAAGACGGACTTCGTGCGCCGATACCTCCTCTCCGCCTGTCGGCGTGCAGCACGCAGCCTCTCCAGTTCCATGTCCAAGTCTGTTTGCCTTGCTGACCTTGTAAGCGAGCAGATGGATGTTTTGAATGCCTCTGCGATTGCTTCTTCGATAGTGTGTGAAAGGCTTTCCCGACATGTGTCATCCATATCCTTCTTAAACTTTGACCAATCAACTGTACGCAAGACAGTAGAGGAGCGTTGCTCAACTCCTCTAATCTTTATGTATGTTGGAATATGGTCGCTTCCATGTGTTTCTACGTCCGTAAACCATTGGACGCTCGAGGCAAAGCGCCGTGACACCAAAGTTAAGTCCAAGCAGCTACTATATATCGTGCCTCGCAGAAATGTAAGGCTGCCGTCATTCACACAGCACAAATCATGGTCCGCTGCAAAGGAGGCAAGACTCCTGCCTTTGGAGTGAATTTTAGTGCTTCCCCATAGCTGGTGATGCGCGTTGAAGCCACCTGTGATAACCCAGGGGCCATTGTTCATTAGTAATATTTTATTAAGTCGTTCGCCGTCAAAGTGACCCGCTGGCGATATGTAGGCTCCAATTAGTGTAAATGACACATTCTTCTTTTGGACATTTAGGTAGACATATTGGTTGTGGTCATGAGACTCTACCGCGTTAGCGACATATGTTAAGCCCGTGCGGATGTAGATGATCACTTTCGTGCTCGCACCGCATGTGGACGAGACGAAAGATTCATAACCGGACAGTATGAGTGGAGTTGATGTATTTGGTTCGCAAATGACCAGTATGGGGAAGTGATTTGTAAAAATGAATTGGCGAAAGTCTGATATACGGGTCCTTAGACCCCTGTAATTCCACTGAAAGATCGACGCACTTTTACCTTCAGTGCGGAAGGGGACCATTGGTCGATCCATGATGTTTAAACGATGCTAGCAAGCACTGGATTTAGTGCATCCCGTATTTGCAGAGCACTTCGAGCTGCTGGTGTTTGCAGCTTGTTCAGTATAATGCGCATTGTATTAATTAGCGGTTGCAGCATATCAGCCATCTGCCTGTCTTGGTCGCAAAAATCGCCGACAATAGACGTCGGGGGTGGTCCAGCGAAAGTTTGCTGTGATTCTGTTAGTGAATGTTGTCGTTTCGGTAGAGCCGGCCAAGATTCGGCAGATGGGGTCTTCTCAGTGGACTTGTTCTTCGCGGTTCTTTCCACATTGTCTGGCCTGGGCGGTGGAGGAGGAGGTGTTGTAGGAAGTGGCATGCGCCTTCCTTGAGCAGCCTTCCTTGTATAGCGCCGGCGACGCGAACGTCGCTTCCTGATTTTATCGGCGGCTTCGCGATGAGATGAATAATCTCTCGCCATCTCTTTCAAAATGGCCATTTCCTTCTTAATATGTGGGCATTTCTTCGATGAAGCTTCATGTGATCCTCCGCAGTTTGAACACTTCATTACAGTCGCGCCACATTTATCTGCAGCGTGGGGCTCTCCGCAGCGGGGGCATGCTGCCTGATTTTCGCAGACCCTGCTCACGTGTCCCAGTTTCATGCATTTGCGGCACTGAAGAGGTTTTGCAATGAAAGGCCGCACTGCATGTCTGAAGTGTCCTACCTTAATATGCGAGGGTACATATTTACCGTTGAATGCTATTATCACGGAGCGTGAACTGCCTAGCCGCTTAACATCAACGATGACCTCATCATTGGCTGGCTTGATAAGAATCGGCAAATCATTATTAAGGATGGCGACGTCTACGTCGTAGATAACGCCGGTGACTACGTCAGATCCCAGAGGGATGTAAGTGCGCACCTGAATGCCGTCGAGGCCCATTACGCTGCGTAGAGTAGTCAAAGCAGCCGCATGCTGGACATCAACCGCCAGTAGATATTTTCGGGTGTTCACTCGAATATCCGATATTTCATTTGGCACCAGGGCTTCCAGTGACATCGACCCAGATTGCCTGTTAAGTAGCTTCATGTTGACGGTGGGAAGCAGGGGCACAAATATGATGGTATTGGCGTCCGGCCTCTGCGTCTGTCTCAATTTTTGCGTGCTTGACGATGAGGACGTCCTGGTGTTCCTTCTCTTCGCTCTGCGGCGCTGCACAAGCTGGAAGTCGTCATCGGAAGTGTCCTCACTGCTGAGAGAGTAGACAGGGGTGTCCTCGCTGTCGGTGTCGCTCTGCTGACCGATGCGCTTCCTGGAGGCGGCTGCCGCTGACGCCGCCGTCGCTGGCAGACGTGCAGGGTCGTCCACTTCCATCACCACCGAGCAGGAAGCGAGGACCAGCGGATGAACTTAGGTTTTCACAGAAATAAACCGGAGCTAGAAAGAACAGCGCTGTATCAAAAGACACTTTGTCGTCGTCCTCCAAAAAAAAAAAAAAAAGTTTCCTTTTTTTTGGTGGTTTCTTTCAAAAGAAAAAGAAAGAAACCACCAAAGCTACGAGATGATTTTTACCTGGATACAGCACTCAGAAGCCTATATTGTAGATTGATTGCGAAACCACCGTGTAGTTTTCCTACCTCTTTGTCTTAAGGCTTGAATTTTTGGGGCCAAAATACGAGCAACAGTCGGCCGACAATGTGAGAAGGTCCCTGCACGTTTCATCACCACCCTTGTGACACGACCGCCGAGCGAAACGCCATCCGCTCCGGAAAGCGACGGATCTCTGCTTGCAGGATACCTCTACCACCTTCAACCATGCCTTCTCCACTTTCTCTAAAGGCAGGAAGCGTACATCCATTTCGAGCAGCACTAGAAAGCGCAAATGGAGATCTGGCGTAAAAGAGTTAGAGCGGAATCTGTCGAGGGAAGGGACGAGATACGTCCAGAGAGTAAAAAAAAAAAAAGTGATGGCGTAGGGAAACGCGGGTTTTAAGCGAACGACGGCGGTACTGCAACGCACTTAGGCGAGGAATAAAAGTGCGGAAGACGTCGAGAAGGTGACGGTGGAACCAGCGCGCTACCGGAAGGAAGTGAATTTAAACACGCGGCGCAGGAACGCCTCTTACAAGTATAGCCGCCTGCCGTCCAATTCTGTTTGCCAGGCGGTTTCCTCCTCCCTTCTTTTTTTTCCCCACCGCTTCCTTCCTGGATCCCGTTCGTACTTTCGTGCCCTACTATCGTCGACTAGCTCGTTGGGCTCCCTTTCCTGTCGTCTGTCCCGTTAAAAGCGTGCAGTGGATACAGTAAGCTAGGACACGTGCCGGACGGTGCAAGTGCAGTTTCGCAATGTTATTCGTTGACCATCGAGTTTCCCGCAAAAATGTTTTATTGTGAACACTGGGGGGCAACAGTGTCTATGCATGCTACAAGCATGGTGTTTAAACCAGCATGATATTGATGCTTAATGCGCGGATTAGTCCCACATTCGTTCATTTGGCTTCAAAAAAGGCTTTATGAGTTGGCAAATTTAAGACAGTCAAGGAAATGTTACGTTTATCAACGCAGCAATGAATATGTATGCGCGCAGCCCATTGCTAACTTCTACATTTAGAAAAAAAAAGTGTTATAGATTCGAAATTTAGCCGATAAAAGAAAAAGAAAGCGCATAGTAAATAAAGCCAAAATAACGTGGGATGCCACAAGGATGAAGATGAGACAAACACACATGTTAAACATAATTCTCGGGGCAGCTGAGCGATCGCAGCGCAAGAGTTCCCTCTAGCGAATTTTTGTAGGACTCTATGTCACCGACAATGATGACTATTTTCCTTTTCTTTTTGTCTTGTGCCCATGCGTTTGGAGTATTTTAATAAGGGATGTAAACAGGTAGGTGTCGGGGAGCCAACACCTACATTGCGGTCCAATATGAGAGTTGCAGCGAGTGAGGCAGTGGCTCCAGCGGACAGAATATGCGGGCCTCTCGAGTAGTCAGCGCAGACGCGGAGGCGCAAAGGCTTTATCTTGCATTCTCTGGAGTGAGTGGCGCTGACCCACAGAAATACTCTCTTTTGAAGACTTTCGGTGGGGGCGAAATGCGAAAACACCCGTGGTACTTAGATTTAGGTGCACGTTAAAGAACCCCAGGTGGTCGAAATTTCCGGAGTCCTCCACTTTCTCACCTATTGCATCACCTTGCCCCTCCCCCAGTACAGGGTAGCCAACCGGAGATAATCTCGGGTTAACCTCCCTGTCTTTCCTTTGCCTTTCTCTCTCTCTCTCTCTCTCTCCACTACGGCGTGCCTCATAATCAGAAAGTGGACAGCAGCCCGCCGGCACCGCCTTGGGAAAGCCACCTCGCCAGCCTGTGCCTCCTGTGGTGAACCAGAGACTCTGGAGCACCTCCTGCTGGCCTGCCCTGCTCACATGCAGCACCGCGGCCGACTTCTGCAAGAGTTCCACCGCCTGGGGCTCCCATGTTCACGACAGGAAGATATCCTCTTACCCTGTCGTAATCAGCTACCAGCCTTCCTAAGTGTCGTCGAGTACCTCGACTCGTCGGGGCTCTCGGCGAGACTATAGGAAATTTCTACAAGGACGGATGGCCTAACAGCCATCCCACCACCTCGGGCTTCCTGATTCGCCACTACTTCGCTTCTACTGGGCCACCTCCTATACGGTCTAACTCCAGCCAACTCATCCGGTCGAAACCACTGGGCCCTCCCTGCCGGGCTGCTCTGATGCTGCTAGGATGACCTTCTACATTTCTCCCTCCTACCCTCTCTCTCTTTCATTCCCATCTGCCCACCCTGCTGGCGCTGAGCCGTGCTTTCGCATGGGTTGCAGAAAATAGTGCTAGCCTTTCCTCCTCCCCCACAAGAACCACGGTGGTTTCGGCACGTAAAACCCCATAATTTTTTTCTTTTGAAGACGACCTGCTGGAGGCGACAGCATCGGGGTATTTCCGCATGGTTTAGTGACGCCGTTTCGTCTCGACTACGCACGTCACGCTGCGCGTGCGAACAGCGGAGGATGGACCAATAGCTCAATAATTAACATAGGTCACGCTGCACGGGCTGAAAAAAAGTTTTAATTAGTGTCGTAATTCTAGCGCTGACTCTATAGTTTGTGCAGCGTTACACAGTTCTGCTGAATCGAGAGGGTCGGCCTCAATCGAACACGTGCGCGCAGCGCGCGCATTGCGCATGCGCGTATAAGCTTTCTTCAGTTCTGCTTTACCTCTCTGCACTCGCCCTGCTGCTTTTGCGCTTTTGCATCCAGACGCCTTCCATTGTCCTTAAGCCCCCGTTTCGGAGCTGAGATGCGATGCGGGAAGGCTTGCTTGCGGCCGGAAGCCTGATCAAGAAATCGGTAAAACAGAAACGGCGCCTCGTTCAGCGCGATAACGCAAATCCCTCTCTCGAGACGCAGAAGATTTGCCCTGAGCGGCTGCTTACATGCTCTCATTAGAGAAATAACGCATTGTGAAGACTCGGCGTTACGGAAAAGAGCGGTCGGCGGGAGCGCTTAATTACTCGTGCTCCTTTTGTTGCCTCTGATGAGCTCTTTCTCGCAGTGCTGGGCTCGCGATGGTTATCAAGCTGCCGAGAGAGGCTTAAAAGAGGGAAAAAGATTGCGACGAAAGGAGCAAACATCAAGCCTTAGATTCCTTGGGCTTCCGAATACCGCACGCGCTTTTCGTACAAAAATCATGTTTTCTCGGGCACACCGGCTTTTCTCTCGCATTTTGGAATCACGAGACACGATTCGGACACTGCGAAATCAACTTGCGGTTTCTGATGATTACTTCATCTTTAACGTGTTGTACTGATTATATGTAATACGAATCGGCTGCCTCCTATATCGTTTCTTTCCTGAATCTCAAGGACTAATCTTCCCGCATCATTATACCGTATATATATATATAGCGGGAAACGATTCCGATTTGGGTTCGCTTTAAAAAAAAAGCATCATTATATATACATACACTTTGTATACTAGTGTATACACACTTGCTGAGGAATCCTGGTAAGCACACGTAATTAAGACAGCATGCGACGCTCGCTGTTTTACAGGAGTCAAGTGTTGGTGGCTTGTCGGTCGCGGGATCGAATCCCGCCACGGCGGCCGCGTTTCGATTGGGGGCGAAATGCGAAAACACCCGTGTACTTAGGCTTAAGTGCACGTTAAAGAACCCCAGGTGGTCGGAATTTCCGGAGTCTCCCTCTACGGTGTGCCTCGTAATCAGAAAGTAGTTTTGGCGCGTAAAATCCCATAATTTAATTTTTTTTTGTTGATGGCTTGTCCTTTATTTTCTACGGCGCGCGCTCACAGACATAAAACATAAACCACGATATGACCACACACAAAACGTAAACACACATAAAACATGAAACTGTGATCAAACCTCGGAACTTATGGCAAGAGGCCAGAAGCGGCTTTCACGTGTGCAATATGTTTTGAAAGAGTGATTCGTGGGGGCTTATAACATCCCAACGTAAAGCTCAGGCTATGGGGGACGGCGGATTTGGGGGGATGCTGGATTAATTTCGAGTGCCTTGTGTTCTTATTAACGTGAACTCAATTTTAGGTACAGGATCTTTCTTGCATTATGTCCAACCGAAATTCGGCCAACCTGGCCTGGTAACGAGCGCACGTCCTTGTTCTTGGCCGCAGAATGCCAGGAACACTGAGCCCACGCGGTGAGTCACGTGATGCTTCGCCTATGAATAATAACAGGCTCCTCCTTATATTAACAGGAACCAGTAAAGATATTGACGCTGATATGCATATGGAGCGGGATAACTGCTCTGTGGGTCAATGTCCGAGCTCCCCGAAGCCGAGCGAAGCTCTCACGCGGATCGCGCGTAATCACGCGGTGCGTGGTGATGGCGCCTTTCGGAGCGCAGGGGCGCTTCATTTAATAAACACGACCAGCAGCGGGTAGCCCGCTGAGCCCATTCTTCTGCGCGACTGGGCCCTAATGCGAATGCATTGCCATGTGAGTTTAGCGATAAAAGAAGGAAGAAAAAAGGGGGATGTTGGACGCTCTTAACCTTTCTTTTCTTTTTTTGAGTGCATCCTACGCTGAGCCTCGTGTCTTTTTAAGCCAGGTTACAACCAGTTCATGCCCCCTCCAAACCTGATGGCACTTGCCTGGGCGTGGGCGTGGTAGGGAGATAAGAGGGCCAGCATTTGAGCGGCTACGACGGGAAGCCCAAAAAAAAGAACGAAAAAGAAAAATTAGGAGGAGACGAGCGGACGCTGCGAAGCGAAACTTTGAAATTATTGCACCATCAAGTGATTTATTTGTTTGGGTGCGATTGGAAATGTCGGTGACTATTTTATCACCGACTTCTCAAGAAACAATAAATTTTCGAATGCAGCAAAGGGCGGTGGCACGAGGGCGCATAAAGCCTGCTGCCAACGAATCAGCTTTATCCGAAAGTTCGGGAACGTGCAGTTGAGCACATTAAAAAATAATGTATGCAGGCTATTAGACTGCTTGCGTTTACGTATGCAGAGAGACTGTGGTAAGCTCGAATTTTTGTCAATGTTGAAGAATTCTTGCTCGCCGCTTTACCCGCCGTGGTTGCTCAGTGGCTATGGTGTTGGGCTGCTGAGCACGAGGTCGCGGGATCGAATCCCGGCCACGGCGGCCGCATTTCAATGGGGGCGAAATGCGAAAACACCCGTGTACTTAGATTTAGGTGCACGTTAAAGATCCCCAGGTGGTCGAGATTTCCGGAGTCCTCCACTACGGCCTGCCTCATAATCAGAAAGTGGTTTTGGCACGTTAAACCCCATAATTTAATTTTTTTTTGCTCGCTGCTTTGCGTTAGGATCACATGGCGCGCGTGTGTCGTATCATCGAATTTCGTTTTTTTTTTCGGAGATATTGTTCAGATGGGGGGGGGGGGGGGGGCGAGCGTTTGTCATTGCAGTTGCTAGCGATTGGAAGAAAGAGCGCATCTTTTGGTGACACTACATATGTTGTCTCCTTGGGTTATAGTTGAGAGGTGTTCCTACTCTAAAAGAGTTCACTTCGCAAGTTGGTACCGCAAATGGGTACATGTGCGGAGTAATTGCAGGCCAATAGCTCGGCGTATGTATACATGTATGCTTTGGGACGCAGTACATATACAGGGTGTCCAAGCTATTTTAGCCAGAGTTTAAAAATATGCGAAAGCCACGTGGCCGGACAGCACCAAGGTAATCTTGTTTGTCGTCGCTTGGAGATACTCAAAGTATTTTTTTTTCATACCGCCTAATATGACAATTAGTCCTAATTAATTAATCAAGTTAACAAATATTATAATTACATGAAAAGTGTCAACAGGAAAATAGTAGAGTGACATGAAAAACTCCTGGTACAACTTTCCGTTCCTCAATGCGTGCTACATAAAGGTGTTTTTCCGAGCGGGAAAGAAGCTCGCGAATACACGCAAGGTGCCTCGAGCGACCAGTCGCGCGGCGGTTCTGCGCGCATTTGCGGGCTTCTTTCACGCTCGGAAAAACACTTCTCTGTGGCGCGTAGTGAGGAACAGAAAGCTGTATCGGGAGTTTTTCATGTTGCTGCACAATTTTCTCACTGACAATATTAACGTAATTATAATATTTGAGAAGTTTATTAATTAATTAAGAGTAATAATATATTTAGGTGGAATGCAAAAAATAATCTGAGTATCTTCAAGCGACAAGCAACATTACCTTGGTCCTATCCAGCTTCGTTGCATTTGCATAAATTAAATAATGGCACAAGTTACGCGGGACACTCTATGTATTGCAAATAAGTGGAAGAAAAGGCAAGCCCCCACGTTACTACGCAAAATAAGAAAAAAAAAAGAAACCCGACGAGATTCGAAGCGTTCGGAATCCCAGCTCATATTACAGACGTGCATTCGCCCTAATGGAATGGCCCAAGCCTTCATGCTACATGTGCAATGATATTTTTTTATGTGTGGAATCAATTTTTAACGCTGCTCGTAGGCTGTTTAGATGATGACATATGGAGGAAGGTGTAGCAGCCCAACTGGGAAAAGTAGCTGAATACGTTGACGCGCTATTCTCTTAAAAAAAGCACGCGAGCACAATAAGGTACAGGAAGTCGATGACGTGAAGCCGGGTAAGAAAAATAAAAAAGAAATCGGCACTTTGAGGCCACGTGCCGAAGCAAGTTTGAAGATAAAAACAGGCTCAATCGGTTAACGGGATAGCGCGCTGACTAATGCGAGGCACGTCGCAAATGAACTGTAATATGTCTGTGAATATCCCGCGATGTCCTCCGGGTTTTCGTTTCAGATTTCTGAAAGCTCTGCCGTCATTTGAGAAGGCCGCTCGGCGTAGTTTGGCTTCGTGGCTTGAATATTGATTTGCTGGGCGGACAGAGAAGGAGGAGGGTACACGGTTTGCTTGTTTTGCGATTGTGGTTAAGTGGTGCCTTCGCGATGGCTAACACGCCTCATCCTGTTCTGTTTGTGTCCGTTTATTTCTCTGTTGTACTATTTTAAATGATTAGAACGAGGGAATAATGAAAACATTTCTATTATCGGTCAAATTTCGGTCATCTACGTTGATCCGTCAGTCAATGTAGATGTCTGGGGGAGTTCTTGATGCTCTTCAATATGTTCAGAGCGTAGGCCGAGATCCTACCTTTGAGAAGATTTACGCAAGCCGCACGGGAGCCCGTAAGTCTTGTCTCATCCCTGGCAGGTGGACGTAGCCAGAGTGACAGCAACGTCTCTTCCTTGAGTCCGTGTCGCTCGTGTCGAGAGAGAGGGAAGTTACGTGCGAAAAAACGTCGTCTCGTCCGTTTTGGCGCAGGATATTTAAATTGTGGAGCAGTAGGGCACCTTCGGTAAGAATACACTATGCAACGAAACATTCGTTTATAATATAATAATATTGATATTGTTCTATGGCTAACCACACCAGTACATTGAGCAAGAGGAGAAAAAATAATACATCTAAATGATGGTTCGACGCCTATTTGGGAATGTGGGTAAGGGAGATCGGCTGAGTGTGGCTCACTAGGGAAACGTCATGTGCGAAGCTCCATAATGAGGTAACGCTATGCAGTTCCGAGCGGTTTTTGCGTGGGTAGATGTTTGCGGACGTGTAGCGATGCTGTTCGAACCTCATACATATTTATACAGCAACGCCTACCGCGGGTATTAACAGGGTTAGCACCCGCGCTCGGTCATCTGGCTCTCTCCTGAAGCGAACACCGCATCACGTGCCATTTCGCGAATCTCCGCGCGCAGCGAACCTCGAACGGTAATCATTCGAACGACGCGGCTTGTAGAAAGGTGCCGAGGCCAACCGAGGCTGTACGACTAGGGTGGTGTGAGCGAGGATGTAATGAAATATCCTCGCGCCCTCTCCTACCGGGCGCCTTGGCGGTTCCGCGTGCTGCTCTGGGGCAGATGCTCCAAAATCGATTGCGGCGTCATCGTAATCGGTCGACTCCTTCATCAGCGGCCGAAAAAGACAAGTCAGAGTGCGTCGGGTTGCTTTTGCGCCTGACCTCCTTCCTCTGCCGCGGCATGAGTGAGTGAGTGAGTGAGTGAGTGAGTGAGTGAGTGAGTGAGTGAGTGAGTGAGCGAGCGAGCGAGCGAGGGAGCGAGCGCGAGTTTTCTGAACGATGCGTGCCAATGGAAAACGTAGTAGGCATGTATCTTCCTGGATGGAGGGGTGGGGTCTAAGTACCGCCCCCCAACACACACTGTCAAAATGGGAGGGGGGGAGGGAGTAGGCAATTGCCATGAATTAATGAAATGATAAATTAGTAGGACTGGACGCAGGTGGGACAGAAACCCATGACTACGCGTTTTTTAGTTCAGTTAATAAGTACAATTAATTTTCCCTATGCTGTCGTTGGTGTCTCTGTTTGTTGGCTTCTTATGATATGCCTAATAAAATCGGGCCCCTTGGTTTCCTTTCTTCTCGTTCATTACATATCGTGGGTCTCGAAACCAGCAGTATGAATGCCTTCAGGTGGCATATGTAGGTTTAATAACCACTTGCCTTCACCCAAAAATTCATGCACACATGATGCCACACAACCGAGCGGCTCTCTTACACAAGAATTGTGTAAGAGAGCCGCTCAGACGCATTTATGGTAAAATAAAATAATTACAACTGTAAGTATTGGGCTAGAGTGCTCGTACATATGCCATATGTCGCACGATTTATTTTGGTTTCACTTTTACAACTTTTTATATACGTGGGCCGTTCACTATAGGCCGAGACAAATGCTCTGAAAAGCTTATTTCTGAAAATTATTCATCGGCACTTTTATTTCTTCTTGTGGGCTCCACAGTAAGTGCAATGCACGTGTGCCGCCACTTAATTCTAACGAGCTTTTTTTTTCCAAGCCTGAAATAAGTCTGCAAATACGAAAAAAGTGCAGCGTGACTTAGGACATCATGGGAAATTCTCGATGCATATTTCTGTTGCCCAACACGCGCTGAAGGAAAGTCTTTCCAAGCGTTAATGAAAACCTGCAAACACAAAAAAGTGCTGTGCCACGGCAGCTGTTCGGCTTTGCGGGCTGACTTGTTCCAAGAGAAGGCAAACATCAACACCTTGGTTGTGTCCAGCTACGTGGCACTCGCACATTTCTTTATATCTTGGCACACGTTTCGTGGGACACCCTTTATCTACACTTTGTCGAAATAACTCCCTGGAATGTAAAACAGTGCGTGGTGCTTTTTTTTTTCTTGCCTTGATGTCTAAACTTAATAACTTCAGAACAGTCGTCTTTCTTTATAGCAGGCAGCGCATTCTGCATTTAGACAAGGTAGGGAGTGGAACGTTCTCTCTAGCTAAAACTAGAGATAATTGCCTGTCGGCACGCATATCCCGCTACTGCAGATGAAGATGAGGACATCTGAAGTGGCACGCCAATGGCACATCTTACTCGCGCAAGATATATACTCGTTAAACATGCCAACCTAATTAGGTTCCCCTGCTCGCAGGTTAAAGCGCCTTCGCTACGCGGGATGCAAAGGTGAGGACGGTGCTGGGTGCAGGTCCGTCTTGCAGCTCAAGGTTGGATCCGAGACATATGCTCCTCAGTGTGATCAAGAGGCTGCAAGAGGAGATTTACGGTATCTTTGACTGGCCGCTTTCACGCTCCGAATCGGGGCTTGAACTCACTACGCTTTTCGTTCGTAGGCGCTGTTTGCCGTTGGCCCGCCACCTTCGCTAATGATGGGTCCAACATCACGATTGGCAGGAACTTGGTCGTACGAACAACTCTAGCGTAATAGGCTGCTGCGAATGCTGACTCCGAGTCGGGCAGATCCGCCGTTGCTCGATCTCGGAGGCCTCGTATAAGCGCGCATGCCGAACGTACGACTCGCTCTCTGAGGGGGAAACAACAGATGCAAAGCCACGTGACTACAGCAAGCGTCCGATATTTTGCCTAGCCTGGAATAAACGGCGGTGGGGCGAGCGTTGGTTCCGACGGGGCCCAGCATGCAGTGGTCTCGCTTGCCTAGGTTACGGTGGAGCGTCGACGACGGCGGCGACATGGTGTTGTGGTGACTTGGCGGGAAACGGTCTCCAACTCGATTGCAGCTTTGACGACTGGGCTTGGAGCGCCTTAGAGCAGTCCACGCGGGAGGAGAGTGATCGAAAATGACCAGCCGACCGGCAAAACTCGCAGTCTTATTTGACCAGTTGAAGTCAGCGCTGCTGGTGAGGGCGGTCTAGATGCTCTCGCATATTTCACGAAGAGCAAAATGACATGAAGTGAGAATCCTAGGATAGTAACTGCCTAATTTTAAACGAGTAGATCGCGCTGAAGTGCCACAGTTGCCACAGTTGGGATGTCTTGTAAGAAACAAAACTTTCTTTTTTGCGAAGATCAATACGATTTTTTTTGTCGAACTTGTTTACGGGAGAGATGTTGGTGCATTGTGAAGGCATGAGCTACTGCGTGTCCCCCGACCAGAAGGCGTTTTAAGTTTGCACATATAGAATGAGCTGTAATTTTATTCTAAAAAGATTGAATGAAAGTTGTGCACTTACCGTTGTTTTGTTTTCGGACAAGCTTCGCAGCAAGATCACACTTTTCCCCTTCTTCCTTTTCTTTTTATTGTAGGCATCGTTTAATGAAGCACTTATAATGCTTGCTTGCTTGACTAGTCCAGAGAAAAGTGGGCAAACGACTATTCTATGCTGAGTTCGCCATCAAGAAAACCGAACGATATCAGAATAAGTCGTTGCCACGTGCAGTCTAACCGCACGCAATTCTTTTTTAACTTAACCAATATTTTCAAGCTCGTGCCGTGGTGCTGCCCCTCGATGAAGCAGTAGATCATAGCAATTAGCACGTTGTGACCCCACCCGCGTTAACTGCATGTAATTGTGGTCCATAATTGTTCTGACAGTGTCACCGCCGTACGTGGGCCACTGCTTGTTTCTCTGTTTCAACAACGTGCGCGCATGCATAATGATTACCTGAACGCGTGCTTACATTGGTGGCGAGGTCAGGCTTACAAGCTTCATTCATTCTTTCATTCAGTCCGTCCATTTTAAGAGAGTGAGACCATAGCCAATCGTCACGACAACCTCGCACTTTATTATGTAGTTTTCACCGTTGTTAGCAAACTTGGACGCGTCGACCTGCGCAAAGCAACATTACATGTACAGTCACTGTCATACTTAACCCGAAGACATCCTCAAGGCATTTTGGTTCCCCTTCGGAGGGTGCTGGAGATTTTGGGTCGGAGTGTCTTGAATGCGCTATAGTTTTAATGCGTCTTATTTCCATGGTATTTGATGTTTACCTCTTAAAGCCCGAGCGCGTTAAAGCTAGGTTGATACAGATTTGGCTTATTTGGCTTAATTGTTCATCTTAAGTCTGGTGGCGGCTGTACAAGAAGCTCTCCGCATACTTTTCCAAATGCAGCGCGATAGCAGAAAACAACCGGAAACTCGATAATATGCTTCCTGGTCTCCGTGCCCGCTCGAACCGCTGGGCACTTTAATCTAAGGAAAAAGGACACCGCCATAACTTCTTGTGTAGAGCGATAAACCAGGATTGTGGATGTGCTCGAGTTCACTCGGTGCACTTCACATTTGCGGGCTGTTGGAGAAAGAGGAAGGCGATTGCGGTGGACTTTTCTGCAGACAATGTTTACCCGTAGGTCTCGGAATCCGGTTTAATTCTATCTCTCTTTTTCTTTTTACCGGCGTCGCTGTCTCTGGCCAACAGCGAAACTCATCGTAAGGTTGATCTACTCTCGTCATGCTCGGTTATAACTGAAGCAGGCTGGCGGACCCGCCACTTGCTCGAGCGCGACTATACGCTCTCCTAATCTTGTTGCACTTAAGTTACACTATGTAAGTGGAATGTTCTTGCATATATATTCCACCTAGTTAGTGGAAGCTGCGTGGGACGACATTCACTTAGTCTCCATTTGGTAAAATTTATAGGAAATGACATTAAGAGCGTTAAGCATGCAGTCACAGCGGCAAAAAACGAAGGAATAGCAGACGGTAAAGGGACATTTGTTCAACATTGGTTTTACGTAATAAGCATAATGTCTTTTTTTTTTTTGCAAATGTATACTGCTTACTTAGCGGAACCCATGTAGAACGAAATTAACATTTGACGGCCGTAATTATAAGCGCCAGTAGTCCACCAATCATTCATCAATCAATCACTTGCCTCCCATACGGGACGCAGGTGAATGCGAAAATGTCTTGCGGCGACTGAGCGCGCCTATTCCGCATAACTCATTTTCTCTCCGGGCGCGGACTTAAACTGCTTAGCTCTTTCCACCCCGCCCCATTTCTACAGGACAAAAATAAATGAATAAGAAAGATCGCTACGGCGCATCGCCACCGTTCAGGCGGAATGAGGGCGCGGGAGGACACGTAATGAAGGCCCGAAGGGCAATCAGTCTGCCTGCACTGTGACTTCCATGTCCACCCGCTCGCCCCTGTTCATTGTCCTTCCCCTTGGAAGATCTGCAAACTCCCAACACTCTCGCCTGCTACTTTCCCACCTCTCCCTTTATATACCTTTCATTTCGGCTGCCATTGCGTCGCATCGGGGAAACATCAGAAAGTGCTTCTCTAGAGTTAAGATGACGGTTCAGATGTCTCAGAGTCGAACTACGGAACGCGGGTACTGCACGCACATGCATAGAGTACTCTTCCCCGCAAACGATGAGCTAGAGAAAGGAACATTCATGGCGGGGCTGACGGAGTCAGACTGGAGGGAGGACCAGTGCGGCAGCGCCTCTTAGCGGTCCGGCGATGCCGTTGGACCGCGCCCTCATGGGTAACGATCTGGCCCGGCTTTATGCGGCCCGCCCTACGCTCTCCCTCTGTGCCATCCCGCGGTGCGCTGCGAAAGGCTACGCTTGTTTGGCGCTTTCAGGGAAGAATGTGAATCAAGATGCGGCGTCATTACGGATCTGGGGAAGGCGGGAATATATATAGGCTCCCGGCTGCGCGCTCGCAGCCCTAAGAGGCCACCCGCCCGCATTGCCCTTCACCGCGAGTTTTTTGCCATCGGGAGTATATCTGATGGCGCAGGCTTTTTCTTCTACTAGTTACGAAAGGGCAAAGGGTTGTGGAGGAAGGTGACGACGCCTAAACTAATACTATATGGAAGCTTTTAAGGCACACAAAAGCGATCGATTGGTTGAAGAAACGAGTCGATATATACATGGGCAGGCGGCCATACGAAGAGCGTTGCACGGATGGAGAGAAGTGCTCAGTTTTGCTTCACCTCCATACACTGTGACTTCTCACAGGATTAAGACGGTGACATTCCTCTTATCAAGTCGCAGCTTGATTGTGTTTTTTTTTCGCAAGAAAATTTTTGTAGGATGTCATTCCAAAAGAGACCTGTCGTTAGAGACGTGTTGTTAGGGCTCAACTTTCCTGTAGATTATGCCTTCCCACCTCCCCTCAAAAGTATAAATAAAAGCGTCGAGAAAACGAAATTACTCTCTAGAAGTGCAAATGAGCAAATACCACGTTTGTTAATTTCCAAGTTTTCTAGGGTGTCATTGATAAACTTCGATGTGCATGCTACCATGCTTTTGTATTACAGCGTGAAGCAAAGGGCAATAAAGACAAAGGAGGTGGTGAGGGAAAGCTACCTAGCTTTCTCTCACCACCAAAGGACGGAAAAAAACAAGGGGAGCGCCAATTGGCGCACCTCTTCTTTTTTTTCGTCCTTCCTTTTTTGCGCCAAGCGATCATATTTATGGTCTACTCAGCAGTATGAACCGTCTAGACCAGCAACATGTACTATTTCTGGAGCCCGGTTTTCTACCCTGTACTGGGGAGGGACAAATGTGTTGGGAAAATTAACTAGTAGAAGTACAGAGAAGAAAGTTGATGTCGCACATTCATAAGCGTTCGCACAGGTAGGTTCGCTATCCGAAAAGCAGCACCGTGTTTTTTTTTTTTTCCTGCTTGTACTGAACACAGACGAGGCCGCGACGTCAAGATCTTTGACGCTGTGAAAACTGCCTCGTCTAAGAGACTTGGAAGGATGCCTTTGGTTGTCGCAAGAAGAGTGGTCCCATGACATGTTTACTTCACAGTGTATTGGCCGCTAGAAGTGTTGCGATCCAGTCAGCAATATTCGCCATCTCAATTAGAAAGGGACGAGCCTTGGCGAAAGCAGCACACACTCACAGACGGCACAGTTAGTCTGCAACGAAGCTCCAGAGCATCGTCTGCGGCCAAGGCGCACCATTTGTTCTGCAGCCAGGACATAAATCAAGCTTCGTTGTCATTAGTGACAACACTCTGTCTACCAGCGAGTGGCGGACACCAGCCGGTGCTGTCATCAGCGGCTCGTTTTGGTGTCCGCACTGTTTCACGAAGCTGCGAATGCGATGCGACCAGGCTAAATCTGGGATGAAGATTTTAGCAGATGGTGCCAGAGACAGAACAGAGTGATAAGAGAGTCGCGTGTGGCGCCTGCTCCAGGTGTTGTCGTCGGCTGATTATTGGCAAAAAAATGGTAGTTAATCATTATTCTCGGGATCCTGTAGTAAGGAGGACTCTCTCATGGTCGGCGGGATAACTTTGGGTTTATTACTGTCATACATACCTCTGATTTAAAGCAATAAAGTAATGTAAGGGTTGATTGGCACCGAACTAACAAAATTTCGCGAGCGAAGGAATTTTCATGGGAATTAATTAATTGTGATGTCTCATTAAATCCGCTCCATAATTCGACATTCTCTCGTCAATGGTTTTTGCTGCCGTTGTTGTCGGGGCTGTGGTCGTTGAGGCCGCCATAGCAACTAGGCGACCTGTGTGATTGCAAAAAGCGCCCTAATGAGGGGAGGGGGGGAGGATATATTTTTGTGTGTCTTTGAACTGTAGAGCTCTTGAGGAGTTATTTGCTACTGGAATGACTTTACAGATTTGAAAGATGAGAAGCTTGCCCTTGCTATTGGTTACCTGACGAAAAGTTCGATGTAAGAGGATGAGAACCAATACATACACAGTGGCACGATTACGTTCGCATGTTGTCCGCATGGGTATACATGACCAGCAATACAGCAGTGAGCATTTTCACAAATAGTTCGGAATATATTCCAAGTGCTCTTAATGTGTGCAGACATGGCTGGCTGACGCTGCTTCTTAAGAGCTTGTGTGATGCTTTTCATCCCCTCTATTTTTCAGGGTGGCCGAGTAATGTGACACCAGTACATCAGTTAAATTTAAATCAGCATAACTACCCCACCTGATAACTGGCGGCGATGAACTTCGATAGATACAGGGCCTGGACAAGCCGATTGCAAAGATTCCCCTTTTCTTTCTTTTTTAATTTTTTACGCCTTCAGTAATGAACAACAACCAACCTTTATTAGTTCTGTGACGCGCTTTCTATATGTTTCTTCGGTAGTTGTTGCATGAAATAAGATTATGTTAATTAGCCGATTATAATATACTTGTCGATCAGTTGGAAATATAGCGAATTTCTGCTTTTGACTGCTATATCAGCAACAAATTCGGGAGCAATGTTTCTATTCTCTAAGATTGAAGTGGGAGATGCGAAAAGTCATGTCGAAAAATAATAGATTCAATTGACTTACTCTGTACTCGTATTCCGAGGCTCGTGGCCCGGGGACACGTGTCGTTTTGTCGTTCCCTTCACTGATTGTCTTCCGCATCTGAAAATCTCTGATAGCACACGGCCGCCCTGATTTATATGACTGGGCCTCAAGTTTGACATGTACGTCAATATGTTAACGGGTACAAGGAACGTGACCGTCAAACGCGCAAAGCAGGCTTTTTCCATTGAAAGAAGCAGCATAAGCTCAGTGATAAATGCCTCTTGAGACCTTGTGAGTAGAATTCAGTGGTTATTATCAATTTTGTTGAGGGAGCTTAGCCATAACCTCCTGCACGAAATGCAGGTGGCTATGGCGTAGAACATACTTGAATGTCCAAACGTCGCCGCTCGGTACTCTGATAAATAGACGAAATGATGAGACGGCGCAAGGTGTAAGCACTTTCGCAACACTGCTAGTTACATTTCACTGCTGAACGTCGTTCGCTAGTGTGCGTAAAGCCTTCGTGCACAATTATTTGGGCCGGAGAAATTTTCACGCGAACATTTATTGGGTAATTGGACGTAATATACATGTGGTTCACTGTTAAAGGGAACACGCAAATGTGCGCCACTCACTTTGTTGGCGCCGTAGCTGCAAGTGGCCGTGGAAGCAATGGCCAGTGCACGGCACAGGTGTGTCAAAAGGAGTCGGAGCTACCAACCACAAGTTATCGGCTGCAAATCTAGACGACTTTATTTTGCGAGAGAGGAAGATCCGGTAATGATCTGCACCGAAGTGTTCCATTCAACAATATACTTTTCTCACCCTCCCCCCCCCCCTCCCCTTTACTTTGCAATTTACATCTTGGAGGTTATGGTTTCGCAAAAGTAGTGGTTATTGTGGCACTGCTATATAGAGACTTGAGCGCTAAGTTCTCGGTGTCGCGGCGAGTTTAGAATCGTTAAAGCGAAGTAGCATGATGCAAAGGGCAATTACCTCACTCCAGAGCCGTTTTTACTCCACTTAGGTGCCTTATCCACTATTTGAGCTCCTCAATGCCTTATGTACTCTTTACAAACAGCGCTTAGTTTGCCCTGCGTGAGGAAAATTAGAGTAGAAAAGGATGTATTCTGCGCCCTTGCAGAAAGAGTTATTGCGTCTGGTGCAATGTAGGCGACGACCAGTCTTTCGTAACGTCGAGTCTTTCTTACTGCGGCGTTAAGACCACCACCGTGCACCTCGTAATACGGTGTCCGTCTTGTGCTATACCGTATGTGTGGCAAAGACAGAAAAACAAAGCTGGGCGGTCGAAGAGACAATTTTCGCTCTACAGAGATAAGCGCCGGAGTGCTCCTCGGCGTCCTCTACTTTCTTTGCTTGCAGAACAGTTACCACACAGCAGGAATTCTTTGTCGGGCTTTACACCAGAGCGACCGGTTTTTCGGGAGGACGATTTCGCCACCGCTTTGCAACTGTATTCCTTCTCGTTCTCTTCTCGATGTCGTCACAGACTTGCGCTTTTTTCTGTTCAGGCTTTTCGTCCAAATTTGTTTTGTCCCTCGCGATCTGGAAAAAGGAGCATGACGCAGCTGCACTTCTTGATATCCGAAGGCAAGAGCGTCAAATTGTTTCTTATGCAGAGGATAGCTGCTCCGATCGATGTAGCGCTCGCTGGTGTGGAGGTGTGCTCAGTCCAAGGACACGCACACACACACACACTTACGTGGCATCATGATATCCTTAACGTTTACTTTGTTTTGCTTTTTTTTGCCTCTCTGCACTCTTTTCAACCCCCATAATCCTCCACCCCAGTGCAGGGTAGCAAACCAGAAACTCGCCTCTGGCTAACATCTCTGCCTTTCCTCTCATTTTCTCTCTCTCTGTTTTCTTGCGGTGTGTGCTGAATTTTTCTTGTCTGTATGGGACGTACGTGCTAGCCTCACATTGTCTTTATTGGCCAACGTCAGTGCTTTTATTGCACTGTTATGGGCTAAGTTTAACGCATGTATGTCTTTACGACGAACGGTTTCCTCGGCGTTCGCCCGAGGATGTGTGTCTGGTTATGGCGTTCTGTCATTGAGATCAAGGTTGCAGGTTCGATGCCATAAGCCGTATCACCTGCATTCTGACGATAGAGATAAGCAAAACTATACACTTGCACACTGGTGAATGTTTACGCCATAAAAATTGATGTGGCCAGGAATTGATCTGAGGCTCTTGACTACGACGTCTCTCCTAGGTCCATATTGCGTTTGGAACATAAATTCACAATAATGATAGAGTTAGCGGTTCTTCCATTATATATAGGCACTATTGGGGTGTATTGTACGTCAAACTCACACAGGTTTTATATTTTAAGCCGGAATCGTGACTTTCCGAAGTCAGTCAGTGAGATGAAATTCCGAGAGCAGAGCTTCTCCTTTTTTTATGACTAATTATTTAGTTGTGGCTGGAGTACACAAGGTTTAATAGCCGTTTCGGTTGGCGATGTTGTCCGCCGCCGCCAGCCGTGCCCGTCGTAGCTATCGCCAGGAATGAGAAAAAAGCTATACCACGTTCCCGCCGTGATCGAACCCAGGCCCTCTGCGTGTGAGTCAGCTACACTGCCACTGCGACACGCCGGCCCTTGTTAGCCGTCTTAGCATGTGAGGTGCGCGCCGCATAGCGTCGATACATGCAGACGTTGCATTGGCGTGGCATATTATTGCAAAACGTGGCACGCCATGTATCAGCTGCATAGTTACGGATACAGGGTATATAGAAAAGTTTTGAGGAAAAAAAAACAAGATTACGATGTCGCATACAAAAAAATGCTAGAATGACAAACATGTATAGCATACTTGATTCAATCAAGCAGGCTAGGCGGCTATTGTAACTGCTCTGTTTCGAAGTGGTTGCCAATAATAATAATAATAATAATAATAATAATAATAATAATAATAATAATAATAATAATAATAATAATAATAATAATAATAAGGATAAGGAGCAGCAGCGTACCACCTGTCACACAATGTGAGATGCGCGCTGCGTACCGAAGATACGTGCAAACTTTGCATTACAGTTGCGTTGTATTCCACCAGGTGTCACAACATGTATCAGTTGCATATTATCGTGCCACATGTAAGGGTGTAACATGCGCGCCGCGTAGTCTCGATACCTGCACAACAACAACAACAACAACAACAACAACAACAACAACAACAACAACAACAACAACGACAACGACAACGACAACGACAACAACAACAACAACAAACAGCGATTTACCGCACTACGCTTGTTTGCGACGGACTTCGTCATTCGTCAGATGTGTTGTTCCGCGGGAAGCCCGGCCGCTTGTTCGCATCTGTGATGCTCCACCGAATAGGAGTAGCAAGAGCGGCAGTAATTAGTTAGGGCGCCCTTTGCATTAGGCCTTCATTCTCTGTTTCGTATTTTTTTCTTACTAACGGGAAATCGATGGGCGTATCGCTGCACCATCGTTGATGATCTGTGTAGCGAGAGTTAGAGCTCGAGCGATGAACAATGAGCGTCCGCATCCGCCACCTGCGTAAATAAAGGACGTTTACTTTGCTTCGAGGATTGTCCCGCCCATGGTGGCCGCACCCTCTGCAGCTACAATTGGAGCACGCGTGCACCCGTCCTCCTTTCTTTACTTATTCACGTCATCATGGGCCGACAATGCAGAAAAAAAATAGTGTGAAGAGGTGAGTAATACGGTAATGGTGACAGATAAGTTATCCCCGATGTATCGCAGTTAGTTCTAACGCTGCTGTTTGTAGTTTTACCGTGCGCATTGCACTTCTTACCATATGTCGGTATTTTGCGGCATGAACTGTCTTGGAAATGAGAACTGCAGAGGAGCCCTTAGCTCTAGGTATCATAGATCAAACGATTGCTAAACACATAAATGATCTCGCTAGGTAACCACTTAATCACATTAGTAAACATCTTAGATTTGAACAAACGAAATCAAATTGTAGTGACAATTCGCTGGAGTTTTATTTAGGCCTGCAGGGTGTCAAGGAAGGTTGACAAATAAAAAAAAAGGCAGGGTATGTTTATAACTATGTTACTGTAAAATAGGAATCGAATATAATATCCCCACACTGCAGCTTCACATGACAGTTCGTTCAAACTTTGCTTCAGCCACTGCATCTTCTGATTGTTGGGTTTGGCTACTGGAAACACTTCGATTACACACAGTATCTCTTCTGACATCGGAAGTCTCGAAAACTAGGTATAATTTACTTGGCTGGTAGCTTATTTGCATAGAGAAACATTGAAACATGCTTCCACTATTTTAATCATATGCGGATTCTATACATCACCTCTTCTTGTACCCTACTTTCCTCATACTAAAATGTTCATACTATAGAATTGTCGCGACAATTTCTCGGTATCACTGTCTGTGCTTTCCTCGGAAGGACGTTAGAAGGAAGATAATGACTATCGCCCTCCGCGCTGCCTTCCTGAATTCTCTGTGAAACGTTTCTAAACGAAGAAGTAAAGCCGAAAACTAGAGCAACGCACGAACTAAGTACAGGCCAGAATGTAATTTCACTCCTTCGATTACTGGCTTCTTATTTCGGTTTCTGTCTGAACTAAGTGACGAATCACAGCAGCAGGCTGTGTGTATTGAGCGCGCTGCTGACTTATGCATAGGCATCTGCGCTCGCTTTCTCGTTTGTCCTCGGTTTGAGATACGAGCTTCATTACTTCCTTCGTCCGCACACTTTTGGCATGTCGTAGCAGTTAAGCCTTTCCTTTGCTATTCGTTCTCCATTCTCTTTCGGTATCGCGTTGCAACGGAAGAAACGGTATGCTCCAGCGACTGCCGGAATACAAATGGACCGCTAAATGAGTACGCGGCGAAAACAGGCGCGCTCGACTAGGCGCTGTGGTCCCGAATGAAGTTCTATGCAGCGTCGGCTAGGTACACGCACAAAAGCTTTGTAACAACCAAATTTTCTCAAAGCTTTCCCTTGCGAAGCAAATGTCGGTGCTGTGGTTGAGATTTCATCCCGTGATGATTCCATGCTATTTCCTGCATGCGTCATTCATCGAGTATCCGAGCATTCATGAATCAGACGCCCAAATCAACAGGGAAATGGACTCGGTTAAGCTAGTCTGAAGCATGAAAGCTTGTCTGGTACACATTGACGTGCGAAAAGGTGAATCTCTATTGCAGCGCTGCTTTGAATCTGGATCATTCGCATTACTGCATATATAAGTTCCGGATGCGGATCCTGCAACGCTGGGGCTGCCTCGATGCTTCTACTGGCACGTGCCAAACTCGTTAGGAAAGGGAGGAATGAAGGCAGTGCACCGGAGAGAAGCTGCCACCGATATAGTTGATTGCGGCTGGCGACAAGCTTTTGATGTTTATCGGGGCGGTTATCCTTATTATATTTGCTTCTGCAATCTTCCTGCGGCTAGGCGCTTCGCTCGCATGAATATATAAGTTAGCGAGAGGGTTGGTGGTGTTGATGAGCGACAGGGGAGATGTGTTAGTGTGTAGGCATGACAGCGTAGAAATAAATGACGAGGATTGGTCAGTAGAAGAAAGACAAGACGACTTTCAGAGCGAGTTATATGAACAAGAACATACTATATACATATGTGTAATGGCTGCATGCATGCATCTATATATATATTTATATATATAAAGTGGTGAAAGCATTGCCACTTTCGTATTGTAGTACTGTGCACGACGAATCAAGCCTTTGTTTTTTGACTATATTTCCAACACCTGTGATGTAAAAAAATGAATGAATGAATGAATGAAGTGGGGCCTACTTGGACCTTTTTCTATGCGTAATATTTCCTCTGTGTGCATAGGATTGCGGTCTCATATCGAAGGTTTCGCAGATGGAACCTTATTTAAAAAATTGCTCCTCATACTGCTTCTACGGCAGGGTATCCTTTACTGACCTTTTTATTACAACATGCAGCTTTACTGTTGTGCTAGCATAGCTCTATGACTTAGTGCGATTTCTGCTAGATATATTTTCAGGCTATTCGTCTCGATTCCCTGCATTTGGCTTCTATTTTTACCACGAAGATGTCCAGTACATAAATTAGCTTCGTGGTCGTTTTTCTTTGCTTTACCCTAGAAAAGACGGTTGTGCGAGAAATCGCACCGATTCTGCTCACAACATCTGAACGGCATAAAACACAAAGCAAAGCATAAGTAAACAAAAATAAATTGCACTGACGGGTGTGCAACATAAAGTAAGGAAGCCTTTAAGACAAATGGTCACTGTCTGCATCTACGTGGTGCCGGGATATGGTTATAGCGTTGTCTCAACTAGTCGTTTGTCTTAAACCTAATATCTAAAACGAACCCGAACAGAACTAAAAAAAAAAGGAAAGTGCTCACTGCAATAAAGCGTGAAGCTCCTCCACTGTGTGAAGAATTGAGCTGTGCATTTTGAAATTGAAGTCACGTCTGCGCTAACTTTATGTGTCTCAGACCGTCTGCTTACAGGAGAATAGAAGACTTGTTCTCTGAGCTCAAGGAACAAACCACTGCAACTGACACCGTGGGGCGAGTGAAGTCTCTTTCGGTGAGGCGAATTCGCGTATCGCATTTGTCTTGCCCCGCTGACCAACTGCGACGAAGTCATTTGTAAAAGTAGAGCCGCTAGGCTTGTCTAAACGAAAGCTACGCGCCGGCCAAGAAATAATTGAAGTTTCTTTCTTTTGAGTCGGCCTGTTTAGCATACTGGTTTTTTCAAGCAAACTTTGCTATGCGCCAATTTTCGTGCAATAAAGGAAAGTGAAGTTGCCCATGTGGCACATGATCTACGGCTTCTGAAATCGTGTAGTTCTATTCAGGCATGAGATCATAAGAATGATGAACGTAACCAACACTTTAAATATCAATCAATCAATCAATCAATCAATCAATCAATCAATCAATCAATCAATCAATCAATCAATCAATCAATCAATCAATCAATCAATCAATCAATCAATCAATCAAAAAGTTACAGTGGCGTTTCACTTCGTGAACGCGGGTGATGTGCAAGCGTATGAGTGATATAGCGCACACGACGCTATCGGCCCTCGGTGCGCCTTCACGCCTACACTGTCCGCATCACAGGTGTATTGAAGACAGGGCTCGCGCGGCCGTGCCACACGCAGCAGCTCCCGGAGTAGAACGCCCCGTTGCAAACATTGACCGCGGACACTCTCTGTCAAAACTCTGGTGTGAAGAATCGCGGCAGCAGCGGCGAGCGAAGTGGCCTTTGAGCTTCTATCGATTCAGCGCCAACTCAGCGGTGAGAAAACAGTACACATAAAGCTACGAGCCGTCGGCCTGCCTAGACTGTGCGCCCAAAGCAGATCGCTTTCAAGATAAAGCGCGTGCGACCGTGCGCGTCCGAAGTACAGCTCCCCTGCTCGATCCCTTCCCCGGTGCCATGGGGCAATGCGCGCGACGGAACACGGCGCGCTTCCTGCCCTGCAGCACGCGAGATTAAGCCGTCATTGCCGGCTCACCGTCGCACGCTTTCACTCGCGCCCACAGCGTGCGGCGCGCGAGGATGACGTTACCACGAGATGAACCGACTACGCATCCATCGCAAACAAAGTTACATAGCCAGTAGCAACTGCCAGAGGAGGTCAACCTAGCGCGCATCCGCCTACCTTCCTCCTCCACTTCGCCTCAACGTTACGTACACATTCCTATAGGTGGTGGTACTTTTCCGTGAGCTGAATCATCCGTCAAGAAAAAGGTTAAGGAGACAGCGAGGGGTATGTGGAAAACAGAGATGCAACCCAAATCAGCATTACAGACATACAGGACGTTTAAGCAAGAAATAGCCAAAGAAAATATTTACGATAACTCTAAGGGAAGCTCATTGTTGTTTGAGGCCAGGGCAGGTGTACTGCGGACTAAAACGTACCGAGCCAGATACCAGGAGATAGATTTGTTGTGCGGGGAGTGTGGAGAGGAGGAGGAAACGGCTGAACACCTGATACTTGCTTGTAAACAACTTTACCCTGCAGTTGAATGTAACGGGGAACTATTCAGAGCTTTGGGTATTAAATACAGTGAAAGTAAAATAGACTTTGAACAGGTAGAAATAACTTAATGGAGGCTATCTGATTGGTGGATAATATCAACGCAAAAGTAAAGGAGTAAATACATATGTATGCGTGCATATAGTATACCATTCAAGGCTAAGTGGCGCGCGCCGCCGCCGCCCGATTCAAAGGGTTGAGCCTCAATCATCCATCCATCCATTCTGAGCGCCCTCTTTCGTACTATTCCCGGCGTGAGATTTTCTGCACCTCCGGGCTCTTTGCTCTTTCGTTTGCTTGGCGGCCTCAGACGAACACCGCCAATTTGATGAGCTGGCCAGTTACGCTTGCGCGTAAAAGTGCGTTCTGTGGCCGAGATGTGGCAAATGAGTAAATGTGGGAGCACGTGCGTAAGTTAGCCCTCGAGTATCTTGCATGAACCGATATTTGTAGGTAGCCACGTTCATGTCAATGATCGTCGTGTTGGCGCTGGCTTGCCATGAGCATGCTAGAAAAGTTATTCAGTCTTTCTTTTCCGCCATTGTGCGGCCTTCCATTGATTCCTTCCAATTGATAAAGGTACTTCCGTTGTCATTTTTGTTCCTCTTGTGTGCGGTATGCCTGCGATTTAGTACCGTCATCAGTCTTTCGCCAATTAAATGTAATTTATTAATGTTTTTATTAAGTGTGTATACATAAAGATGATTGCAGAGAAGGGCATGAAAGAGCTAGTTGGCAACTGCCACCATCACGGGGCACAACGAGCTATTGAAGAAAGAAAAATGCACAGAAAATGGATAGTGAGTGAAGTACAGGACACACGTTAAGAGGGAGAAGGGTGAAACGAGCAATAAAGATGAGAGAGAATAAAAAGGAAAGGGTAAATATACAGAAAACAAGATTTAATGGAAACACTAGAGAACAACGCAGTAGCGAGATATGTATCACACAACTCATCGCGCTGCACTTAACTAACGTCTGACAGACTGTCCACAGATTAGACCACGAGTGATCACACTGTTTAGCGTATAATTGGGAGTTTGTACTTGTCTCATTGTAAAATGATAGAAGGGCTCTGCAAGCTTGATCACGTCTAAACGCATGACCGGTGGGCAAATATCCAATGTAAATAGATGTTTGCAGTAATAATCTACCAGTCTAACCTAACTTATGGTCTCTCTTTAGTGTCCTTTGAAAATAGTCCACCAACCTAACGCAGGAAATTGACCTCTTTCGATTTGTGCGTCTAGCCTGTCGGGACAGGCCCTCTCTTGCCCTCATTTCCATCATATGAAAAAGAAAAGAAATATATGTGGCTGCAGAGAGCCCAACCATCGATAAGGGGGGATGGATAATTCATGATTCCGCATTTCTGGCGCAGGATGGAGCCGCTGGTCTCTTTTCAAAATGCAGCAGCGTCGCTCGAGTCGACAGCGTGGCAGCCGCAGTGGTGACTCGCTTTATAGTATTTGTTGTTCGTTTTTCTTTGTTCGACTGGGATATTGATATGAGGCACTTCCCGAGTGCTTCGTGCAATACCGCGAGCTTGACAGATCGGAACAAGGCAAAATGCGTGTCTGCCAATATTTTGGTCTTAGTAAACCGGCCGTAGCCGTCCAGTTTAAGCGTTTAGTCGAACATCGCTGTTGCAAATAAAAGAAGGCAGTAGCATGGGCAGTCCCCCGCTGTGGGTATGCGCAACAACAACAACAACAACAACAACAACAACAACAACAACAACAACAACAACAACAACAACAACAACAACAACAACAACAACAACAACAACAACAACAACAACAACAACAACGACGACGACGACGACGACGACAATATTTTCTCTCGCTTACAAATCACGATTCACCGTAGAGCATTAATTAGAAGAAAGGCAGATCAGAGAAGCCATGGCATCAGTCTAATCGGTTCAGTTGATTCGGCGTCTAGATGAGGATATACGAATCCGCACAGTTACCTTGGCCACACCTGTACATGCCGTGATCATATATTTTCTTGCTCTTACCTATATTTTACAGCGAAGCTGTATATGACTATAGGGCATTTCCGTCGTCCGCGAACAACCTGCGAACTAGCTCATTGGTGCCCCTCAGCGCAATCGCGCGAACGCGCTCGTGCCACTGCTCACGCGTTCGTCGTCGTCTCCTTCCACAGCTGGCTCCATGGCCGCTCATTGCTTAATCAGGTATGAGCCATTCATCGGCAGATGGAAACTATTGCCCTCATCATCAATTGTGATCATCAGCAATGGCTCGAGCATCATGGTCTTCCTCCACAGCTGGCTCCGTTTCTGCTCATCATTCCAGCGTAGAATTTCGCTTCTCTTCTGTTGTCGTAATTTAGAGAGATAGAGCGAGATAGAACAAAAGTTTAATAATCCGGATCAGCGAGAAAGAGTTCTTTACCCAAACGGGTGGCCTCCGCAATCCAGGTAGCCATTGGCCTTTGCTGCTTTCCTGGCCTGGTTCACCACCTTGCGCTTATCCTCCATGTCCGGGGCCACGAGTATGGCATCCCACGCTTCTTGGCGGTCTTCTTCTGTGCTTTTGTTTTCGGTTCTTCTTGATTGAGCTTATTGATTGTTGGGTTCAGCAAGATTAGGACACCATATCACCATATGACAAAGGGTGTCCGGTGCCCCGCAGGACAGGCTAAGGTATGAGAATCAGGTTGGGTGCATTCTACGCATTATAATGCCGTGTGTGTAGGAGTTTGTTTGGAGACGCCGCAGAGCAACTCTCTTTTCTTATTAGACTGGGGTTTACGGTTGTATGAAACATTGCTTAGGCAGGTATGAGCCATTCATTGCCTTACGTGACGGACGCATTTAATAACAGAGGTGATACGAGAATAGGTGTGCATGACTATCACGATGACCACCCGTCAGGACCATAAATATGTTCGTACCTTTGTTCAGAATTATTTGTCACCGCTGTGTCGTGTGCTAAAAACAGCTTCGCTTTTCATCCACCTTCACAAAATCGAATGACTCACGATATTTTTCTGCGTCCTTTCCTCCTCAAAATCCTCAATCGGTGTAAACTACTTTCGAAGCGTTCGCACGTTAGCTAACATGGCACTTCCGTGCTTCTCTGTTTTAGGGAGGCTTGAGTCGCGAACGAAGTAAAGCGGTCGGTGTCCGGAGGGTGCATGATTGTGGGAGGACGGACGTGCGACGATGGCTGTACGGCGGCGCTACGCCTTCAGCCAGTGTGACAGCTGCCTCGCAGAGAATGTTACGCGACACACCCTGCCACCAAGCTGGGTTGATTTTTCTCCCCATTATATCTGAGCAGCTGGCGCCCCCGACACAACGTCGCGTCGTTTTCACTTTTGTATGGGGAGGCTTCACCTGGAAGGGAAGCAAAGCTACTAGCACGCAGCCTGGCAACTTTCGCTCATTCTTAACGGGAGAACGGAACTAATACATCTAGTTGCACCCAACTGGATGCAGCGAAAATGAAAAATGCGAGCTAGCAGTAACAAGCCTGTTCGCGCTTCTGAGAGGCTATATCGTAGCAAGCGTGAAATGTCAGCACCGCAGGATACGAGGAGACCCACAAAACAAGGGACGAGAAATGAGGAACGTAAGTGCACGTCACCCGGGCATATCTGTAACGCACTGCGTCTAGTTTTCTCGTATTCGATTTTGTCACGCTTTTGCTGTGTCATGAGGCCAGACCAGTTTGAAAGGTCATGTAGGGGGATATTTATTAAGGAAGAGTTAGTTGAACAGAACATCCTGGGGGCCTAGTTGGTTCATTATTGAGGGCTGGTACTTACTGCGCGAGACCGGAAAAAGACAACTCAATGATTAGGAACACCAAGAGAGCTTGAGTACAAAAGGTTGCATATATTTAAAGAAAGCTTGAGCGCTCAAGTTTTCTTCATGTTATTTTTCCCTCTATGTTGTCTGTTTCCGTTCTCGCACAATGAATGTCAATCTCGAAGAGGATTTGTTCATTTGGAATGTTACGAGACAACAATGTTCTAAAAAGTAGGCGGCAAACAACATTGCAGATATGTATTAAGTCTTCTTTCTGACACGTTACGGAAAGTTCTTGGTAGACGTTCAGCGAAAACTACTTTGCCTGCGACGAAAACTTGGGAACGCAAGTCGTGCCTCGCCTTCTGTCTGGTCTGCCCCATTGCTTTTCTGTTTTGACTTGCTCAGTAACGAAATATTGCGTGACAGGAAAAAACGAAAAAATGAGGAAGCTGCTAAAAGTAACGCATACTGTCGTATTCTGAATTCGGCTTTCGTTCAGTTCTTCCTTCTTTTTCTAGCTAGTGTGACTTTTCTTTTCCTGTCCGTATGCGTCTTGTTTCCATGCATGACCTCCTTGAAGGAAAAAAAAATGCGGAAAAATGATAGTTTTAACTTACTTGGTCTGGCATACATTATAGATCCTGCGTTGAAGCGATAGCTTGCGCCGCGTAATCCTTTGACCGAATACAGCACACCACGCTCAGAAAATATTCTTCCAGAGGTATGAAGGGCTAAAATAAACACGGAAAATTTCAGTTGGAGATCCATTGGTAGTCGCCGGATTAGGTGCATCATAAACTTATACTATGGATTATATACTTGGAAAAAAATATGCAGATCCCCCGCCTCCCCCCCCCCCCCCCCTCACTGTAGCGTTCGGTGTACAGGAAGCTTTCGTGATCCACCAAGGCAAAATGGCGCATTACGACAAACGACGGGCTGCACGTTTTAGTGACGAACACGTCCCTCAGCAAAGCCATGGTGAACCTTGCGGGGCAAGTGGAAGTTATGTTCAGCGTTAAAACGCGTTGAATCACGAGACGCGACGTGGCCGACCCTGTATGTGGCGCCACAGCGCCCTCAGTGCAATTAGAGACGCGCGGCTAAGAAGGGCGACGGATGTGCCCCCTAGCTTTCGTCTTAATCGTAAGCTATACTCCGGTTCAGACATCAGACATCAAGTGTGGTGTTCTGGAGGCTGGAGAGACTTTTTTTCAGTGACTGCGTTCGCACTGGGAAATAGCGCGACTTGTTTCTTTTTTTTTTCTATTGCCACAACTGTGCGAAACGGTTCTTTACAACGGGTGTTTCAGCGAGCACTTTCAAATTAAAAAAAGAATTGTCTGTGGCAGATAGCTCAACTCAGATAGCTGATCTACTCGATGAGGCGGACGTTACTTGCACAAAAAATTGAAATGCGTAATCTACTAATAAGCAAAACAATAATTAGGTTTTTAACTAATTACCTTATGGCACTTATTGCAATTTACAAGTTCTGGCTGAGGGGCTTGCAAGGCGGATCCACTTGGAACAAATTCTTAGTATGACGCCACTTTCGAAGTATTAACTCCAGAACTTTGCGGAGAAATACATTGGCGTTCAAGTTACTTTCGTGCTTGAGTAAATAAAACGACGTTCTGTTAAGAAAGTAAATAGAACGACAGTGCATATATACAGCGAGTTTGACCGCGCATATCTCGTGAATGGTGTCATCCACACAATTCTATTGAAGTGGATATGCCTTCTACTCTCACCCGCTAGAATTTGTAATTTGCAATAAGTACCATAGGGCAATTAGTTAAAAACCTAATTAGGGTGTTTTTGCCAATTAGTTGATTCTGCATTTCTATTCTTCGTGCAAATAATGTCCGCTTCTTTGAGTAGACCAGCTCATGAACTATAATTGGTATTCTGCCACAGGCAATTAAAAATAAATAAATTTGAAAGTGTTCGCTGAAATTCTGTATATATAGCTCAGTATCGACTGAAAAAGTTTTGATCTTTAGAAACAAACAAACTGTGGTATCTGTCCGCTAACACGTTGATTTAGAGCGTTTCGATATTCTTTGTGTTTCTTGTCAGGACATTTTTGCATGCACCCCGGCGCCTACGCATCACGTGCACACCGTTGGCACGCAGCGAAGCACTGACGGAACGTGCGGAGTGGCAAATTTTCGTGACCGAACTTCTTGCGTAGCTTTCGCAGCGTTGCAACGCTTGACGTCTGAAGCGGCGTAGACAAAATGCGCGCGCTCTCTTTTACTGCGATAGCAATTACGGGTACGCCCCAGCCGCATTCGCAGGTCCGCCGTTGTCGTTGTCGTGCTGTGATACTATCGATGACGCATGCAGAAGACCTGGAGATACGCGAAGTTCGTTTGGCTCCAGAAGCAACGAAGCCAAGTGGACGCACCGTCACACTTCGCTCAATCACCTCTGCTGGAGCCAGAGCAGTGTTCTGGCTTCAACTGCTGGCGTGGGCGTTGTGCGGACACGCATAAGCTTTATTGCTGAGCAGCTGCGTGCGTACCACACGGTGGCGAACGTTAAGCTAAAGTAATCCTGACGCTGACCAACGCCGACGGTTGTCTTTCGGTGTTAGCGCCTTCGAGATGCGACACCCGTCACGCTGCTTGGCACGCTACTCGTCACGCCAGCGTTTTCAGACGCCTTCAGTGCAACGCTGTGTACACCTTGCTATCACTTTAATGCTGCGCCTTCCCGTTAAAGCAGATGTTTAAAGTAGGTTCTTGCTATGCGACGCCCCTGAGCCGCCAAAGCCTCTCAAAGCGTTGGCTTCCACGACGAAAATGAGTGAGGGTGATTTGTTACGACTGTTTAGGCATGCGTCCATGGCCTAAGCGTTGGGCTTATGCGCTGGGAAAACCATCTTCGAAGCGAACCAGGGGAAGTGAAGGCCGTTTGTATGTGGCACGATTTGCATGAGTTCTGGGAGCATGGCGTTTTTATTGTCAACTGTATGCGATGTTAAATGGGGCTTAAGTGGGGATGATGGAAACGATCGGTATGTCTCAAGCTACTCCATTTCACTTGGATGGAAAAAATAAACTTGGTTTAAAGTAAGAACAAATAATAATCAAAAATGAGAAGAACACATTAGCGCGCATAGACAATCCCGCTTATAAGAGTGAAATAAAGAACGACTGAAACATAACAACGTAGGCGAATAACGACACAAGAGCGTCCTTAGTATTTCGCACACATATCCGTACTTAAAAAAATTACTGCAGTGAAAGTTGTTCTTTCAAGGTGGCTAACTGGCCATGATCCAAGTATTGTCCCAAGGGAAAAATGGATGGTTTCCCAGAACTTAAGCCTCAAGCGCATATCTGCCTTTGTTGGGCGTATGATGTGCTATCCAGCAGCACGTTGGCTATGTCCTTGTAAACAATTCCACACGAACATGACGCGGAGTTTTCACGATTGATTTTATACAGGCTGATCATTTTCAAGGTTTACGGAATTTTAAATATTGCCTGTGGCAGATAGCTTAATTCCTGTCCTTGAGCTCAATTTTTCGAAGAGGCGGACGTTACTAGCACGAGAATGGAAACACGTATTCAACGAATTAACAAAACTTCACTAATTACCTTCCTAAATTATGAGGTGGCGTGTTTTGCGTCTCATTCCACCACTGTATTGATTCATTTATAATCATTTACATTACTTTTAAGATGCGGTTTGTCAGACTTACGCGTCTGAGTAACTCGGTGCTGAGTGTTCAGTGTGCGTCTGCGACGTTGACAACGCTTAGATGGAAACCTCCAACTTGCAGCAACAGGATACACATACTGCGCTTAAAAAAAACAAAAAAAAAAAAAACATGTACAATAGACACTGGTGACCTCCATAAGCACAAATGAGTAAGTGAACATGGCCGGAGCACCCGCGTTTCCGTTTCTCGCATAGAGGACTTTCGTATACAGGATCCGTACTTCGCATTTTATAAATTGTTAAATAAAAAAAATTCTTTTGGCCATTGTCGTTGGTTCGCACGAGAATTCGCCACTGTAATCGCAAAGATAAGTGACTCCGCCGGATGATAGAAAAAACAAAACACGAAATGAATAGAAACGGCGGAAATGCAGCTCCAGCTTTCAGCTTTGCCTATGAAACGCTTGTCATTTACAAAAGAAAAATCGATAAATAAAAGGAAGCGCCTAGGATAAGGCTTTGCGATGGTTCTCGTTCCAGTATACAAACAGATCCCTCTCACGTAGGCATTGTTCTTGGAATCCTGCCCACACTACTCGCCTTGACAGGCCTGTCAACCTTGTCTGCGGCCACTACGCTTTACCGTACGCATCGCTCGCTTCGAGGATTGCATTCCTGCTTTTCGCCTCTCTCCCTCCCTCTCTTAACATCTCTGTCTTTCGTCTCGTCTTTTTTTGCAACGTAGCTGAACCCTCTCCGAGGGTGCACGTGAGAGGGTAAAGGGAGAGAGGCGGTGAGGTTACCCTAAAGCCAGAAGCTATAGGGCGCCTTCATGTAAGTGGCGCGTGCAGTCCTTCGCTGCTCATTGTTTCCTGGTGGCCACGCCGACCAAAGCCGTCCGGGCGCCGGGCCTCTGCTTCCGCGCAGCCGGCGAGTCTGCCTTGTGGCTTAGGCGCTTGCTTCCGCTTCGTTGTGAACGCCGTCTTAGCCGCGCTGCTGTTCGCTTCCTGTTCTTTCAAATTCAAATTTCATTTCCCCTGAAAGAAGTAAAGGCGAAAAGCCGTGAAAGCGGCTTTCAAGGGTCCCGGCACCTTATGACATGACAGCCATGTGCAGGAATGCTGCACACAGAAGAATTTAGGAGAAAAGAAATGGATGCACAGCGCGCGCGACATTTTAATCGGACACTAAATTTGCAGGTTTCGTCTGCTCCAATTGCAGTGAAAGTTGTAGCAAGTATGTGTTTCCTAGGAGAGAGAAAATGCAATTGAAAGTAACGACAATATTTTGAATAGCATCAAGCTTGTAGACATGAAAGATAAGTAGTCATACAAGACAAAGCCAATAATATGATATGCCATCATCAATATGAAACAGATTACATAAAGTTAGGTGTTGTTGCGGTTGTTCTTCTAGAGCATTTTATGGTGTTACTTCTATTACAACCTAATGACTCGCGGCCGACTACAGATGACGCAAGAGGTGGTGACGTCTCACCCATTCGAAGGTTATTTATTACGGCTACATCCACTAAAAAGCTTCGCAACACGGCTTATGTACATCACGTTCATGCGGTATCCCGGTAACAGAAACCTCGGTAACGAGTCCTAAAGATAGGCCCAAGGGGAGGGCCGCTTAACGAGGTTCTCACGAAGCAAAGGTAGCACATCTGCGGCGTTTATGCGGGAGATTATATATCGCGTAACACGAAAGCTTGCGTCTTCTTTCAATTTCCTATATTGCAGAAAAAAAAGGCTTGCGTGCGCGTAAGTTTTAACGAGTTCCCCTGGGAATACGGAGGTAAAAGGGAGCTAGAAATAAATAACGAAAAAGAAGAATGAACAATATAGTTCTCGAAAAAAGAAAAGGCAAATGTGAATCGGGTGCAAAATAAAGCACTAAAGCTGAAGGAGGTGAAAGTGTAATGGAAATAAAGGAGGATTGGCGCCCATGTTTCGTGACTGCCGGCTCTGTTTAGCGTGCCATAAAACGGAGCCCAGACCATAAAACCCCGCAATTAAAGCATTCCCCAGAGCCTTAGCCATCAGCTGTGCAGGCTTTAACGTCGGCTGCCGTCTTTATCTCATGTTTTACCCTGCATTTTCTTGCTCCCCAAGTTATTGCTACTGTTGCCATAGCAACGGCAGGCACGCCACGAGCTGACGCTGAGGCAAATTGTGAGCGAAGCGATATCACTGTTCCCCTTGCACTGACAAGACGCTGTAGCCGACGATGTCAGAGGGCAGTGAATTAAGGGAGTGGGACTTGCGTCATTGTTTTTCTGCAGAGATTACAAGAGCGAACTCTAGTGCTGCAATCGTAGGGCTGCGATTCAAATTATTGGTAGTACTCTGTGTGGATCTGTCTGACCTTTGTACTTGTGGCTTGACATTTCTTGTGGCGTTATTTATTGCGCTTAATGTTTGTGATTTTCTAAGTAATCAGTTTTTCAAATGCAGCAAGAGTGGATTAGCCAGGTGCGCGTTTTATCGCGCTTTGCTGGACCAAATAAAAGTTTATTCACTCACTCTATGCGCACTATACGAATTCTTGCATGTATAAGATATTTTGTTTAAAAATATGTATCCTCAATGTAACAAAGCCGTTTAAAGCCAGAAGTACGAAGTTTAGGCAAACTTATGGACTAATCTCCGTTTCCATGCTAGCTGAACCACCACGTTTGAAGTTGCAGTGTACACTAGCGCCTGAGATTCCTCTAGTAATTTTTGGGAGAATTGCTATTGATCCTGTTCTGAAATGAGCTGTACCCTCCCCCCATCTCTCCATATCACGGGCCTATGTGCTCAGTACGGGACGTCACAGTGTCCGAACGAAGAGACGGAGCGCTCAAATGGGGATGGGCGCAACAGTATGCAGCCACACAGAATATCGTTTGTCTGCTTTCGTAGGGGCAGAGTTGGAATCAGAAGCTTCTGTCCAACCGTGCTTATAGCACGCGCGGTACCGACTACACGGTCCTGTTATCGTGAAGAATTTGGCTGCATTACGGCTGGCTATATCGGCAGATTAAACAAAGAAACATCAACCAGGAGACAGAGCAAGGAAGCGATGGAAGGAAGAACGATAGACGTATCGTGAAGAGGTAGGAAGGCAGTAGACGACTTTTAAGAACAAACAAGGATATATGATATCGTATTTTAAGATTGTATCTGGAGCTGGGTAGTTAATGCAACCAATGGTACGAACATTGGAAGAGAAATGCAATCAGCCGGGGGGGGGGGAGGGGGAAGGATTAGATGGAGAGATGACACCAACAAAACATCCAAACATAGGATGGATTCCACGGACGCAGTGAGAGGGATAATTTACGCTCTCTGGCAGAGGCCTTCGTTCAGCAGTGAACTTATATTTGGGTGATGTTCGCTGATGAATCAGGCTTATTTGAGCAAGGATTCTAAGTAAGACACTAAATTTCGCGGTATACGCGTAAATATTGTTGTTTTCGGAGGCAACTGTTTGGGATAATTAACTGCAGTAACTATTACACAGGATTGGTGAACTCGTAGTATGGTTGTGAAGAGTTTATTCCTTGTTCTGAAGTTCATCATCTAGCATTCCGTGGAGTCGTATCCTCAAAAGTGCTGCTTCCATTTGCCCCACGGACGGCTCACTAATGAGTCGCTTGTGATGACACCGAGACGCACAAGGGCAGTGTCGTCTACTTCTTCCAAATAATCCTTTCGTCATAAAGCAAGCCTGAATTTCGCTTGCGAAATGCGCAGTGTACTCAGTGAGAGGCATCTAATGAACTGCAGGGATCATTAGTTTCAGAGGCTTTGCCGTGGTACTTGTATAGGCAACGCGATGGGCGCATTGGTGCCTTACATGGTTCCCTAAACATTGGCGGAATCCTCTCTGTTCCGTTAAGTGTAGCATAGACGTTATTTGAATAATAAGTGGGTAATGTTAGAAGCGTGAACCGCTTGCTGCATAAGGTTGTGGGACAGAAAGAAGGCAACGTTTGCTGGCTGTTGCCACATTGTTTCTTAATGATTATTTGGCTTGTTAAATTTTGTTGGTTTAAAGCCGGTGCAGTTTACGCGTTTTTACATTTTCGTCTGCTTTACCGATCATCTTGCGATCCACTTGTATGAGAGAGAGAGAGAAAGTTGTGCCTTGACACGATATTGAGTCAGAGCAGCTCTGACTCATAAGGATCCCGCGTTCACTGCTGCGTCTTAGTAACCAACGACACTCTGATTGCCAGCGGCGCTTTGCCGTAGAAAGCAAACAACGCAAGAGTCAACCAGAGAAGCACAACTTTTCTTCCTATTTGTTCTCACTTTCGTTTTATGCACCCCTTTAGAAGCGCTGAAAAAACAAAAGCATTGGGCATTTTGGACATTGAAATGGCGTTTTCTCGTAATATGTTTTTCTTCGCGCTTCGTTAGCGCAGCAGAGCACAACTTCTTTGCTTAGAAACCTTTGTCGATCTGTATTTTTTTTCCTTTAGCGCGACCCATACTTTACGAAAAAGTATACTGCCATGCTCTCCCTCTGACCTCCTCGCGACTTGATGACAGACTATCAGATACAGTTTTGAAAACTACGGTGCCTGTGTGGCATAGCAGCTGCAAAGGCGGTTTCCGGCATTCTTCGACAAATACAGCGATGCGTGGTTGGGTCTAGTGGAGACGTCACACGACGCTTTGGTGCCTTCGTCAGATCTTATTTGTGCAGGCTCAACCCGCCGGCGCATCCGCACAAATTGCCGCCGTGGGAGGGGGGAGGGGGAGGGAGATATTCTCCTGGTGTCCATCTTGGTGGCTGTAAATATGGTTTATTTTTAATTTTCCTTTCTTTCGCATCTAACCGGCGGTTACCCTCCTTTAATAAGGAGCGGCGCTCGCTCTTCCGAGCCGAATTCTGATTCCTATCCCCGAGGAGAGTGTCTCCGACGAACGCGGCCTGATTGAATAAAACAGCGGAAGCTGATGATCCGATTCCCTCGCGAAGACAAGCGTCAGTGCACTGGTAGCAAGAGACAGCGGTACAGCAGCGGCGTTCGGTAGCCTCCCAACAAAGTGCTGTTTTGGACCGCGGGAACGAGACCACGCCTTAGGAGACGCCCATTAGGAAAGATAATCCTCCTGAACCTTTCTTTACTTTTACAGCGAAGCTGTATATAGATAGCCGATCCTGGCCACGGAGGCCCTGTTCCGATGGTGGCGGAATGCCGGCACTCTTGCGTACCGTGCTTTCGGTGTATATGAGAACACCACGTGATCAATGTTAACCCGGAACCTTCCTCTACGGTTTCCCTCATAACCCACTGTGCACTTTTGGGACGTTAAGCCACTCAATTTAAAATCATTACGCAGGTGCCTTTCTTTCGATGGGTCCCATTCGGAGGTATCGCTTTCGGCGCTTATTGATTGACTTCGCAGCTGACAAGGGTTGTATGGCTTCATTGAGGCTTTGCGATGCGAAGTACATCGCACAAAGGTGAAAATATCTGCGAAAGTGATCAGCGGGGATAGTGGCCCAGATATTCTTTTAATGCCTTAGGTTCTTCACGTACTTTTCGGAGGCTGTCTGCTTGTTTGTATGTCCGTGTCCGTGTATGTTGTGTTTGTATGTGTGTATGTCTGTATCTAACCGTTTTCTCGCCTGCCTGGATCACTGGGTATTTCGTAGTCGAATGGTTAGCGCATCGGGCTGCTATGGTGAGGTAACAGGATACGAAACCAACCATCACACCAACTTGGGTCGATGAATATGTGCCAATGTGTACATGTACACATTGGCATTGGAATATGTACATACGTGCTGCTTTTCAACGAACCTCTTTCACGCCGACATGGGACCCTGTAGATGGGGGATTAGGTAGGCACAACTGTTCGAAGAAACTCCTTGACGCCGACTTAGAACACAGGCTATGTGCCCTATCTGTGCTGGTCTTCAATAAACATCGTTGATACCAACTTGGGTCTTTGGGTATGTGCCAGTATAGGTGTGCTCCGCTCAGCAATGAACATATTTGACGCCATTTTGTGTGACTGGGTATGGGCCACTGGGAATGCACTATTCGTCAACGAAGCTCTTTCACGCTGACGTGGGTCACTGTAGATGCGGCACTGGGTAGGTACCGCTGTTTGAGGAAACTATTTGACGCTGACTTAGAGCACTGAGTATTTGCAACTCGGTCTGCGCTGCCCTTCAGTGAACCTCTGGTGCCAACTTGAGTCACTAGGTCCCTGCCGCTGCGAATCTATGCAATGACGAAAAAGATCACTTAAATTTTTACGACGTTGATCGGAAGGTAACCCTCGTCTGAAGGATTCCTCAAGGTCAACAACCCGACGCTTCAGCAGGCTGCGCCACAAATGCACTTGATATGGGCCGCTTTTCAATGAATGCTTTTCACACCAACGCGTTAGCTAGCTGCGCCATGAACACAATGGGTATGTGCCGCTCTTCGATGAACGTCTCGCCAGCTTGGGTCAGTGAGTATGTGCCACTGAGTGTGCAGCAAGCGAGGGAACACAATTCGCAGCGTTCGCAGGCACCATGCGCGCCACGCTTCTCGTCTCGGAGGTCACGCGCGTTCTTCCTGGCACTGCCACTAGATGGCGCAGCGCGTCCTGCAAAAAGCGCGAGGGAGGAGCCCGGTTACCGCATCACGCATTTCTCAGCGTTCGCACACATAGGCGCGCCATTAATTTCGGAAGCCACGTAAAATGGCGCCGAGTGTCCTCAAGGAACCGCGAAAAAGGATTCCCGCTGCAGCACATGCTTCAAAAATAACTCGTTTCTACAGTGGCAATACGTTGTGTCGCCGTATTGACTTAATGATAACGCTCTACCCTCGACAGTGATCGGGACATGGGTTTTGTAGCACAACTACGAGTCGGCCTAGTTGGAACAGATTCATTTTTAAACAAACTTTTTGAGCTCAAAACAAAAAGGGACCAAGAAAAGGAGCAGCACAAGGACGTGCTCGTCCTTGTGTTGCTCCTTTTTTTTGTCCCTCTTTGTTTTTCGCTCAAGAAGTTTGTTTAAAAATGGGTTCTGTCGCAGTTTTTTAAGTGCGAATTATTTCTTTGTCTAGCCGCAGCCAAGGTCAGTGCAAGTACACGCGCAAGGACGCGCCAGTTTTGTCGCCGAGGTATGCGGACAAAGGCAGTGCAGCTCGCAAGGCTGCAGGACAGAATGCAAATAAACGCCAGATATAGTGCAAATTGAGGCGGCCCGGCTGGCCGGCACTGGACATGGTGCTAACACACACTGGATATAGTTCAAACTTAGGCGGCCTGCTGCGGCAGGTGATGCACGTGAACACTAACGTGAGCCGCCACAGCAACATCCCGTGGCTGTCGCGCTGTCGTCGTTACGTCGTCTTCACTTCATCGCATTGATGACGTTGCGTTCATTCTTTCGTTCTGATGTCATCGTCATCTTCGTGCCCTTTTTACTCTGTTGTTGCCGTTGCGTTGTCAAGTCGTCGTCATCACGCCTTCTACCATCCGTCGTCGTCATGCCAATGGCGATATCGCGTCGTCATCGCAAACTCGCCGCGTTGCAGTCGCGATCGTTCAATCCGTAATATTGTCGTAGCAATTGCATTGTCGGCAGCCCATTGTCGTCAAACCTTCGTCATTCCTTTGCCGTCGTGCCACCGTCGACACGCCGTTGTCGTCGTGCAGTCATCGTCACACCATCGTCGTCGCTCTAGTGTCGTCATCGCATGGTCTTTATGCAGTTGTCGTCACACTGTCGCCGTCATACAATTGTCACCACTGTTTGCACACATTTTCTCGTCTATACATTGCAGCAATGCTTCGCATGACGTAGATAATCATCAAGGATAGTGTCGGGCTTATTTTTTCAATACGAAAAAAACTGAGATAAAGAAATTGCTTGCTTGCTTGATTGATTGATTGATTGATTGATTGAAGTTGCTCGTCTCTTGAAAGCTGATTGTGAAGCACGGGCTTCACAATACAGGCTTTTACTGGTTTGACTAGGCTTTACTATCGACGCACTCATTTGTCACAGGCCTGCAATCGGAAACTTGGGTCTCCCTTGTACACGCAGCAAGAAGCATGCTCAGTGAGGAGCGTAACGAAATAAGAATCGTTTCTCTCGCAAACACGGGTGCGGTATTCACTTTTGTTTAGTGTACGTCGTTTAAGAATGCAAGAAAGCAAGCACGCACGACCTCACGCACCTACCCTCACGCACCTACACACACATGCATATATATATTCACAGAACGCACACACCAACAAACAATTCCAGAGACATGCATAAAGGCCAAGGAAGTGCGTAGATCTTGCCAGCGAGCGGAGGTCGTGTTTGCTCTGCGCGAAAAATAATGAGGTGCCGACATTCGACTTTAGTGACGGTTTTTCCCGCATTTTCTTTCCTGTTTGATGCAGTCTTATTTTTAACACTTCCGCCTTACGTTCCACACGTTCTGTTTTCTTCTTTCAGTCGTTCGGACTACAGCTTCATTTCGCCGACAATGTCTTAAAGTTTACGCCTGGCTCGTCCAACCTACGCTACGCTCGCTTGACGGAATTTTACGGCTTCGGGTATTAGCATTTTACAACTTTTTCTTGCTATGAAGGCTTTCAAGATACTGTGTGTTCTTGGGCTGGTGGATTTCCTTCGCCTTGTCGTATTATGAATTCCTGTTCTCGTTCTTTCTTTTTTTTTTTGTGGGAAGGAAACAGACTACCCAACTTTGCCCTGCCATTGTTTAAGGGAAGCACATATTGGACCGACTTTTACGGTTGCAGCAGGGGGCAGCAGTTCGCCAGCGCTCACAGAAAGCAAGACACCTTGTCACAACCGAGCTGGCGGCTAAAGCTTAAGCCTAATATTGACGTCATACGCTTTATACTGCGCAGGGCGAGACGTGCCCTGAAGGGTGAAACGTTATACGGAGCAAGAATGCATTCCTGTTTATGTAGTGCAGACTGAAAAGCCACGCTAAGGAACCCACACGATACCAGATGAATAAACATAGACATCGATAAATTTAAGCTCCAAATCTGCCTTGCTGGCTACACAACAATGGACAGAAGATGTCTGCCTCTGCCATACGCCTAATTTCATGCTCTAGATTGCCTACATGAGAATATAAATGAGACTTGTATAAACAACCCCATGCATACAGCGTGGACAAGAACACGTATTTGAGGCTATAACTAAATCTGCTGGCGATGGTCAGAAGGAGGAGGAGGGGGTAAAAATAGATGAAAGACAGGTGACAGGTATGTTTAGTGTGTAAATACAGTGTAAAATACAGGGTGTAGTGTGCAGCCAGTGTGTAAATATGGGCAGGCTGGCCTGCACCTGGGGAAATGGGTAAATGTAATGAAAGGTCATAGAATAAGAGACGAGATCTAAAAAAAAAAAGGAAACGAAAAAGGGGGAGAAAGGTGGCCACAGAGCGCTTTACAGCACGCTACAGCTCTTAGAGTTTGTCACACAGTCGACATGTCCATATGTCGAGGATCAACGCGTGCAACGCCTGAATCCTAAACGTCGTAAGACCCTGAAGAAGCTCGGATATCTGATAGCTGATAGTAGCTCGGAAGCAAACAAAATTACTAATAATACAAAATCCTAGCAGGATCACTCTTTGAGTATGTTGTCACTGTTTGGAATCCGTACAGCGTTTATGGCAAACAAAGTGGAATCGATAAAAAAAAGAAAAAGAAGATTGTCTTTTTTTTATATACTGGCGCTGTGACAAATACTTTTCGCCGTCTATCGTCTTTCTAAATGCCGCAACAATCAGACGACGAACCTTCTCAACTCTCTCGTCAAGGTATCGCGATAGGCCTTCTGAACAGCTACTTATGACCTGCTAAATTGTAGTCCACCAGAAACAATCACCTACAAATCTTATGTCTTTGATTGCGGCTCATGCTTATTTCAGTACAGGCTTTTCCCCCCGGACCATAGAACTATGGAATTTAATGCGTAACAAAGTCTGGTGACTACCGGCACAATAATTTTATGATGTCACAAATTATGCTCCGTTATTTGTACCTTGAAATGTGAAGTTTCCTTGCATGTTTATTTGCTTTGGCACTGTTTATTTGTGCTGTACGCAATTCTGAGGTAACCATGATAAGGGGTTGCATAATGTAAAAACAAATAATGCATAAGTAATCCATGAGGCATAAAAGAGCTCATTATCGCGCGAAGCATTTCGAGTGCATGGTTTAAAGAATACGACGACACACGGCAGGCTCTGGATGGCTAGGGTAGACGCCATTGCGTTGAAAAAATATCGTGCAAGGGCCTTTCCTTATCGCGCTCAAGAAATCTCATTACAAAACACCTTTGGCATTCAGTCACCAATGAAACCTAACTGCCGTGGCCTGAAATTGAATTTACCTTTTCGCTTCCCTCATTAGAAGAACTCTGCTTCCTGGCTCGAAGAAATAATCAAAAATCTTAATAATAAGTTTCTTAAGCTTCCCCATAGTATGGGTATATGGATGCTGCTTTGCACCGAAAAGCAAAAGAAGGTAGCTGTGAAACATATAGGGGCGAAATATTTTTGTTTATGCCAGACAATAGGACCGAGTGGCATACAACACGCTTTTCAGTTTTCAATACAGTGACTGCGTATGGTGGTACTTGCTGGATGACACGATATGTGCCGCACTTCGAAAAGTGTGGCGTCTTCAAACACGCGCTAAAGTGTCGTGTTGGTGAAACACCAGCAAACGGCCTTGTGTTTGTGTGCGTGCGTGTGTGTGCGTGCTCGCGCAAGTACGTAAGTACGAATAATCCGATGAACGCGCCGACGATATACACTTCTGCTGCCAGTTAGCAGCACTAATGCGTAGACGAAGATAACTGACTGCTCGGGGCTCTGTAGAAGCTTCCGTGACGCTTTCGTAAGTGAATGGGATTATCTCATCTCCATGTGCAGGTCTGCGGAAAGACCTCCTGTGCAGTGCTCCGGAACTCCCAGAGCCCATCGGCCTCTGTCGCCCCATGAGATCCGCAGATGAGCGGTCCGACGCCTGCTACACCGGCCGCCTCTGTTGCCGACGAGGGGCGCTCATCCAGGACGGACCTGCTGGGAACCGCAGCGGGAAACGTGCGTAGTTTCACACAACGCTTGCACCAGTGCATGACTCAGCGCTCTTAGTGCTTAAAGGACACCTAAATGCACATTTGTGCATTCTACCCCAACCGGAACGCGGCCGCAGCCCCCTGGAATCGAACCCCACGACTTTGTGTTGAACAACTTAACCCTGTACTGCCACAGAAGAGTCACCTCTGTGGGGCCTTGACTTCCGAATTGCATTGGCTTCTCTACCTAACTTTCACACTCTTTAGTTATTTGTGCTCTAGCGAATTCTCTGCGTATTGTAATATAGTGCATATTATAATCATATTGTTATGCGGTGTATTCGCACAGAGGCTAATTGGAAAGGGCGAGCGTCAGGAAGCCAAAAACCGAGCAAGAACGAACTCCAGTCTCGTTGCTAGCGCCAACACTATGGCTAGCGCATTATTCTTCCCTGCAACACGAACCTTTACGGACATCACACGTTCACAAAGAGAAAAGTAATCAGGCTGGCAATTGACGCTTGTAGGGAGCGCTATACGGTCACTTTCTTGAAGAAGAGGGGAAAATAAAGAGAAATAGAGAAGGAAGGAGAGAAAATATGCACGGCAAGCCATCACTGACACCAGTCAGCATTTAGAGGTGCCCAAACACCCGCTTCCCGGAGGCGAAGTTGGTCCCAGAAGAGCGAAAAAAACGTGAAAGCGGAGACCAAGGTTCGCTCTCGCCAAAAACGCGCGTTCGCGGAACAAAGTGAAGTTCCCGCTTAGTGCAAAGGCTAGAAGCTATGCACTGCTGTGTGTTGGGCGATTGCATAGCTTATGTAAGAGAATTCAGCTGCGTAGGCACTAACAATGAGCGCAGACGTTTTAGCTCTTCCGTTCTCAGCGGAACGCAAAAAAAGAAAAGATTGCGTCTAAGAAAAAAAAAAAAGACATTCCTGCCGCTCTACTACGCTCTTTTCTCTCTCTCACTCTTTCTCTACTGATGCTCCAGAGTGCAGGGTGCGCGCGTTCTTAACGCCACGCAACGCGGTGCCGCGCGCGACGCTCTTGCTCGCTCCTCGGGGAAGAGGAGGCTTTTCCCGCCACTGCGAGAGAAGCGAGCGCGACGTTTCCCGCGAATTTCGTCCGCCCGTGCAATAAGGCGGAGAATCGGCTTGTTCCTTGCGCCATGTCGTCCGATGTCACTCGCGTGGCGCTTCGCTCTACTGGCGGTGTTTCGTAAGCGCTCCCAAGTGAAGAACGAGGCGCAAAGGATAATAAAGAAAAAAAAGGGGTAGGGAAACAAGAGGGGATTGTAAGGATAGGAGCTGACAATTCTTCTCTCCTTCAAGCCGTTGTGAGTTCGTAATTTCGTTTTTTTTCTTCTTTCTGTCGTGCCGGACCAGGAAATTTTGTCGGAACGCGTAATGGAAATTCAATTTGTCTAGCTTTTAGGCTTGGAGTTGAATAACGTGGAAAAGTTGAGTGAAAGGGGGTGCACATGGTGGCGAAGGGAAAAGAGAAAAAAAATTGAGGGAGATAAAAAGCCAAGCGGTCAGAGAACATGAAGTTGGAAATGGGAGCGACGCGAGGCTGCTTGAAGAAAGAGAGAATGAAAATTAGGCACAACCCAACTGCACAATAATTGTGAACCTAAGCGAAAAAAGAAGGAATTTTGCCCATATTTGAACAAACGTTTAGCAACCACGCGTGTTAGACAGGGGACAGCTTATTATCGGCATTGTTCCCTCGTGATTTGGTTTGCTATATGAATATTCATTAAGTATAATGAAACAGTCGATGATTTCGTGGCGACCATAGCAAGTTTCTGGCAAAACCCCTCACAGGACCCATTGATTTTCGGTGGCTCGTCGAGGTTGCGAGATGCGCATCGACGATTACGTGAGATAACCTCTTGGATTAACCGAAGCCTAGCTGCCAGTCTGCGCATGCGTCGTAAATTATGTGATTAAACTAAAGGACGCACTCCTTCAACGTATGCTGTGATAAGTTTGCTTATTAGTTAGCTCTGACGCGTGAGGCGTAGCTAAACGTATACCGGCTGTGAGGTATGACTAGTTCTGCAAAGTGATTACGGAGAACCACCATATCGGCTGGTATAGAGAGTTACGTTGTGTTACGTGTGTTACATTGTTACGTTGTGTTACGTTACGTGTGTACGCTACATTTACAGTTATTTCTCTAAAAGGATTAAGACAACAATATGTCCTCTAACATAGAAACGACTTCTTTTATTTCTCATTCTTCTTGCTCGTATTGTTTTTCTGGCGCTTTTGAAGTAAAATACATTCGTGCTGGCGTATTTGCTTGTGTTTTTGTGTTTTTGTTGCTCTTGCGTCCGAGTACGCATGCGTTGTGCTTGGAATAAGGCATTCGATTTCCCCACCTTTAAAATGTGTGTAAATTTGCTTTTTGTTCACGCTAGCTTAGATGCAATGTGTGTAGGTCTATTTCTAATCGTTGTTTTTGTCATGGCCACTATGAGCATAATTATCACGTCAGAGGAAAGTGACCACACATATGCACCAACGTCTGCTAAAACACAGTTAATTTTATTTATTATTAGAAGATGGGGCCTGGTTTCTCAGACGGTGCCTGATTTCTCCTTATTCTATGGTGAGTTGCTTCCTGGGCTATGAGAATTACGTGTTTCATTGCCATATAGAGCTCACAACTTAATGCATTTGAAGCAGAGTGTCTGCGAAATGTACGGCAACGGTAATTGTTGTGCTTGTCATTGTATTTCTACTTAGTTTAAAGGAAATGCTAAAACCTACGCTGGGGAGCCTGAATTTCTCGTAATAAGTAGCATCTACCATGAGCGATAAAGGTACCAGTAAGATTATTTTGCTATGCAAAGCATTGCGTCAAGGTGGCGAATTTACTCTGTTTTTTTTTAGTAACACTTCGGCTATGACGTTCGAATTATGAGAATATTTCCTAATAGTAACACGCATCCAACGTTACCACTAGCAACACTTCCAGAAGCCAGATGTGTGCTGTGTAGGTAATCCAAGCTATGGATAATGTGACCAGGATTTGACACACGTGGCGTTACCGCTAATAGGGAGCACACACGAAAACAACTGAGTGCTTTTTTTTATTTGTTCGTTTTATGTAAGGGGTTGGAAAAGGAATGGGAGGTAAGGACAGAGTGGTAGCCCCAGCTATCCACAGCGGTGTTCCGTATGTTCAGTACGCGTCGGAGCCTATTCCTAAAGAGAAGTGACGAAAACAAAGGAACACAAGGGAAAGACATTTCGAAGAGACCATTTTTCACCCGTTCCCGTTGTTTCCGCGCGTCACCGTTAGTATTGAAGAAGAAAAAACGAGATCCCGCGGACTTGGTCAGCGAAACGCCATTAACGGGGGAGCCTTTGCGACGCCCTTGCAGGACTGAACCAACCTCCTTGTCCCCTTCTCGTTTGGAGCTTTCCTCACTCTTTCCCCACCCCTCACGTTCTCCCCAATGGTGGCCGCTTTCTCCGAGAAGAATGCACTGCGCAAGAAATAGCTTGCACTGTTGGGGAGCTTCGCTGCCGTTTTGTTTCTTCTTCGTACAGCCCCGATCGAAGGCAACTAGAGGCGAAGCGAGCGAGTGTATGGTGTGGCAACAGATATGAAACGAGAGATTCCTTTCTCAGCTCGGGCGTCGACACGGACAGTTGAAATATGGAACGAAGGCGGTACGGAGGCGCCGCTTCTCACCATGAAAAGTTGACTTTCAGAATGCGCGTATACCTCCTTGCGACACCTTTCTTTCATTTTTTTTTGACGGATGGTGGTCACGTTCTCTTGCTGTAACGTTCTGAACCGAAAGTTGCTCACCCGTAACACGTACGTTACTGCTGACGTGGTTCAGGCGCCTAGAAAGGAAAGCGTCTTTACTGTACGGAATGTGTGCCTGCTTTACCTGGAGGATGTTTCTGTGCCATTGAATTCATTGAAACATTTTCCTGGAACTTCGCAAAATTTTAACAATTTGCACAATGTAACAGCGAGGAGTCGCTCTTCTTTCTTTATATATATTAAACATACATGCTGGAATTTATGTCCAGCGAATTTTTCATGAAATGGTTAAGTAAGTTTTATAAAACTAAGTGAGCTGGTTAAAATTGCATTTATTTTCGCCTTACGCAACGTATGGTCTCATGCAATGAGCTTGTCCACATTACAGAGGACAACTTTAATCCCATGCAATGCTCGTGTCCATGCACTGCACCGTTCACAAGCTATGCCGAAATAGCCGGTCGTGGAGCCCGGATCACGTGACTGTAAGGCAACAAACCGACAACAGAATACCGAGAACCGCTGGCGACTGACCCACGCAAAACCCTGCAGTGTTTGGCAATGATTGCTTGGACTTAAAACGAAACAACCATGAAAGTACGAAATGTAGTCACCTTACCGCCATGACGGCTACTGCATTGCCCGTGCCAGTGATGACAAAAATTACAAAATACGAAAAAACATACATATAGATATATTCTTGCAGTTCTTTTATTGTAGTTAGATTTCTTCACTATCTCTTTATTTTTATACCTGCATGAGCGACAAAGGCAAAGTTACGTTTGAGTGCTTTCACGCCCTACTAACTAATGTATAGCACAACCGGAAGACCTCTACCGTGGCACATGAGCGCGGGCAGGGGCCTCCATAATGTCTGGTTCGGAGCCACGCACCGCGCGGGAATTTTGGAGTCAGTGTTAGCGCTGGATGTAGCGATTTGCCCGACGCTTCTTCCCTTTTGTGGTAGTGCAACACACAGAAACAAACGTTTACGCATTGATTAACATGGATATATAGAGAGCATATTGTTACCGCATGAGCTACTTCCAGTCCACTGCATTGATATAGACCAATTTTCTTTTTTATTCATTTCTATAATTTGTCGCACGTAATTAATCTCAAGTATACATACCTACTGGCTCCAAAATGCGACTTTTAGAATTATTCTCAATTACAACTGGTTCGAGTGCACTATTTCCTTTCTTCGTTCTTTCCTTTCTTTTTTCATTATTTGTCTATTTATTTACATATTTATTTATTTGCGTTCTCCTTCCTTTAATTCTTTCTTTATTATTTTAGCGCTTTGAGAACGGTACGAATTTTAGGTGCGTTTTGAGTAGGCTTAATTGAGTATCGCTTTTTGAGTAGACTTAATTTGTCACCGTTATCTGTATTGTGGAACTAGACCAACCAGTTTGCGAATGCCAAGAAATATATAAAAAATTGTGCACTTACAATTGACCTGGCTTCCTTATCTTTGTGGTGGTACTCGTACTTTTCTCTTGTATATGAAACTTAGGATTCATTGGGTGTTTAGGTGGGGAGGTTCAAACACTTGTTTCTTCCTACTGCAATTCACTCCCATGTCCAACAGTCTGGGAGCGATGAAAATTACGCTTTTTTACTCAACAGGGAGTGTACTAACGCAGGAATGCTATTGTCGTTCCTCTCGACATCTTTTTTATGAGATAGCTGGCTCTGCCGCATTATGATAACTATGAAGGTAATGCAGCCTTTACAGGCAAAACAAGTGTGCTTTGTGCTGGCCGCATGAATATAACGCGAGTAAACGGGTATAGAAGAAAAAATAATTTACTATCCTACGCCAGCACATCAGCAAGCAAGCGGTATGTTCGTTAATACTGGGTTGCAGTGAACAATTGTGCAGCAGGAAGAAAGGCGCCGTCCCAGGAAGTAAATTGTTTGACCATTTTGACATTCTTATGCGAAAGCTTGCTCTGCCGCATATACATTGTTATAAAGGTGGTGCACCCTTTACAGGATAAACAAGTGTGCGCTTTGGGTTGGCGATTTAGCTGAAATGTAAACGGGCACGGAACGAGCAATTGTTTAGAAGCGCACCAGCGCACCATTGAGAAAACTGTAGGTTCACTATAACTCAGTTGTATGAACAACCGTTCGGTTGGGCGAAAGATGGCCATATCAAGATGGCGATTCACGAAAAGAACTTTAATTTGAAGAAGTGACCTAGGCGGGGGTGCCAAAGAAAGTGTCTTAAGTAAGACAGAAATAATTGTTGAACAGTTGCAATACATAGTCCATTAACCTTTAAACAAGGCCGCCGGTGAAAAAGCAGTGAGACAGCATTGTATAAAGTGTAAATCACCAGCAAATATAATTTATCTATTACCAGAGCATGACCTTCCAAAAGAACACAGGGCGCCTCCCCGGAAGCTTACTGACTATATGGCGTTGCGCTGCTGAGATTGAGGTCGCAGATTTTATACCAGGCACTGCTGTCGCATTCAGATGGGAGGAAATGCAAAAACACTCGCATATTGAAATTTAGATGCACGTTAACGCATCCCAGGTGGTCAAACTTACTCCGATGTTCCCTACTATGGCGTTCTTTATAATGAGATCGTAGTTTTGGCTCGTAAGACCTCAGAATAAAAATATATATTTGATGGCACATAGGCTATGAGAGAATCGGGGTGGTTGAGGAGGTTGGAGGTGGTGGTATTGGGGAAACGGGGAGCGGCTGGCGTTCTTTCGACCATTTCTTAGCTTGTAGCCTAAGCATAGGGAATGAGCCTTCTTGCGTTACGCTCTCACTTTAATGCGGCTGCCGCGGGCTGAGCGGCTGCCCGGGACGCATCGCGCAGGAGTTGAACAACACAATAGGAAATAAGCCACCCTGGCGGGTTAGATATACACATAAACTTGTAGTACACTCGAAAAAGTTTATGATCAGCAATAGTTAGGTCAGCATTCTTTCTTTTGCTGTTCTATTCATCATCATCATCATGGCTGCGCCCACTGCAGGACAAAGGCCTCTCCCATTCTTCTCCAACTACACTGGTCATGTGCTAATTGTGGCCATGTTGTCCCTGCAAACTTCTTAATCTCATCAGTCCACCTAACTTTCTGCTGCCCCCTGCTACGCTTCCATTCTCTTGGAACCCAGTCCCTCCTCATTACATGCCCTGCCAATGCCCATTTCTTTTTCTTGATTTCAACTAAGATGTCATTCACTCGCGTTTGTTCCCTCACCTAATCTGCTCTCTTCTTTTTCCTTAACGTTACACCCATCATTCTTCTTTCCATAGCTCGTTGCGTCGTGCTCAATTTAAGTAGAACCCTTTTTGTAAGCCTCCAGGTTTCTGCCCCTTAGGTGAGTACTGGTAAAACACGGCAAGCTTTTCTATTACTGTTAGACAAAAAAAAAAAAAAACGATTCAATAAGGATGTATCAGAAAAACCGGACCCCTTATCTGGTTAACCTTTGAGCCTTTCACCTCTTGTTTTCCTCTCTTTCTTGATTATCATTAACGGCGACACTGTCACGTGGCATTTTTATCAGAAACTGGCATTTTTCTATAGATTGAGAGCAGTTGTTTTGTCATGCACTTGTTAAAGAAACAAAGACCCTCTAGCTAAACAAACTGCGTGTGACGTCATCACGGTATGTTTGCGGTGCGTTTCGTGCGCGTATGCAAAACTGTGAGTTATTTCATTAGGCTGACATTTTGTTATGATAGCTAAATCAGGGTGAAGCTGATATGAGAGCAAAAAATATAGAGAAAAGGAAATGATCCAGGATTGGTGCGCACAGCGAAAGGATGAAGAGACGTGAACGAAGGCGTGGATGAAACACACAAACACACACATACACGCACGCATGCACGCACGCACAGACTCGCATCTAGGCTTTCTCTTTCCACGGTATCATCTCCGCTCGTCCAATGTTTAGCGAACAGCGAGCTATTCTCTTGAGGTCTTGCCACTTCACACTGCACGCTCTCTCGTGGGCTTTATCGAAACCACGCTCACAGCAGCATTGCAGGTCACATGAAAATGGCAAATGGAGCTTGCGAGAAAGCCCACAACCTTTTCAAGGGACGCAAAGAGTGCTTTCCACGCTATAAGCATTTTTCACCGCCCTCCCCGATCCCGATCGCTCCGGCTATCTACTCTTTCCCTTCTCATCGCACAGAGTGGCTTTTAGGGATCTTTTTTCTTATTTTCTAACCGCCTTCCAATCCCCATCCACACCAGTTCGGTGTTGTCACGCGCGCTTTTTGCTCGTACGAGGACTCGTATGGTGCAGCGCGTGGACCGCTCGCTCGTAGTAATTTTCCGTTCGTAGTAATTTTCCGTAATTTTCCGCATTGCCCTATCTTGCATTACCTATTGATGGTCTTCATCCTTAATGGCTTGTTTCATTCATTGTCTTTTTTGTAACACTGGTAACATTTTATAACATCGTAATAATTTGGATGCACCTTGTTCGTTATTATTGCACTCCGTACGTTTTTGCTTTGCCCATCTCGACTGCGTGTTTCATAGCTGCCGTTATCTTTCTGGCGATATCATCACCTTACTCCACTCGTTGTGCCTCTATCTCCGTGCCTTCGTTGCTGGCCGATAACAGTGGCAGGCTTCACTGCCTTCGCTATCTTTCTGGCTCCCTGCCCTCGGCAATCTCTCCTTGTTGTCCTCACTTTCACTATTCTTCCTGTCTCTCGACGCCTGAGCGCCGTGAGCGGTGTCTTTTATTAATGTTCTCTTCCCTAGGATTTATCTTACTTCCGGCCGGCGTGGTGCTCTCTTAATTTTGGTCGGCGACGCGGGAAGTAGCGAGGCACTAAATGTGATTACCGCACACCCTAGCGTCTTTTCCTTTCATCTTTCTCTCGGAGAATCTCTCTTCATTCCCACAACGTGTATCCGCTGCCCTTTTCCTTTATTTCACTTCGTGCGAACCTTCCTCAATAAAAGCCGTGCAGCATGGCAACAGCTGCGGCTGGCGTCAACAAAAAGAGAGTGCTGGCCACACATATTCCTACACAAGGCTACGTTTTTTCAGTGCGCACCAAATATATATATACGCTTACCCACAAGAGACACTTGCTGCACTCTGGCTCATAGTTGATGCCCTGAGCGATGAAGTTGGCACAAATGACGCCGTGAGTGAACAGAACGCCTATATAGGAAGAGAAACGCATCGAGGCGCGGCATGTCAAAACCTTGCGGCAGAGCCAGGTTACAGTGCCAGGAGAACAAAGGAGAGCTACACTTTGCTGACTCATTCCTGTTCGTACTATCACGTGAATAGTTGTGAAAGACACCCGCAGCATTGATTAAAGTACTGAGGCGTTGGACGACTCTTGAGCTCCAGGTCGCGGGCTCAGCTTGCAGCCACTGTGGACGCAATCGTACAGAGGCGGAATGCATAAGTGTTCCGTGGCCTTACATGGATAAGTGTAGTAACTTCACGCTCTTGACCATAACAATGCGATCTCCTCTTAACTCATTGAAACGTCCTAGTTACAAAGAGCAATCATGCTACTTTGTGACTTTTTTCTCGCGTCACGATTGTATTCTATTTTTTTTTGTTTCAATATACAGTGTTTTATAATATTACGGCGCCTAATTTGAGGCAGCGGTAAGTCGGAAGGTCTGCCTGTAAGCTCGCAGTTTTCGTATCTCGACAACAAACTTGTTGGTTACTTTTAGTTACTGGCATGATGGTTACAGGTGTAGACCACCTCAATTATGCTTTCCTGTCGAGTAACTTGTCCTTTTTATTAAATTTTGCCTCCTATTTGTATCTAACAGTGTTTTCACTGATATTACGTTTTCTTAGAGAAACAAACTTCTGTGCTAAATACTGCTAGCGCCATAGTAGCTATAATAATATTCGTGTACAGTTAAGATTAGGCCGCATCGCCCAATCGGGCAATACTTTCGTCTCAGTTTTGTTACCCCAGCCACCACATAGCTTTCCATGTACGGTATTACCTAGGGCGCGATATTTACGTTGTTTTTCTCGCGTCTAGCGAAGCAAGCGAAATAAATAAAACAAGATGCCCCGCAGTTCTGTTTATCTCGCAATGAAATCATCCCTTTTTTCAACCCAGCCTTTTTTATTTCGTCCTCAGCTTGGCAGGTTGTTGCATGGGGCTTGCTTATCAAGGTTCATCCTTGAGTTCTTTTTTTCTTTTGTTTGAAGTTGCCTGCGACGGTCCTGTAAAAGATGAAGGCTGACAGTGCAGGCGGGAAGATGGTTGCCCGCGCGGAAGTGTTATGCCGGTGTTTATTTTTCCGAATTCTTATCATTTCCTATTGCATCTCATTCGTCACGCTTGCGTTAACTTGTGCGCGTTCTTCGGACGTGTGCGCATTAATTCTGCTCGGCTGGAGCGGCAGCCGAGGCAGCTTTTATTCAGCGTCGTGTGGCAAAAGAAGCATTGATAGCAAACTAGAATTTTTTTCCTGTATTTTCCGTCACGGTGTCACCAGGCTTACAAGTTCGGCACAGCCTAGTCGCGTCAGTATGAAAATTTTCGTGTTCGAGCTTTATTCTGTGGAAGCCTTCCCAAACAAGTTGGTCGAGAGATCTTGTATTCTTGTATTTTTTTCCCCTTGAAGATTCCTAGAAGTTTTGTTATTATTGATGTAGTAGGGATGATAGGTGAATGTACAGAAAAGTATGAGGAGTACAAAGCAACATATAACGAACCTCTACCTTTTGTGTTACAGTGGGACCATCTTATTATGAGAACGGTGGGCATTAAGGATATCTCTGAGCCGGCATTATACAGCATGTACCAACAATCATGCAGCAAGACTGAACAATAAGCAGAAGCCTCGTTCTTTGCCGTCGCTTGGAGATGCTCAGAATGTTTTTTTTTGTATTCCGCCTAATTGCATAACTAATCATAATTAATTAATCGACTTCTCAACTATTATAAATAAGTGAAAAGTGTTAATGATAAAATCGTAGAGCAACATAACAACTCCCGATACAGCTTTCTGTTGCTGAGTACGTGCTACGTAAAAGTGTTTTTTCCGAGCGTGAAATAAGCCCGCGAATACACGCTAAGTGCCTCGAGCCGCCAGTCTCGCGGCAATTTTGTGTGTATTCACGGGCTCCTTTCAGGCTCGGAAAAACAAAGCGAAGATTCAGATGATGATGATGATGATCATCATCATCATCGTCGTCGTCGTCGTTGTCATCGTCATTGTTATTATTATTATCATCATCATCATCATCATCATCATCATCAACAACAACAAGAACAACATGGCTGCGCCCACTACAGGGCAAAGGCCTTTCCCGTACTTCTCCAACTACACCGGTCATGCGGTGATTGTGGCCATGTTGTCCCTGCAAACTTCTTAATCTCATCTGTCCACCTAACTTTTTGCCATCCCCTGCTAGGCTTCTATTCTTTTGGAATCCAGTCTGTAAACCTTAATGACCACCGGCTATCTTCCCTCCTCATTACATGCCCTGCCCATGTCCATTTCTTTTTCTTGGTTTTAACTAAGATGTCTATAACTCGCGCTTTTTCCCTCAGCCAATCTGCTCTCTTCTTATCCCCTTAACGTTACACCCATCATTCCTTTTTCCATAGCTCGTTGTGTCGTTCTCAATTTAAGTAGAATCCTCTTCGTAAGCCTCCAGGTTTCTGACCCGTAGGACAGTACTGGTAAAACACAGCTTTTATACACTTTTTTCTTGAGGGATAATGGCAACCTGCTGTTCATGATCTCAGAAAGCCTGCCAAACGCACCCCAACCCATTCTTATTCTTCTGATTATTTCACTCTCATAATCCGGATCCGCGGTCACTACCTGTCCTAAGTAGATGTATTCCCTTACCACTTCCAGTGCCTAGTTACCTATCGTAAAGTGCTGTTCTGTTCCGAGACTGTTAAGCATGACGTTAGCTTTCTGCAGATTAATTTTTAAATAATATGGTCTATTGTTGAGTAGCCATTACGAAATCCTCCCTGGTCCTTTGTTTGACAGAAGTGTAAAGGGTTCCTGATTCTATTTGCGATTACCTTAGTAAATATTTTGTAGACAACGGACAGTAAGCTGATCGGTCTATAATTTTTCAAGTCTTTGGCGTCCCCTTTCTTATGGATTAAGATTACGTTCCATTTAAGGTTACAATATGGCAGGTTAAATCTCCTGCGTTTCTTGTTTTACAGCACAGATGTTGTGGGCTCATTTCAAAAGCCGTTTCGGTTGGCGATGTTGTCCACCGCCACCGCCCGTGTCCGTCGCGGCCATCGCCAGCAACGAGAAAACAAATACCCAGTTCCCGCCGGGGTCGATCCTGGGCTCTCTGAAAGGGAGCGAGCTACTGTACCACTACGCCACGCCCGCGCTTGCTAGGTTCTGAGGAAACATGTCCTATACACGCGTCCTAGCAAGCGAAGTTTCACGCGATGTGACATGCGCGCCGCGTAGGGTCGATACTTGCGCACTTTGCATTGCTGTGGCATATTATTGCTACAGGCAGCACGCCATGTGCCAGTTGAATAGGTAGCGCTACAAGGTAGATAAGCTTTGAGGAAGGAGAAGATTAGGGAGATTATACAAATATGCTATAGAATGATGAACATGTATGGGATACAATATTAGAGCAAGCAAGCTAGGTGACTATTTATCACCACACCGTTTCAGAGGGGATGCCAATAAGCTATCATCATCATCATCATTATCATCATAATCATCGTAGTCGTCGTTGTCGTATCATGCCACTTGCCACGCGATGTGAGATGCGCGTCGCGTATCATCTGTACGTTCAAACTTTACATTGCAGTTACGCTGTATTTCAGCAGGTGTCACGACACGTAGCAGTTGCATCGCATCGTGCCATGTGTCAAGGGATTGTATTGTATTATGGGGTTTTACGTGCCAAAACCACTTTCTGATTATGAGGCACGCCGTAGTGGAGGACTCCGGAAATTTCGACCACCTGGGGTTCTTTAACGTGCACCTAAATCTAGTGTCAAGGGATGGGATATGTGCGCCGCATAGTTATGCTACCTACGTTTACTTTTCGGTACACCTTATGGCGCCTTCTCGCAAGGCACGAATCGCTGCTGAAGAAGCGAATCGTCGAGCCACGCGCGGCTGCGACCAGACAACGCTGGGCTTAGGACACCGCTGTGCAGAGAGCAGCAGAAGCCACAGCTCGCCGTCGACGACGTACGGACAGTTCAGTTCGTTCTCCTTAAAACGACGCAAAGAGACTTCGCTGCGAAGACCTTCTGGTGCGTGCTGCGGGAAATGGAGCTCCTATGGAGGGTCTAATCCAGCTTACGCTGTGACTGTGATGCGTGTACCGCACAGGCCTGCGACTTTTTCAGTGTGTTTGCTTGTTGGCCGGCTGATCGGCAGGTGGCGTTTGGCATTTGTGTCATATGTCTCTCGTAAAAAAAAGTTTGGCAGAAACATTTAAGCATTGTAGTCGCTTTGGGGAAATGTTTTCGCTTAGGTATTCATCCGTATGTCGTGATGCACGTTGTAAATTTGCACGACATTCCTTTTTATGTTCCCTTGCTGCGTCTTCTTTGGCGTGCTTCCGTGGGCGGCCGCGTTTCCGGGATGCCGCTGAGGTAGGCACTTTGGAGTGCATCCCACTAGACGAAGCACGGATAAAAACCCAAGAGCAAGCGACGCACGGGAGGCAGGGACATGACGTGTGCAATGATGCACGCACTGTAGGCATACTTCATTTTATACTCGCATGATTTGGCGGCGAGAGTGTATCGCAGTAGTCGCAGCACCGACGAAATCCGAATAGCAAGTGACACGTGGGAGGCAGTGACGTACCGTGTGCAAAGACGCACGCACAAGGCACAACTTCGGTCAACTATAATCCTGGAGCCACCGTGTCGTCTCGCACCCCGGACGTCTCAGTTCTATTCCCACCCAGACCGAAATGTACCAAATTTTATTTTGAATTCCAATTATTGACTTTGTTTACAGATACCTGCCTGACAAATCTGACGTCAATCCTAGTATCTTTGACGTGTTTTTACTCGTCGCGGCGTCGGCCAATTTTGATACCATCTTTCAGTCACGCCGCCGACGACAGCGCCAGATTTTCGTATAATGCGGTATATAATGCTTTCGCATTAGAAAAAAGAAAAGAAGCAAGAAAGAGAAAAATAACAAAATAAAACAAGAACAAATGCAAACGCAGCAAACAAAAAGAAAAGAGAAAGAAAAAACAGTACACTTGTTCTGTTTGTATCACTTGGCCTGTCGTCTGAGTTGGTCGTCATGTGCAAACAGATTTGTTAACACCTTTACTCCAGAGAGAGAGAGAGAGAAATAGAAGACAGGAAAGGCAGGGAGGTTAACCAGATCCTTGGACCCGGGCCGTTTGCGTCGATGGCACAGAAAGCCATGAAAGCGCTCTTGAAATACCTCAAGTCGACAGGTCTTGGGAACCGTGTGTAGACTCGGTGCGAACCTTCCACTGTGCGTGAAACTGTGCTCTCCCACTCTCTCTTCTCTCTCTTCATCACCATACCCCTTACCCCAGTGCAGGGTAGCAAACCGGACTTTAGTCCAAAGACAGTATACAATCTGTACATGCCAAAGTGGGCAAGACTGAAAAAAGGCAAAGTGGTCAGCAAGGAGTTTGTGAGGATACGCACTCTCTAAACTCATTTTCTAATGGATGGTACGGCCCGCGCATGAATGCACCCGTTGCAGATAACTCCTGTCATGGATTCTAGTTTAATGCTTCAAATCAAGAATACTTCGAATGCGAAATATCCAACATATCGAGCGGCTCGGTTTCGCGAACACTGGTAATCTCTACTGGAATGCGGGCGAGGAACAGTACGTACGCCGCTGCAAGCCCCAGAGGGCATACGTTGCTTACGATATCGCTGGAATCGGCTAAGAATTTTAGCTTTGAGGCCTTGATTGAAATGCGGCCTCGGCAAACATTTGCTACTTTTTATTCGTCGAGGCGCGCACGCCAGCCAGCTTGCTCAACGCATTCGAATACAAGATAAGAAGGTCAATCCCCACTGCTCCCAGAGAAATTGCGGACGCGGCGAAAATTCAATCCGCCTTATAAACCCGGCGATGCGAGAGGAAGATGTAAGAACGATTGAATTGTTTTATGTAAGGAGACGGCAACTTGACCTTGCTGAGCGACGGATAATGGAAGAAGTATAGACGTGTATAGTATACTCTAATGTATGCTGACTATCGACTTGAGACACTTCTGTAATTGCCTCGCGGCTTGGCATCGCGAACAGCTGCAAATCCGCCGTGGTTAAGCGGCGCATATTTTGCTCGGTAGTGATTTATGGAAGCACAAATGTAGTAAGTAGTATACGAGATGAAAACGCGTTATCTTCTTTTATTTTTTTGCTCTGTACCTTGTTCAAAATAGTCGAAACAAAAAATAGCAAACGTTTGAGGAGGAATTTTTATCGAAATCAGTCTGCACTTTATTGGGAACATTTCTGTATACTAAGGATCGGTTCGAGAGTGAAAGGAATCACGCCCCCAATATTGAGTTTCGGAAAAGTGCTTCGCAAAAAAAAGTTATGCGTGGGCCACGTCGTCGGTGAGATAAATCGGGATGATGCAGCTTCACGGCAACGCAGTCGTTATTGACGGATGAGAATACGTCGGGAGAATATATCCCGTCCAAGAGAACCACTCCTCTCCAGCGATGTGTGAGCGCTATTGTTTTGTCTCGTTTTCTTCAACGTCTGTACTCCGGGCGAGCGTTCTCCACAAGAATGCGGTGCTTGAATTCGCCGGCGCATATCTGTCTTCATGCGCGGGAAGTCAGTCTTTGCTTCTTGAACACAATAGCCCGACCTTCTGTACAAAAGGAAAGGATGCATCCTTTTGCGGCGGACTCTTTCAAAGCTTCCTTTCTCTACTTCGTTCTTTCTATTCGGTTGAATACTGAGACAGACGCTTGTGTCGGAGCACTCTTTATTCAACCACATAAGAAATGAAGCATTCGTAGGTCCTTGCGGTGACGCTGCCAGGATTTTTACTGTTCTATTATGGCGTCCCTGTTGGGTTTTCGCTGACAGATTGCCAGGAGTCAAGGTAAATGCATATCGTAACGCTGCGGGCGCTCGGAGTTGCGAAACTGGAAGATTTAACGCAGATATTTTGCTGCAATCGGCGAGCGTTGTGGCTTGCTCCGACTAAAAACAAACGATGTGGTCATTTTCTGAGACTACGTAGGTGCATGCGAATACCCGCTCGGAATTCAGGAGTCGTACTTACAAAACACTTTATGGTAAGGGAAAAAAAGTATGTAGGTAGCTGAGCATGCGAAATGCCATAGCAACAAGGGCTTTATATTGTAACTTTCAGTTTTGTATTTACTTCCCTTTTTTCAATTTTTTTGCTCTTCTATATTGGCTCGAACGTTGTTCAGATGACGCCGCATTGTTGTTGGCTCTAAGATCGAACTATCGGCGCGATGCATTAGCTGGAAAGAAAGGAAAATGATACGCAACGTCGGGAAATACTCTTACAGTTTTCTTTTTCGAAGGGAAGCTGCTGTGGTGCAGTTTCGTTTGGCTTGGCTAGACGGTGAAGGTTATTCTGCGGGTAGTTGACGGTGGCTAAGAAGGAGGCCGGGATGATGACGGAGTTTTGGTTTGCGACACCGTACTGTTTTCTGAGAGAGGGCGTTTTAAGTCAAGTTTTCACGCGATATTTTGGTAGGGCTTGTTAGACGGATAAAAACAGAACAATCTTTGTCTGTATGGCGCTTTTTTGCGGCAAGGTAATCTTTTCGTCTACATAAAGGCAAATTGCCTTATAGGTTTGCACGTGTTGATACAATAAAAAACTGAAAGGCCCGAAACACTCGCCTATAGTGCAGGTGGAAGCGACTTTGCGAAAATTGTTCGTTTCTTTTGAGGGAGGAGTTGTCTGTTTTCTCCCCTTTATGTTTGAGTGCGACTGGGTTAATATTAGCACTCAGTAAATTATTTATTGTAGAATTACTTTTCTTTTCGCTTGGCACTTGTCGTTTGAAGTAAACTTAGCGGTTATCACACAAGCCTGTAGGGAATTGAATGGCTCTGCGTGCGTGCGTGCTAGCAGCCACGCACTGGCCATATTTATGCGAGCAAGAAGCCTCCTCACCGATCTCATACGTGGGCTCATTAATTTATTTATTTATTGATTACCAATCAATCAATCAATCGATTCATTGATTGATTGATTGATTAATTAATTAATTGATTGATTGATTGATTGATTGATTGATTGATTGATTGATTGATTGATTGATTGATTGATTGATTGATTGGGTTTAACCTTCCATGGCAACATACAGACCGTTGTTGGAGGCTGTAAAGTCTATTCGCCATATGTGGTTCTTTAACATGCACGTCGAGCACGGTAAACGAGCAGTATTGCATACCAATCTTAACGGCATGCAGCCGCCGTGACCGGGAGTCGATCTCGCGACCTCGTTCTTAGCAGAAGAATGTCATAACGACTGAGCCACCGCGACCGGTGGATTACGCAGAAAATGTTAGGAAATAACGAGAGAACCCGAAATATGAACGCAAGAAAAATGAAAAGGATTGCGAAAATGTGCGCTTTGCCTTTCGCCCAGCGAAAGAGAATTTCGATGAACAGGGCAGTCGCTCTCGCACGTTGCCGTTCTCTGCGTTGCTTCTTGTTCCTGTACGCTGCCTCGTTCTGTCGGCTCTCAGGCGCTCCTTTCGTGGCAACATTGTTATTGCTTAGCTCCGGCAGTGGTATTGATTCCGAGAGTTTACAGCCATTTTCTGGGCTCGCCACTTTTAACTTCCGAGCGCGTGTGTATCTTTGTACCGCTGCGGGGCTGCACCGAGGAATCGATCCCGGGATAAACTGTCTCTGTTTCGGAATCGAGTTTCGCGTGTGCTAAGAGGAAAGCGAGAGCCGACGAAAAACTAGAATTCCTCCAACTTCTCTGGCTTGATGGTCCGACTTCTTCTTTTTAATAACACGAACGGTATGTAGCTTGTTCATTCTTTTTCTTCAGCTTATAGGTTGCCCAGCGCGTAACAGGAACTTTCGTTTGCCAGTTTCTCTCCTCCCGATGCCTGCGACGTTGAAGGAGCAGTCGGCGCAGGTTATAATCGATAGGCTGTATTTTCGAAGCACGTAGAAGTCGTCACGCATGAAATGTTTCCACGCGGGGCTCGCATATTCCGGATGCGCCAACCGCGTCAGAACGTTGGGCCAATATATTGTGACTCAGTAGTGCCATTTCTGGTGCGACAGTATTTATGATACATAGCACCGGCGCCCTATTGTAATGCCTGCATGGCTCATCTGAATTCAGGGGGCAAGGTCACCCATAAACGGACCTTTGAGAGATTGCCTTAGTTATTCAGCCCGGGTTAAACGATATATTGTTCTCAACCGTGAATGAAGCTGGGCCGATGACCCAGGTAATCAGCCGCCTGTCGGTTCAGAAAAAGTGATCAGAATAACCACGAAAAGGAATATTGGCATCTACTTGAATGGGCAACGAAGCTGGGGAGGAAACACAATGCCAATTTCTCTGATTAAAACGACGAGTTTGCACCCCTCTTCAAGTTAACATCCATGCGAATGCGAAACGAAGTCACAAGGGCAACCCATTTCTAGTTTCTGAGAAAAGACGCTTCGCAACTGAAGAACCTTTCATAGTGGTCAAGACACGAAACCCGACAAGTTCTCAGTGTCCATTTTCCTTGTTGAATAGCAGGGTGTCGATCATGCGCCGGCAAACCGCTCGGCTTCTTGATAAACAATTTTTCTCTCTTGGCATCCTGTCATGAGGAGTCGTCGAAATTTGCTCGCCGTGTTGAGGGTGTCTGAAGTCTCGTCCATTCACTTACGGCGACCGGCGCTACGAGCATATATTTTTTTATGTGTGCTGGAAACTCTGTGTAGGTGCTGCGGTTGTCAACCTTTTACTAGTACAGGCAGCAGTGACTGATGTTTGTGATGTAATCACAAGCTGCTGACAGTTTTTGTTTAAGATGGAATTGTTGTTCATTCATTCATTCATTCATTCATTCATTCGAACACCATAAAAAATACGATTGCCACACAGCTCGTATTTTTAGCTAAATGTGTGAAACGCCTATTTTCTCCCTACTGATTAGCGTGGCGATTTGGTTCTTGCAGATAGATTGTTGATGTTGCAGTGCGCTTTCAAGGCGAACGAGATATTCTAGTTCACCAAGAGAGTTGGGTCTTTCCTGAAATATTGTGCACTTTCCGGGAATGTCTTCAGAAAGCATAAAACCTTGTTTTACGATGCCACAAGCAACTGAAATTGTCAGGAAATTAATATAGGTAAAACATTCAATGTGAAGAGACAGAGGGAAGAAAAAAGAAAACGTTGTGTTGATTTTTTTCATCTTGACAGTAGAGGCCGCTTCTTGCTACTCTGAAACGAAGAGAGCGAGTGTGTATTTTTCCGCCTTTTGCAGGAACACCTGCTTGGACTTCGTGACTCAACTTTCTTCACCTGTGCGCGCTCTTAACAGTTTAGTAGTGAACGTGGCACCTGCCAAAAAGCTTTTTGGGAAAAAGTGTACCCCGGCTGTTTAATTTCGTAATGCAGGTCATAATTTCGCCTGTTGAATAAATAAACTGTTGTAGAGCAAAATGAGCTCCATCTCAATGTCATTCAATGTCGTTATTGTACTTCTGAATGGAGCACACTTATGCCAATCGGTGCACAACAATAGTAAAGTGAGAGCGTCGCAGCGAGACGGTGGCCGTATAGTATTTCAGTACTGTTCTTTTCCAAACTCTATTAAAATCAGGCTTACGCGCGTTACATTTATTCTTGCCACTGGGGCATTGTTATATTTTTCTGACTGCTTCCCTTGATTTTTCACTCTTACCGCGGCGTTTTACTGCTGTCTGTGGTGGCCACTCTTAGCAGCCTAGCGGGAACTCGACCAATCAGGCACGGAGGTGCATTCACCGAGACAACATTCGAGCGGGTCAATAATTCTCCGTCAGGCCTTGAGTTTACGCTAGACAGGCAGACAGCCGCCATTGAGCAGTCGGCCAGCGGCAATATTGGCGGACGACGTGGGCGTATAACTCCGCTCTACCGACTCTGCGCAAACACAGAACGCTCGCAAGCCTACGGGCTACTCCTAAGCCCAGCCTTCTGCACAAAGAAAGGATAATAAACGTAAAGCAAGCACGCAAACAGTTGGGATCAGCGGTGGTCATTGAAGGCCACTGCTCTGCGGACAGCTCGAAGTGAGAGCCTAATCGACCCTAACCGTGTATTTACGGTTCGGCACAGCGCGCTTTCCAAGTGTTTTTGGCTGCTTCGTGCATTTATTTTCTTTGTCTTTCTTGGCTTCTAGCACTCACGTTATCTGCCTGACGCCGTCACAATGTGTCTGGGAGGAACGGTTTGAGTATTTGTGCAGCTGCGTTCCACAGAGGACGCTATCCCTGCGGTGGAAGTAGGAGCCATTGGTGCGCTGGGTTCATTCCTATAACAGCTGTGCCAAAATAAACAAGATAACGAATAACTAATAATAAGGGACTTGAGGGTGGGCTTTCATTGTTCATAGGAGAACACATCGTAAGCTGTAGCCGACGCAACTGCCAGGTGAGTCACGCGCATTCCTTAAAAGGTTGGGTACACATACAGTCATGCCTTCTAAAGAAAAATAGTCTATTCAAGGGGGACAATACAAGTAAGTAGACGGGCATAATATTCCTACGACACGCCACATGTGGTGCAGGAATGTCCAGGGCACGAGACGTTCTGCAAGCACGAACTCCGCACAGCATCACAGCACGTTACCCAGGAAATCAATCAGGCCGCATTGATTCAAATCTCCGACGAGTACTGAACGGCGTCGGGGGTTGGGAGCTTTGGAGCTTCCGCGGCTGTCTCTTCCACGAACAGCACCCACCAAAACGAACATGCCGTTCTCTAGAGGGAGGGAAAGGATGTCGAGAATGGCTGGGAGGTTAAGCAGACGTTGTTGTTGCAGGCTACCCTGCACGCGGACACGGGGACACGGGGACACGTGGGTATTGGGACAAGAAAGTCAGGAGAGGAAACACAGTGAACCACCTACGCAATTCAGCGGTACCGGGTGGCGTTCTGTAACTAATATGTGCCGGCCCGTAGATCTTAGGAACTTCAACAGAGCAGTACTTTGGTAGTACAGGCCTAGAACTTTCCGTTCTAGGTCTTCTCTAGTAGACGATTGTGTCTAGTCTGTCAAGCGCTGCGCATATCACTTGCCTAACGGCACCTGCGGGGTGATCATTTTTAAGTTTTCCAGATTTTTTTTAGACATCGACTGTGGCAGATCGCGTAATCGTTGTCCTTTAGCTAGATTATTCAAAGAGGCGGACGTCACTAGCACTATATGGCAAAACACATTCGACTAAATAAAAGAAAAGTTCACTAATTAACTTTATAATTAATTACTTTAGGTCATCTATTGCAATTTACGAATTGTAGTCGGTGAGTTTGCGAGACGTATCCATTTGCCTTGAATGCTAAAGAGGACATCAGTTTCGAAATATTATTTCTAAGTATGTGGGGCGAGATTTATGCACATTCCAGTTACTTTTGTGCTTTAATGCATAAAAGAGTGTTTTATTAAAAAACTAAGTGGCACGCCAGTGCATTTTTACGGAGAGTCTGATGGTGCATATCTACAAAATCATTTCATTCGGGAAATTCATTCTAAGTGGATACACGTTGCAAACTCACCGGGTACATTTAGTAAATTACAGAATTCGTCATAAAGTAATTAATTAAGAGGGTAAAAGGTGCATCTTAGTTAGTTGAATATGTGTCTAATTTTTCGTGCAAGTATAGTCTGCTTGAATAATCCAACTCAACGAGTACAATTACATTATCTGCAACGAACGATTTTTAAGTATTCCGGGAAACTTAAGAATGGTCGCCCCGTACAGCTCAGGCAGACATGAAAGATGCGTGTAAATGTCTCGTCACATCTGGGTGTGTCGCAGGTGGGGGTTTTCTGCCATTCCAATGAGGAAAGCGTAGGAGTTTGTAAGTGACACCCCGAGCCAGAAACGGTACGACATCGTCTTGTTCGCGTCGTGGTAATCCAGGTGGCAAACTCAGTTGTAGTTACGGATCTCATATTCTATGCTTCTGCTTTCATAAGCGCAAGGCGACTCGTTTCCGTATATACGACGCACGCGCTCCAGAAAGCTGGAACTGCGCGGTTGACACGGCGCCGCAGTTCGTCGACACGCAATAAGACACGAGCGGCGAGCAGACGGCTAGTCGCCGCGCGTAACTCGGTTTCCAGACACGGCGCTGTTTCGCGAACCTCGTCGGTTTCCGCGCTTCATTTCGCGCGTCCACCGCGGCATCAACTGCTGGAACTGGAACTGCTGGCCGCACAACTTGCACTTCCAGCGGTGGGTGCCGTGTTTTTTCGGCGTGGTTGCGTTGAGGTGCGGGTAAGAGCTGCGGCCGCTGCTAGACGAAGAGAAGCACGGGAGGAAGGGGGTATTGGGAAGCCGAGATAGGACTAGCGAAACGAGGGGAGGAGCAGCGCGCGGTGTTTCATTAGGCCAGACATTAATTTGCGCCCGCCTATTTTGGTCCGCTAGAGGCAGCAGCCGACGCCGGTGCAGCGCGCTTGCATTGAGCCCTTGCTCCATAGGCTGGATATCCGGTGCTTTCGAGGTTCATGCGGGGCCCGGTGCGGTGGGAGCAATTTCGCTCGTTTCCGTCTCTGCCGCGTGTGCTTGAGCTTGCTGGTATCATATGGAGAGACTCTGCCTCATGCGCCATGAAAGTAATACGCGATTGAGCAGAGAGAAGTTTTGGGGCGAGGTGGTATAAGATAAACTTCAGGGTACAACGATTCCGCTACTTCACGATTTCACTTATCCGCGGCCCCATGTTCCGCGCTCTGTTGTGAAGGTGCGTTATATGCCGTGTCTTAAAGCCTGCCTTAAAGCCCGCATCCCTTTCGATCGGGGAATCTTACTTAGCTGTGACTTCGTGTCTTATGTTCGAGGCTATAAGCAGCATCCACCTGCACGCGATATTCAAGGTACAGCGACAAGTGAAGCGACAGGCAGACCATGCCGCGCTGTCGCTCCACGTCGTAGAGCAGCCATACGGATGCGACATCGCAAAAAAAAAGAAAGTGACAAATTAACATTTTGTCCGAATAAATACAATCATGCGTCCTTAAGAAATGTGCAAATTACCACGAGTTCAATGTTTTAATAAAGGTGCATTAGGTGCTTTAGTGTTCTGTCGTCACCAGCGGAAATCCGTTCAATGCAGCCAGCGTGAAATGCCCTGGCGCCGTCTGGTGGGCAAATCTCAAAACACTTTCGCTGCTCTCGGTAGCGTCTTAGGCCTTACAGCATTAAAACAAAACTGATCTCTATAATAATTAGAAGACAACGCCGATGCTTTGGCCTCAGCTTAAGATGAGACGAAGGGATGGCTGACTTAACTATATATATATATTTTTTGCCGTCATGGCGGAGAGCAAGTTATTAAACGAATTCAGATAGAAGTGGGCGGACTGGTTGCTATGTTGTTGCGCAATCACGCTGTCGCCGGCGGAAGTGGTCGCGTGGACTTCCGGACGACAAGCGAAATTTTCTGGCTGGTCGAAAATTGGCGAACCGACAAGCGACAGCGACGGATCGTCCTCCGCCACGGCATAACCTGTCGTTCGTCGCCATCTCTCAAAAATCGCGTGCTTGTGGTTGGACCTATCGTTTTCTGGTTGAGTCATTAGAGAGCTTTAGAATAGCGTTTGTCGCCTTATGCGCGTTAAGCGCAAGCACCCTTGAGGGACGTTACGGTACGCGTCCCCTTAAGAATTTTAGTTTAACGGAACGCAAAAATAATGCAAACATATTCAAGCCAAAGCTATCCATTAGCAACCATCGTGTTGATGCTATGCAGACGCCTCTCGTTCAGGCTTATGGACGCCGGAATCTCCGAACGATCTCTGATATTGGACGCGCTATACATTCATAAATAACGCTTCATGTAGTTTAGAGGAAGCGAAAGCTCATTTCAATAGTTACTGGCGATCAACGAGAGAGAGCGTAGCAATGACGAGAATTCACGCTTAAGTGGGAGCCATGGGAGCCGCCATGTTGGGTAATGCTATTTGTTAGCGTGCCTATAACGTAATGACCTACTATATACACATTTGTGCCAGCTGGATCGTCGGCGAACCAATGGAAAGCGGTTGTCGTTTGAACTATGGCGGTGGTGCCACCTACGTAGGGCTGTGTCGAGCACACTTTTACGTGTTTGGTGCTCGCTGCCAAAAAGAAAAGCACGTGCATCATTAAAAGAGCAGCAGCACAATTCTGCTTACCGAATCATTAGTGAAGCAATAAAAAAATATTTGCCGACGATTGCGGTAATCCCTAACGTGAAATTTTAGCGCAGTTTTCTACGTGTCTTCATTTCGCGATATATTGGATGGCGCGGATGATCTGTCCCGTGCGGCATGTTGGAAATGGAGCGTAGTGGGGCGCGACTGCCTGACTAATCTGGAGATCGCGAGAGCCAGCGCGTGAGTGACGCGTGGGTGCGATTCACAGCAGCCGCCGTCGACAGACGACGCGCGCTGCTCTAGCGCCATCTCGAAGCCATCGTCACCGCAGTACACTTTTTAACGCGACAACGTCAAGAGTCCCACGTCCAGCGTCGACCATCCTGCGAGCGAAAAATCATTCCCAACCGTGCATACCCAACCACGCAACCTACAGACGTGATACCGTGGATTGTAATTAGAATACACGAGAGAACATAATTCTGTTACGCGGAAACTCAAACACAATCCCCTTTTCCAGTATTTCTATCATACATTGAGTGGCTCACCCGGTTCCTAGCAACGCCATCCAGATGGCGCTCGCCTCCTAGCATCCATGTCCGCGCAAGCAGCTCCGTTTCTACCAGAAACCAGTTGCGGTGAAGCGTGAGAAGCCGTCAGGAATCTGAATGCTATTGTGTTCCGCTCTTAAAGGCGAAGCTTAAGCGTCCTCTAAATTTTCTTCTCACCCTTTGGCCATACTCTCCTCCTCAGCTTTCTGCCTCTTGCTTCCGCTGCACCCTCCTCCTCCTCCAATTACCTCGTCGCATTTTTCACCCCTCGCTGCGCTCCACGTTCGCTCTTTCATCTATCGCTGTGCTCGTTCGCTCGGTTACGCCGACGCCGACGCTCGCCGCAGGAACGGGCACCTAAAAGCTGCTCTCTAAAAGCGGCCGGCGTCGGAACTTCTTCTGGGGGAGCCACTTACGTTGGAGTCTCCAGCGCGCTATTTGAACCACCCACAACTGCCGTTCAAAACGGTTTTTATGCCAAGAATGCAAACAACATTTGTCGCCTGCTGCCGCTACTCGGCGGCAACGCTGTACCATGGTCGCCTAGGGCCTGGTGAGGGTTATCGCTACCTTGAATATCATGACTCTAATCCTACGTGAGTGGCGCTTCCATAAATGACTACTGTTTTGCGGTCATCCCGCAGGCACACAAGTGTATATAGGAAGCTATGACATTAGGAATGGTAAACTCGCCAAATATCATAGCGCACGTGAACCACAGAAACCCAATAACGTTCGGAGCATGCGCAGTAATGACAGCACTGTTTATTTAAGTGCGTCATGCGTTATTTGGTTTCAAACGCCATTCCAAAGCTTTCTTATCTACGGGAACTACGCTTGTAATAATAATGATTGTTTGACTGATTGATTAATTTTTGATTGATTGAATATTTATTGGCTGATTGGTTGACTACTCCATTCATTCATTCTGTAGCCATGAGCCGTGTTAACAAAGCTTTTGTTGCCACCAACTGTTTGTTTTTCGCTGACTAACTCCTTCCGTACGATGTCGTTCGCAGTTGCAATTGGCCGTCGCCCGTTATTACGAACTGTTCTCGCGCATCAGCGGATTCGTCGCCGGAAACGTAAATAGAGGAAGAAGCGGCTGTGAAAGCACAATCGGCCGACTTAAACGCGTAGAGTTGAAATATAGCGTTCCTTGGCTGCGAAACTAGCCATCGCAGCTCTGAACGGGACGGGGCCTCGGGAGACTGATGATAAGTTAGATCCCAACGGCACGCCCTCGCCTTGGAAGCGTACGCTCGGCTCATCTAGCCGGTCGATCCCTCGTGCTCGTCTTCGCCTAATGTAATGGCAGCAGTGCACAGAAAGGCAACGACAAGCTAGCGCATGTGCTAACAAGAAACTGAGGCAATAAATCATACGAGCGCTACAGAGCTCAATGTACGGGCATGCAGTGTATTAACACAGAGATATGTTTCTCTTTAATTTTCTTTTTCTCTATTTCTTAAGGAAGCAGCAGGTTCTCTGTAACCTTGGCAGGTGAGTACAAGTTTGGAACTGCCGAGCGTAACGTCTGCTCTCCTCTAGCCATGAAACAAATTTGCATACCCGGTCTCAATGGCGCAAAACGCGAAGGTACTGCTAGTATAGTGGCAATAACCAGCCGCTGTAAATCTTATATTCCTATGCGTGCCTGCACTTCGCGCTTCAGAGCTCTTTGTACAAGCGTTATCATCAAGACTGCGCTGTGTGGCAACTATGCCCCTAAGTTCACAATATAATAAGACTGGGTCAACTCCGCTGGTTCTGTCTTTAATTCCACGCAGGCCTTTTTTGAGGCTTAGCGGTTGCGCTCCGTCTGTATGTAAATAATGTTTGTTGAATAAAATACACGCTGAGCAACAATAACTATGACAGCATTCGCATCTTTCTCTGTCGAAATTCACTAAGAAAAAGCTCAAAGGTAATTTTAAAGTTCTGAGGACATCTACGGCGTTCAGGTCAGCTGGTACGACAAACGTTGAAATAAGGTAGCCGGACTACATTGCTTTTAATATTCTATTATAGTATAGCCAATGATAACCTAGCAAAACAAGGAGGTTTCGCGGTTTATCTCGATGCTTTATCACATGTATTGTCGGAGAGAGGAAACTGTGCAGTCTGCTTAACGTGCCTTTTTTCCCTTCCTGCCAATAAAAGATAATGCTCAATAGCCTGGCAAGGCAACAAGAGCTGAAGATGGCCAGTCAGCCTCTAGAGTCTGTGAAAGTACGTTTACCTAGGTCAGTTACTCACCGGTGACTCTGATTTAGAAAGAAATTTACTAAAGATTAAATATAGGTTGGAGTGCATACGGCAGACAATGCTAGATCCTGACTGGCAGCTTAACACTATCACTGAAAAGAAAGGCGTACAATCAATGCATTCTATCAGTGCTAACATACGGGGCAGGAACTTGGAGGTTGACGGAGAAGCTCGAGAACAAGTTAAGGATCGCGCAAAGAGCGATGGAACGAAGAATATTAAGCGCAACGTTAATAGACAGGAATAGAGCGGTGCGGATCAGAGAGAAAACTGGGATGGCCGATACTCTAATTGACTTCAGGAGAAAAACATTTTGCTGGGCAGGCCATGTAATGTGTAAGATAGATAACCGGTGGACCGTCAGAGTTACAGAATGGGTGCCTAGAGAAGGGAAGCACAGTCGAGGATGTCAGAAAACTAGGTGGGGTGATGGAATTAGGAAATTCACAGGCGCAAGTTGGAATTGGTTGGCGCAGGACATGGGTAATTGGAGATCGCGGGGAGACGCCTTTGTCTTGCAGTGGACATCAAGTAGGCTGATGATGAATGATGATTAATATCCTGTGCAGCCTGTCGCAATAATTTGCACACCAGCGCTATGTTTCCTGCCGTATGCCAGGCCCTGGACGGCGGAGCAGTGGTCGATGACCTTCGCCTCGAGCAAGAGTGACGATAATCAAAGAGTGCAAAAAAGAACAAAACTTTCTGTATTACTGCAAGAGTCATGTACCTCGCTGCAAGCAGGTGGTGGTGATCGTAGCGTTAAGCAGAGCAGCTGACACTCTCCTGCGACGGAAGCGATGACTTTCACAATTTTGCCGCAGACGGTTGTACCTTCATCTTTACTGCGCAGTTGTAAGCTTCATGACTTTTGCGATGCCAATACACGTCTACATCGAAAAAGGGGCCGCCCCTTTACCATACACAAATACTTTGACGATCGTGGACGACTGAGCCGTAGCAATAAGGTTCATGTTTTCTGAAAGATTTTAATGGAAGTAGACTTAAATACGCGTTGGTAATAACGGATTCGTGTTGACACCTGTGCAACCATGGCTTTCCTAATTTTTTTTATGTACTTTGGCATTATCTTCACAAATAGCAGCTTTAGCAACTCATTTATTATGAAAAACAAGAGAAAACACTTGACTTCACGGCGTCTTCGTCTCCCCGGTTTTTCAGCAATGATAAAAATAGACATCCACACCTTTCATTGAGTCCTCCGGATAAGACATGATTTTTTCTTCACTTGTGGTGCACGTGGCATATCGTCATAATGGAGTTAAATACAAGCATGCAGGCCCGTTTACTGTGATGGCAGCAAGCTCTCACAGTTGGCACTGCCGTGTTCTCATGAAACGACTTTGAGGTGAATACAATGCCTTTTTCGTTTGCAACAGCGCCGGCTGCCCTAAGCCGACGAAATGCACCCACAGATGTCACCACGCTCGTAGTTTGCATGACGCGCGAAACCTCGCACTGATTGCCAAGCGCAAGTGTTGCATGGTAGCGCAGTGCTCAGCGTGTCCGGCTCACAACTGTAAATTGCACTAAGGCTTGGGAATTTCATATCCAGTGGTGGGCATAGCTTTGTCGGTCTCAAGGCCTAAGGGCTTTGTTGAAGTTTTTAAGGACATGCGAATTGTGCGACCCCCTCTGAACGTTGTAGCGCGTAGTTTCGCGTTACTGTGTCAATTTTCTTTTTTTCCATTTTTCCCCTCTTCTTCTTCTTTCTCCTTTTATTCCCTTTACCCCTTTCCCCAGCACAGGGTAGCCAGCCGGTACTTACACTTGCTAACCTCCCTGTCTTTCCTCTCCTTTGTCTCCTCCTTGTCGGTCTTCGTCGCATCATACCGATGAGGCTGAGTGGGTGGCCTGAAGACGACGACGACACGATAATGACGAAAGCAATCGTCGTCAGCGTAACAGAAAGAACGGTCACATATAGCAACACCGTTTCGAGATTTTTGTTGTAGGTAAGGTATGCTGCGTCGGGACGGACAGTGCAAACGCAGGCGCAGCAAGAAAAACGATCGGCAGCCTGTTACACTCCTGTAACACGTGAAGGCGAAAGCCTGCTGCATGCGTGGTAATGCATCAAGCTATACGATCAGAGCGGTCAGTCTTTTTGCAAGACATAATGAGCCGCAATGCGAAGTAAACGTACGTTGTAGGTCTACCTCCTCAACGACATATGCAAGCACCTAATGCACTTCGCAAAGGTTCTTTCTTTCTTTCTTTCTTTCTTTCTTTCTTTCTTTCTTTCTTTCTTTCTTTCTTTCTTTCTTTCTTTCTTTCTTTCTTTCTTTCTTTCTTTCATTCATTACTTCTTTCGTTTCTTCATTCATATTCAGCCATTGCATCTTTGCTTGCTTACGGGGGCATTTGCCATTCCTAATGATTACATTTTTTACTTCAGTGGACTAGACACCGCATTTTTCGAGTCTGAGCCATTGCAACAAGCCACTTAAGGCTTTCGCCTTAATACAGAATGCTATAGGGTTACCATAACCTCAATAATGCAGTATGTTGTTCTGGAATATCATGTTATGGCTTTTGCCTTTAGAGCGCTCATGGCAACCATGGGGGGAAGAAGATACGTAACCTTCTGTAAGAAAGTGGAAGAAAGATGCCGCCGATGAAACGATAAAAAAAAAGCTAGAAACGTAAGTATGACTAGCAGCAGTACAGCGTCTGGTGCATGGACGGCACTATTGATAGGCCGTAATGACAGTGGCGTAGCTGACGAAGACCGGTGGACGTGAACGTGGCCCGTCTGGACGTATCGATTGGTCTCCGAGATAAGCCCCTTTAACGCACGAGCGCATGCGTTGCTATTACTCGCCGACCCAGCCGTAGCCTTCGTTTTTGTGCGAATAGACCCATGCACTGTACAAAGTCGTGTCCTTAAAAAGGGATAAATTGTTAAATCTAAGATAGCTGCTGCTTGCTTCAGTCGATCAGCAAGATTTTCGCACCTTGCATATAGCGGCTAGTAGTAATAGGCGCAGGCTAGTCTTTACTGATAAGCTGATACGGAAGAGTCCTCTTGTACACTCCTGTTGCTGTCTTGTATTCGGGCATCTAGTAATTGTAGAATACTAGCTAATCTAAGGCCAAGCTCGTGTTGGAAGACTGACAAAGAACAGTGTCAGTATAATGTTGCGATTCCTCTCATTTGATTTTATTCCTTTCTTGTCATTTACTGCTCACCTGCTTATAAAATTGACGGAGCGCACCTCAAACAACAGCTGAAAGCTGAAAAAAGAAGTAGAGAGAGAGGGAGAATCGGAATAAATTGTCCCATTATGTTAGCCTATGTTTCAGTCGTGGGTCAGGCCTGTGAGCCGGAAACCAATACCCGCATCCGTATTTAAGTCCTTACTCTAAAGCAGCTCGTAAGAGCAGATGCCAGCCATTTTAGTAATTTAAGTCCTCTTAAGCCAGTCATTTTGTCGGACGTATTAGCGAAGGTGGTCGGCCAATGGCAAACAGCAACGACGAAAGACGAAACGACGAAACCAGGCCAAGTTGTGTTCATCGAGAATACACGTTTACCATTCGCTAGTTGGTACATAGCATTTCAAACTAAAGCTCCCCGAACTAACGGAACGAGGAAGAGACATCTGCAGAGACAGAAATACGATGTCGCTTTTAGCATACTGCACAGTTTTAGCGACCACGACAGCATGATGAACTCCAACAGACAGCGCGGTGCAACGAAAGGTGCAGAAGAGTCCTCCGTGGCTATGCGGGTTGAAGAGCACCGGTTTGTCTAATGGCGAGCTTCCTTCTCCAGTGGCTCATGTCGATGGCGCTACAAAGGAGCGTGCGCCTAGGAGGAGAGCGAGGAAATTGCAGAGGAAAGGAAACGACAGAGGGGCTCGCAAAGGAGCGAAAACTAATCGAAAAGGGGGAGATTAGATAGATAGATAGATAGATAGATAGATAGATAGATAGATAGATAGATAGATAGATAGATAGATAGATAGATAGATAGATAGATAGATAGATAGATAGATAGATAGATAGATAGATAGATAGATAGATAGATAGATAGATAGATAGATAGATAGATAGATAGATAGATAGATAGATAGATAGATAGATAGATAATGACTATTTACGGCAAAGTGCCTTGTCTGAGGCAGACAATACTTCTCATTATTATTTCTGCTGTTGCAGTATACATCTCCTCGCATCCAATAACCCCTTGAGAAAACAGCCTGTGCATATAGGGTCACCTAGAACTTCTTGCTGGGCGAGTTGGCGAATGACTATATTACCAAGAGTTGCGCGTACAAAAGCACGGACACGGGAAAGAAAGCGTTTCTTTCTTTCCATCTACTTCGTTTTTTTTCGTGTGTTCGTCCTTCTGTGCGGAAAACGTTTGGTAACACAGCGTATAGGGTCGCACGAGAGTTTCGGGCAGCATGAAGCACAGCGCGAACAGGCGGGCTAGAGGCATACAAACAAGATCGGTGCATTTGCCCTGTTTGTCCAGTACATCAGTAGACTGTATCTGTCTGTTTTCTTGCGCTGCCGTCGCTGTTCTCGGTGTTGAACCCGCGCTCGCATTTAAACACACAGAAGAAAGAAAAATTGCCTGGAACAACAAGAGAAAATGTTGTTGACCACACTGTAGTAGTCTAGCTCGATATTTGGATTCAACACCGGTATGCTCTAGCGGTAGGAGAGGAATGGGACTAGTATAGCGATTAACATTTAGTATGGACTTTAACAACCCAAAGCAACGAGAGCGGCTATGAAAGACGCCGCCGGGGAGGGCTCCGGATTTGTTTCGACAACTTGGGATCCTTGAACACGTGCTCCAATCCTCAGAAAGGTAGCACTTTCGCATTCCACCCCCTATGTGAACGTGAACTCCGCGTTTGAGAATTCAAATCGGGAATTCTCGGTTAGCAGAACGACAAGGGACAGTATTTCAGCCTCTTTTCCGCAAAGAAAGGAACACATACGTGCCTCGGTGCTCAGATACTGGCACAACTACAAAACACGAAGGCGAGTCCAACAGTTCTCGATCCGCGCTCGCACGAGAAAGACTGTACGAATGTGCGGCCGACCGCCGACAGGTAGGAGGGATGGCAGGGGGAGAGTTTGAGTGTTTGGGGTGAAAAAAATTTAACAAAGCGCCCGGGACAGAACTGGAAGGGGAAAAAATTTTATTAAATCGAAATGGGAGTGGGAATGGGAAGCCAGGCTGGCTGGGGGGCTAACTTGGGACCTAGGGGGCGGCAACTATAGCAGACAAGTGCGCCAGCCTGGTCTCTATATTCAAGTTTGAGCTCCCTAATGACTTCTCCCACGTTTCTGGCGTGGGAGTGGTCTGCAAGAGCTCATCAGGGGGCGGGTTGTTGGGGCAACCCTATAATATCTGGTCTTGTCCTGCCTGTGGCAGCTAGGCCGCAGTAAATACATTTATGCTACTTCTCGTTTTTCGTAATTGCGGCCAGCGTTGTCGGGTTGAGTATGCAATGTGTTTGAGCCCTTGTTGACGTCGTTGCTTCGGCCCGGGTTAATGTGGGACAGAACTACTTGTACAATGTGAGAGCCAAGCGGGCCGCCTGTTGAAGAGGCCGGCAGGGAGAAGCGTTGGCGGTTCCTGCGCCTTCTCAGAGATGGCGCTCGGGCGAGCCGGCGCCGCTCGGGTCTCGGCTCGAGCTTCTCTCGACGCGGGCGAGACGTGGCTGATTGCGCCGGCGTGCAGTGATGGCCGCGACGCCGAAAGCGACGGCAGTGCCATCGGTGACGACGACAGTGGCTTCGGTGATGCCCCGGGACGCCCATGTGACGTACAGTGCGGGCGCAAAGTCGCAACACCCTTGCTGACCGTCGGCCGCGAGCGACCGAAGCCTTCGTCTCTCGAGTCGAGCTGCGGGAAAACACCGCCGGCCTCTGTCCCACACAAAAAGAAGGTGGATCCACCGAGGTTCGATCCGAGCGCACTACTGGGAAGCCGAACCTCTGCATCCGTCGTCGTAGTCTCTGCTCTCCCGCCTCCGGGGCAGTGATGGAGGAGTGGCGCAGAAATCGGTGAAGCTATAGCGACCTTGCTTCGTCGTCTTCGTCGTCGGTTCCCTCCCCATGTCGACGGTACCAATGGCACGGACGATAATGGGAGATTGAGGGCTCTTCCCGAATCTCGTACTTTGTGACTGACAGCGGCGTGGATAGGACGGCGCCGCCGCTGCATTGCCCCGCAACCGGAACGCGACGGCCCGATATCTGATCGTGCGTTCTTTCTCGGCCCGCGTCGATCGTTTGTCAAAACCGGTGAGGGTCATCAGCGTGCCCTTTCCAGTATCCCGAGTGCCCACCCGTAAAGCGATTGTGCTGTGCGGTCGCCGTAGGGCTGTGCCGATGTTCGCTTGAGGTGTGAATGACGGAGTGTCTCGTGGGTCATCAGCGGTGTGTTGCCGGTGAAAGTTGGTATATTCCGCTGCCTTTAACGGAATAAAGGAAGTTGGTGTTCGGCGAACTTTTCCAGCTGACAGAGAAGAAAGCGCCGTCATTTTCCCTATTGAACTGGATTTGTTTTGTGGCTGCAGACTGATCTGACATCTAGTCGTGAGTATCGTAAAGTCCTTGTCGTTAAGATTTAACTTGTCGGTTAACTCTATGGTCAAACAGTGATATATTTTATGTACTTGAGTTCGTGAGGTTTTGGCATCGTGTTATCTGAAGAAACGTGTAATCCATCGTTAGTACTTTCACACGAAGTGTGCGCTTGTTTATATTGAGAAATGTGCAAGTCGCGGTTGGCCTCACGGTAGGTGAAATATGATTGTATATCGGGGAATGAGTGACGATAATTGATTGTTATCGTTCAAGTATAGAAACCGACTCAGCGAACCTAGATTTGTACGCTCTCTTGACAGTCGGGCAAATCGTGCAGCCCTATTACATGGCTCGATAATTGGTGGGCATGTTTGAAGCCAATTAAGATAATTCCAGCGTGTCACTCTCGTTTCCTGAATGGTTTTTTCATGTTCATTTCAATTTCGCTCCGGGGCGTTCTTTATTTGCTTGTTTGTTGCCCTCTTTCGATAATCTTGATGCGTTGACACTTGGTAATGTAATTAAGCGGGAAAGCTGTATATTTTTTTCGAGACCCTTGTGGGCTGATCTTTCGTTGCGCTATCACGACCCCCGTTAAAATACAGGAGAAATTGCAACCATGACGCATTTTATGGCATGGAGAGATCTTGAATTTCTATCACAGGGCACAGAACCCGAATATAATGAACTATGTTAGAGCAAATTACACTCTGCATCGAACGTGCGAGACATACTACTCGATAGTCATGTATAAAGGATGTACACTTAATGAACGCATCAAAGTAGTTTGTTCAAATTCGTTGTAGCCGAGTTAAGGTATGCCAAGTTACCTGATATTTCAAGTTATTTTCAGCGCACAAGCCCTTTCGATATAACTGGGTTTGCCTTATATACCCACTGTAGAGTCTGCGTACAATCCGAAAGACAGACACGAAAGACGGCTCATAGGCGGAGAAGTCACCCAGAACAGAAAGTTATGTTTGCTACCCTAAGCTGGCAGTATTGTTGAGGGGGGGAGGGGGGATGGAGGGAGTGAAGAGACGAAAATAGAGAGAAATATGCCGCGCGCACACCCGCGATCTCATCGGTCAACACAAGTTGGCCACTCTTTTTAGGTGGAATAGATCTGCACGAAAAGTTTTTATAAAGTGGACTGCAATGTTGTTGTTGGCTCCTCGATGCAACGGCTTCCACGTAGTAGCATCCAAACCGAGTGAACCTGTGTTAGAATCACGTGGTCACAAGGAGAGCTATCCGGCTCATTTCCCAGAGCGTCTGGCCAATAAGCTCGCTCCGCCTCCACAAGCTATCGCCGTCGAGAGCGCACACACGATAGATGCACACACTGCTGCGTTTCTGAAACCCTAAGACGGCGCGCTGAACGGAGGATACTTCCCTGTAAGCTTTTCTCTGGGTCGGCTTGATGCGCCGAGAGTGCTTCGAGGTCAACCCCACTTTGTTCTACTTGACTGGAGGAAAAAAGGAGCAATCTCAGCAAGCGCGCCAAAGTGAATGTTTGAAATAATATGTTCTATATGCAGCACTAATGGACCGTTCATAACAGAGTGAATGAAGCTGGTTTTTCAAAAATACATCATTGTGAAAATATACTTGCCACCGATGCCACAATACTACTACTACCACTGATAATAATATCGATAACAATAACTATAATTGATTCCGATAACCTCGGATAGGAACCTACAATTACACCTGCTTGCGCAGATAACGGTGCAGAGTGCAGGTGCAGCATCAGGTTCCTGTAATCGAAGTTTCCCGTTCGACTTCCCATACAAAGAACTACGTTTTTCTCGCTCGTAGCGGCGCGCTCAACTTTCTATGCCCTCCTTTCGAAAAAGAAAACATCAAGAGATAGTGCGGCTATAGTATAGTGCAGTTAAGCTAGGTATATATACTGAAAACACATCTCCGGGAGAAGGAATCGAATAGAATTATGGGGTGTCACCTGCCAAAGCCACGATTTGATCATGAGGCACACCGTAGGGGGGGACACCAAAATAATTTTGACTTCCAGGTTATTTTTAGCGTGCCCATAATGCACGGGACATCGGCGTTCTTGCATTTCGCTCCCATCTACATGCGGCCGCCGCGGCTGCGATTCGATCCCCCGACCTCGTGCTTAGCAGCGCCACACCATAGCCGCTCAGTTACCGGGGCGTGTTCGGGAGAGCGAGAATCAGGTCACGACACCTCTTATGAATTCCGCAAATAATGTGGTCGCAACACGCCGTTAAAGGGCTAATTATGTCGGCAGTTCATATTTCTGCGCGTGGAATATGGCGGAAAAAAATAAACGAGTCAACGCGAAAACAACGCACGGCAGGCGCACTAACACCCGTTTTATTAATCTATTCAGTGCACATCTCGGGGAACGACGCATTGCGTAACGCGCCGCTTAACAGCTTTCAACAGGGATTACTTCCCTCGCGGCGCCTTATAGTGTACTGCCCGCATCGCCGTTAGGTGCGAGGTCAAGCCGTCTCGGCGGGCAAAAGTCGCCGAAAATCTTCCACAGATTACGTGGGCGCACTTTTCGGGAGAAGCGAGCGCAGTTAGGAAAAGCTGTTTCCCTTATGGCGCAGCGTTTAGGGACGCAGCGAGAGAGCGGAGGAATCGTGCAGGGTTTATGACCAGGTGCCAACGAGACATTTGGGACCTGCCGCACGGACGCACTGCGCTAAATTTCGCGCCATCTCAGGACGATCTAAGCAGTGCGTCATTTCCCTGTCCTCGGCGCTTGAAAACTGTCTTATCTGCATACATTTTTTATTAATGCGCAACGAAACTAGCAACGCATGACAACATATATATATATATATATATATATATATATATATATATATATAATATACTGCAGCGCTTGCAATGGATCCGGATGGTTTAAGTCAAAGCTGCGTATGAGCCGCTTTACTGTGTCCTGTATTATCACGGTGTGCGATTTGTGTTTCTAAACCTGCCACCTTAAGACCCATTTTTCAACTCTCCTGCTGATCATTGTTATAATTAAGTTCATAGCTGTACAAACTACGCTCCGAGAGATACCCAACTACTTTCATCTAGCCTGCACCGAGCCTTCTATTTGAAAACATCTCATCATTCCCACCTCATTCAATAATTACCTGCCCTTGGCTAAGCTTATCTTTTTTTGTCAAACAACCGGTTATCTCTCCTACGAAGTGATATCTCTTTTCGTTTCAAAGTGAACCTTACTATCACCTGTCTGCGTTTGACTTATAATCAGTGCTTCTGTGTTTTTATGCCTTTATGTGATGCCTGCTATTTTTCCCTCCGTCGTTCATAACGTTCCGACAAAGCGAAATAGCCCTAAGTTTGAAACAAAAGAGTTTATTTGAGTTTGTAGACTATCACAAGTCCGGAAGCCTCTACGCCAAATGTCAACATCTGCGTTTTAAAAAATAACCATAAAAAGAGGTTAAACGCAAAAGTGATATTACGTTATGATGAAATCAAATAGCTCCAAGTTTTCTTTCTATCCAGAAGGAAGGTGCGCACTGAAAAAACTTAATGCTGGAGGAATCTGCTCTTACTTATTTTCGTTTTTGGTGTAATAACGTAACCGCTAGACTACCACTTATGACTTCAGGACGGTGTGCTTTAGAGCGAACGAAACTAAACTTCTGAAAAGCTGCCGTGTTTGAGAATCGAATCGATGCTCATTCGGATGCCACCGGATATACGTGAAATCTTCAGATCTAACAACACCCGCGGGCAATGCTTGAGGATAAATCTGGCCTGCGATAAAATTAGGGGATATTCCTTTTCTTCCCTCACTGCGCCTGTAGTAAATAAATGTGTGGCTTCCGTCACGGCTTGCCTTGGTTTTTTTGCGACGCACCATGCACCAGAACGCGAAACACGTTTGTGTGTGTGCGTGTGTGTGCGCGCGCGTGCGCGCGCGCGCGCGCTTTTCGGACGAAGGAGAAACAACAGTTTCAGAAGACTAAGTTAAAAGATTTTGAAATAGATAATAATTGCCGGCGACGCCGTGGCGAATAATAAACAGAAACCGTGACAAGCCTAGTTCAAGAAAGCGTGCCGCAGTGAAACCGAAATTGTACCAAATTATACGTAAATATGACGAAATAAGACAACGCTGACCTTCTTTGTAGGGCCAGCTAATATGCAAGAACACTGCTTCCCATTCAACCAAGTCTGAGCGCCTTAGTTACCGCAAAAGTGTGAACATATCCGAAATGTATAAAAAAAATTAAGCAGAATGGCTTGGTAGAGTTTTGCAAACTATTAAGTGCCCGAAAGCTGCGTCAAATCGGAGTAAAAGGTATACAAAAGAAGAAATGAGGCCATAAAATTCTGCGTACATGTGTTCATGAAAGTACGTCTGTGCTTTGCACAGAGCACTCAATTGCGCAGACGTACTTTAAATTGAAGGAATAAAGCCAGTCAAGAGGCGTATGTTGATAAATACACTTTTGTTCTTTGGCATGATTTAGGAGCAACCTTGCACAACAGCGGTCTAACTTCACGTCATTTAAAGACGCATTCCTTGTCGAGTGTGATGCTTCCGCATTTCTATGGTCTGACTACGACAGCTCTTGTCACATGGGTTTCTTAGCTGATATTCTTACCCGTGTCAACAACCAAGTGTTGTAAGTTGTCATATGACTTCATGTTGGGCCCATGACGGGATTGTAGATCCATTTCTTAAGTTCATTCAGGCTTTACTTGAATTTTCTTACAAAAGCGAGGGCTTGGACGCGCGGTCACAGAATTTCTTGCTCGTTTCGAAGGTCGTCGGCCTGACGCTTCTTCTCGCTGTGTTACCTAACTCGGTTTGTTGCACTTCCTGAAGTTGACGCCGCGCTTTATCCATGACGTGTTGCCGAGAAACGCCGCTAACCCGGTGTCATCCTGCGGAATCGAAATCGGAAATCAAAACTGAACCTGTGAGGTTTATCTTACCTCCCACGTGATCAACTACCCCCAGGGCTAGTTCCCCGTGCGGCTAATTACGCACTCCGTGCAGAGGTGTGATGTACAGCTGCACGTAAAATCGCGGTTCCTCCGGTAGAGGGTTCGCAATATGCACCCACGTGATCAGTTCTGATTTCAGAGAGTGCGTCGGGGAGCCGAGAAAGATGCACAGAAGCGTACCGACGCATTTAGTGTGCTTGTATTGGCAGGAAAAAGTCGGTCATTGTCAGGGTTTGTTTGCCTGGAAATGCAGAGTGGTGGAAAAGACAGAGAGAGGGGGAGAGAAGGTATATAGAGAGGAAAAGGAGCTTGTCTTTTGACTGCTGCTCCACACTGGGGTATGGGGGAAGGGGAAAAACAGGAAAGTGGATAAGGATGAAGAGTGATGATGGAAAAGTACCATGTGTGGAATCACGTGCAGTACGATCAGTACAACTTGATAGGTGTTCTGGACAAGTGCGCAAAGACGGCCAGAATATATGCGTGTACATAGACCACTACATACACATATGACTCTAAGTGTCTGCACATACCTGCATAAAAGCGTGTACATACATAGGCTATCTAAATGCATCATATAGCTACGAATCGTACAGCTCATAACAATCAATGGCGCACATAATGTTAATTCACAGCTGCTTGTCCAGACCGGCATCACTCAAACAGCATAAAACTGGTGGTCTTAGGCACAAGAGTGGCGCCGCGCTACTTCTGCAGATGACAGCGCACGGCAACAACTTCAAGAAATAATAAACGAAACGAAAATAAGAAGTCCGAACGAAAGTAGTGTCTTGTTCGCTTCGAGCGAGCCTGGTTTTAAATCCTCGAGCTAGCCATTTTGCTATAGCGTGGCCCTTTACGAGACCGTTTGATGGCTACGTGTAGCGGGACTGGATAAATTCAGGAGATAAAATGGGCGCGTAGAAAGAAAAAAACAAAGTGCTAGGACGGGAACTCGGGGGCTAAGCGCTATCTTTAAAGGCGATGCTGGCCGTTTCCGAGCTGTTGTGACGTGGCGCAGCAGGGTATAAAATATATGGTCCCCGAAGAATAGTGTCGTCGCAAACAATAACGGTTTTATGGCAAGTGTGCGCTCCGGAGTTTGCCAGCATCTTTCGTGGCACTCTCTTTTTCTCGCTAAATGCGTGCACTTTTGTTGAAGGTGCACTGCTTAAGAAAGCTTGCTCTCAAAGTTTTGCAAGACTACTTGAGCAAGCAGTGATTATCTTGCTCACGTACCTTAGTCTGTGCGTTTTGAAATATATTTAGGCATTCTTCTGTAGGGTCTCGTTAACATCGCATAGGCATTCTTGTCTTTCTTTTCAGACATAGTTGTTTCCATGCATACTTTAGTGATTATTCGTAACGCTTAACAAAATGTGGAAGAAGAAAAGTGCATTCTATACCACAAAGAAAGTAAAGGGAAACTTCCCATCGCCGACAGCGGTTGACTGGACTCGATATTTTTTTTTGCGATAGTCTGTACATGCACTCTCCGTAATACTTACATAGATTCCGACTGCATATAGTTTGCGAAGTGTATACCGCAAAAAAGATTAGGCTGTTCGTTCATCTCGCCGAGATTCATGCTCAAGTCCGCTCAGGTAACATTGATCTCACTCGGAGAAAGAACTACTTTGAACACACCCAAACTGATTCACGCTCGCATTAAAACCACGCCGCGTGAACTCACTTGGCTTCACCCATTCTCAAACTCACGCACATGCGAGCACACTCCTGCTTGGTCAGATGCAGATTCGCACGTGAGCGCAGCATTTACTGCGCACGCCCTAACTTTCTCACTTCAAGCGAGCACTTGGTATAGGTGGGAATCCATTAGGACTAGTAGTGTAGCCATCGGTTGTTCCTCTCAAAGACTGACAAGACCACAGGCTTCTTATCTTTGTTGGTTCAGGAACATATTCGGAAATTATTCTTTTATTTTTTCATTCTTTATTGCCATTGCTCTATGGCTCGAGTGAAGCTTCACTTCTACTATTGCCTGGATCGGCCGCTAGGTGGTATGCCGGATCAGATGAACGAGTAAAAAATGATGCAGATCCATCACACATGTTGGAGAATTTCATAAGAAGCCAACAAGCACTGACACCAAGGACAACATAGGGGAAATTACTTGTGCCTAATAAATGAAATAAAGAAACGATAAATTATTGGAAATGAAATTGGATGAAAAAACAACTTGTCTTAGTTGGGAAACGATACCACAACATTTGTATGCTAAGGTTCTGGGATCGTTCCCCAACTGCGGCAAGTTGTTTCTTCATCCACTTTCATTTCCAATAATTCATCGTTTCTTTATTTCATTTATTAGGAACAAGTAATTTTCCCTATGTTGTCCTTGCTGTCAGTATTTGTTCACTTGTTATGATGGGACTAATAAAGATCGGGTCCCTTGGTTAACCCCCTTTCTTCTCGTTTATGTTGGAGAATGGAAGCTTTAGTGAAGCAAGTAATTAAATGATACGCAAATAAATACGATGCGTACATTTGGGTTTATTTTTCGTGCTATGCAGTGTTTACGTTTATGCACTGTAGCGGCCACAAACTATGCCGAAAAGTAAGCAACAGTTCGTGCGAATGCGCACCGAGACGTCGACGCAGGGATCACACGAGCACGCAGGTGGTGTATGGTGCTTGCCGGGGGACTAATGGTGACGACAGGTGCATGCGGCCCCCGGAGAGAGGTGACACATACATAAATACATTTTGACAATTCTGAGCCAAAACAGTGCGACGGTTCTTCGCCAATGTCATTCCATGTCTCACTTCGTCATTTGTCCGAGTGACGCTCTGCCCGTTCTGTCAGCGGTGTCAGTCGACCGTGAGCATTGGATAATAAAAGTTGCATAGAATCAAGCGGAAGAAAACCACCACATCATGCAAGCCCTACATACCTTCTGTCACATTGGCATACACCCAGTATCGCAGGATTGGTCAAAGATGGGCACCTACCCGTTGGCACTCAAGTGGTGCAAAAGCGAAGGAAGCAGCGCTTTAAAAATATTTCTCACGAAATACGGCTCCGGACCAGAAGCGGAGTATTGAGTATGAATATACGGTACAGATGTAAGCAATTATTCTATGCGATTTTACTAGGCCTCTCGAACCTAAATGGCCAGTATGTACTATGGTCGTCGCTGGCTTCCTGGCAAAGGACTTGGCGTTGCCCAATATATCTAGGAGGAAGGCATGGCGATAATAAAAGGGAATGATCAATAATACAAGAGGAACGCGGGGGACTTCCACAGGCAACGTGGCGTCTGGGCTTTCGCTTGCCGTAAACTTCTAAATTTTGGATAAGGACTCAGTCGGCTATTAACAATAATGAGAAATGGCAGAAAGGTCAGCTGGTTCATAAGACGGTGAACCTTGGGGAAAGTATGCACAGTGAAGCAACGTGGTCAAGTGGAATTGTAGAAAAGAGGCAGACTTTCCGCTACTACCTGTCAATACACTGGAGAGCAAATAGATAAGAGAAACAACAACAACAACAAAAGACGTTACGAGTTACCAACCCTAAGGCATCAGTACCATATTGCCGCGATGCAGAAAAGAACGTGCGGACAAGAGACGACGAAGAAGAAGTGTTGTTGTTGCTGGGGACGTTTCGCCCGCCATGTTCTAGAGTCAGCTGGTGCCTTGAGAATTCGCCTTTCGTAAACAACATTCGTGCTTGTCTCCGCCTCGCAACAATGTAAAGATCTAGTAGTTAAGTCAACGACATGCCTAAATAATCAACAAACAGATATAAAAACAATTTCATGCCTGCCGCAGCACGTTCAAGACAATTATGAGCTGATCCAGAACACATATAGACCTGAATTAAACGGGAAATCAAGCCATAGCCCCACGGAATGAAGGTCGGCAGTTAAGTGTCCTCATTATTTCACACCCAGTTTTCTTTTTTTGACAAAACAACGGAGAGTCAGCGTATGGGCGATAGACGCACCCCAACTTCCACTCGTGTATTACCAAGTTAACATGTATTACCATGTGTCACCAGAGTAACACTATAAGCGTAATAAAAAACATGAGAGAGAAGGGCAGACAAACGATCAGCAAGGCTCTTGCACGGAATTTACGTTTTCCACGGTGCGGTCCATAGGCAAATCATCTGTATTGCTTTTCACAAAGCCATCGTGCGTAGTCTTGTGAAAGACCACTATGCGCGGTCTTGTGAGGTTTGCTGTACATGTTTAGGGAGAGATTGCGACCAAACTGGCCGGCTAGCCACCCTGTAAAAGGTTTTATTCAATCTGTACGTTCCGGCTAAATGCCTAAAAGACAGTCATGAGCGAAGTGGGAGCATTGCGTAGTATATCACTCGTGCAACCTGTCTAAATGAGGATGGGTTTGTAATAATTAGGCTTATGCCAGTGAACGTTTAGAACGTAAGTGAAACACTATGGAGTCAAACGTCCTGAAGCAACACACTGCCTGCGAGCGACGTCACAGCAAGGAGCTTCGTAGTAATTTAGACCAGTTGGGAGGCTTTAAAGTGCACCTAAATCAAAGTACACAAGCGTTTCTTGCATTACACGCTCCTCGCAATGCGGCTGCCGCGGCCGGGAACTGAACCCGCGACCTCCTGCTCAACAGCAGAACGCCGGAGCCGCCTGCGTGGCTAAATAAAATAAAAAATAAAAAATAAATGTATCACATTCATCTGTTCTGTCCTGCTATAACAGGACTGCTGTCGAGAGCTTGAGGTGCTTGAGAGCTTAGGGAGCAAGCAATATTTGAACGATAGATGGATGGATTTAGCTCAGTGGTCTGGTGCAGATGTTTGAAGCACGTGCCTCGTGCTACTCCATAGCACGTAAGAGTATGTATTGGTCAAAGTGATATTATTTGAATGACTGATGTGGTCATAGCCCCGAGATTTCTTCTTTTTCGAGGGAGACGATTTCGAGTTCCCTGTGAGTTCGTCCTCTTTAGTTTCCACCTGTTCTTTTCTTTTTTTTCTTGGACGCACGAACCCTCTCCATTGTTGTGACAATTCGTGTTATTGGTTAGGTAACTGGAGAGGCAAGTACCTTTTAACGATTTCCCTATCTTATTCCGTGCCACGCTGGCTTGATTTCATCTCGTCCAAGGCGCAAGCAGAACACGTACGACAGACGCCACTAATCACCTTACCCCAAAGCTTTCCAGCATGGCGACATCCGTGACAGCTACGCGCGCCGCAAGTAATAGGCTGAAACCACCCTCGTGGATCAGCCACCTACCTCCTTGTATCAGGGAATGTCGCAGGAAAGACGTTGTTCCTGTGTTGCCAGAAATAGCGCACAAATAAAGCAGCAAACATGCGTAGAGGAGCAACAAGGAGTGCTTGGCGTAACCGACTCTGTTGGGTCGCTGTATGTTTCTGCCATTGCTTTCAGGCATGTGGGAGGTTATTCCGTTAAAACAAAAATGAACTTTTTTCAATTGTGTCCTGTCACGGGGGCACGAACAAACCAAAAATAGGTAATGTGGTTGTGAGGCCTACATTAAGGTACTGCCCAGTACAGAGCAGACAAACGAAGCTATACTCTGGTTAACTTGTCTGTGTTTGCTTTCCTTGCGAATGTAGTACATGCATGTGATGGGGAAGTGAATAACGAGGCCGGTCTAGGAATGTCGGAGGAGGCAATGTTTCCACAAGAAGGCTAGTCTTCCTCACGGTCCTTGTCACCATGACAAGTCCTTTTGTTGAAACGTTGGCTTCACTGATATTCTTCGCCCGACGGCTCTTAACCACTTCAAGCTTCGGTCTTCCTGAGAACATTTGGGTTGTTGTGATGGTCGAGTAATGCGTCGTACATTTCCGCTTGAGCCTACCAAATGATACAGTTTGCAAAAGTCTGAAATCTTTCAATGACGCAGAGTCGAGGAGTTGTAAATGTAGTGCTAATATTTTAGTTCACCAATTTTTTACATTTCTTGTGGACATTTTGAGTCACAATTCTGTTTCCTGGAATCGCTAGAGTTTAGCTTTTTTCTCTTAGATGTGAGAAACTTTATCAAATATCCCCGGGGCTTGTACATTGAGAGTATTTAAGCGTATAACATACATTTGAAGTTTCAAGTGTTAAACTTATAAGCATCAGTGCCCACAGTATACGTAGATCAGATAGGATACGTTTTCAGAAAAAAACTCTAAAGCAGAAACCGTGAGTGGGCCTCCTAACAGAATTGCATAAAACAATATTCGCAGTACGTACAGCTATGAAATGAAGCTAGCAAAAGAAACGGTTATTGCAAGCAGTACAGCTAAATCATGCCTCGTGCCGATATAAAGCTTAGTCTTAAGAGGAAGCTGTAGTTCGGGCCCAACTCCAACGCGGCCTATTCAGATACATGCAAAATGCAAAAACGCTTTTCTGAGATAACCCCTAGACTGATTTCAATTAAATTTGTTGCATCTGAGAGAGAAATCTAAATTCTAGTGACTGTTGGAAGCGGAAATTCGATTTAGGGCCTGAATTTTGTGAAAAGGATTTTCAGAAATTCGAAAGTTCCCGGAAGGTAGACGCACGAAGTTCATAAATTAATAGCTCTGCATCATGAACAGATACCACGGTTCTGTAAACGGCATCCACTATATCATTAGAAGCGGAAAAATTCAATGTGTCAATTTATATCTTACGTCAATTTGTTACGATGTGTAGAAGGGTTCCGCAAAAGGTGTACTTCCATGTTACTGAATTCTTTTTTAGATTCATGTGGTAACATATCAATTTTGTCCACTTTAGATGTATTATTAGATGCAATTCACGAACTTCTGATATCATTTTTCCTTGCTGAGTTAGAGTGTTGTAAACTTGATAGTCTCGTTTTCAGAAATTTGTTTGATTCTTGCCAATTTTTAATAAAAAATTGACGGCCCAAATAAAAAATTCAGAACAAGCAGTCACTAGATTTTAAGTTTTTCTTTTAAATACTACAAACATCGTCAATTTTGGTGAAGTGGTTGCCGAGAAAAACGAATTCTTCTTTTACATATATTTAGATAAGATCACCCGAGCTAAAGCTTCCTCTTAAGAGGAAGCTTTACTTTGGGACAAACTCCGATTCCTTTATTGAAATACATATAAAACCCAGAAACGTTCTCACTAGACAACCAGTCGACAAATTTAAAGAACCTCTCTTGCATTCGATAAATACATCTAAATTCTCCCGATGAGTAGAATTTAGATTTAGAGCCCAAAATATTTTGCAGAAATAGCAAAAAAATTTTGCTTCCAAACACTAACGCCGCAACATCATCGCACTTCTGCAAGCTGCACCTGTTAGCGCATCTAACGCAGAAAAATTGTGGGGCCAACTTGGGTAAAACGTCTTCTTCGACGACCACGTTCCTTAGCCATTTATACCCACCATTATGGAGGAGCGCTTCCAACCCTCACTCTAGAGCCAAGAGCTGGACACAGGTTTTTCAAATACCCGTTTGTTCTTCCTCTCTTCTGATTTCCTGCAGCTCAGTGGCGTGAGCTCTGGCTCTCGCGAATCCGTACTGTATTATCGTAACTCACCGCTAGCCGAAATCGCGAAGTCGTACAAACACCCGACATGCAATCCGTTTCTGGCGCCAGCGGCGGCCTGGCGAGGTGAAATTATTCTCGAGATTCGCACAAAGGGTAGGTAATTAATCTAGGTGCGCGCGTGCAGGGCAGGTCGGAAAGGCAGGGTAGTGCAAATGCGAAGAGATGGATGGAGTCTGGTGTGGTTCCAGCACGAGGAGGCGCAATTACGTCTTTATTCTGTCGGCGCCTTATGGTCCTGACGGTTTTTTTTGTAAGTTCGGCTAATTAGAAAAGCAGAAAGCGAGCGGGAAGAGAAGGTGGAGTATCTTGATTTAGTTTGCTGTGAAAGGCCGAAAAGGTGGGATATTAAATTGCTTTACGGGGCTGCCGAGGCACTTGGGCAGGAAGCAGCGCAGCATTGCATCGTCAGAAGAAGAAAAAAAAAGGGAGGAAAAGACAAAAGGCAACGTTGTTTGTCATCCTGCTCTTTAAATAATATTGTAATAATTTGTTGTTGTAGTGAGACCTAGTGAATGTCAATAAATTATTGATATAATGAACTTAGTACAATTAATAGGCCGCATATTGGAAATTCAAAACTTGACCAGCAAGCGAAAAAATATGTAGTTCGATTTTGTGCGTGCCGTATCGTGGTTGTGCGAGTTGTATTGCCTTTGTGTAAATACTTGCCGGCAATAGTTCTTTTCAGGATGTTTCCCTCAACTAGCACACCGTTAAGGTACTCAAAGTGTGCAACTCGCTAATTTTCAAGAAAAAGAAAGACAACCCGAAGTGCTGCAAACATCTAATTCAGCAAGTGTAAGAAATGGGTCACAACTGCTGAAATGGACGGAGCCATTGCTCAAGGAGACAGAGCTGAGGTAGAGCTAAATATCGGTGACATATTGTACTTGCTATCTACTATTTCAATCACTCAAACAATTTATCTGAGCGGTTTCGTGGATGTTAGCGTTAAAGGCACCCGTAGAAGTCGTAGACCTTGCGGGTAGAGAAGTAGTCACTTCGTTGCCTTTTCGGGCTCTGACAAAATGGTAATGAGGTACTGAATATGATTGATCCATGGAGTTGAACGCCTCAAAGCTCCCCCAAAATTTGGAAGACGCCATATACAGTGCAGGGCTTCGGATTAATTTTTACCACCTGGGGTCCTTTTGTGAACATCCGAATAACTGTACATAAACCTTTGGGTGTTCCTCCACCGCAGAAATGTCACAAATACGGCTGAAAGTTCACTCTTCGATCTTGTGCTTAGCAGCAGAACATAACAGTCACTGATCAAGCTGCGTTACGACGAGGGCTCTTGTGCAAGGTCTGGAATACATAAGGCCCTTTGAAGTATGTGTTGCAAATTTCGTTTTTTTAGAGCGCAGCTCTCAGGCTCCTGTTTCTGCGCTGAGCGTCGGCGTCCCTCGGCGTCGTCCCTCGGCGTCGTCCCTCGGTGTAATCGAGCGAATGACCACAGCGAAGGATGAAAGACGGCGATAGCGAAGAGAGCGCGAGGAGGAAAGTGGAGGAGGAGAGTGCAGCGAAACCATAGTGCCGCGCAAGACGGGCTCTGCGGCGATGAACGCTACGAGATGGCGCCAGAGTAGCGTGTCGAGGCAGTTGCGCCACACTTTGCTCATGCTGAATACGCCGGTTCTCGTCCGATCCGTTTGCAACGTGCCGCACGAGACAGATTGCCCGTGCCAGCTTATATATAGCGAAATGAAAACACTTATAGAGCAGGGCTGAAATTTCGCATTAGGGAGTATCGTCATAGTCAGTAAATTCCTCTCTCTCTCTCTTTCTTTCTTTTCTTTACAGTAAGAGCACCTTGGAATGCATTAATCGAAAGCAGGAAACTGGGAATCGAGTCTGCGACGTTGTTCTCGGAAAAGTAATGTCATTAAACCCAAGTCGACTTGGCTGGTTATCTCAGTTGATTGGCGTCCAGTTTTACACGGTGGCTGTATTAGCGCGAACGACTTTCTGCACCAGGGCCGAGGCTCCTTTATGTATTTTCCGACACCATACGAGTATGTATGTATATGAACGAGAGAATTAGGGAAACTGAGGGGCTGGATTTCTCGTAATTATGACCGTATAAACGAAACAATGAAACCAAGGAAAGCATTGGAGAAATTATCTGTGGTTTAAATTTAAATGTGAGAAATAACGAAGAAAAAATAAACGAAAATGGACGAAAAGGTCTTGGTGGGTTGGGCTCACACCGGCGGCAAGTTATCTCTTCGTCCACTTTCATTTCCTTTCCTTTCATTATTTTCTACATGTCGATTTCAACAACAGATAATATCTCCGATGTTAGCGATGCTATATATATATATATATATATATATATATATATATATATATATATATATATATATATGCCAAGATCTGCGCAGCAGCTCACGGCCGCTATTCTCAAGTTATGCGCCATTGCCAGTTCGGCTCCTGTATACGAGCAAATAACGAGAGTGCCTTACAAGCCGGGCTCAAGTACGGGTACGCTACTAAAACAAAAAGCTCTGGCTGCGCCTTACGCAGGCATTCCGTGTTATGGCATGTTTTTCAGAGCCTGTGCGGAGAAGGCGATGCTGCTAGCGAAACACGGATGCGCCATCACAACACGTGCGTTTTCTGGCCGCTCTACGTGGCACGCGCATCCTGTTCCCGGCGTCATCTTTGTTTCTTTCTTTTGAAGCGCGTGTTTCATTCTTTACGTAGCCATGCGTGCTGGAGCGCAGCTAACGCCTGCTTGATATGCATCGTCCTAGCCGAAGTACCCCTCGCAAAGCGCGCACCGAGTGTCGTAAGCCTATTGCTTTTCTTACGTCCCTTTGCATTCTGTTTGCCTGCTCTTGTCTACTCGTTGTGAGAGACCGCGTAGGTGGTAAGGAAGGCAAGGATACGTGGGCCCTTTATATGCGAACCTCGCGTCGGTTCCGGTGCCCAGCGTTTTTAACGTCTTTGCCTTATTCGAGGCCACCGCGCATACGTGCGTTCGAGGATCCAGTCCACTGTGGTGTTAGCGTTTCTTCTTTTGTTTGTTCGACCCCTGATATGTGTGTCGTTTACGTTTTTACTTCGCACTCCTTACATTTCTTGGTGAAAATGACTAGCACGTGGTGGCTCCACGCCATCCCTTCCTTGCAGGCACTGCAAGCTGAAAAGGCCCCCCGACAGCGCCACGCAGCGTTCTTAGAGCTGCAGAAACGTGCCGCGGAGCTTGCCCCGCAGCTAGCCTCGTATTGTAGTGGCCGGTGTTTACTACGCTACTCGCGTTTTTGAAGTGCACTCACTATTTCGAGGATTCTAAACGGAATAAATCGTCAATGTTGCCGAGGGGCGGAGTTCAAGGTCTTCTAGATGGCTGTATTTGTAGATCGTTCTAACGATGATATTCGGAATCGGACTATCCAGACACCGCCGCTGCGTCTCTTAAGATGTTGTCTGCTTGCTGGTGCTGGAGCTCAGAGCAGACAGCTTTGTAGAGGATCTGTGCGTTCTAGGACGTAATGTTTCGTACTAAGCTCGAAATTGAAATTCGGACGCTGCCACCTGGCGTTCGCCATAATTTTGCCGGCTAATACAACACGCTTTCTCGAACATCATAGAAATAAACAAGACTGCATGTATTTATCTCAAGGTTACTCATGTGGCTCCGAGCTACTGTGCACTGTCCTAAATTAGGTTTCTTGTTGTGGTAACCTAACCTAACGTACAGTGATCTTAAGGCAAATAAATATTAAACAATGTGATTTTTAATAATTGAAGCCGAGCCTCCCCATTACGAAATAATATCTAACTGTGAAAAACCGAGGTTTCTCCTTAAGACGGGACAAATTGTAGAAGAATTCGCAACTGAGTCAAAGTTTCCAAGCTATGTAATTTACCAGAGAGCCAGAATATTTTCGCGGTCTTAGTGTACAACGATAGAATCCACCAAAACAAAGTGTCCCTTTACGTAAGCTTGCCAGATTTGCCGAGAAACGCTTGGCCTTTACCAGCACTGTCCGCTTTATGTGATACAACTGCGTATGCTCAAGGAGAGTGGCATTATCTTGAAAACGCCGCTGCGTCATCAAACACCGAGACTAAGCGTGTATGGCGCATGCAGCCGGCGATTTTAGAGGCCCCGGTATGTGCTTGCGCATACATGAAGTGCGTGGAGAAGCTGCGTACTGGATCTAGTTCACATTTATGGCGCCTCTGCCTCGTCTTTTTAAATTTTGCGACAGTTATTTTTTTTCTATGTGTTCTGCGGCCGTTTTCTGTGATATAAAACCAATTGCATGGAAATGTACACTACGCAAATTGCATACAAGGAACATATTTTTCTTTTTTTGATATGTGAAGCCCTCACGCAACACCGAAAATAGCTGAGGGGTTCTATATTTGCTGAATTGTTATAAGGTTTTTTCTGCAATAAAGTTCGACTGATTGATTGATTACTTGAGTGGGTGAATGATTCATAGTTTGATTGATTGATTCATTCTTTGTTTGATTAATTCAGAAGAAGTAAGCGCCGTCCCTCATGCTGCCAAACTTCCATGACTGAATGTTTGGCCAACACTGTGTACATTGGATGTGGTGAGATTACTGCGAAACACAGACAAAGCTGTCGGGCTTGGCTTTAAAAAATAATTAAAAAAAGAACTTGGCATTTCGACTTTTCCCATTGTATGTTGGGGCGCGATCGGAGATCTTTGTTCGATACGCGTTCTGTTCGGTTGCTGCAACGTCAAAAAGTGGCAGTATGGAAAATTTTTGAGAGCAGGGTGCAGACAGCAGCCAGTCGGCAAGCGGTGAACTCCCCGGAAGTTTACTTCCCTTGTTCGTCGTCTGCTTGCATACAGTATATACTACACAACGAAATGTTTCTCGTCTTCCAATGAATGAAATCTTTATCTAAAAAATGTACTTCTTTTTCTTCCCAAGCTTAAACACGTTTTCAAATAGTAATACGTGTGTCTACTACAATTTATAACTATTAGTTTCTCTGCGTCGTCCCTATGTGGTGTCGCGCACAGCGAGGAAAAATAAAGAAAACAGAAATGACGGGAGAAATGACGCACTTTTCAGGAGGCAACAACAACGTTACAGTAGCTTGCTGGCACCCAATGATGGGATCGAGTTCGCCGCACAGCCAACGCACTATTTGTTTCGAGAAACGAATTCGCTTTATGCCATTTCTTCAAACGCGTTTCGCACCTCCACTGCTCTCGTTCCTCCTCAAGTAACGCCAATGCAACAACCGAAGTTCCCATCGCAAGCGCCATTTTCTCGAATTAAACTATGGATTGGATCCGTACGTGCCACTCCGCGGCCGAAGTCGCAGTTTAGATCCAATTCAATCCACCAAACGCGCCACGCGAAGGCGGTCCCGTAACGAGCGTATGATCGCTCCAAACTTCTCAACTCCCGTCTTGTTCGGCGCCTAGCAGACGTCGTGCTCGGTTGCAAGATGATCGACAGGAGCGTGTCGTCATTTTGACGTCACCAAAAATGTGGCCAGGCCCCGCGGCTGGCGCCGCCGCCCTTTATCACACTGTGTTCGGGCTTTCCTTCGGACGGCTAATCAAAGTTGTAGGAAGGCGCTGAATTTATATTGTGTCATAGTGCTTTGCAGGTATCTTGAAATGTAAGCATAAAACAAAAATAGCCGAAATGCTTGTTTTTTGCCCGAATAGTGTACTTTTATATTTGTCTGAGTGCGGAAAATGTTATCTGCTTAGAGGATAGATCTTCTTTTGTCCTGTAACGCTTCTAAATGCCCCAATTGGGGGTCATCATGTGCCCCTAACTGTTCTTCTTCAAAGTTTTCTTTTCCTTCAGGGGTTAATAAGGAATTCTACTGTTCTGCATGGGTTGCGACATGACAACTTGAGTTCCTAAATCTTAAAATACACACCAGGTTCTAGGACGGTAGCAGTAATTTACTCTTTTAATTCTCGGCTATGGTATACGTGTTGTAATTGTAGAATAAAGTAAGCCAGTAGGCATAGTTCTTTTGCGAGAAACGATGAACGTTGCACACGTTTAGGGAACTACGGATTCAGCGTGCACTCTGGAATGCATTGCTCTTCCTGCGACAACTGCGCCATGGCCGAAACTTACTAACAGTGGGAGCAATGCATATCGGTGGAGATTTCGCGTTCTTTCGTTCGCAAAACTCGTCTTAAATGCACAGATTCTAGCAGAAGCTAAGGCTTTGCGTACTGGCTGACGTTTTTTTTTCTTATTCTGCAGTACAACGTGCCCTCTGAAAAAAAATATAGCTACTTGTACAGACCTGTAAATAACAATCCTATTAATGGTGGTCGTGCAATTTCCGATTCTCCGCTGCTTCGACTTCATAATGGCCAGTAAAGGTTATGTTTCTGCTCTACACCCCCCCCCCCCCCCTCTCCTTTTTACTTCTTCTTCTTTCTTTTTTTGAGACATGTAGCGCAGACACGTGATTTATTTCAATTGATGAATGATCTGCGTGCTTCAACGCAAATTTGAGCAGAATATAAGTGCTATTCTAAAGGTGTCCGCCGAAACGTCTAAACAGACAATGCAGAAGGCGCATAGTGAGCATAAGAGGAAGATTTAACTCGGGTGCTCCTATCTAAATACATGGAAAAGGAGAATTCATTTTTCTCGACAACCACTGCACCAAATTTGACGAGGTTTGTTGCATATAAAAGAAACCTTAAAATCTAGTGACTGTTGGTTTCGAATTTTCGATTTAGGTCGTCGGAGGTCCCGATACAGTCTTTGACTATGGGACCTCCTTATGTATACTACACACATGTAATTAGCTGTACTTTTACTAATAAATAAATTATGAATTATGAATTAATTATGAATTTTTTAATTAAAAATTTGCAATAATCAAGGCTTTTCAGGAAACGAAACTATCAAATTTGCACCTCTGTAACTTGGCAAGGAAAAATGATATCACAATTCTGTGAATTGCATCTGATAGTACATTTAAAGCAGACAAAATTGATTTGTGACACATGAATCTGAAAAAATTCAGTATTATGGAAATTCAGCTTTTAGACGAACCCTTGTACACAACGTGATACACTCGCGCAAAATGTAAATTGACATATCGAATTTGTCCGCTTGAAATTATCAAATGGATGCCGTTTACAGAGCCCTGATATCTGTTCTTCATGCAGAGTTATTAACTCATAAACTTCGTGCGTCTATATTTATCGAACTTGCGAATACTTTAAAATTCCTTTAACAAAAATCAGGCTCTTAATCAAAACTCCGCTTCTAATAGTCACGAGAATTTAACGTTCTCTCTCAAATGCAACGCATTTGATTAAAATCGGTCCAATGGTTATCTCAGAAAAGCGTTTTTGCGTTTTACATGTATTTGAATAAGTCGCGTGGGAGTTGGGCCCGAACTATAGCTTCCTCATAATTTGTGGCGATATTGTGTTTTCTGAAACGCACTGTACTTCCCTACTCCGGACGATGAATTCTGCGCCCCTCATATAAGGCTACCTGTCAATGAAACGTAGAGTGCAGGGAGTCCAGTACTAAAACTCTCACGTAAGGCTTTACTGTAAAGCGTGCTTCGCTGCGAGCATGATATGTTTGTGGCAAAGCCACTTTTAGATTGCAGGACCTGTTGGGATAGAAACGTGTGTACTTACGCTTTTGTATTTCTTTTTCATGTGTGCTTGTGTATGTATATATATACGTACATATGTAAATAATTATGTATTCTGCCCCTCCTGCTTGGGCCCTCATTTGGGCCTGCAGTATGGTATAAATAAATAAATAAATAAATAAATAAATAAATAAATAAATAAATAAATAAATAAATAAATAAATAAATAAATAAATAAATAAATAAATAAATAAATAAATAAATAGACTTCGAGAGCTACTCTACTGTGCAACATTTTAATGATGTAGGCCTCACTGGGAAATCAGCGTTCCCTGAAATCATTAGTGTGTACTTGCAGCCTCAGTTATCTTTCACAGAAAAAAAATATATGGGTTTTTTGAGCTTTGCACGACAAATGTCTTGAGACTTTCGAAATTGTTTATATAGTTCTGAGTCACTAGCGTACGACGCCTTATTGTGGGCGTTCGTCTGGGTGCAAATTTACTCAGATGGTAAATTTTAAAGTAGGAAACAATTTAGAGATGTTGCTAGTCCGGTATTTCGGTAAACGGAAGCGTAGTGGGCGTTTTATCGCATGTGTGGAGGCGCGAACTGGAACGGCCTGCACGGCACAGTCACCTAGTAGCGCAGAGCTAAACTAGACAAACAGAGCTAATGTTGCAGTAATCAGCGGTATTCTACATTGCTGCTGGTGTAAACTTGCGGCAAAAACGCGATTACGTAATTGCCGAAAACTAACACCAGCAGCGAAGTAGAATAGGTTTGTTACTGCAATATTATGTCAATTTTTGTCTAATGGAGCTCCGCGTCACTAGGTGGCTGCACCGTGCAGGCCGTTCACGTTCGCGCCTCCACACATGCCATAAAACGCCTAGTCCGCTTGCATTTACCCGAATGCCGGACACGCTTAAGCTCTCTATTATATCTGCACTTTCGCAGATAAGTAGCGCATTAAAGTAAAGCTAGAATTCGTAGTACGCACCTAGAAAGAAAGAAAGATAGATCATCTATGGAAAGGTTGTGAAATATATATACATTTACTTCACTGGCTCGTTAGTCAACAGCTGAAGCTAGACTTAATAAATGGCGAATAAAATTCACTCACGCTCCTTGACCAACTGTTTAGAAAGGACACACCAAGAAGCAAACTCTCCAAAAGTTTTGATCAATCAAAACTTTCAAGAATGCTGCACAGAACATGCGCTTCATTCGTCATTCGTTTTGAGCGATGAAAAATACTCGAAGCATTCGCAAAGTAAACCGAAGTGCGCTAGCTTTTTGTTTAAATGAAACTGCAGCCTGCGAGAAAGTACCAACTTATAAATAACCAATATCAATAACACCAATAATACATTTGTTAAAATATGATACAAGTAACTTTGAATCTGAGTGTACCAGTCACGCTTTATAAGTTCAGAAGGACGAAAGGTCTCACTGGATGCAGTTAGAAACAAAAGTATGTCTTGGAGCAGAAGTACGTAAATAAATAAAAGTAAACTTCTGGATTCAGATTTATATTACAGAGTATTTGGGGAAATAAACAAAACTACCTTATTCATTGGAGAGTAAAACAAGGAACTTCATTAACTGCACGGGAGAGTTCTGCGGGTATCGATTGCATCCCCGCTGTGCACCGAAAAGGTTCTGTCTCATTATTACGGTGCATTGTCTGAGATTCTGGCAGCGTCAGTATGGTAGTGTCATAGATGCTTGGCAAACATTGGCGGATTTCACAATGTTGCTGGCAGGTAGGAACAGGCTATGAATAACAGGTACTCTCTTTACGTGTCGTAGGCTACCATAAACGGCCAATGGCCGAGCTATCTTGCCACGATATCTCGTGATTGACTGGCTGGGTGGTGCGATCAATGTCCGCCAACTTGCCTATCCTCTGGCTATTGTATCACTGTGAACATTAAGTGATTAGTGTCTTGGCTATCGGCGATAAACGGTCATGGTTATCCGGTGATAAATTTGTCTTACTATTGGGTGCCGCGATTTCCATCCCATTGGTCGTTGCCTATCTTGATTAATCCTCCCACTGTATGATGCATCCACTCGTTACGATAAATAGCGATCCTGTCCTTGAAGTGCTCCGTCAGCAAGCCGCTGCGTTGCGCAAAAAGCCTCGTGCATAGCATCTTTGATACTCTGCTGTTAGAAAGACAGATTCCAGTGTGCTGCACGAATTTAAATTGGCAGAGTTCGTAAAAGCAATATGCCGGGTCGTGCTCGGGGTGCTTAAACAAAACTTCGACTCGCGTCGAATGCGTGACGGTGCGAGCTTGAAAAGAATCACGTGTTTGGGGTGCGTCAGGTCCTGGGGAAATCTAGCTAATGAACTCACGATCAGAATTCTTGTTTACCGTTTCTGCGCGCAGCTGCAGGTTCACAAATACATTGAAGCGGATAAAAGCTGCTGCTATTTCTGTATTGTGGTACACGTCATTGCACTTGTAGTATTTGGTTTTTGTTCCGTTGCGTTCTTTAAAATTCTGTGCCCAAAGCTGTTTTTGTATTCTGACATCTTATGGCTTTCACTACAGGAAACACTGTCGCATCAGAAGTTCCTCGAGCTACGAAGCCTGAAAGACATAAATTATTACGCTTTTCCTCGCCTTTAACTTAACATGCTGGTTAACTATTGGTTGTTCCCCGCCCATACATGAAGCCTTACTACCTTTGACATACGTCGCATTGACTAGGGGGGCTTAGTTCAAGAGATGTTTCATACACGGCTTTCTTCCAAGAGCTTAAAACAGTCGAGGTCCGTCGGTTCAACTGCATTTTATCCCTGGCTGAGAAGAAACATGCAATAATATCGCCAAATGAGGGCAAGAAATTATGCTTATGATAAATGTTTGAGGACTGCGACAGCCGACTTTTTACGCGTGGTGCAATTAAAGCACTCAACTTTCTTGGTAAACCAAATGTCAGTCAATCATGACTTTTCATTCAACGCGTACGTGATCGAGACAGCTCAGACTTCTGATGTAGACCGGAATTCTCTGTCTACCGTTAGCGTTTATGAACCATGGCTGATATTCACAAAGCATTTCGCACGCTAGAACGATTAGCACAAATGTCCGCGCAGCTGCGGCACGAACATGATTTGGCTACTCGTGATGGCGAACATCAGCACCGGTTCATCGTCATGTTTAAGACATGACATTTAGCTTTGGCAGTGTTCCCCATTTTAAAAAGAGCATCGTATCTTCGTTAAAAGCACGCGAGAAACGACAAGGCAAACTAAACAGGCAAGGGCACTAAAACTTGTATACAGAAAGACGTTCACATGAATGGTGCACCACTATAACCAGAATCAGTAAGCTGTAAGAGCAGCTGAATCAACGCCAAAGAAGCCTACACGACTATTTCCAAGTACCTCCCTCTGCGGCGTGCAATTTAGTCGCTCGGTCGTGCGAGAAAGCCTGGACATTTCCTTTATATATATACATATAGCAAGCTCGCGGAACGGCGTTGGAAACCGGGATACATTGCAGGCAGTGAACCACCGCTGTGTCGCAACGTGTTGCGTTGGCGTACGCTGAAGGTGCTACATAAAAAACCGTGCCGCCCACCCTATCTTTCTGCCCTCTGCAAGCTATCGTTGGCGGGAAATGGGCCCGCTAACTAGGATTAACGGGAAAGTCCAGTGCATAGGGTCCGCCCTCCCCCCCTCTTCCCTCGTTGCACCTGCGCTATCCTGTCTCCCCAATTTATTCTGAAACCTCAACGAAGGGAGCATAGCACACGCTGCACTATGCCAGAGAATAGACTCAGCGGCGCACGCCCGCAGTTTTAATTTGCCCTACCGTGCCCGCTTATGGTATGTTGGTTGTTGTTGGTTTTCGTCCTATTCCTTTTCTTAATTTCATTCCGTTGAGTTTATACGCTTGCTATTCTTTACTCGTGCCCTCAAGTATTTAGGTGAGCATTCATCTCCTGCTTAAAAAATAATTTGCTGCATGCAGCGCTCTAGATCTAGCTAGACTGCAAGTAGTAGGCAAGACCAGGCCGCCTCCGGCATTACAATAATGGAGCGGGAGTGCCGCCTTTCTTCTCTCGGGCCTCCCACACCTATGCCTATTACCTTGGCCTAGTTGCAGAAGTTTGTCAATTAAGTGTGTGTGCGTGTGTGTGTGTGTGTGTGTGTGTGTGTGTGTGTGTGTGTGTGTGTGTGTGTGTGTGTGTGTGTGTGTGTGTGTGTGTGTGTGTGTGTGTGTGTGTGTGTGTGTGTGTGTGTGTGTGTGTGTGTGTGTGTGTGTGTGTGTGTGTGTGTGTGCGCGCGTGTGCGTGTGTGTGCGTGTGCGTGTGCGTGTGCGTGTGCGTGCGTGTGTGTGTGTGTGTGTGTGTGTGTGTGTGTGTGTTTGGCGTGAGTGCGTGGCCTCCCCCTCGCGCACAAGATGGGAGGCTGTTGGGGAATGAGGAAAATCGTGTTGCCTAAAATTTGTCGGCTGCAGAAGTACTGCACGCTAGGTATGTTTCTCCACACTGCGGAGGCTAGCGAACGCAAGCATTAGAACGTTCGGCGCGGGCTTGGGGAATTTCGTTTCAATGTATTTTTGTGTCTTTTTAATTTTGGTTGAGGCATTAGAAGTCTATATTTTACACTTGTAGGCCCCGTGTAGGAGTGCTTACTTGTGTTTGTATTAATGGGGGTCATCATCATCATCAGCCTGGTTACGCCCACTGCAGGGCAAAGACTTCTCCCATGCTTCTCCAACTACCCCGGTCATGTATTAATTGTGGCCATGTCGTCCCTGCAAACTTCTTAATCTCGTCCGCTCCCCTAACTTTCTGCCACCCCCTGCTACGCTTCCCTTGGAATCCAGTCCGCAACCCTTAATGGCCATCGGTTATCTTCCCTCCTCATTACATGTCCTGCCCATGCCCATTTCTTTTTCTTGATTTCAACTAAGATGTCGTTATCTCGCGTTTGTCTCCTCACCCAATCTGCTCTTTTCTTATCCCTTGACGTTACACCCATCATTCTTCTTTCCATAGCTCGTTGCGTCGTCCTCAATTTAAGTAGAACACTTTTCGTAAGCCTCCAGGTTTCTGCCCCGTACGTGAGTACTGATAAGACACAGCTGTTATACACGTTTCTCTTGAGGAATAGTGGCAACCTGCTGTTCATGATTTGAGAGTGCCTGCCAAATGCACCCCAGCCCATTCTTTTTCTTCTGGTTATTTCAGTCTCATGATCCGGATCCGTGGTCACTACCTGCCCTAAGTAGATGTATTCCCTTACCACTTCCAGTGCCTCGCTACCTATCGTAAACTGCTCTTCTCTTCCGAGACTGTTAAACATTACTTTAGTTTTCTGCAGATTAATTTTTAGACCCACCCTTCTGCTCTGCCTCTCCAGGTCAGTGAGCATGCATTGCAATTGGTCTCCTGAGTTACAAAGCAAGGCAATATCATCAGCGAATCGTAAGTTGCTAAGGTATTCTCCATCAACTTTTATCCGCAATTCTTCCCACTCCAGGTGTCTGAATACCTCCTGTAAACACGCTGTGACAAGCATTGGAGAGATCGTATCTCCCTGTCTGACGCCTATCTTTATTGGGATTTTGTTGCTTTCTTTATGGAGGACTACGGTGGCTGTGGAGCCGCTATAGATATGTTTCAGTATTTTTACATATGGCTCGTCAACACCCTGATTCCGTAATGCCTCCATGACTGTTGAGGTTTCGACAAAATCAAACGCTTTCTCGTAATCAATGAAAGCTATATATAAGGGTTGGTTATATTCCGCACATTTCACTTTCACCTGATTTATAGTGTGAATATGGTCTATTGTTGAGTAGCATTTACGGAATCCTGCCTGGTCCTTTAGTTGACAGAAGTCTAAGGTGTCCGGGATTCTATTTGCCATTACCTTAGTAAATAGTTTGTAGGCAACGGACAGTAAGCTGATCAGTCTATAATTTTTCAAGTCTTTGGCGTCCCCTTTCTTATGGATTAGGATTATGTTAGCGTTCTTCCAAGATTCCGGTACACTCGAGGTTATGAGGCATTGCGTATACAGGGTGGCCAGTTTTTTTAGAACAATATGCCCACAATCCTTCAACAAATCTGCTGTTACCTGATCCTCCCCGGCGGCCTTCCCCCTTTGCATAGCTCCCAAGGCTTTCCTGACTTCTTCCGGCGTTACTTGTGGGATTTCAAATTCCTCTAGATTATTCTCTCTTCCATTATCGTGGTGGGTGTTACTGGTACTGTATAAATCTCTATAAAACTCTTCAGCCACTTGAACTATCTCATCCATATTAGTAATGATATTGCCGGCTTTGTCTCTTAACGCATACATCTGATTCTTGCCAATTCCTAGTTTCTTCATCACTGCTTTTTAGGCTTCCTCCATTCCTGAGAGCACGTTCAATTCTATCCATATTATACTTCCTTATGTCAGCTGTCTTACGCTTGTTGATTAACTTGAAAAGTTCTGCCAGTTCTATTCTAGCTGTAGGGTTAGAGGCTTTCATACATTGGCGTTTCTTGATCAGATCTTTCGTCTCCTGCGATAGCTTACTGGTATCCTGTCTAACGGAGTTACCACCGACTTCTATTGCACACTCCTTACTGATGCCCATAGGATCGTTGTTCATTGTTTCAACACTAAGGTTCTCTTCCTGAGTTAAAGCCGAATACCTGTTCTGTAGCTTGATCCGGAATTCCTCTATTTTCCCTCTTACCGCTAACTCATTGACTGGCTTCTTATGTACCAGTTTCTTCCGTTCCCTCCTCAAGTCTAGGCTAATTCGAGTTCTTACCATCCTATGGCCACTGCAGCGCACCGAGCACGTCTACATCTTGTATGATGCCAGGGTTAGCGCAGAGTATAAAGTCTATTTCATTTCTAGTCTGGTCATTCGGGCTCCTTCACGTCCACTTTCGGCTATCCCGCTTGCGGAAGAAGGTATTCATTATCCGCATCTTATTCTGTTCTGCAAAGTGTACTAATAACTCTCCTCTGCTATTCCTAGTGCGTATGCCATATTCCCCCACTGCCTTGTCTCCAGCCTGCTTCTTGCCTACCTTGGCATTGAAGTCGCCCATCAGTACGGTGTATTTTGTTTTGACTTTACACATTGCCGATTCCACCTCTTCATAGAAGCTTTCGACTTCCTGGTCATCATGACTGGATGTAGGGGCGTAGGCCTGTACGACCTTCAATTTGTACCTCTTATTAAGTTTCACAACAAGACCTGCCACCCTCTCGTTAATGCTGTAGAAATCCTGTATGTTACCAGCTATATTTTTATTAATCAGGAATCCGACTCCTAGTTCTCGTCTCTCCGCTAAGCACTGGTTGCACAGGACGTGCCCGCTTTTTAGCACTGTATATGCTTCATTTGTCCTCCTAACTTCACTGAGCCCTATTATATCCCAGTTACTGCCCTCTAATTCCTCCAATAGCACTGCTAGACTCACCTCACTAGATAACGTTCTAGCGTTAAACGTTCCCAGGTTCATGTTCCAATGGCGGCCTGTTCGGATGACGGGCGTATTTCTCTCTTCCGCCCACTTCTTTCACTTTTCCTGTCATTTCCTCGAGTAGAGGAAGGTTGTCATTTATTTCGAAATAATCATGGGAGGGAGTTTAAAACGCGTGTGCGAAAATATGTGCTGGTGTTGAACGAGGTAGGAATAAGTTGTGAAATTAAGTGTGTGTCTAAGTACCCTACACGCTGTCTTTCTTATTATAAAATATAAGTGAACGGATACCAGAGCTCTTGCCTTGCTTAGTGATGGGATAATTACTTTTCTGACGAGTGAGAGGGGGAGAGAGAGAGAGAGAGAAGGAGGGGGTACGTGATTGGCATTTCCATAGTTAAAATCAGAAGCTTCCCCCTTTTTTACTTTCATGTTCTTTCGTTCCTGTAAGCCCCCAGAGAATTAGAGAATCAGTGCCGCACAAATTTTGCTGAACAGCGGACGCGCACACATGCTCTGCAATCTCTGTCACAGAGCCTGAAAACATAGTTTGTTACTCGAAAAATAGCTTTACTACTTTCAAACGTGACAGAGGTGGTACTACTTTCGTCATGCACTCTACGTGCAAATAGGACATGGAAAATGCTGTTTACATTCTCCAATGGAAGAAACAATATAGCTACGTGAACGAAAAAAGAGCTGTTCTGTCCTGCAGACAGTGTCAACGTGTAGAAACTACGACGCACAATAGCCCTGTAAAGAGCGAGAAAAAAACACAACTGCTAAGTTGCTTTCTCTCGATGCTCCTAAATCGTCATGACTGCGCTTGTACTACACTTCAAGCTAATGAACTTCGGCACGTCGCCTTCGACTCTGTTGCAGCCTAAAATTTATGGACGCCCCACTATCCCCTCAGTTCCTTTGCACAACTACACTTGGGAACGGAGAATTCTACTGTGCCATCACCTTTAAGTTTGCAGTTTCTTTTCACTGCACTATACGTTTCCAAAGCAAACGGAAAACTGCGGCGAGCATTGATTTCTCTGTTTGGTTTTTTTTCACAAAGGCAAGATTAACGATAATACTCTCTAGGCTGCCATATTATCGCCAAGGCGTGTCTGCAATTCCGCACTGTAATTACGGATACGGAAATAATTGTTTTTTTGCCAGATACGCGTACGGAAGATTCAAATGGGCTGTCTTGAAGACAGGTGACCTTCGAAAAAAAAAGAAAGACGAATAGAAGTTGGCGAAGAATCGGAGATTACGAGAGCAGGGGCTGAAGCTCTAGCGGGAATAGCGTGCTTTTGTAGTGGCGTAAGAAATGACTACACAAATGAAAACAATAAAAAATGCAGTTAGTGGCAGTAAAAGCAGAGGAATAAAGTACGCTGAAAATTTAATTAACGCCAAATGAGGAGGATGGGTAGCCTCATTAGGAGAAGAAAGAGAAATGCAAATTGAGGTGAAAGAAGCAGAGGTTTATTGCTGAAAAATGTGCTGAGAGGTCGGCTTGGATCGTTAAGTTCTTGGTATTTACGTGCTTGGCACAGAAAAGAAAGAATAAAGGAACCGCAGAAGGCAGTATTGCTCCATGCAAGAAAATTAGGCAGGACGAGGTCATCGCAGCAGTGTCGACCCAACTTCCACGGCGACGAAATGTGATAATTCTCCAGTCACCAAAATTTTGTGCAGTGAAAGGCCAGAGCTCAATCTGGTTTATTTCACTTGTGCAGGATTTTTATAACGTCTGTTGAGACCACGCATGATAGTTTATTGATGTCAAATTTTCCTTTAAAAATATCATTGTTTCGTTAGGATAGGGTAGTAGACCTCGCTGAGCCTTGTTGATTTCTGAAAGGCAAATATTTTCGAATGTACTTCTTAACTAAAAGTTGCTGATTGCAACTTGCCGCGGCACGATATGACAATCTAGAACAATCCGAGGAACTATGGAAAGTATGAAACACCCTAAACAATGACATAAAGCGGTAGTCTTGAAAAAAAAAACCGTTTGTAAATAAAGTTGATGAATCTTTCTTCCATCTTCCATGAATCGGTGCGACATCATGAATTTCGCCGTCCTTTCCGCGTGCTAGGTCATGGAAACTACGAAAAATGGTCACGCTGAGTTTTGTTGCCTCTCGCGTGACTGTGATGCAGTAGTTAATTTTCTATCGATAATTACACCCTCTGAGTACACGCTCTTATAAGCTGTGACGTCACGCATAGCTGATACAGAAAAGACAAGGTGGCGTCGCAGTGTGTCTTTAGTTCTAAAGCCATTTGTGGCTTAGCAAGTTTTCTCTTGCAAAAACACTGGTCTATTTGATATTCTCGAAGTGTCGTGGACTAATCTAACCGAACCGTTTCTCTTTCGTAGCCGTTGAAGGAACCCGTTTCCCTTCTCAGGCGCTGATATATTGCCGCAGTTGTCACGGCCGTTGCATCGAGGGATTGCAAGCTGAAAATACAGACAAGCCGCGCACCGCCATTAAGAATTCATTCAGCGTAGACCTTGACGAAAGCAAATAGAAAATAAACGGCACATTTCGTTTGTTTGCGTTTTTGAATAGAGAAGAGCCTTGTTAAGTTCCCAGAAAAGCCAATTTTCGCCGGACGCTGTCCAATGTAGCGCCAATGTGTTGGCGCTACATTTTGCTTTATTCTTTGCCCTATTCTTTGGGCTGCCAGGATTTGCAGGATGAGGAGCTTGTATTCGTGCTGCGAATTCCCACAAACTGTCAGGGGTATTGCGAGATATTAACGTATTTCGTCTCCGAAATGCGCTGCGGCTGCTACGGAGCTTGAACATGTTTGTGGAATGGAACATCAATTGCGAAACAAGGATTTTACGAAGAGAGCTTACAGAGCGCATCTCCAGTAGGGGTGCTTTGCACGTCTGAAGATACGCTCTATATATATATATACATCAGCTCTTTCACCTACGTAAAAATCTCCGTCTCTGTTTCTTTGCATTTTTTTTAGTAAAGCATTGCTTATCTGCGTAAACATAGGACTAGGTTAAGTAAGGTGAACTGCTGCAAGCTCTTGACGAATACGTAACTAATTGTTAACGCAGCAGGAAACGATAGGTTAAATAAGCTTTTAAAAATTACCGTGCAGAGAGAGAATGTAATGCAGATAGCTTCCAGCAACATCATGCATCTAGTTTCATGTTTAGCAGTGAAGCAATGTTAACAGCGTGGATCAGGGATCAATGATGATAACTGCTCCGAAGCTTATGCGAGCACACGAGTGTGCGATTGTTCGGGCATTCGAACACGAGTCCAATTGTATTTCCTATAGTATTCGTATTCTATTCGCGAACCTGAACCAAACTATATATATTTTGGAATATTTTCTTTATGTCCGAGCGTGCCGGGTGCCTAGCTCACGCTATCCCATACCGATGTGCGCGCGACAAAGCCACAAAACCATGGACGAATACCAACAAGGCATGGCAAGTAGGTTAACGAGGTTGCACCTCATTTATCTATTTTTCTCTTGACTGTTTAACGTCCCTGCCTTCCTTTCATCTCTCTCTCTCTCTATGTCTCTATGTCTTGCACTGAGGAAGTGAAAAATAAAGTAAAAGGAGCGCAATGTGTGGTGATGCGCCCGCATGCGCAACCACTTCCCCTGCACATACAAAGGTGGTCGCGCACTCCAGTCGTCTTTGAGAAAGCGCACTATAAGAGCCCAACGACTAGGGTGGTGTCGAAGGTACAAGGACCGTGAAGCAAAGCGGCCGACATCGAAACAGTGTACACTCAAGGTGTATCAAATCAAGTTCGTTCCCTGCGTCTGGGTCGCAGCCGACCCCGTCCTCTTTAATTAGAACGGGAACAGCTTAAACGAGAAAGAAGAACGGACTGGGATCCTCGCCGAGACGCAGCGATAGCGACGGCCGAAAATGTGCCGCGTGAAACGAGGCCGTACGTGATCGCACTACCACGGCGGTGCGCCCTGCCTCCCTCGCCCCCCGCAGACGGCTGCTCGTTCCGCGCCGAGAAACGTGAGCGGATTGACTGTCCCGCAGCACTACATTACTCCCTAATGGGAGCACGACGCCCATACCTTTCCCCTCGCCTCGCTTTCCCCCGTTCCCTCCCACCACCTTTTAGCGTTATCCCCCCCCCCCCCTCTCTCCTACAATACACCCTAATGGAAGCATGACGCCTATACCTTTTCCCTCGCCTCTCACTTTCCCCGTCCCTTCCCACCACTTTTTAATGTTATCCTCTCTCTCCCTCTCCCTCTCCCTCTCTCTCTCTTCCTTTCGCGGCAATTTGATCAACCTGAAAGCGCTTGTCTGTTCGGTTTTTAACAATGCCGTGAGCCTAGATGCTCAAGAATTCGTGGTCGGACCTGCAGTTGACGTTGCGAAATGTAGACTTCTTGCTTCGCTCTCGTTCTTGGTCTTGCCAGATCTTGCTTCAGCTGACCATCTTCAGCTGACCATCTTCAGCGCCCTTAGGCGCGTTCTTCATTATCACTTCTGACGAGGCCAGACATAACCAGCGTTGTCATAGTGGAGTATGTCATCGTGGAGGCGTTCCGATAATTCCCAACAATTAGAAATACATTTTTCGATGTACACCGGCGCAACGGCTTCCTGCTGTTCAGCCAGTCTACTTTGCATCTTGGGGCGTCATGAGGTGTAAGTGAAGCTTTTCCTTAGTCCCAGCTTCTCGTAGCATTCAGAGCGAACCTGAGTGGGAGCTGGTCGGGACGAAAATCCATTTTATGAAACATCTACTCTATATAGCGGTATGCTGTGGTCGATAGTTTTCGCGCATTGGTAGCTGTGAATTTCTGCTTCTCATACATACGAGTACCCTTCGCTCGACAGTAACCAAAATTCAACTATCAGAGGCGACCCCGGAGGTGGACAACTACCTCCTTCACCTCTGGGAGACCCGGCACAGCCTTGTCCGCCGGTGGCGCTGGCAAAAACACAATTGGAAACAAAATTCGCATTGCCGAGCTCGCCCAATGAGCGGCGGAGTACGCGGCCCAACTCGCCGACTCTAACTGGGTGGACCGATGCAACACGGCCGCGCGACAAATGCGCAGCCGGAGTACGTGGCGCCTCTTCCACGCCCTAGTCGACCCCACCCAAACTCGAGCAGAAACAAAACATCTCCAACGAGCAGTTTACAGCTTCGATGGAGACACCTCAAAATTGGCATGCAAGCTCCGAGATTAATACCTCTGTACTCAGCAGCCCACACCCCCCCTCCCCGAGGGCCCGCGTACTCGTATGCAGGTTCTGAGAACGTGGAGATGGGCCAAACGTTCCAGCTACACGACCTGAAGGCGGGCCTAGGATGAACCGCCCCGGGAAGGGATGAAATCACAGTCAAATTATTTGCCAACCTTCCCGACGTTACCTACTCCCACATCTGTCTCGCGTGTGTCGCCAGTCGCGATGTGCTCCTCCAGACCTATATCGTGCAAGGCCGAATTTGCGCAGATATGTTGGGCTGATGGCAGACGACACAAAATACGAAATGGCCGGAAAGCAAAAGGAAACGGGAGCAGGACCTCGAGACGGATGGGGAGCGTGGAGGGAGTGGAGTATTGAGGAAGGAGGAGTTGAGGGTGAAAGTGACTGTAAATCGACTACGGCGGCGAAGTAAAAAGCGTGAAAGCGTTGAACAGGTGCCAGCGGAACCGCCGCACTACCGGAAGGAAGCGAATTCAAAGACTCGGCGCGGAACTCCAATTTCAACTGCGCAGTCTGCCGTTTATTTGTGCTTGAAGATGAGTTCCTCTTTTTGCCACTGGTCGTTCTCCTGATCTCTTTCGTTTGCTGCTTTACTCACTGCTGCGCGAACTGTACTTAACCGTTTTCCGTGGCGCTTTGTTTCCATAGATCAGTGCAGTGTAGGAAATAACTGTAGTTATGTTGGCGCCGTAATATCGGCGTAGCTACGCTGGTCACGCATCTGACAGGATAGGGACGGACAGAGATCGTATTGTACACACCGTTTGAGAAGATGTATTTGCGGTTATTCCTTTACTACAGGGAGGATTATATAACTGCAAAGTATAAAAAAGCACAACACACAGCACATAGTAGAAGACGAAACAACACGAGTACCAACTTGCAACTAAACGTTGCAAGTTAGCAACCACGATTGACAAATCCCTGGTTTGTGGAACAGCCAGGCATGTGCACATCACGCCTCCTTTGCACAGACATACACATGCCTTACTGTTTACCAAAGCGAGAATTTCCCAGTGTGGTTTGTTTAGCTGTAAAACAGCGCTCGCGCTTTTTCGCAATGCGCCCTATTCAGTGTGTTGAGCTTTTTCAAGCGAAGCTTGTATTTCCTCACTGGTGTCGGCGTCGGTGTTGGTGGTGCCGTACGAAAAAACTCAAGCCGCGGAAAAATAAAACCTGCTTGTCGGGCTGTGGATTCGAGCCAACGACCTCCGGGTTGCGAGGAGGGAAGAGAAAAGTAGAAGGCAGGGAGGTTAACCAGAATAACGTCCGGTTGGCTACCCTACACCGGGGGAATGGGAAAGGGGAAAACAAAGATCACAGGGAGAGAGAGGAGGGAAGAAAAGAAGGAAATTGCGGCGAGTCCGCTGACGCGTGTGGTCTTACAGAAAATGCATTAAATGTCACAGATGGTCGCACAAACCCGTCGTCCTTAAGAAACACAAAAGCGCCTTCACCGCTTTATGGGCCGACGGGCGATGGGGGCGGTGTTCCAGCAGTACTTGCACAGAAAGCGGCCGATTGTCCAGTTTTTGAAAAGCGAGACCATCACACTAACCTATGCAGCCACTGTCGGTTCTTTTACTGCATGGAATTATAAGTAGTGACATTCCAAAATTGTTACATTACATTTGGACACGCATGAGAAACAAATGCACGCACACTGCCTTTTGATCAAACCCGGCCTTTACAGCGGGCTTTTAAACTCATGAAGAAGTAGAAGTAGCGCTAGCCAATCACAGGCGCCGTCTCCCTCAGGAGGAGGGAAAGTGAGTGATGGCGTATTCAGTCGCCTCGCGCCCGCCGTTTCCCACCATTGCAGGCCCGCCAGTCAGATGGGAAGCCGCGTTTGATTCGTTCTGCCGAAGAGCAGGCTGCGTTGATGGAACGGCAGCGAGAGCGGGCCCCGCGTCTTGCGTTCGGCCGAAGAACAAGCGGCGTTTGATGAACGCCACCGGGAACTTGCTCTAGAAAGGGTTCGTCGCCAACGTGCCGACCTCGCCGTGTCATAGTGACACGGCAGCGTCTTAGTGACACGGCGAGGTCGCTATGAGGTTTTTTGTCGTAACGGCCCGAAGCCGAGCCGTTACGACGACGAAGAGCCGCTGATCCCGAGCTTCGCTTGCACATGCTCTTCAGAGTAGTGGGAGGGTAATCAATTTTTTTATTCTTGACAATATTACACCAGCTGGCATGCGCCTCTATACTTATAATGATATCAGTTGCACAGAGCTGACACTGCTAATTTATGCAATGTAAAAAATGCCATAAAATTTCTCCCGCGAAACCAAAACTAAAAATACCCAAAACAGCGCAAATGTCACGCATACATTCGTGAGTGACGTGACTGTGTCCGCGTCGCCATCTTACGAGCATGAATTGAGAGAGATCACCGCTTTACTCGCCGATGCTCAGTCGACTGTGAGGTAGCAACACGTCGTACTCTTCCGATTAAAAAGCTGGTTATAATAATTTGCATTAGGCTTGTGTAGTATATACCTTGAGGTATATTGATATAAGAGCCGCCGTGGTGAAAGCAATCCCGCGTATGAAGCCTTTTTCACCCATCTTACAGTTACTGAATAAATTTCTAGTGCCATTTTCTGAAATGCCCTGTATGATCTCCAACAGTAGACATTGCCCACAGCGTCGGCCCGCACGAACAGTGGGGTCTACTGTCCGAGGGAACACGTTAATGTAGAGAGTAGGGGCGACTTCATTCCCCTGGCAGGTTTGCCGTCGCCCGGCTATGCAGCGGGTGACTTATGGGTGGTGGCTCAGGCACATTTTCAACACACCTGCACAGTGTATAGGCAAAGGTAGCTTCCGCCGGCACTTCCAAGCACCTACAAGTGAGATCCGTGCATTAGAGTGTTCCCTTTAACAGTGGACCTCCCTGTACATGCCGCTAAAGTTAGCTTGTACTCGTCAATCCGCCTGAAGTCGCCGATAGAGAAAGAGTGGCTGTTAAACACGCGCCACATGGTGCTTTCTCAGAAGCGCATGCTCGGCCATTGACGTGCGAGCTCGCCTGCATATCGCACACACAATTTAGTCCTTACAGCGAAACTTTATTTGTTTCTGCCCCGGGGTTTGGCGTTTGAGTCCGTTTTCTCGCTATATATATATATATATATATATATATATATATATATATATATATATACTTGGGTCATGGTGTGTGGGCTTGCTGCTGCCGTGCCGAATGGCCATCTTGGGTGAAGGCCCGAATAGACGGCTTCTGCACAGGGCATGCGCAAGGGGGATGTATGTGCTACTGCACACGCGTGCAGGTTCTTCGTCACATCTCAAAATGGATGCGCCACTGTTACACGAGGTGTGTCAAGCCTTGATTCTGTTTAGAGGTGCGACGTTAATGACATACACCTGTCATTAACGTTCTTCCATCGAGAAGCATCACACGTCACGTTCGTCTTCGTGAAGCAGACAGCCAACAGCTACTGACGACGAGGCTGTGCTCGTGTCGTCAGTAACTGCTGCTACCTGGCGGACTCAGAAAAAGTTTCGCGTCATTCAGATCACAACATTACGTTGCATATAAGCGTTTCTTTTTCTTCTTAAAAAAATTTTTTTTTCAGTCACTACCGCTGTCGCTTCGCTGATTTTGCTAATTGATGACTCCATCCTCTCGAAATGCCTGCCTTGGAGCTATAACGCTAGCTGGAAGTGAGGAGTTCGTGAGAGAAAGAAATCCAGAACGATAACGCATGGGCTCGAGCGGAAGTGTCTGGAAATATTAATTCCTCTTCAAAGACAGCAGGTTTCTCCATGATTGCTGCCTTTTCTTTTCTAAAGAGAAGACTAGTAACGATTTGTGATAGCCTAGAGTTACGTAATAAAACGGACGCCGCTGACAACCGTTAATATTTTGCCTCAATTTTCTTGTGATCGGCAAAATCCTTACATCGGGATTTTTACACAATAACTAATGAGACGTAATTGAGATAGAATAAATAAGATAATGATTAAGGAGTAAACGAAGTGTATTTTTGCTCCTATCATGGCGGCGCTTAGCGAGGAACATCGCACGAGGAATATTATTGCTTTCTCTATATGTGCTTAAGCTGCGTCCTACGCACCATCAACGCATTCGGAATAGAGAGTGGAATTGTAGTCGGAAATTTGAGACATAGTTCACCTGGACGTGACCGATCGTGTGAAGAAAACTAAGGTTCCTTATTTATTGTTGTATATGCAAAGACGCTGTTTCATCCGTATTGCTACCATGTACGTCCACGACGTAGAAATGCCCCAGATTTACTCACAACGTGAATATTTGCTAGCATAACTGAACCAAAGGCCAATACTATACGAAAAGCAGTTGGCGTTGCCTTTCCACGACGACACCAGATAATTCGGAGAAACGTGCTTCGGCTCCTTCTCAAGGTTCTCCAAGTGACTCCAAGTTGAAAAACAACTGGTATCCCAAGCTCAGTGCATTGCGAACTCTTTGTGTCGGCCCTTGCGGTAGGTCCGACGTGCGCGTGTTAAAAAACAAAGCCGAGCACAAGACTTGCGCTCGTAATTTTCCCGAGGAAGCTGGACGTCGCTGCAACTGTCAGCAGCGACTGTGAAATACGCGTCTGACGCGTGCTTGCTGGTCAGCGACGCCTGCTGTGAACAGCAGCGAATGGCGCCCGGCTCCATCATCGCGCGATACGTGCTGAACACGGACAATGCACGTCCCGAAATGCTCAGCCAAACGCGATGCCTTTTACCGAGTTTGGAGAATATCGAAGCCGGAGCAAACTAAGATGTGCGCGGAGGGGGGAGGGGGAAGGGAGGTGTGTAGCCGAGCATAAAATCAGAAGAGTAGCAAGCCGGGCACGATAAGAAAAAGGTGTTATCGAGAATAAGCAAGATTGCGACTGATATGCAGACAATGATAAAAGAAGCACACGTAACACGAAATTCAGGCCAGGGGTGCTATGCAGGATGCGCCGAGTTTGGCGAAACTCGGGATCTTCACGAGCTCTGGCGACACCCCAAGATGAAAGCACAAATGGTACCGAGACACAGTTTATCTTTCCACAAGCCTCCAGCTTCATTGGTTTATCTAGATTCACTCTGGGTGGCTATCATTCCTTGGGCGTTGCCTTCTGGGCGGTCGACAAACAGGGGCTCACGTGATATACCGTCGGTGCATGGTCGTGCCTTCTTTCACTCGTTTGTCGTTCCACTGAGTGCATTACATGCACAAGCGAGTTATAAAACAAATGCATTTAGTACAATATTATTAGTTAGTTTAACGTGGTTTAAAAGCATTTTAAAGCTTACAAGATGTAGACTGAATGTGTATTCGACTAATTTGTTATTTAGTACGCTTCGCATTATACCACGAGGGAACGCTGTGGTCGCGTCATCACATACATTCATCGGGCGAGCATGGCGGCTAAACATTGAAGCCCAGTGTAAACAAACTCGTACAACGAGCTTGCAGTGCGCGACGTAGTGATCAGGCTCGACGATGACCACTATTTCTTGGATAGTTCTGTTCCTCCGTGAGCAATATTTCCGTGCACCCCGAAAGACTGCCAATAGCTTAGGCGATTTTACAGATCGCAACGCGCACCTACTGTTCACGGCACAATCCTGAACAAACAACTTATCCGGTGCTGCTTCTGTGAGTGCGCAGAGTTCCTCCCCTCTGCGTGACTGCGAGCGTCACGAATATTGCATAGCGTGTGCTAAAGGAAGACAGCCGATATAGCTAAGATGCGACAAGGAGGTGGTGCCGATGATGGATCTCGCAACCAACACAGTAAACGAGACATCGACAAACTGCAGATAAGTATATTTCTACTGTTTCATATTTAGCATAATAATAGTGCACGGATTAAGTCACTATCATAGTAACGAACTGAATGTCCAGCAGTTTAAAAAAGGCATTGAGAACCAATGAGTGTTCGTGCTTTTACATGTACGTGGGCCCGCGAAAATATGAAAAAGATAAAGGTAACCTTCACTAACTTGGTGAGATAACAGAAATTCATCAGTGACATTCAGCCCGCAGAATCTATGGAAGAGTATCTTTATCCAGGTGAAATATCAATAGCAGGTACTGATGTAAAGCAGGAAACTTATACAAAAATTTCATGGTTTGAACAGCACATACGAGGCATTCCCGAATCGTGATCGCCACATTACTGATATCCTTGAAAAATGTTTAGAATCATTGTACCGGTTATGCAATATGGCACATAAACCTGGAGGTTAACAAAGAAACTTGAGAAGTCGAGGACTGTGCAGAAAGCAAAATAACAAAAATTGTTGGAGATAGCATTAAGGCAGGAAGACAGTGGCGTAGTAAACCGTGGCAACTGATATGCTAGCTGAGATTAAGAAAAAGAAATATGGAATCGGCGGGCAGGCCATGCACGTCTTCAATCACTTGTTGCCAATTTATAACCGGTGATTACATAATCGTGACAGAATAGATGTCAAGAACTGCAGCCGAGGATGGTAGAAAATTGCGTAATGGGACAAAAATATGTTTGTAGGCATAGGATGCAATCAGCTCGCATAAGACGGGATTGTAGGGAGCGGCATTGGTTTTGCAGTGAACAAAAATAGGTTTGTGGTGCTGACAGTAGAGACTCGTGAAGGTGCGAGAACACCTCAGCTGTTGGCACACTAATAAAAATTACAATTGGCTCTGAAAAAAACAACCCGTTATGAAAAATAAAGCAACGTTGTCCCGACAAATTGTTTTATTATGCATACAATAAAGGCTTCCACAGTTAAGGGCATTTAGTACCAATAGTGCAATGAGCATTTTTATTTGTAAATAATGGTTTATATGCGGTTGATTCATTCCAACAATCCACTTTTTTTGCAGCAAAACATTCAGCTGCTGGAGGCACTCAACCACCTGGTGGCAGTAGGCGAGCGCCAGGCATGTGCTCTTGAGAGTGTGGCAAGGTCTGCTCTCCAGTCGAGCCCCCAGAACACACCTTATAAAGGAGTTTATTATTTTGTTTATTATTCAAGAGCATGAATAAAATTATTGCAGTAAACATTGTGCTGTGCATATTGGGACACTTGTAACATGCACTTGATGTCTCTTCAAAATGGGCAAGAACGTAAGACAACCTGTGCCACTCTTGGACCGTGTAAATGAAAAAGACACTAATGCAGCATATACGTCATTGTGTTGTTTGTTCTTTCTATGTGCAAGAATACAGTGGGTGTTGATTAGCCACAAGATGAATGGTGTGTGTATTTCACAATGAAAAGACAGGAAACTGCATGAGCTTAATAATGCTATCACCTATAGACTGTGCATATGAATGCAACACTCCCCGATTTAAACGTGCCATTACATGCATGTTCGATACCACATATTCTTTAACAATGTCATATATTTGCATGTACTAATTTTCACACAGCTTAAGCCCATGCATAGCTCACTTGTGATGTATCCATTTCATAGGCCAAATAATTGTACACTTTGTCCTTTTGTGTTGTATGAAAAGCGGCATCCTCTAGTCGGATACAACTTCACAAGACAGGAGAGGCCCCGCCCAGATGACCAAAGTGCAGCTGCCCATTGCCTCCACGTCTAAAGAAATAGTCCCTCTCCAATGAGCGGGTATTAGTGCGTCCAGCGGCACGACGTCAGTGTAGAGTGTGTGCCCATTGGTGCAGGCTTGTGTTCACCTGCCATTGAAGTGCAGATTCTGCGGCCTCCTAAAGTTGTATCCGACTATAGAATCACGTAATGCCTAGCACTGGTTGCATAGACTTTAGCAACTTGATAGCACACAATGATCAGGAACAGAAATCTATAAAGGCACCCAAGCAAAGCTGGCTGGCCACACTTCCATTATGAGGGGCTGTAAAAAGGTCTCGCCAAATATTCCCATGACACCCTTGAAAAAGAGGTGGTGTTTGGCACTTCTTTAGAATCAAAAACAGATTACAGTGAATGTTGTGAACCACGTTAAAACAAACTGAGCTTGGTTATCTGCACAGCATGTAATGGAAGCTTGTGCTTCACATAGGAAACAAACTGCTCTGTCCAGTACAATTGTCGAGTTCGGTGTGGCACCTATTATGTCATTAGTGTCAACATACAAATTTTCAAAGGCCATTCATTTCACCATTATTTTTGTATGACGGTTCTTTCAATCAGTGCTTGTATTACATGAGCAGGTGGATTTGAAAGCAAAGCTTTGTTTGCAAACCTTCAGACTTCCATAATTGTGTGGCAAGGCACTGGCATGGTGTCGAATAGCTCACACTTCCTCGGTCCTGCACCAAAGAACAAAGAAGCCCAATGCTCTATTTGAAGTTGGATCGCGTAACAATTCGACGGCACACAAAGAAGAGTAACACACACAGCGTAGCGTTCTGCTGTGTGTATTTCTCTTCTTTGTGTCCCGTCGAATTGTTGTGCAATTCAACTTCAAGCTTCTATACCAATACAACCAGTCTTCAACCTCATCAATGCTCAAGTTATTAAGCCACAATGGCGCACATCTTTGAAATGTCCCAACACGAATTAGCTCTCCAACAAATCACCACAAGCATAAAATTTTGCTGCACAGGTGTATGCACGTGTCATATTCTGTACCACTAAACTCGCAGGAATCGAAGGGGCAAGCATTAACCAGCCTTACTGCTGCCGTTACCACCATCATCATGACAACAATAGAAAGACAGTGCTGCGTTTCAGTAAAGGGAGTGCCGGGGGGAAAGGAGTGACAGCGAGGCTTGTAATAAAAATAGCAGTTACAAGACACGTTCAATGCCAAAATACGCTACATATAGCTCATCCTACTTTGGCATTGCGGCAAGCTTTTACACGTTTGAGCATGTCACAGTTTGTGTAATCATTGCTCCAAAGCTGTACAAAAGGTCTATTCCCTCTGCAATCTTTATTTTTATCATGGCGGGTTAAAGACCCACTTTTCATTGGCATCTGCACCACATTTCTCCCGATATGTAATTTTGCCTTGGTGGTTCACGACATCTTCACGCACACCGAGTTCTGCAGAGCAGTGGATCTGCATTGTTCTACTGCTGAAGAATTAGAGCCCCATTATGAGATGAAAATATATGATTTGTCCACACAGAATAACGCTGCCCCCCCCCCCAAAAAAAAAAAAGAACATACACTGAACCACTGGCAGATGCACAACAGTGAACACAGCAAACACTCTGAAGTATTTTCTTCATGCAAGCCAGCACACTAAGGTTCTCAATGCATTTTCATTTCGCCATAAATGCATAGGCACAACCGGCTTGGTGCGACATCCACATCTCGCACTGCAACGAATAGTGCAATGCCTTGCTGTTTCATAGTGCGGCCGATATATGACGCATGACCATAATTCAGCATTATGCATACTAACTTGTACTAAGTACTAAGTAATCTCATAAGAAAAACCAAGTTCTTAATGAGATTAGTATTCACAGGGTACTTCACACAATTTGTGATATCCATTTATCTATTTATACTTCATTAACCTCTTTCCCCAAAAAAGTGAGCCATTTGGAAGGCACCCTGATAGACAAGTAGAACAATCGGTAAAAAGTCAGCAACCAGCGAAAAAGTCATTATCATAGGCTGTCGCATGTGTGATGTCGGTAACACAAAATTTAAGTCGGCTACACAGAAGTGACAAATTTGGCAATATGGTGCGTCTAGACATTGCTTCAATGCTAATCACAGTAACGCTGACATTGAAGGCGCCTTAATTCCTACGTACGTTCCGTCGACATACCCGACTGCGTTCGCAATGTTTCCGCGAAGTAAGTAGCGTTCTTTTATAAATTCCCGCTCAGCCGCAGTCTTCGGGAAAGCCAGCCACCGCTTCCGCACTGCGGCATCAATAAGCGCATCAGACATCTCTGACACAGAGGCTCACAGTAGTCTGATGACGTCCAATGTAACGCTCGGCGCCGACGCTTCCCTGAAAACTCCCAGTCCCGTAGAAACTGAGGGCGCAGAGGACTTGCTCTTCGACGGTGAGCGAATGAAGCCCGCCACGCTGTCTCCATATACGAGAGTCTTCGCCTAGCTCGTCACACAGCCAGCGCACTGATGTCTTCGACAGGCGAAAATGACGCTGAAACTCCACGGCGGTCATGTACGTGAACGGGTCCAGACGGTCATACTGACGCTTGCTGCCGCTGGATGAAATAACACAGGCTGCTGCTGCCGCCGCCATGTTCCCGAGTTGAACTCGGAAGGGATTTCGCGATGCACGAGTTTAGCACGAGTTCGCCTGTCAATCAAAGCCATAGGTCACGCCCCGCGCGAGGCATGTAACTCTTGTGCGCGCACCCACCACGGTTGGGCCACGCCCAACTTATCTTTCGGCAACAGCGACGCGGTGCCGAGCTGACAGGCATCAACAATATTCACCACCGACATAAAACACGCACAACGCACTGTACTGTACTGCGCACTACTATCTGTATGTACTGCGCACTACTATCAAAAACAAAGCGTTGACTGTCGCTGGCTTATGCATATATCTTCTCGGGCTGAGATGGCCCCACAGCACGGTTTCATTGCCTGCATTGTGGCGACGTAGCGCACAGTAAATAATTATCGGCACGTCACTGTAGCTGCTTGCAAGGCGTCGATGCACCGAGGGTGACGACGATGCTGAGGAGTGCGTATCGCAGCAGTCGTTTGAGATGGCTGCTCTGTCATCGGTGATGTATCGGAGCCACAACGTCGTAAACACGATCAGCGTCCGAGAATCGCTCGCTCTTCTAGACCCAGTGCAATGGCATTTCTTCATCACAAGCACTGCGCACTCAACAGTTCCAACACCTTCCTCAGTTCGAAGTCTTATTTCATAACCACACACAAGAGCCCTCACCTGCCAAAATGCAATTGCTGCGGTGTCGTTAACGATATCCTTCTGCGATCGCTGCTGGCTCCAGCATAAGTAATCCGCAAGCACCTTGATACGCACAAAACACTCAAATACTGCGTACATGCGCTCAGAGGCACTTTCACTGACCAAGCGATGACAAGCGATGAATTGTGTCGCTGGGAAGCACGCACTTCTACGCAATGCATCGCCGAGGCTTCGCGCACAATGATAAACTGGTACATTTTCACTGAACTGCGTCACTACGGGCACTACGGACCGTCATTTTGCAGCGACAGCCATTGTTCCCGTATTTATGACTAGTGTGTCATTTTTAGTTGTTAAAGCAGGGGCCTTAAAGCGCCTGCGATGATGAGCCGTACCGTGGCGCTGCGTTTCTATTCCCCTATTAGAGAAAGAGTGGTGATCACTGACGTTATTGAGAATAGTACTGTAGCGCCCCTAGGTGACTTCTCATCGTATGAACTGCCTCGGGCGCGCGACCCGCTTCAATGTATCCGCTTCTAAGCTTTCGCCTCACTGTCGCCACTCGCGGCAAGAAGTGCAAAATTTAATAATTTGCTCGATCTCCGTTTGTCATCAAAAATTTCTAGCATTCAAAACGGAAAACAGATACTTAAAGAAATAAAAAATGTTCGTTATTTTATTTGTTGTATTTTAACGTATTCGTTTGAGCGAAAGCGTAAGTTCAAGAATGCGCCGCATGTACCCTGTTCGCATTCGATGGAGGATAGAAAGATAGTCCCCGAAAGAGGAGGCACGCCCATGACGCGCCCGCAAAAGGCGTGGCAAGCGGCTCACGGCAGGTGTGCAGACAGACAGCGGGACAGTCACGGTATTCCTAAGTTGCGATAATCCGTTGATAACTATACGCGGCGCTGGCGCGTTTCGTTGTGCAGCCGTCTGCGCTTGAAACGGGAAAGCAGCGTCCCGCGCAGGGTGCGCTCATGTTGCCATACGCGGCTTTTTGTCTACGTATTTTTTTGCCTGCAGCCTTCGCGCGTCCCGCGCTATCTCCGTTCACTGACTGCCGTCGAGCAAACTCGGGTAAAACTCGGGTGAACGAGAAACTCGGCGCATCCTGCATAGCACCCCAGAATGTAAACTAAGTGCACCAACACAAATATGAAGAAACATTTGAAGGACGCTTAAACTTCGCCTTTGAGAGTGGAGCGCGATAGAATTCAAAGATCCCTTACTGCTCATCACGCTTCCCGGCAACTGCAGCTTATGTAACCATAATGTTTACCGGGAAACGCTGGCGGCAAACACTATGCACAAAGGCGAGCTTTCTGGCATAAACGCGGCCTGTTGCGTTGGGCGATCTTCCGTTATTGTTTCGCAGTGTTAATGTTTCAACCTGAGAAGATTTAACATGCACTGTCGGTGTTTTGTTTCATGACATTTGTTTGTGGGCTGTCATTCTCAAAATTCCGAGGAATAACCTTGCAAAAAAGGTAAGACAAGGTATATGAGCATCTTTAGGGATAGAAGATCATCAGTGCCGTATAGAATATATACGGCAATTTTCGCTCACGGCGCGCCGGCGACGACACAGGATTTACTGCGACACTGGGCCACTAGCGTATAAGCAAAGGGAGGGTCGTTGAGGACTCGGGGCAGAATAGGAGCAGGCAGCGGGTGCTCGTCGTGTTGATTGCCACGAATCAGGCTTCGTGCGGTCGCACGCCGGTGCTTTGATCATCCGGCTTGCGTCTGCACGAAAGCGAGCTGTTAGACGTAGAGATGAGGCGGCCGCTGAATAATGCAGCCGCGTCGTCGGCAGCCGTTTTTCCAACCGACGTGCCTAGGTTTCTGGCGTTCTTATTATTCTATGAGAAGACGACGCTCCCTGTTCCACTGTTCAGTTTTCACTTCATCTTGTCCGGCCATCTCAATCGTCAAGCTGTGGACGCTTTGGCTCACGTGCTCAGGCCCCACATTCGTGAATGAACTAGTGCGCCCTTGTAAAGGCGTGTTTAGACAGTTAATATATTGTTTGTAGACTTCTCGCAAGCTTCTTTCCCTTACTGTTGACGTTTCCTTTCGGCTGCACAATATATGTATACCGTATTATAGACAAAAGTTGTTTACAAGTCTATTTCTTCTGGTGTTTCGTATTCTTTATGGTTCGGAGAAGCTGCTGCCTCGGTGCAATAAGTGCCTAGTTTTCTGCACCAAAGAAAGCCGAAGTTCACTGAAAGTTGGAGCTTCTACGTGATCAGTGACCAATAATCGTCCAACAAGGAACGTCGCTGAAGCGTACTGCGTATTGCCTGCAAAAGTACTGACTGTTGGACTTGATGGTAATCCATACTCAAAGAAGAATGGCGCAAGCGAACAGGGGCGAGATAGAAAACACGGACGAGCGCAGACTAGCAAGAATGGTTTATTTTGCTTGATTTTTAAAATAAACTGTCGTTGCTAGTCTGCGCTCGTCCGTGCTTTCTGTCTCGTCCCTGTTCGTTTGCGCCATTTTTCTTTGAGGAAGATTATCGGAGAAATTGATGTAAAACGTGCGCATAATATAGACACTATTTTAAACCTGACGCTTCCTTTTTATTTGCTTCATAGAGACTTGAGAAACGGGCAGGCGAAATACCGAGCTCCTATACCTCAAACAGCCATTTGATGAAACAGTACAGGAAGAAGAGGTCCGAAGGCAGGAAAGGCGTTGAAGAGCGAGCGGAGAATTCCGCAAACCGCTCCGCGTAATCGACGAGTCCAAATCTGCTTATAACAAGCGGTGCTGGTCACACTGGCTTCGGCTGTTGAAGAAGCGGCCCGCCGACGTAAAATGAGGGACGAAGGGCGCGGAGTGTCGAGCGAGGGCGTAATGAAATATTCGCGTATACCCTCCCTAGCGGCCGCTCAAGCCGGAGGAAAACTCCGCGTGCGCCTCTTCCCGCGCGCTCGGGCCGAGGCTCCGGAATCGATTGCATCGCCATCGGCATCAGCGCGCTTCCTCTGCCCGCGGCTCCCCTTTTAGGGAGGGGCGCCGTGCAGCACAGCGTCTGCGGCCGAACGCGAGAAAGGCGAGGACCTCGCGCCGCGTCGCGCTGGGACGAAACGCGCGTCTTAACGCTTTTGTTTCTTTCTGTACCTCTCGCGCTGCGCCATATTGGGTGATACGAAAGGGCCAGCGTCGAGGTGGAGGCGAACGCCGAACGGAAGGCGTCGTTTTTTATGGCTGATCGATTAGTGCCGATTTGGAAAACGAAGAACAACACGCAACAGCGAACGACGCACACAATGAATGTTATCCACTACTTCTTCGTATCCAAGGGCACGAGGCTCTTCATTCCTCTACCGTGAAGCTTTATCGGCGTTTGCGCGAGCAACTAGTCGTCGGTCAACAGGTATTCGAGGGCGGTTAAAGAAAACATAACGAGAAAAAAAAGAGAGACGGCAAATTATAGCCAAGAACACAAACCAACCTCACCCCCGTCTATAGTGTCCGAAAATCTATCTTCATACGGGACACGCAAGGCGTCACGCCTTGCGTGGCCTTGCATGCCTACTCCTTTTCCCAGTTGTTTTTTAATCTGCTGGAGCAAATCTCCATCCGTAGTTATCGAGCAGGAGCTATTCTTACGCCATCCGTGGCTTGGACCTGAGGTCTTCCATCTATCCGAAGTGCTCCAATCATGCGTCTGCTGTGGACGCCCATCATCTACGTGTAACAAGCCTTTGGGCAACGACGGTACGTGAATATACGCGTAAGGATGTTAACAACTAACCAACATGACGATCGACTATGAGCGATGATACTGCATTTTACAAGTCGCTGCGCCAGTATTCGCATAAAACTGGTCAAGTGGCCGCAATCGCTTTCGTTTCACCGGAGCTATGCGTAGCTCGAGACTAGATGATTGCATTCGGTTTTTCCAGCCGCATTTGTGAAAGGTATGCGGTCCCTAGGCGCACTTCAGAAGGGCTCTGCGCAAAGTTCCCTGCGTAGAGTCATTGTGGCGACTGCGTCGGTAGTAATCGAAGCACAAGTAGGTCACGTTATATATCGTATACGTTTCGCAAGCACAATCGCTATAGAAGATGCAGAAGTGCTAGAAGAGTACGAAACGGCAGGTATTTCGCACATAAATTTAAGACGACACTATGCAAAATGGAAAATGTCCCGGACTGACGGCCTGTTTTCAGGTTCTGTGTGAGCCTGTGGAAAAGAAAGATACAAGCGTAGGAAAGGTAGGCAGTTAACCAGAAAAATAAAACGTGATTTGCTACTTTGCACGGTGGTTAAAGAAAAGGATATCTAAGATTTTGGGAAACGAGAGAGATGAACAGCGAAACGGCAAATCGACGCACAAGATTGTGAGGCTGCGCACATCACTATCACAGCCTATCTCGCGTGCCGGTAAACGGCAGAAAGCGAACTAGCGTTCTAGCCGCTTTAAGCGCATACGTCCGTTACGAACACTGCCTCAATACGTCTTGTTCTGACAGAGGCCGTCTGTCCAGTGTTTATAACGCCGCACACAGTACCTGCCCCTGTGTACTATAACGTGGTTAGAAGTACAGAAGATGCGGGATTATTTCATCACGACCGCAAGGGGCACAGGTTCTTGGCCAGTACGACAAGAGCCGAGTATAATTTGGTGTCGCATTTCAAAACTATGAGCCTGAATTGTCTGAAGCACATATTTAAGAATTGTTTGAGCGCATTGGCATCGAGTATAAGTAAGATGACCCTGTGCGTCCACTCGCTGGTCCTCGTTGTCGGCGCGTCTAAACAATCGTGAGTACGTCTTATCAACAATCAACGCTTGACTGAAGCAGCGTTACGGAACATGAACGGAAAGCACGCGCCTAACCACCGTACTTCCCATCCGCGTCAGCGTTCACATCCGGAATGCGTGGGAGCGTCTTCGACGAAGCGCGCGAAGGAAGACAGAGAAAGATGATTGCACGCTGCAGGCCCTCTCGATGGACGCGTTCCCCCTGAGGCTTCGGAAACCGCTTTCTCTCCCGGCCCGCGCGGCCGTCGTCCTCTGATATCGCTTCTGCTGCTGTTGGCGCTGACGCGTATTGTGTCGCGGGCAGCGCCCTTTCGCATTTGACTCGACTCGCTACCCTTGGGCGCCCGATCAGTTGCACCTCCTTCCACCCTGGTCCCCTCTCTGGTGTCGAAACCCTACTGCTGTGATGTTCCTGCTATCGACGTATGCGCTTTTGGTAGGGCCTTTCCGTTTTCGTCGCACGCCCAAGAGAAATTTGAATGGTGGCAAGCAGTTTGTCCGCCTCATCAACCACGCGTGGTAAAAAGAAAATGCGGCGATGTTCCGATGGACCTGAAAAAGTGGGTGGTTGAGGCAGCTTGGGAGGAAAGCAGACTCATGCCGCGCTCTCGTGCTCAGGAGCGTTCCGCGCCCCGGAGGCAGCTGAAGAATTCGCAGAGGTTTGCTCTATCGCCGGAAATCGTTCGGCTCATACCAACATGGAACTTTGTTAGCTTGTGAGATGCTTGCTGGACCTGCAGTGTCGCGCAGACTTGCTCTTCATTTTTTTTTTATTTGTTTCTTTGAGCTCACCGCTTGTGTTATGAGCTAACGGTAACAATCGCATCAGGGTTTATGAAAATGGTGCCTTAACAGGTGATATTTAATCACGTTAAGAGCACGAAGCTTGTACGTCCAATAATTTTGAGCAACAGCCGTCTGAGCGAGGAATGACAGACTGTCACGTCGTGCTCGATGATAGACGATTTTTTTCTTTTCAAACTTTTCGTGTGGCAACACTCTTTGAGTACGTTTTGTCTTCTCCAAAAATGGTAACAATTTATTCATCTATCATAGTGCTGGCTTTTTTAGGGCCGGCTATCCGGGAATCATAAATACACTACGTAGATAAGAATAATGAAGAATGCAAATAAAACAATGAAGAAAACAAATTTGGAAGGTGATTCAAACTCTAGTTGACAGCGATCAAAGACAGTGTCCTAATGAAAGATTCGGGGGTGAGAATGGTATGGGTTACTGCACACAGCACTCTATCGCGTCACCGTTCGCGTGAGGAGAGTATGAGGAGTGTCGTACTGCTTCAATTTTTCCACTGCACTGTTTAAGGGTACAGTCCAACACTTTTAGAGGGCACGTACCCGCCGAAACGGGCCGCATATTCAGACTGCACTATCTCTGTAATCGGACCACGAAAGAGACTAGAAACGGGTATAGCCGATGTATAAAAGTCGTAGTGACTGATTAAGAAAGACATTGTCTTTGAAAAGTCTCCACACGCACAGCACCCACAAGCTAAGTCACCAGCACAGAAATAGTGTCAGACCAACTTCCCTTGCCGCGCCTCACGTTGGGCGTTTTTGCCACTAAATGTCAGCAGTTTTGTTCAAACTGGAACTAGAAAGCATTCAGTTGGTTTATTTCCGTGCACTGAGGGATGCTGCTGTTGTTGTAACGCGAGCCTAAAATCAAACCTGCCCGCAAGGTGGGATAAGTCCTACATTTTTTTGGATACACCATACTAATATTTATATTGCTCAACTATTCTTCTCCTTCTCATAGTTCTATTTTGTTGTCTGAGACGTATGTTTTCATGTGGGGGGGGGGGGGGGGTGAGGGGATGCGCATGGTGTTTCATGTGTGGGGGAGGGGATGCGCATGCGTTTGCTTCTGTTGCGTTAGATACTTATTGAGAGTGCTAAATGAACCCCAGCACATCCTTTTAATTAGGCTCGAACATCTGGCTTCTCCTACGTACGCGCAAAAGCAAATACCTTGTTCGCAACTTTGTAGCAGCAGCAAAGACATGGAAACAATGCCGGTGTTAACTCGCACATTGCCACGCCTTTCTTTCGTAACACGAAGGGAACAATAACGTTCGGGAAAAGACAAGAAAAGATGAATGAGAGGATTGTCTGTGCCGTTCGCAAGCTCCAGGAGCGCCGTTTGTTTTGCGGCCAAGGCATAAATCAAGCATCGGCGTCATTAGCGGCGCTGTTGTCGTGCAGCAGGCGGCAGCGAGCGATAGCACGATCATCAGCGACGACACGTGCCGGCGTCCGCAGGGCTGCGGCATGTTACCGTTTCGACAAACCGAACCGGGTCATGTAACGAGGGACTCGGGTGCCCGCAATAGAAACAATGCGCGCAGATACGATAACACACCGGCTTGGGACATCTTCTATATACAAATGGTCAATATATTTGATGATGGTAGCTGCCGATGGCTACCACTGCAGGGGTGGCGCTGTTCTCGCCGTTCGGTTTGAGCCAGTGTATTGTATTTTTTGCTCCAGTGGATGATGCTGATAGGAGCGCCTCAGTTTAATTCATTTCCGGAAGAATGACGGGACATCTGGCTTTCAGCTGCGACGCTCCGGTCATATTGTTTTTCTTTTCTTGTCACATAAGTGTTGAGGCAGCACGATTCATAGAAAGTTCATTCATTCATTCATTCATTCATTCATTCATTCATTCATTCATTCATTCATTCATTCATTCATTCATTCATTCATTCATTTATTTGCGGCATCTTAGCGCCCCGAGGAATGCACACATGGGCCTCTGGGAATGTTCTTTTTCTTTCTTTCTTCCTTTCTTTCTTCCTTTCTTTCTTTCTTTCTTTCTTTCTTTCTTTCTTTCTTTCTTTCACGTTTCATCCGTATATTCCCATTCCTGCGTAGGTGAAGAAGCGACGTCATTTTTCGGGTTGGCTTAATCACCGGCCTTTTCTTGGGCTATTCTCTCTTCCAACGTGTACGCGGCAGAATTTGCATTAGACTCTCCTCAGTATGGTCGAACCACGGCCTCAAATCGAGCAACCTTCCTCTTTTTGAGTAGCAAGGAACCACATTCGCTTTCCCGCAACGCAGCAGTGTATGATGTCACTGCGTTTAAAGCGTGCTCTGGTCTCTTCACTGTCACAATCGATAGGCCCAGTCTCCCTTCCGCACCTCATACGAAATGTTGCTGGTCTAATTTTCTTTCATTTCGTTTCTTTCACGATTTCGAAGATACAAGTCTGTTATGCTTCGGAATTCCCATGGACTGTTAGCTCTGTAGATTCAACTGATGGCCCCCCCCCCCCGCCAGCCGGAAGTGTAAGGTAGAAATATTGACAAAGTTACAGAAAATCTGTTGTTTACTGGCATCAAAAAAAAAAAAAAATCTGTACAGTGGTTTACGAGAGCAATCGACTGGCAATAGAACCCATGACCTCACGCTTAGCAGCAGAACGGTCTAGCTGTAGCAGCAGGTTATAAGGAAGTTCAAGATATTTATCTTGACAGATGTCTCTTATCGAGTCTATCACGTCGGAAAACGCTACGCGAGTACCTAAGTAGAAGGAATAAACACTGGCCGATGCAACGTATCTAAAACATCAAGAGACAATTCTCTCGCGATAGCAAATACCGTGCTCACGGCCTGAGCTCTGAGCTCTCCGTGTTCCAGCAAATGTGGGGAGGATGGTTTTGAGACGACTAGGGCGACTTGCTGCCTAGCAAGACAACTACGTAGACCAAGAAAGCGGGTACCAGCTCCCCGTTACTCGTCGGCGCCTTATCCCTGAGCGGTGCACATCCAGTGCTTAATTTGTCGCGCACGCCTACAAAAGACCGCAGGTCTAGAACTATATGACCCCGCGCAAAGAATTGCCGTGTCTGCACGTCGCCTGTCCACGGCGGACAATCGTTCCGAACGACCAGTCCGTCTTCCCTCGCCTTTAAGGCTACCGTAGGCGCCGCACGCCGTTGGGGTAGGTATAAAGCTCCCTCCTGTGCGCCGAAACAACGAAGGAAATAAAAATGAAGAAGAATCGATACAGCGCGAGCAGAAGTTTTTTCTTCTACAGAGATAAGCGTTCTCGTGCATCCAGTATAGAGCTATCGCCCTCCTTTGCGGAGCAGTTTGCGCACCGCGGGAAGTGTGGGTATACGGTTCCTGCTGCTAAGGGCCCGGGGCTTTGGAAAACTCGATTTCGCAGTGTGCTTCGCGTCGTTTCTGTGTGCCGTTTACTCTTCGCGTTTGCTTTTGCTCGCATTGCTCGTTGCGGCTTTGGATTTTGTTTTTACCTCCCCCATGGCACTGGGATTAAAAAGAATGGCGGCCTTCCGCAGCCCGTTAGTTGCTGGCGGGTGAAGCCCCAACATGGCTACCATAGCGGCAGACAATTGCTTTGTGCAGATCGTAGGTTACTAAGCTTTTGGAGAGGTGTTTTTTTAAGACAAACATATGCACGAGAGCATGCGCACGAGTACAGCTTCGCAGTATTAGTTCTTTTTTTTCCTTCCTCCTTTCACTGCCCAGGAAGGATTTCGCTTTGCTTATATTCACTCGCGTTGTTTAGGCTCTTACGGGGCTTCACTTTTTGGTTAGGTTAATTTAGGTTAGTTAATGTTCGTCTAGACATACAAGAGCCACACCGAGGATATGGAGGTCGCACAACCCGATTGTCGTTCGCGTTAGTGTCGATCATATATGTAGGTCCAGTCAATTTTATGTGCCCATATAGTCTGACATTCTCTGCTGATCCGTGCTAGCTGACTGCAGCATTAGTTGGATAATACGTTGCTAGCGACTTTTAGAACTTCCTTTCATTTTTACGATCGTTCTGTGGGTTAAGGTTCACCGCATAATGTATCGAAGGTTTGTGTCGCAACCGACTTGCCCTCTCACTGCGTTCCTAGAATTGGATGAAAACGGTTGCTTTAGTTTTGAATACTGATGTATTTGTGAACTCATGTTTCTAGACCCATGCCAAATTTTGATGGACGAAAGTGCTGAAAACTTCATATAAGCACTGTTTTCTTCCAATACGAAGCAACGAGGAGAACACTTGAAGCTATAATAGCGTGGAAATACAGCTTTGACTGGTGGGGAACGGCTTGTTGGGAAACTCATAATCTTATGTTACGTTATTATTAATAAAATATGCAGTATAAGTATACAATATAAGCGTGGGCAGACGACAAATTAGTTGGGAATTGCTAAGTAGCAGGGAAAGTTAGACAGGTCCACATTATGCCTAGATCTGATAACTTGCATTCTGCTATTCACAGAATCTCTGACGCCCGATATGCAGTCCAGGGCACTAACACACCGGGCGAGACCTTGGTTAACCTCCCTGCCTTTTATTGTTGTATTTGTTCCTCCCGGTCACCAGACTGTAAAAATAACCAGAGGTGCAACCAAGCGGACACCACGGTGTCTGGGATAAACTATATGGAGGGCTAATTAGATAGCCTTGGGAGAAGCTCTTGTTGTGTGGCAAACTTAATTAGGCTAGTGATGAAGAATCACCCAATGAATAATTGCTCGCCGACAGTTGACGCGCAACCCTCTCTTGCGGGTTCACTTCGTGAAGGCTTGCGCGAACTCGCCTTGCCGGGAGCACTGTGAAGCGTCCACGAGCGACAACCCTCTCCCTACACTCCGATGGGCTCTCGGCGTGCAGCATCGCTCGTCTGAAGGGATGTTTCGCGGGTAGCTGGGCGGCTTGTTCTGCCTCTACGGAACAGCTCCAGGAGGAGCCCGTGTAATTAGTTATAGCGCTCGTTAGAATAAACCTTTGTTCGTTGTTGCTTCTTTGGTTTTGTTACATGGCTAACGAGAAATCGATTGATGCATGGTCACGCTGCGGCTGAAGGGCTGCGTCGTGGTATAGAGGAGCTGCAAGGGATGGATTGCCGGGGCGCTGCGCTACTGAGAGGCCTTTCAGCGGAGGCTTTTTCACGCTCGTCGGCTCCAGCTGTCGGCGGCCAACAAAGTTACCTTTCTTCGAGTCGCGCTAATTTGGTGATGTTCGCCTCAGTTTACACGTGTAACACGCGCGCGTGCGTACATTCGTGCGCACGTACGCACGCGCGCACATGGAAGCAGACGGGTACCGATACGCACACGCGTACGCAAGCGCGTGGATGTCGAAGAATTCCGATGTGCTCGCGCAGGGGAAGAAAGACCAACCCACCGAGCCAACGCCGTTTTGGTTCTTCCTGGAGGTCAACTCTGAGCAGGTTTCTGAGCAACCATAGCGAATTTCACGAGTGGCGAATGATGGAGTAAGCTATCCCCTTCTCGCACCTCACGCGAACCCCACAGGTTCAGCTATAACTGGAGTCTGTTTCTGAGGCCGGTGTTGATACATACAGAGGCTAACCTTAAAGCGCAAATGTTTCGCCATTTCCGGGAGGTCGAAAGTGAATTCGAAGTTGAATGTGCCGATGTCCACGACATTCTCCTTCGTATATATTATTGTGAAATGTTACGAGCAACAAAAGAGATACAACCTACTTTGTTCTATTGATTTTATTTTACATTTTGTCGTACAGTTTTCTGTTCTTTTTTTTTTAGCTGCAGCCGCAATTTTAAGGCAAAGCACAAAGCGCGCGTAAAGCCCTATTCTAATTTTGCTAATCCTGCGTATCCACATTCGCTCTAGCTTTCCTGTCTCTCTTGTTTTTTTTCTCTCTTTATTGTCTTTTCTTCCTTTCTCTTCCCTTAATCCAATTTTCGTAGTAGGGCGTCAAACCGAGCAAATCTTCGGTTGGCCCTTCCACATTTTTTACTTTCTCTTTTCACATACGACAATCCTCACCGGAGCCTCAAGCATTTCACTCTCTATTCTGCATATATCTTTTTTTTGTAGCAGTATTACGCACCTCCTATTTCTATTGAAGTATTAACGGGAGGCCTATCGAGTTTATGCCAGTTTACAAAAAGGCGAAAATGCAACACTCACTGGCTTCACTTTGGACGAAACTGGGAGAAAGGAGGGGTGTTCGTTCCCATTTATTTTACAGGAATTATGTGATACAGCTTCGGCTTTCACTGAAACCATTTGTTTGGCACGTAGCGTTCATTCGGCACTTCGGTTCCTGCGCCGCAGGTAATCTCCTCCACTGGTGACGAAATGGTTACACGTCACGTCGTTGTCTTGATTCTCCTTTAAGATGAGTGGTGACTTAGTCCTTATGACTCTAGCGTTAGGTGAAGAAAAATAAGCTAATAAAAAGCATTACTCACTTATAATTTCATGTATTTCCCTGAATACGTCGGCTAAGCTATACATCGGTTCGTAAACATATATACGCGCATTGTTATTTTTGTTTGGCAATTCACTGAACAAGAACTCAAATACTGATATTTCGTGCGAAAAAGAAAGGAGGACTAAAGCAAAGAAAGCACAGCGCAGGAAAAAAAACAGTTTACATTTTTGCAGCGAAGGTGGTTCAAACGAGCGTGGCCTTTCCCGGCTACTCGCTATTGCAGCGGCGATCTAAGCAACGTAAGATATCTTTCACTAATAGAGTTCGCGGATGTAATTAAGGAATGAATCCTGAGAAAAAAGAAGTTGACGCATGAAATCGAAGCGCGCAATGTACAAGACTATGGTATTGAGAGCTGCATCGATAAATGAACGCTAGGTTTAATACAGTGTGGAACTTCAAATTGGGCATTGAATACAGCGACCAAATAGCACTGATGTCCTGGAGTCATTGTTCTTCCTTGGGCGAGCGTCTGGACGACCCAAAACCATTCGTTTATTCCTCTGCGTCCTTTCCATTATCTATCAGAACCTGTCAAAGCAAAGCGCAACGCTTTATATGCGATGCCTAACTAAAAACCGTGCAGAACTATTCCTACTAGTCGTCGCGTCGACCTGGTTTGACGATGGTTTTGACAGAAGTGCCCAGTGGTTGATGTGTGTTTTTATTTGTTAGTGCACTGAAGCACGCGCAGTTTGCGACGTAAAACGCTGCCGAAGTGGAATACTGCCGTTACGGCTGCGCAGTATCGGCGGCTTCAACACGCCTTCAAACTCTCGCAACGGTGCACGTTTCTTCGTTCCAACTATGGCGGGGTTTCTGTGTCAGCGAAGAAAATAATCCCTTTAAGGCTGCGAAGTATAAAAAACTAGGAGCTATATAAACACGTAGAAGTGAGCGCGAAATATATACATTTTTTTTCTTTTTCTCCCTTTGCCTCAAGTTCGCTCGAGAATGGTTTCATAAATCACGGAAGCGTTTTTTTCTTTCTTTCTCTCTCTCCCTCCCCCTTTTTTTTTATTATTCACGTTCTGCCTAGCTCGCGAAGAGGACCGAAGAAACAGTGCGAGGGACTGTTGAGCCGTTCGGCAAATAACGAGTACTATCGAAAAAAAAAGTCTAGAAAACGCGGAGCTTTACTGAGGGACGGCTAGTAAGATGGTCCCGATGGAATCGCGTACGTGGACACGCCACGCGTGCAACAGTTTGCTTTCTTGAGATCTTCGAAGAGAGCTTCGCGAGCATCGGAAAACGGCCCTCTAGATTTTTTTGAAAGACCTTTCAAGAGAGGGACTGCAGAACGGGCTTTGCGGAACGGCTGAACCTTCATTAGTCTAGTGTTTTTTGTCACGGTGGTATCTATGAGGTCGTCCTGCGGAACTATTCGAGAAAATGTATTGAACAATTGGCAGGGCAACTGTAACATTAAAGTCGAGACGGCCGCAAGCTCGGTTAAGCTTCACTGAGCTATCTGCTCTGTCGTACCGCAGAACAAACGGGACTTATAGCTTTGTGTGTGGCTTCCCCTTGGCTCGGCTTAAGACATCTTCGATACTCTTTGGGGATTAGGGTTTGTCCCGGGAGGCTTCGCTCCGGAGGCCTCCGACTTTGGATTTGATTGAGACCGTGACAAACTCGAAACGCTGTCTGGCTTACTTGGGCTACGTACGTTCTTTTCGAGATTGAGCTTTTGTCTAATTTGAAGCGTTTCTTTACAGAGCTCTTGGAAAGCATGGCCCGTATTGTAACGAACTTGTGACGTTAAATGCGTTCTTAAGAGCGGGTACCAGCCAATCGGGATACAGGACATATTATTAGCGACGGTGGTCAGCCAATGGCGAGGGGCACGTACGAACGAAAGGTTTTGTGAATAAGGCTTCTTATATCTTTTCTTAAAACTGGGCCAGTTTCAATACAGCTTGCGAAATGTCCCCTGCTATGTTTCTTTCCTTGAGAGCGCAGAAGCATTCTATCATAGAAGTGATAGCATCAGTCAGTATGCACGTACGGCGTGCTTTTAGTTTAGCTGATCAAACGTGGCACACACTTTTCTGACGCACCACGGACTCTACATATAAAACATTCTTAAGTGGAAGGTTTAGCTCGGGGGCTGCCATCAATATACATGGGAAAAGAGAAGTCGTTTTTTCTCGGCAACCGCTGCACCAAGTTTAATGAGGTTTGTTGCATGTAAAAGGAAAAGTTAAACTCTAGTGGCTATTGGTAACAAATGTTTGATTTAGGCCGCCAATTCTTTTATAAAAACGGTTGAAAAGTGCGAATTTTTAGAATACGACACTGTGAAGTTTACAACTTTGTAACTCAGCAACGAATAATGATATCACAATTTATCAAATTGTATCTAATAATACATCTAAAACGGACGAAATTTATGTATTTTATATGGCTCTGAAAGAGGCCACTATTATGTGAGTAACAAGTATGCAATGCCCTTGTAAACAATGTAACAAATTCACTAAGATGTAAATTGTTAAATCAAATTTGTCCGCTTTGGATGCTCTAATGGATACAGTTTATAAAACTGCGATATCTGTCCTCAGTGCAGTACTAAATATATTTAAACTTCGTGCTTCCATTTTGGCAGCGAAAGCTAGATATGACACCTTCCGTAGTTTTTTCGGCGTCCGGCAACAGAAAAAGATAATCATGTGGGCCGATCCAGGTGATAGTGCAGAAAGGGTCCAAACTCAATGTCACATACCCCTGTGGGCTCGGCAACCTGCAACGCGCCCTTGAACTATTCTTGTCACACGCGGGACCCAGAGAGGTCCCAGGCACACGGGTAAGAACAGATGTTTTTGAAAAAAAATGTTTCGTACAAAGTTTTCTAAAGGACGTTTGGAAAATCACCATCTGCCTACGATAACCAAGGCTTGCCAGGCACTACTGCAGGAACCGCATACGATTGAAGTCACGGCATCGACTATTTGTTCACCGAATGTGCAAACGGAAGATCTCAAGTACGATGCAATCCTGAACGAGATACCCGTCCTGTGTCTTTCGGAAACGTGGTCAAACTCGTTCTCCCTGCTCAACGGCTACAACGGAGTCATGTGGGATCGCCGGGCAGAGTCGCGCGCTGCAGGTGTTGCTATATACGTAAACAATGGCATTCAAGTGCAACCGTTATATCTTGCAATGAGCAGAATCTTCACCGACTGCGCAGATGTTTGTCTTCTACAAACGGAAGAAGGAATCGTGATCATGATGGAAGAGTTTGGCCTGCAATGTTGCTCTAACCTCATGATACCTTACATGCATCATCGGACGTGCATTGATTTGATTCTAGCCAAAAATCTTTCTAGGATGGCAGTCGAACCGCTGTGTGTATATAACAGTGATCATAAAGCAATCGCGACTACCCTTACAACATAGCTTCAATCGAACATCAACCACTGTCTAGAATTAAACATGGTCTCTCAAATGCAACAATTCTCTTTAAAATCAGCCTGGTGGTTATCCCAGAAAAGCGTTTCTGCATTTTACATTTATTTCAATAGGCGGCATCGGAATTGGGCCCGAGCTAAAGCTTCCTCTTAATGCGAGAACACACTTCAGCCGTGGGCTGCAGAGAACTCCGTAGTAAAAATAAATCACATGCAAATGGGAGGTAATACGAATTTGTAACGAGTTTGAAAAAAGTTATAAACGAAAAAAAGGAAAAAAAGAGAGAAAAGCAGGGAGGATAACAAGAACGGAATATCCGGCGATACTCTCACATATAAGCACAGACTGTTGACTGTCCTACCGTACTGCATTGCAATTCAGGCCATCCAAGCTTCCTTAGTTCGAATAGAGCGTCATGAAACAGGCTTTCTTAAGCAAGTTCCGTTCTTTGGAACCTCTACCGCATTAGCCTCCCGTAACTAAAGGATTTAACATAATCGAACCTGCCTTCCTGCATCCCATCCGCTGGGGATCAGCGCAAATTTCAGCTTGAGAGAGCAAGACAGGAATTAAGGGTGCCCTAAAAAAATGCTGAGCAAGTCTAGACTAAGTATTTTGTTTAATTTCACTTTGAGATGTCAGTTATCAAAAGAAAACTTGAGGTGAAAGTTTCATTTTCTGAATTCTGAGTACATGGCTAAGAATGAGCACGTACACAGAGGCACATGCCGAGTGACCCAAGTTGTTTAAGAAAATTATATTCCAGGGTTTTATGCGCCACCACCACGATATGATTATGAGGCACAGCATATTGGGGGACTCTAATAATTTTGACCACCCGTGGGTCTTCAACGTGCACTCAATGCACGAAAAACGGGCGTTTTAATGCGTTCGCATTCTTTGTGTACCTCACGCACATCGTGTGTGGTATCTATCTATCTATCTATCTATCTATCTATCTATCTATCTATCTATCTATCTATCTATCTATCTATCTATCTATCTATCTATCTATCTATCTATCTATCTATCTATCTATCTATCTATCTATCTATCTATCTATCTATCTATCTAACTATCTAACTAACTAACTAACTAACTAACTAACTAACTAACTAACTAACTAACTAACTAACTAACTAACTAACTAACTAACTAACTAACTAACTAACTAACTAACTAACTAACTAACTAACTAACTAACTAACTAACTAACTAACTAACTAACTAACTAACTAACTAACTGTTTTCCCGCCTACGTGGGTGACTGGGTGCGCCATGAATGCACTGGTTATGTGCCTCATAATCAAATCATGTTTCTGGCATGCAAAACGCCACAATTAAATGCACTGGGTAAGTGCCCTCATCAATGAACCTCTCTCAAACTTGGGTGGTTGAGTATGCGGCACTGAGTGCATGCGGCAAGCAGCGGAACAACTCTCGCCGTTCACAGGCGCCGGCGCGCCGCGCTTCTCGTTTCGGAGGCTACGTGCGTAATTCTCGGCAGTTGCCCCCGGTTTGAGAGCACTGATTCGAGAAATGATTCATCCACCTTTATCAATCGCCTTCTCCGTTTTTTTCCATGTATTTCGTCAGAGAACTGCAGGAAGGGTTGCCGTGTTAGCGTTTCTTCAGAACTAGAATTTGCTCTCACGTTATCGAAAGCGACGCTACTACGACTTCATTTGCATTATGTATATCGGTCTCATGGCTGATGCATTCTAAATATTCAACGAGAATGATACATTAAAGTTCCCTACTCAACGCAACTTCCAGGCTGTATAGTTTCCTTGAACTCTACGTAACTGACATAGTGGATTTCGTTAAAGTCGGACGCGTCTCAGTGCCTATGGCATTGTGCTGCTGAGGTCTAGGTTGTGGGTTAGATTGCCCGCTTGTGCGACTGAATTCCGCGGTGGAAAAAGACTGCGAAACTTTTTTGTTCCTTCGGTCTACGTTAAAGAACACCACCGGATCAAAATAAATTCTGAACCCTCCACTACGGCGTTGCTTTGCAACCCGCGGCGCAGTTTCAAGGCTTTAAGTCCCTACAATTTAGTTAGGAGGAAGGCTTAGGCTAGGAGCTCTGAGAACAGAGAAAACCTTTTTCTCGGCAACCACGGCATCGAATCTGATGGGGTTTGTTTCAATAAATAGAGTTGAGATTTTGAGATCGCAGAAAACAGATTTTGTGAGGTCATCCGCCCTTTAAATAAGAATTGTTGCAGTTTTTTTTACTAAAGGCGCTGTTGCTTTACTATCCTCATCACTTCACAAAAGTCATCCCATTGTCATGTCATCGTCATCATACCGTCTTCGTTGTTCTACGACGTTTTTCCTTCGTCATTTAATTGCAATCCTACTGTCTTCATTCAACTGGGATTATAACTCCGTTGTGATGCCATCGTCGCCATTGCGTTAGTCCTCAGGTAGTCGCTGTCATGCATCTATTGCCATACCATCGTCATCATTCCAGCTTCGTCATTCGGTTGTCGTCAGACGCTCTTTGCCGTCCCGTTGTCCTCATGCTGTCATCGTCACGCTGCCATCGTTATACCATCGCCATCATTTCAGGATCGTCATCTCGTTGTCCTCACTACGTCATCGTCATACCGACTTTGTTGTTGCATCGACGTCCTTCCTCCTTTGTCATTGGATTGTCAGCATTGCGCAGTCATACAGTTGTCGTCTTGCCGTCATGCTCAGTGGCGACATTGGCAAGTGAGCATCGTAGCAAAGTGAGCTGACACCGTAGACCCTGCAGGTCGCATGCAGCCGAAGCAACAGAAGTTTAAGAATGACCACTACACATCTTAAGTAAACGTTAATTCAGCAGTACAATGTGTTGCTACATTACCCCAATGCTAAACGCATTACTGCGGATAGGCATTGTTCTTCGCAGTTTTTTTCTGTCTCTGCGTTATTGCCAATGGGCAATTTTTTTCCGACAAGATTAATGACTGTATGTCCTTATTTCGCTGCATCGCAGATTTTTCGATCTATTCACTGCCTTCCTAAAGACGGCATTGGCCCCGGAAGAGAGTTACAAACTGAGACTAACTTGCAATTCGGACATCTTTTGGCCGAAGCGAATAGCCACGTCAACATGTAATATTCAAGTACAGTCGATGACATATGCATAGGCAATCCAGCCTATTGCTCATCTTTGTTCTCTTCTGCCAGCAAGTCTTATTCCGTCGTTGTCTCACCAGTCTTCGGAATTTCCTACCAGACCGTTTGTTCAACGTCAATCACCACGTCCAATTTCGTTCCAATCTATATTATCTATTTTGTTTATCGTTTTCTTTATGCTCCGCGTATCTGGCAGGCGGAACCAAGAGAACAGCTCCTCTCATTGACTGCCGGAATACAAATGGATCCGTAAATGCGTGCTCGACGAAAACAGCCGCTCCTGTCTTAGTACTTTGCGTCCCGAACATAGTTGCGTGCAGTGTGGACTAACTGTGCGCGGCTTGTATGCAAGGAATGATTCTCTCGTTACGATTCTCCGTGCACTTCCAGCCTCCACGATCTGCATCCGTGATCCTCGTTACCACAGGAGATGGGTGCATAGAAGATAGACGACAACGAATAGCCCCCACCAAATTAAACTAGTAACGTTGTCGATCTCAATGTTCCCAGGCAGCCCAACGAAGGCAGTTTCTCGTGACGAAGCTCTAACTAACGCGATGGGTTAGGGATATAAAGTGCACCGCCGGCATTGACGTCGTGTTATCGGGCCTACATTATGCTAGGAAGCAAGTAAACTAGTTACGTTCACCAATCTGAGTGGCATCTTTCCGAAGAAAGTAGTTCGGTGCAACGGAACGGCAGAAGCAAGTGTCCTTTCTTTCTCTCACTATGACACGTGCTTAAGCGTTCGCGTTGCAGCACGGAGAGAGGCAAGACGTGCAGCCAGCAAAGTGCGTGCTGCTTCGAAGCTGTCGCTTCTATCGGTAGACGCGAATGCTACTCAGAAGAAGAATGATTGCGGCGTACCGGAAACAGCGTGCCGACGATGGTTGATTGCGGCCGCCGTCTGTCGTCGGCTCGGTTTTCTTTTCTTTTTTTGCAAGGCTGCTCCCGGCCTCAATTCACCTCCATCTGCGCTTTTCTTCGATCTGCTTTGTTTCTGCCTAGAGTGATAGAACCAATGGAAGCTAGAGTAAAAGCGTGAGTCTGATAAGTAGGTGGCGTAAAGTTCGCGTCGGAAATTGGTACTGAGTGAAATCGGCCAACGTGTGAAAGCCGGAAAGCGAGAAAGTTGACATGATTTTAAAAAAAAAAGATAACAATTTAAAGACGGAGGCGGACATATCGTTTAACATTTTTTTTTATTTCGCACTAACGCTGTGTCACAGTTTGAAGCTACAAATTTGAGTGTATTCATCTTGAAATAACAAAAGAAAAAAGAAGATGCGCAATGAAACCACAGAACACCTCATTGTTTACACACCGCTGTCCTGAAATATTTTACGTGTTGGCCACAAGTAATCAATAATTAAAAAGTGTTCTTTCAAACGATATTCACCTGGTTGAGATTTGTAAAACATAAATCGTACCAAGGTGAACCGCGACTACGCGATAAGGATGCAGCGGGTCCGATAAGTGGTGGATCTTAAAATGAAACGACAAAAAGAAAAAAGTGTAGCATTGAAACACGCCCTGAATGCACTGATCTGAAAAGAATTGCTGCATCACTGCATGGTGGTACAGGAATGCTTTAAGGCGCTTCTCCTTCAAAAGGGTCTACTTGTGGCAAAGCCATCTTCTTTTTGATGACCTCAACGAATTTACTTAAGATGTTCGACTGTATGAGTTTCGTTTAGAAATACACTGTGACTAACCATACTCAGGCCACTGTGTTATAAAGAGAACAGGCCTCAAAGTTTCGGAACCCATGCTCTTAATAAATTTTCATAGACTGCATTTGAGAGCAGATGTAACGAATGTAATTGAGATCAGGGAATGCCTGTTAGCGGTGTTTCTATACGCATTTTTCAAGAAAAGTGCTGCTGCTTGCTTTTCTCGCAACCCTAAGCAACATTGTATACCTTGCATCTTTATGTAATTTTGCTGTTATTGTTGTCATCAAGCTAGATAATTGGTACAAAGCAATAATTTCTTTTTCTCAGAAATTGCAACAACATATTGATGGTGAAAATTTAGAGCAAGACCAAGATTAGCAAGCCGCACTGCAAGTAAAGGGCCGAGCACTGCTTGTGCGAGCACGATATTGTGCACACGTTTTCGGACGTGCGACTCAAAAAATTTGGAGGACGCTTCAGCTTCGCCTTTACGAGTGGAACGCGATAGCATTCAAAGACCCTTGACTGCTTCTCACGCTTACCGGAAACTGCAGCTTATATAACCGTAATGTTTTCCGGGACATGCTCGTGGCGAACGCTATGCACGAAGGCGGGCTTTCTGGTAGAAACGCGGCTTCTTGCGTGGGCCGCGATGCGGCGGAGGCGAGCGCCATCTGGAAATCTTTCAATGAAGCGGGTGCGCTGCTACGTGGTCTCCGAGATATTCACGCGCCATCGCGCGTAAATGGCGGACGCTGTCGGCGGTCTATGTAATGTAGAAACGCTGGAAAAGGGGTTTGTCTAAGTTCTCGCATAAAAAAGATTATGTTTTCTCATATATTCAAATTGCAATTCGAAAGCTATCATGTCTACAGGTTGTGTGTAAGTCGTACTTTACAATTTTTCTACGCATTTTAGCTTGAGAAATACAATTAGTTCAGTAACTTCCTTGCGCTACATGGATGGCCTGGGTATGGGTGGTGCGAGAATCTTCTTGCCGAAGCGACGTCCGACGGCGACGCCGGATTTTCTGCGACACGAGCTTCTGAACGCTATCGCGTAAAAAGCTATAGCATTTGGCCTTTGGTGACCAACGTGTCCTGGAGTTCAGCTGAGTGACAGCATACTGCTGTCACCGGCACTTTTCTGTCAGCGGTGAAAGTCTGACCGCCACCAACACACAACAAAAACGGGTGAAAGATCCAAAGAAGGCTATTCGCTTTAAAAACTTCTCGTAGGAAGGGCACGTTCGTTTCAATATACTAGCTCAACTCAAACGCGAACTGCATGAAACCGGATGACGTTGAAAGTGTACATCGATCCGAAGTGTCAACGAGAATTCGAGAAGGTGTGAAACCTCGGTATTGTAAACCGAACGCGTATACGTTTTTCGGGAACTTGTAAGGCAAACGCCAATAGAGACGCATACACTGGGATTCATTTCTCAAAGCCTGCGCAGTAGATCACGCCAGAAATTGCAAATGCTGAGATATGTTCTCATTTTAGTGCGGTCTAAAGAGCACGGGAAATAGCTTGCGCAGGAAACCGTAAATGGGAAGCGCCAAAGAAGTTTTTGCGCTCCAAAAGCGTGAAACAACCCTACCAGAGAGAGGATAAACGACAATGGAGAACGTGACGACAGGCGAAAGAAACACAGAGTGCATCAGAATATCCCCTTCGGACAGCTCTAGAAGCCGGAGAAGTTCTATATTGTTGAGTGTTAGGCTGGGATGTATAAAACTCGGTGGTCGCCCCGTTCGAACTTAAAAGGGCTTCGATGGCATAAACAATATCGAAACAGCGCCTTGCCTCATTCTCACCTCAACAGTGCTCCCCTCTTACGTAGACGTCCTTCCTGATGCAAACTCCCGGCAGGATAGAAAGCAACCAAATAGACGAAAGATACAGAGAAAGAGAATGACTTATCTTTAAGGGAAAAGCACTGAGAGGTCGGCTTGAACGACTGTTCTAGCCTGCAACTCAGCATATGAACAAGCAAGTAGGCAAAACGTGTCCGGGCTGTTGGAACGAGCGACGTGTATTGGTCATCTGTGAAGAGAGGGTCTCTGCTGTATAAAAAGTAGGCGGGTGCGCGAAATGTGCAAGCCGGCGAAAATATACGTGATTCCCGCCTGTTTTGTCGGTTTACCAGGGAAGAATTGGTAGCGTGCTTCCGAGCAACGTGCTGTAGCCGCTCCTGAAACCTTCCCTGCTTCCTCACTCCCCGTTTCCCGTGCCTCTTTCTCCCCACACATTTTTCTCTAGCCATCTGTGTGCGCCTAGCTGTCTCGGCAAGCTGGCTACCTATAATACGTCGATGGCTGTAAGGCCGCCGAAGAAGTTCCGCTTCCCGTGGCAGCAACCGTGGCTTACGCGGAAGGCACCGTGAAGGACGCGGTGTTTGACGTTGTGTGCCCGAACCGAAATCGCTTTTTCTCTTCTGGGGGGCATGCAAACGTAAAGGAGAAGGAAGAGTGTGGCGCCTCGCTTATCCATTTTGCGAGCATGCGTTTTCAAGGTTTCTCCTCCCAAGCATTTATGACAGCTCCCATGACCAAAGGGGATACTCACGTTTGACTTTAGTGTATCAGACGGGCTCCGCCAGATTATGTGTCCCATAGACAAATATATAAGTCAAGCCAAAGAGAGAGAGAGATAGATAAGTGGACAGAGAAAGGCAGGAAGGTTAACCAGGTTAACCTTGGTTGGCTACATTTGACTGGGGAAGGGAGAGGGGGAATATGGCAGGAGAGAAGTTCGCAGCATGCACGCACACACACTCACCAAGCGTTCATTTTTTCAGTCCATTACAAGCGCTCATACAAGTTGTTTCAGCGAGCACTTCAAAAAAAAAAAATCAGATTGCCTGTGGCAGATAGCACAATTCTAGTCTGTGAGCTGGTCTATTCCAAGAGACAGACATAACTTACACGATAAGTTAAAGTGCGTAATCGACTAATTAACAAAGAAATCACTAACTAAGTTTTTTAACGAATTACCTTGTGCTGCGTATTGCAATTTAAAAATTATAGCGGGTGAGGCTGCAAGGCATGTTCACTGGAAAAGGATTTTGCGGACGACACCATTTACGAGATATGCGCCGTCGAACTTGCGGTAAAGATGCACTGTTGTTCCACTTACTTTCCTAACAAAGCGCCGTTTTATACATTGAAGCACTAAAGTAAATGGAACGCCAATGCATTTCTGCGCAAGGTTCGGGAATTAATATCTCGAAACTGGTATCATCCAGAGAATTCGTTCCAAGTGGATCCTCCTTTCGAACCCCTCGCCTATAATTTGTAAATTGCAATGTTTGCCTTAAGATAATTTGTTAAAAACTTCAAAAGTGATTGCTTGCTAATTAATGGACAGTGCATTTCTATTTATTGTGCAAGTAGTGTCCGCCTTTTCGAGTAGACCAGCTCATGCGCTAGAGTTGCGCTGTCTGCCACAGGCAACATTTAAAATTTTTTAAAGTGTTCGCTGAAACATCATAAATAAAGTTGTGCATCTCAAACGCAGCAGAGCCTTTGTCACTTTGCACATTTCAGACGCACGAGGACATGGTTCCAACATCTTCACCTCTGTGAAAGGCCTGTCACCTAATTTCCTCTACAGTGGTCCGAAAACCACACTTTGATTTTCTTATGATGGGCACTCACAAAGAAGATTTTACATGTTCCTTCTATGCAACTTTTTTTAATATTTGCACTGTGCGCCATTCTAATTAGGAATGAATATGAATTCCTAAAGAAAGCACCTACGCACTACGGCATCTGGCTTGCTGGCACCGCCTAACCCACGAAGGTCGCCACTTCTGCTTAAATAGAGAGGCCTGCCTCGTTGGAGCAGCTGCAACAGTGTCGTTTTCAAAGGAATCACATTCAGTGCTCGCGGGCTGGCTAAGTCAGATGGTAGAATTACTCTCGAATGTCCAACAATTTTCTTTTTAGTGTAACTTGCTCGGCTTTGCGAATTTGTGCTTAACTGATTTGCCACATCGTGTGTCTTTGCGCCTCGAATTGTTGATATCTTGGCCTCCCTATAAAGTCAGACGAGCTCCCGAATAAATTCGATGGTAGAGCGACCGCCTTGGAAAAGTGTTGGTCCTGGTCTTGATCCCCGGACCAGGGTAAATTATTCTTTGACGGTGAAGCTTTCTTTCTGACAAGCCCGTAAAGGTTTTCTTTGTAGCTTTGTGCTACTGTCTACGTGGACTAAAAAATTTCCTTTCATGTATAGTTATTGCTAAAATTGTGGGAATGTGAGGAAACGCGGTAGCGTTACAAGAAATGTGTTGAAAGGAACAAGGGTATGGCAAAACGTATTTGTACTCGTATCGACGCTACAAGACAACTTTATTTCTTGGCTAGAACTGAGGCACATACTCAAGAACAGTCTAAAGAACTGACCTCTTGAACTGTGTTAAACTGTCGTGGCGGAGAGCAAAGACCGCATTACTGCATTACCTCAAGTCGACATGCAGTACCTCAAGTCGACATGTCTCTGCGACTTTTATAGAATTCCTGCGCATATTCACATGTCCGTCCAACTTGTGAGCACTATTTTCCCCCGTATTCTGAGATCATCGTCGAGTCGAAGTTCTTCCTCCGCTCGATGACGATGATGACCATAATTCGTTGGCATCCAGCATGAAACTGGACGTTGACAAGTGGTTACCCAGCCTGCTTGAGTTATTCAGATATGCTATCAGTCTGGACACCACTCCTCCGCTCAAGAAGATACTGCACTTCCCAAAATTGACACTTATTTAGAAAAAAAGAAAAAATAAGTGCAGTGACTGCTTCTGTCTAGCACTGGCCCTGTTACCAACATTCATCTGTCGGGGTTGGAAGTTAACCAAATATCGATAGGATGGTTGGCTTTGGGTTCCACGGTAAAACATCAAATAAGGCAGTACAGGCATGCATGAATTGGGCCTTTCTTGCAGTCAGAGAAGCACAGTGCAAAATTAGTTTCGGAGAACGACTCAGGCACATGGATGAAAATTAATGGGCAGCTAAAGTGCGCAGATATATTCACCTCAAAGTTGTGGACACAAAATGGAGGAAAAAGTAAAGAAAGTTGGCAACCAAGTACAGGGTAGATAAATGTGTAAATAGACAACCAGGAGTAATAAAAAAAAAAGTGAGAGAAATAGAGACAGTAAATTGGATGCAAAGGGTGGAAACAAATCAGCCCACGGATACTGGCAAGAAAGAAATTAGAAAGAAAAATCTTTACGACAACACAAAAGGCAATGCTTTGCTATTTGAGGCCCTAATCAAATGCGATGGTATTCGCCCCGCGAGACTCGTAGGTAGCGCCCGTCTTCGTGAAGCGCTGGGATTTAAAGCGGATGGAAGCACTAACTGATCAGCAGTCGAGATAAGCAACAGACGCTTAAGGTATTGGTAGCAAAAAAACAAAGCAGGCAAGAGATGGATAGGACAGGATCCGTTACAAGCAAAGGTAACTGTTGAAGATAGATATAGAAGTTTTTATTTATTTATTTATTTATTTATTTATTTATTTATTTATTTATTTATCTATTTATTCATTTCATGCTGCATACCTAGTTCAGGTCCAAGCAGGGTGGTTAAACACAACAATAATACAATGCATTAATCAATCAAGCAGGGTGGTAAGACGCAGCAGTAATATAATGAGTCAGTCAATTGAAACAGGCAACAACGAGTTATTCCAGTCTGTTATAGTTCGGGGAAAAAAGAATACTTTAACACATCCGTCCGTACACAATAAGGTGTTAGTGAATTTGGATGATGGTGTCGAGTAAGCCTAGACGTTGAACTAGACAGATAGGTTGCAGGATTAATTGATAAATCTCCATTAAGAAGCGTGGAAAGAAATCGAATTCTTAAGTTTTCCCTTCGCTCCTCAAGGCTAATGAAGAGAGATAACTTTTAAAAAAATGTAGGCAATATGCCAGAGCAATAAGCATGCACCTAATTAGCCTCAAGGCTTGGTGACTGTTTGTCACTGCCTCGTTTCAAATGGGAGTCCAATAAATCATCATCATCATCATCATCATCATCATCATCATCAGTAAGTCGACGTGGATTGTTGAGTAGTGGGAAGTCCTAAAATACGAGGGTTTCTCTCCCCGTCTTTCTTTTCACCCATTTATCTCCTTGCTTCGGTGCAGAGTAGCAAACCCAACGTGCTTCGGGTTAACCTTCTTGCCCCTCTTACCTTCTCTCTATTTACCATGGCGGTTCTGTTACCGCAGAGAGATGTGTCGTTGGGGTGCGCGGTAGCTGTCCGACCAAGAATGCAGCGCAGCAAACGCGCCCCCGTTTAGGCGTCGCTTCGCCTCCGACCGAAGACCCGCCTATGCTGGCGCCTCCTCCTCAACGAGCTGTCGCGTTCACTTACCCACTGCGACATGGCGCGACAGCAGCTCGAGCGGTATCCTGACAGCCCTGGGCCGCGCTTAATAGGAAAACGCGGTGATGGCTCAATATCCCTCGTTGCATCCGGCTAGGTGCAACAAGGCTGAAAGATGGAAGACACAACCAGCTGCTCTCGCTTCCAAGAGCCATGTCCTTTGATTTTTCCATAGCTCAAAAGCATTTCTGTTCTTTCATTCTTTTTTTTTTTTGGTCTCGATCTCCCATGGACTACCTGTCAAAATCTGTAACGGAACTACGTGACTATAGCGCCCGCTTACACAAGTAGTCAAGGTCTAATGATACGAGCAATTTACGGCATCCATGTCAGCTGTGCGCATTGAACAGCCAGAAGGGGCGCTGTCGTCTCTTCCACTTTTCGGTGCGTACAAAAAAAAAAACGAAAAAAAAAGAATAAGCTGCTGTGCATCACTTTCGACAAGCTTAACAACAGTCGTCTTACGGAAAACAATATCACTGCACTCTCGTACTAGCCGACGTTAGCCGGGGCGTCTTAAAAACATTATAGTGCATTTTTCTTTCTTTTAAAGCGCCGGAACTGTATAAAAAATTTAGGCGTTGCGGCTTGCCTTCCTTGTTTTATTAAGGACTTTTCATATGTTCTCGCCTCATCTTTTGTACCTTTTCCCTTACCCCAGTGCAGAGTAGCCAACTGGACGGTTACTCTGGTTACCCCATCATCTCTTATTTTATTCTCTCTTTCTCTCTCTCTTTACGGTCACTGAAACCAACGACCGCTGAAATCCCGGAGTGCATTCCACCATTTCACATTTCCATTTGTTTGCAGTTATTATGCAAAGACCAATTGACTGCATGGAAATGCACCTCTATCAGCGGCCTATTCTGTGACCGTTGAAAGTTCGAGCAGCAACACGGGCGCTAGTCGCACGCGTACGACTCTACTCATCCTGATTTGCTAGGCTGCACTTCGATTACTGAAAAACAAACAAAAGTACGTCTAAAAGGGTGCCCAGTACTTTGCTTGTACGAGCGTCCTGAAGGCAACCTGCAAAATAATAATAATAATAATGATAATAATAATAATAATAATAATAATAATAATAATAATAATAATAATAATAATAACTCCTGTCTCTTTTTCACACACCTCTTAACCGTGGGAAGTAATTGCTTTCGGTTGGTCGTTATTTACCGTGGAGTCGTGCTCTTTCATTTACTGTTCCACGCCTGCTTCATTTCAGAATCCGTAACAGAGGTTACGTAACCAATACGCACTTATTTCATCGGTCACGGCCCCTCATACTGACCCCGCTAGGGGAGCGGAGAGGGACTTCCCCCTAATCTAACACTCTCTAATGAAGCGTGAGCGCTTCGCGCCGCGAAAACGGGTGAACAGCGCACTTCCTCTTGAGGATCAGTGGCTATATACCTTCAATATCTTAGCTTTTGTGTTTAATAACTCTGAACGAAGACGTTGGGGCTAATCAAGCATTGTATTATTTGCTATGACATTGTCCTTAGATGTGTTATTGATCTTCGTAAATGTTCTCCGTTATGCGGCCGCAATTGTTTGCGCAATATCGAAAGCGTCCACGGCGAAAAAAAAAAAGTTCTTTTTTTTTTCCTTGTGAAGAAGGATACGTCCACTTAGTCCCGTCAGCAGCCGTATTGTTTTCTTTTCAATTTGGTATTTTTCAAAGTGAGACATCGTGTTCTAAACTAGCAGCCAGCAGAAGGCGTATGTAGAACGAATTCAGTTACAGTATATAGAGAAAACCCAGTCGTGTTTAATTTGTAAGCTAACTTAGCGGTGTTTTGAACACGTTTATGTAACGCGATGAGAAAATGTGTGCAAATATCTTCCACGGTGTCAGAGCATGAACGTTTCCAAGCTGTCTGTCTCGAAATATAACACATCTCCCTAGTTAGGGTAAAAAAGCCCTTTTTAGATTTTTAGTTCCATGAAATAATAACAGTGGAACACAAAGCAATGATAGCACTTCAATGGTTCTCAGAAGTAGTACAGCTCATAAATATTGAGTGTAAAGCACTGTGCTTAATTTGCATTCTCTAGTTTGTGCGTTTGCGTGAAACACACTTATGCATGCATCCGGGATCCGCGCGCTTCGTTGCAACGGAAACATATCGAGGCGCACTTTCAGCCTTAGCGTCGCTACAGTCAAGTAATGCCATTGCATATATATATATATCTGAATAGGCAAGAATCAGATGTGTGCGTTAAGAGACAAAGCCGGCACTATCGTTACTACTATGGATGAAATAGTTCAAGTGACTGAAGACTTTTATAGAGATTTATACAGTACCAGTAACACCCACGACGATAAGGTGAGAGACAATAGGCTAGAAGAACTTGAAATCCCACAAGTAACACCGGAAGAGGTAAAGAACGCATTGGGAGCTATGCAAAGGGGGAAGGCAGCTGGGGAGGATCAGGTAACAGCAGATTTGTTGAAAGATGGTGGGAACACTGTCCTAGAAAGATTGGCCGCCCTATATACACAATGCCTCATGACCTCGAACGTACCGGAATCTTGGAAGAACGCTAACATAATCCTAATCCATAAGAAAGGGGACGCCAAAGACTTGAAAAATTATAGACCGATCAGCTTACTGTCCGTTGCCTACAAAGTATTTACTAAGGTAATCGCAAATAGAATCACGAATACCTTAGACTTCTGTCAACCAAAGGACCAGGCAGGAAAGGCTACTCAACAATAGACCATATTCACACTATCAATCAGGTGATAGAGAAATGTGCGGAATATAACCAACCCTTGTATATAGCCTTCATTGATTACGAAAAGCATTTGATTCAGTCGAAACCTCAGCAGTCATGAAGGCACTACGGAATCAGGGTGTAGATGAGCCATATGTAAAGATACTGGAAGATATCTATAGCGGTTCCACAGCCACCGTAATCCTCCACAAAGAAAGCAACAAAATCCCAATAAAGAAAGGCGTCAGACAGGGAGATACGATATCTCCAATGCTATTCACAGCATGTTTACAGGAGGAATTCAGAGATCTGGAGTGGGAAGAATTGGGGATAAAAGTTGATGGAGAATAACTTAACAACTTGCAATTCGCTGGTGACATTGCCTTGCTTAGTAACTCAGGAGACCAATTGCAATGCATGCTCACTGACCTGGAGAGGCAAAGCAGAAGGGTGGGTCTGAAAATTAATCTACAGAAAACTAAAGTAATGTTTAACAGTCTCGGAAGAGAACAGCAGTTTACGATAGGTAGCGAGGCACTGGAAGTGGTAAGGGAATACATCTACTTAGGGCAGGTAGTGACCACGGATCCGGATCATCAGACTGAAATAACCAGAAGAATAAGAATGGGCTGGGGTGCGTTTGGCAGGCATTCTCAAATCACGAACAGCAGTTTGCCACTATCCCTCAAGAGGAAAGTGTATAACAGCTGTGTCTTACCAGTACTCACCTACGGGGCAGAAACCTGGAGGCTTACGAAAAGGGTTCTGCTGAAATTGAGGACGACGCAACGAGCTATGGAAAGAAGAATGATAGGTGTAACGTTAAGGGATAAGAAAAGAGCAGATTGGGTGAGAGAACAAACGCGGGTAAATGACATCTTAGTTGAAATCAAGAAAAAGAAATGGGCATGGGCCGGACATGTAATGAGGAGGGAAGATAACCGACGGTCATTAAGGGTTACGGGCTGGATTCCAAGGGAAGGGAAGCGTAGTAGGGGGCGGCAGAAAGTTAGGTGGGCGGATGACATTAAGACGTTTGCAGGGACAACATGGCCACAATTAGTACATGACTGGGGTAGTTGGAGAAGTATGGGAGAGACCTTTGCCCTGCAGTTGGCGTAACTAGGCTGCTGCTGCTGATGATATATATATATATATATATATATATATATACACACACACACACACACGAGAAGAAAGGGATTAACCGAGGGGCCCGATTTTTATTAATCATACCATAAGAAGCGAAAAAACAATGACACCAAGAGCAACATACGGGAAATTACGTGTACTTACTAATTGAATTCAAAGGTAATAAATTAATTTGAATGATTACATAACAAGGGCCTCGAATCTGACAACAATGATGCCTTCAGGTATATAGCATGTGTGGGTTTGGTGGCAAAAAAAAAAAAAGACATGCACTTGCCAAGAATAAAACAAAAATAAAGAACATGACGTTTCGGGCCCCGTACGGGTCCCTTGATCCCTATGGATATATAAGCATGGGCGCGCGGCTATCTATGGGTGTGGTGGAGCAGCGTTCGGGTGTATATCTCGGGAAGATTGCCCCTCGTCCTGTTTATCGTGCGTCTAGTTGACTGAATGTAGTATGATTCTAAAAGAAAACAGGCAGATAAGTGTTTCTCGGTTGCGATGATGGCTGCCGAGTCTCACTCAATGGTGTGTCCGGTTCGCGATGTTCCGCCAGTGCGTGGCCCTTGAAGACGTCATTCACGTGTTGTTTCAAGCGCTGTTTGAAATTTCCGCCCTCGCCGATGTACGACACGTCGCATTCCTTGCATGGTACCTTGTAGATCACTCCAGGGTAGTCCGTGTGCTTGAAAGGGTCTTTTGCGCGAACCAGCTGTTGGTCGTTCGGGAAGGCACGTGGGCGATTTGCATACCGTAGCCCTTAAAAATTCTTGCAAGGGCTTCGCTTGTTCCCACAGTGTATGGTACCGCAGCGCGCTTCACTGTTTCTTTCGCCGTTTCACGGCGAGGCTTCGCTGATTTGCGTTCCTGTGTTCTGAGTAGTTGTAGAGGGTAACACTTGTTGACAGGTCTCTTTTCATAACCTGCATCTCTTGCATACGTTTCGTGGGGTTGAAGCAGATGCGGCATGCCCGGGAAAAGAGTGTTGATGCGACGGATCGCTTTTGCCCAATTGGGTGCGTCGAGTCGAAGCTCAGGTACTTTTCTGTATGCGTTGGCTTTATGTACACATTAGTCCTAAAGCCGCTTGAAGTCGTCTCTACGAGGACATCCAGGAAGGGAATGCGCCTATTGGTTTCCTCTTCAGCCGCGAACGGCATACTCGGCTTGAGGGAATTTAGGTGCTCGAGGAAATGTGTTGCGTGCCGGCGACGGATAATACAGAAGCAGGCTTTCATAAATCTTAGAAAGAGGTTTGGTTGCGTCCCGAATAAAGACAAGGCGGCACTTTGCAGATCCTCCAGAGCAATGCTGGCGCAAACGACGAACGCAGAAGCTCCCATCCCTGTGCCGAATACCTGCTTGTAATACTCCTTATTAAAGACGAAGTACGTATTCTCAAGGCCAAATTTTAGAAGGCGGCAAACGTCTTGGGTTTTGAATGGCGTGCGTTCGGGCAAAGAAGAGTCAACCTCTAGAAGTTTCCTGCAGCATTCGACCGCATGTAAACATTGACGCATGTAAACATTGACTTTACGTCAAAGGAGATAACGACTACGTCGTCGTCAGCGCAGGCGCTTCTTATTTGCTGAATGAAATGAGCGCAGTCTTTGACGTAAGTGGGCGCGAGACATGCAAGCGGCCGGAGATTACGGTGCAAGTAGCCGGACAGTTCGTACCGCTGTACGTATGTAGTCCACAATTGGTCGTACCGGAACGTCGGGCTCGTGAACTTTCGGCAGTCGGTAGAGAGCGAGAGCCGATCCGTTATGGCAGAGCAACCTGTGCCTTTATTTACCAGTTGCCTTCGCCCAAAAAAATCACGTGCTCGTAACGCCTGCGACAGTAAGGATGTGCGACATCCGCCGCCAAGGTTTGTGAGTGGTGGCGCTGGCTAACACTCCCAGGGTTAGTTCTAGTAGTAAAACATAAATACCCAAGAAAGTGGATGGCAGAACGGCGCCGCGGTAGGTCAATTGGTAGAGCGTAGCACGCGTAATGCGAAAACGTGTGATCGTTCCCTCCGCCCCCCTCCCCTTGCGTCAAGTTGTTTTTTCATACACTTTCATTTTCGTTAATGACCATTCCTTTTATTCAATTAGTAAGTAGAAGTAATTCTCCCTGTGTTGTCCTTGGTGTCATTGTTCGTCGGCTTCTCATATATATATGTATATATATATATATATATATATATATATATATATATATATATATATATATATATATATATATATATATATATATATATTACACAATAACCCTGTGACTAGCCGTAACCAGCAAACATGCACAGCTGATCGATTTATGTTCACCTCAACAAATCGATAGACGCGCTGTCATCCACAGAACGATCACAGAGACAATCGTCTCGTTTCTCTTCAAATACGCTAAGCGTTCTGCGAAACTCTTCGTCCGTGTCCTCAGTTTCAAAACTTTCGCGCCGCCCTCGACAGCTACCGGCCCGTCCCCGCGTCATGCGACCTGCGCGCCCCTCCCGTCCGCCGATCTGCTTTCTCTCCCTTCTGTACACCTCGCCTCTAATATTATTATCTGACTTCATTTCCCTTTATTTTTATTTTTGTTGCACCCCTCAACTTTGCCGGGAGGACAGGGCTCGCTGATCCCTGCATTCGGGGTCGCGCCGTCACGTCCGCTGCACGTGATGTCTCCCGACGCCCATTGTTTTCCGCTGGCCGCGCCGGACAATGCCGTGGGGGAAAAGCCGTGGGCCTCGCGTCCTCCGGTCCCTGCGATGCAGCGACGACTGTGCCTGGCATTTGGGATGAGGGCAGCCTTCCGCGCGTCCCCGCCAACACTCTGATCCGGCGCGGTTTCCCCCCCGCGTCATTCTCTTTGTTTCGTCGCGAGCAATGCCCTCTCGCGGGTCTTTCGCGCCGGCAGCCTGAAATATAGGCTTTGCGCGTGGCACGTCCCGTCTTTCTTTCGCCGCCAGGGGCACGCGTCTCCGAAATTTTTCGGGTGTTTACGACGCGTCGCGAATTTATGTCTTGCCAGTTGGCTCGGCATAGTTTAGTGGCGTTGCGTTACGATGCGCGCAGGCAAGGAACTAGTGTGCGGAAGGTTTATTTATTTATTTATTTTCGATACCCTCAATCGCCGAAACATTGCAGAGGGGAGTGGGTGACAACATATAAACGAAGAAAAGAACAGAATGAACCGTGCAGCGTTATACGGTATTAGCGGCAAATTGTAGAAAAGAAATGAAATATAACAGAATCGTTCTAAAACCTAAAATAAATGAACTGAACAGAAATAAACGCAGCATGTTATACAATACTCGTGGCAAAATAGGAGCGTAAGAGAAATTTGGGAAAGGAAAAAAAGACAGGAGAGAAAAAAAATTTTTTTTGAGAATATAAAGCTGACAGCTAAACCTCTATTGACGGTTTCCCACTTAAGGTTGCGCTCATGCTTGTATATAAACAGAGAAAGCACAACAGTTACATTTATCTGAGGCCACGCAGAATGGCGAGCCTTCGGATGGCTGGAACACAGCCTCGTTCCGCGCTTTCCTGTTAATCTCGCTTGTCTTACTGCCTTTTACATTGAAGTGCGAGCCTTCACTTGACGCCAGAAATATCTCGCTCGGTGCAATATCCGATGCTTGCGAAGCTTCGACGACCCTAATTCTATGTTACTGTTCGTTGCCTTTGCTCCTAGTAACACATTGCTAAACAGCCAATCGATAACCCAGCGCCGAGTTCAAAGAATTTAGACGAGAGAAGGAGATTCTTGATGATGGGGAGGAAAGGTTGGGGTAAAGTGCAGCGCAGTAACTGTCTCTCAGCCGCGCTGCACAGGGGGTAGGGAATGAAAGTAGGGGGAGAGAAAGAGCACCAGAAACAATTTAGACGAAAGAAACGAAAGACGCGATTAAAAAGAGGAAGGAGGAGTCGCGCCTCGCCACTACTCCCATCAGGGCGCGCCACCTCTCCGAACGTCGAGTTGGAAGAAAGCTTTTCGGAAGCAGCAATGTTTACTGCTGCACATAATATTGCGTCACCTATCGCGTCGCTGCTTCGGATCATAGACGAAACTACAACTCTATCCCTTTTCCTTTTAATTTTGTTTTCAGCTTGCGGCCTAGTGTTGAATGTGGCAAAGAAGTGTATCTGTTTGGTCGCTGTCTTTGTGTGGTGCTCTGATTTTTCTGTATTTTTTTGAACCATTGACGACGAGCCGTCGCACCTCACCTAACAAGCCGTCGCACCTCACCTCAAAGGACACGTCAAAGATGATGCGGTTCCGCTACCAATGTCGAAGAATGAATTACGCTGCATGATAAGGACGACGTCTTTTAAAATGTGTGGAAACACTTGGTTTGACCAGAATTCTAAGAGTACGGATTTATATCAGATTGACCCGTTTATTGAATTCAAATTTTCATTGTCATTAGACAGAAATATGGAAACCCTTATTCATCGATTAAGGCCAGGCGCTGCCTACACAAATCATTTCCTACACAAAATTGGCCGTGCGGAAACCCCCAGTGTGATTGTGGATTTGCAGACGAAGATAAATATCACCTCCTTCTAGATTGCCCACATCACGACACACCAAGATGCCGACTTAAATCAACCCTAATTAAATTAGACTGCAGGCCTTTCAATTTAAAGAAACTTTTGAGTCTTTGGCCAACAGCGTCCTTGTAGAAGAGCTCCTTAAAAGCACTAAACACTTTTTTCTTGTAGACAGCGGCATTATTGGACGTTATTAACGCTTTTATTGTTCCTTTCTTTTCAATGTCGCCGTATATATGCATATGTTTGTGGAATTTGTTTAGGTTGACTGTTCTGTTCTGGCTATACGTGATAATGCATTTACACGATGAATGTACCACCCGCTGACTAGAGACTGTGTTATTAGGCGACAGTATCGTTTGTATTTTTCATACTTCTTTCTACATAAATGTGCAGACATTTACCTCACATATTGTATGTACCATGTGTTTCTTACGTCGTAGTCTTCCTGTGAAAACGTTGCGTGCCAAGTGCTGGTGTTTGTGTGAAAAGGTTCATTGATATGTAATCTTGAACCCTGTATGCTGCAGGATTGAACCATTCAAAAGATAAGGAGTAGCGGGCGCCTTAAATTGTGCGTGAACATCATATATCATATCAGTAAAAATAACTGTTGAATGTGAAACCGATTGCGCAAGCAACTGGAGGGCGAGCGTGAAAGAGAGACAGAGAATAAAAAAGCAGGGAAGACAAGGAGGATAACACAAAGCTTTCTCGAGATTATTACTATAGACATGGGGAGAAACATGAGAGTGAAAGAAGGAGGAAAAAGACAAAATAATAAAACAGAATCACACGTGCACCAAGAAACCGGCACAGCGTATATGCAATCAAGCTCTCTCTCTCTCTCTCTCTCTCTCTCTCTCTCTCTCTCTCTCTCCTTTATTCGTTCTGGTTTTGCAGCATCAATTATGTGGCTTTCTATGGCCGCGGATCATACGAAACATCGTTCTGTGTACTTGTGGACGTGTAATATGGAATCGATAAAATTTTAGTTTTCATTCGGTCATTCATTCATTCATTCATTCATTCATTCATTCATTCATTCATTCATTCCTATATACATATATCAATATAATTTCTACACGAAGGTTGTGTGGGAACGAATTGGAAAAATGCTAATAATTGCGTGGCACTGGGCCTAAACCCGCCCTAACCACCAATCTTAAAACGCTCAGCACTATCGGCTAATACATTTTTCAACAATGCGTTAATAAAAGAAGCACACATAATTTTACTTATAAAATAAAAATATTTGAATAAGAACGCTCGCAATAAGACAGCATTTACAAACTGCTCGTTGAAATAAGATTACGAAATCTTGATTGCAGCAATAGGTTCATCAGCCCTTCAAAAGTACAACAAATCAGAAAGCAGACTATGACGTTAAATATAACATTGGAGCAGTTGTGCGTGCCTTCGTGCATCGCACCTGTGTAACAACCTTCTGGAAAGAAAACATATATGAAATAACCAAGATTCACATTTGAAGCCTAAGCAGATAAGCATGCATCTTCTTTTTAAAGATGCCGGTAATAACATGATGTGCGTTCAGTATCTGAGTAATCATGTGCGTAAGCTCTTGTGTGCCGTAATTTGTCCGGATTGCCTCACTGTGGTAGGTAGTCTGTCCCGAACTATGGGTATGCTGTTTCTGAAAGTAAGCTTCACGGAATGCATCCGCGTTGAATCTCATTTGGTCGTAAATAATTGTCCCTATCTTACTGCAAAAAAAAAAAAATCAAACATTAAAGTGTTGTGCTTCTAAAAGAGTTGAGCAGAAAGCGTTCGGCGTGGAATGCCTTCGATTATGCGTACTATTCTCTTTCGCAGTCTACAATTACTTTCTTTATTTGTTTTAGCGGGCGTGCTCAAAATTGACAAACAGTAATTAATTATTCACTGCACTAACGTTACACTGCCTTGCTACCCAAAGTGCCAGCAAACACCTCATTTTTCTGATTACACCAACGGACCGTGAAATATATGTACGACTGGGTTGATGTGGATTGAGCAAGTTAGCGTCTCATGGAAAATAACGGCAAGGAACTTATGGCATATACAGCGCGTTCAATCAAGACCCCTCAAAATGTAACATGAATTTCGCGGAGTATACATTTGTTTCTTGGTCGACAAATAACATATTGGGTCCTTTTAGGGCTTAGCCCAAGTTGATTTGTTTTTAGCCATACTCACAAATTATTAAAGCATTTATTAACTTGCTTTTCAAATTTTCTCAATATTTAGCAGAGAAAAAACGTTAGTATCATCAGCACATAAAATGACGTCTGGTGTTAATGGTATATTTACGATATCGTTTACATGAAACGCGTTTGAAATACCTTGAATTGAATTCATCTGATTAGGGGCAGGATAATTACATATGCTGCGAACTAATATTTGCTGCCACTTCTTAAGGAGCCGTAAGAATCGAGGTGAGCCTAAGCTTGTCTAGGATTATACATGTGCACGTTGTTTGTGGCACACAACAAGAAGTTTGAAAACGCACATTTCTTCTTGCTGGCGACCTCCACTTTCCTAAAGCTCAGGCGAACTCGTTTCTTAACTAGGAGTCTCTTTGGTTTCACGCACCCACAAAAAGCTACAATGTCAGTTTTGTCGTAGAGTTGGAAATTCACTTAGTTTTGTGTTATTTTTTCCCCTCATACTTCTGTGTTTTTTTCCTTGGTTCGTTCTGGACTAGTGGGCACTAGAGTTGTCCCCAGGTACTTCTATATAAGCGACGTCTTTGCTTCTGCTTTCTACTTTAACCCTTGGATGCTTTGACCATCCAGAACCCTGAGAGGTTTAAAGTCACGTTCAGGGAGAAATACCGTGAAGTAACTACATTGGATCGATTTCTCCAACGTGCGCTTTGCTATCGTATGTCAAGTTTCGTTTTTTATCGCGCTTAGTTATACAGTTTACTGAAACCGCAGCACTTCTTTCTCAGAAGAGAACTTATCTACGGACATTTGGAAGAGGTTAAAAGACACGGAGGCGGCAAGATTGAAGTGTCACCAATTCTTTCAGTATATCTTCTTAATACTACTGCGACGTTGCATAATACTTCCAGGATTAGTTAACAACATAATCACGCATAAAACTAAACTATTTATAAAAAGATTTCAGAAATACCCCAAGTTGATCATTTCTAGCCCGCATTTTGAATGTATTAAAAATAAAGTCGGTGCCTACATAAGGTAATGCGCAGTAAAGCGCCATCTTTCTAACGTACTCAGACGAAATGATAGCGTTAATAAATTAGAATTTATGTTTTATTTTTATTTTAGATTACGTTTTCATCGTAAAGGTACAATTGAAACTCAGGCACACACAACGTTTTTCGCACAAATAATCTCGGCAATGCATATGTTGACACCTAATAAATACCTATAATTTTTCTAAAAGATGTCGAACAAGGTCGAGCTTTCGAATGGTGTGTTTGGCATCTAATGAGCTCTAGTAGACTGTAAGGGTAAGTTATATTGTTCTACTTTTTCTGCAGAAATTTACATTGCGAGGACATCTCAAAAGGGGCATAGTAGTCGTGGAGAAGAAAGAAAGAGCTGATGAAATAAGCAGGAGTCAATAACGATCGGAAACACGTTGACGCATGTTTCCCTTTGACGCTTGATTACGACAAGTCTGAAAATAGAGGGCGCTGCGATGCCGATGACGCTCGGATTGCGTGGCGACAACGCGAACGCGTACAATTGAGCTTGATAAATCTTTGCCCTTTCGATGTCCATTGTGAGAACATAAATGCGCGTCCGCGCGCTTAGCTATCGATCTTCCATTATCACTGCAAGCTATCAAGCCTCAATATGCAAATTTTCTAGTCAAAGAAAGTCACTGATATATGGAATCAGCAAAGTGATCAATTTAGCCTATTTGGCAGCGGGAATAACCTCTACGAAGAACTAAACGCGCTCCCTGACGTTCAAGTCAGTATGCTCGCGTTCATCACAGAGTTGACCCGACGCAAGGTCAAAGCTCGGTTCTTTCCCTCATGAGCCGATTGTGATCTGCATTTGGAATGGCTCCCCAATTAGTCGTTTCGGAAACCAATGTATCCTTTTGGGTCACTGCCGGCCATTTTATCAGGACAATAGGACGTACATAAGGTTGGCTCGAAATCACGTTTCAAGATGCGCCGAACGTTTTTCCGAAGGCATCTGGTGGATCTTCGAGACCATTAGCTGTAGACTTTTGAAAGGGATTACTGTGTAGGCGATGCTACGAACACTGTGTGGAGTATTATACATGCGAGATGCGTTCGGGTATTCTGCACTGCGTAGGCGGTAGCACGACTGGCCTTCAAACAACGAGGCTTAACTGGGATCGCAATGACGCATCGTATGATCAAGCACAACGAAAAAACGATGTTGAACTGAGACAAAATCATATTTTGTTGTTGTCGGGAGACCAAATAGAATGAACTAAAGCAGAAAAAAAATTTTTCTCCGCGAGATTACTACACCGATCACCGTTTATCTATAATGTACTTATTTACGAGTTTATCCGCCCACAGCACTCTTTATATACTTATGGTATACCTCCTCTTCCTTTCCACCTTAATGTGTGTTCTGTAGTCTACGTCTGTGCAGTTAGTTCGGTGCACTTACTACTGTATGGCTATTTTATAATTCTTATTTATTTATTTTTGCGAGTCTTTATTCATCCTTTTGATAGCTTCGGATTCAACGTACTGAGGTAGACCTATGTGGTGGTGTGCGGCGCGTTGAAGTGCGGTAACTTTTTGAAATGAATGAATGAATGAATGAATGAATGAATGAATGAATGAATGAGCGTGTTTTTTGATCGACGTCTTTCGCGGCAGAATACAACAGATCATTCATTCTAAAAGCATGGCGCGGCCATGCTTTATTCCCTGCTTATCTATACTTCTAGCGAGGGGACACGATGCCTAGTAACCATACTGGACAAAGAAACCTTCTGAATAATGGCGTGTGAATATTCAAGCGAAGTTTGTATTGACTCACAAGTGGCGTTGTCGTGGTCGCGGAAAAAAGCCCAGTTGCTCCCAGAGCAGAGCAGCTGCGAAAAAGGGTGGTTTGATGAGTTGTCAGCTGCGCCGGTGCCGGAGCGTGAGTCATTAGCAAGGATCCCAGCTGCATAGGCGCGCTCTTACCATGCGCGCAACTACTCAGAGTCGTTTCGCTTCTGCCGAAGAGGACAAGGGCAGAAACGGGTCTCGCGCGCGGTGAGCCGGCTTCGTTTTCGTTCAGTTCAGTCTCAGAAAACGGATTGGGCGGCCACGCTTTGTGCGTTCCCCCGAGGGACGGGCAGCGTTCGACGAGTGACGGCGAGAACTCGCCCGTGAAAGGGCTTGCCGTCGGCGCGCCTGTCCAGCCATCAGAGCCGCCCGAGCCCAGGCAAATAACAGCAACGAGAATATTCAGAGCTGAGGGAGCGGGAGGCCGAAGCAATTCGGGACCCTTACCTGCGGGTTACTCAACCGCGACGAAGGTCAGGTGCACGCAAGAAAGGCTTCGCTTACCCACATTTCCCGGTAGGGGAAGGGTTGGTAATTTTTTTATACAAGAAACTCTACGAGGATGATTTGCGACACCAAAAGAAAGAAGAAAAAAGCGGCAGATCCAGCGAGTTCGAATCTACATACAGCGTGGTTTTGTACGAGAGCACGGAATCTAAACTCGAGTTTGTGTCTTCCCATTGTTTATAGCGGCAAGCATGTTCACATCTCTCTTGCCCCTGGGCGTCCCCACCGACAAAGCAGACGGCACCGACAAACAGCCCATTGAGCAGGCCGACAAGCGCGAGAGGCGCGCTTCATACCGATCGTGGGGTGTCCTGGCGTTTTTCTGGTTCTTTTTCTTTCCCCCTCACGGCCGCCGCTGCCGCGAATGCGTGGAGGCGAGCACCGTCTCGTGGTGGCGCAGGGAGCCCAGCGGCGGTGACGTCGGCCGCGCATTCTTGGGCTATAATTAGTCTGGCTGTTCAGCTAGAGAACAGCCACGCCGCAGCACCCACACTCAGGATAACCCGGCAATGTTCGCAAAGAAAAGTTCGCTCTTAAAAAGGAATGACTGAAGAAATTCTTTCAGGATTGACGCTGCTTACAGCGTTATCATCTTGAAAACATTCGCAAATCAGAGCTTAGCGCCGACGTCATATAGAAGTGCCGAATATTTAGCATCGTCTTACATTACATAAACAAAGTAATCCCTGCCGTTTGAAGAGAGGCAGAAATGTCGGCCGCGCTGCAACTGTGATAGCACCGCTGTCCAAAAAAAGAAAAGGTGGAATTTCAAGCATGCTATCGTTTTTTTTCTGTTTCTTTCTCTAGCTGAACTCATTTCTTGCGTTCACGCTCTTGTGTTTGCCATGGCGACCGCTCGGTCCAACGACGTCCGCAAGGAAAACATGAATTTGCCTTGGCTTGTTGTTCACTCAAAACAGGTCGTGGTGCTGTATCTTTTCTATTCAGTTGCTCTTGGCGTTCTTCGACCAATTTCTTGAGCCGCAAACAGTGCAAAGAAAATAGCGTAAGATGCTGATAAGCAAACACCACGCTTTCATTACAGTCGTCTGGATTCCGTGTATGTTTATTCTGTGCATTTATAGAGGGGCTCCAAGGATTGTTTTTCTTCTTGCAGTGGCCTCAACCCCCGCGTTGTAGCTTGCGTGTGTATCTTTATATATTCTTTTTTCAATCTTTTGACTCTTTATTATCTTGCGTTTTGATCCGTAAAGCATTATCTCAGCTCGTTTGGAGCTCGGCTGTACGATTTTACAACGGCTGTGACCACAGGCACATGACACATTGTTCCTTTTCTCTATGCACCACGCTCTTCCTAGTATACTTCCGATGTAGCACACCAGTACTGTCCAGTGCCAGCAAAACTAACATCCGTGTCCTACAGAGCATTCAAGGGCAAGCCCTTCGTGCATGTCTGGGGCTACCAGGATGTGCTTCAACTGCAGCAACAAGTGCTATCGCAGGAGACCACTCACTATCGACTTATATCACTGCCGGCGGACTCCTGGCACATGTTCGCCATATGTCCAGAGCTCCTGACCGCTATCTCACTCGCTTGCGTGAAAAAGGAACCAAGGCAGCATTTTGCAAATAAATTGCGCGGCAAACCAGCATTCTTTGTCGTTGAGACAGTTGCCCGCAGGAAGAACGCCATCTCCTGTGTGGTGCTTGAAAAAGCCTTCTGCGTACTTTGCTTTTCCAGGAACTGCGAAGAAGGTGAGCCTGACCTCAGCGGCTCTCACGCAAGCCATATTGGAGCTTTTGCGTAGTTCGTACGCTAATCGAATCCATGTTTACACGGACGGTTCAGTCTCGGAAAGTTCGACGGGTGCCATTGTTATACCATCTCGATCGGTCGTCATCAAGCCAGACTTCACACGTCACGACACGTACAGGATCCGAACCCACCGCTCTTCGCGCTGCTGGGAAATAACACTGAAAAAGAACCACTTATCAAACATACACTATTTTGCGACTCGAAAGCAGCCCTCCAAAGCGTGCGAAGTTTACGATGTGGAAATTACGACCATCTGGAGTACCAAATCAACGAAATTTGCCATTGCGTTTATGAACGAGGACATGATATAATCTTTCAGTGGCTGCCGGGACATTGTGGCATCGTTGGTAATCACCTCGCCGATGACCCTGCCCGACGTGCCCAGGCTGGAGCATCGACACTCCTTATACATTTATCGGGAGTAGACGCCGCAAGGGAGCTTCGCAATCCCGCGCGTACCATCACATAGAGTTACTGGCATGGTCCGCAAGATGACCGTCGATTATAGAGAGTCGACCCATCACTGAAACTGCAATTATCAACAAACCTTTCACGGCGTGGCGCAACACTGCTGTATCGGCTGTGGGTAGGAGTAGCCTTGACTAACTCCAACAATTATAACATTGGAATGGTGGACTCACCCACGTGCGATAAATGAAAATGTGAGGAGACCATCGATCGTCTTCTGTGCCACTGTTCGCGCTTCGATAAGCAACGCCAGATTCTCCAGTGTGCCTTTAATGGACCGGACAATAGGGCATTTACAGAAGCGAAGATCTTGGTAGCCTGGCCTCGCAATTCGTCAACCCAGAAAGCCCTTAGGGCTCTTCTGCAGCACCTTCAGGCGACCGACTTGAGTGCCCGACTTTATATATGCTGAGCCTGGCTTAGTGCATCTGAAGGTACGCTCAAGACCAGCGCCATTTCTCTCTCTTTATTTCCATCCTCCATTCCCCTCCCCACGTGTAGAGTAGCAAACTGGACAAAGTCTAGTCAACCTACTAGCCTTTCCTTCCTCCCGTCTCTCTCTCTCTCTCTTTTCTGTGTACGCAGTATGGGATGGCATGGCTGGTTTTGTTACGTGCTGAAATAGGCAGTGGTGTACTCTCTTTAGTGATCCCTTGTTCATACGCCGAGGCGGTGATGCAAAGAGCCCACGTGTGGTGCGCAATCATGTGGTGACACGAATTTTTGAGCACAAAACCACCTGCAGTCGTTTCCTACATGCTGGCCTAAAGGTCACTGCTTACGTTTGCCTTTCTCTCTGATCATTCGCAGCACGTCCCTTCTAGCGTACTGGTTACTTGTGCTGACGGTAATAAGCGCAGGATCAGGGGAATAATAAGTCCGGTCAACACTATGTTCGAAGAAATCAATTTCGCGCTATTATTAGTTCGCGTAGCTACGTTTAAATGTTGAATCGATGCAAGTGGGGAACATGTGTGTGTGTGCGTGGCTTTGTGCTTGTGGCTTTGGCCATTGTGATAGGAGGGACGTGTGCAGGTTATTTATGGAGGGCGCATAGAACAAGTTGCAGTGTTTTATTTTTTGCGTCTTCAGTTTCCTTTTTTGCTAGTGGTGTCCATGTCCATGCCATATTTTTTTAAGCAGCCAACTTTTAATTTTACTTCGAGTATCGGGAACAGTGGCTTTGTTTATTATGCAACGTTTATTGTGCAGCGCCACAAATAGCCCCATTACCTTTGTCGACTAATGATTATTTGTTACGTTTCTGACTTCACAACCGTTCGTATTCCTGCATTGTCTCATGTCTTGCGTCACTGCAAGAACGTGTCCTAAAAGCAAACATGGCTGGCAAAGAACAGCTAGAATCTCGCAAAGGCCGGCTACCTTGCGTCAGGGCAACAACGCGCACTGAAAAAAATGCACAGCTAGCTGGCTAGCTATGCTTTCTTACAGCGCACGCTGTTGCCTCGAGGCAAAAATCGGAAACCATGTGTTTCTTGTTGCAAAACGATTAACAGTTACATCCCCGTGTATTTTAGTTGCATGAAGATTTAAGACTGTAAAAAACTTAATATAGGTTCTTTTAAGGAGGCGACAGACTACCCTGTTTATCATACTACAAGATAAAATACTGAGAACGTATGTACAGCAGGAAGAATGGAATAAGATAACCACGGCTCAACGCTGACGCTGTGTGGGGATTGTTCTTGTGCCCCAGGATAATTATACAGTATCTGCATCCTTGCCTTTAACAACAGTTTATTTGCAGCCTTGTGCTCTTTAGTTTGCGCGGTACGTTTTCTCGGCTGCTGCCCTTCCGCGTCTCTCTTTATTTCGAGTTTGTTTTCTTTCTTTTATTCCTGCCATATTCCGCCGGATATGTCTTCACGTTCCAACTGGCTTCACCAGATTGCTCTTTGTTCACTTTTATTTTTGACTGAGTGTACCATTGGCGTGTAACTCTCTATTTTATAGCAATTCAGCTCTTTCTGACCCGCTCACTTTTCGCTGCTTCCCTTTTTATTTTGAGTGGTGACTGGAACGTCGTTTTGGATTTTCGCAGGTGTGCCGAAGCTCATAGGCACCCGTGAAGTACAGAACGAGTAGCCTGTATTTGTAGTGAAGTAAGCGTAGTTCAACCCGTGGCGCTGTTTCTAATAAGTCAGTGTTCTTTATAGTCTCCAATTCCTCCTTTGTAGTAAACATTGCCAATGTGGTACTGCTGTAGCCTTTACCGTGTCTACCCTTTCACCCCGTGACATAGGCTGAGTTCTAATCTCACCGTGGATATGGAAATAGCTAAGCTGACGGTGGTCATAGAAAGTCTAGTTCCACTTCTGACGAAGCCGGCAAAAGACGCATCTTCGCGAAGACAACATCGGATTTAAACACGATGCAGGCTATTACTTTCCTGTCCAAACAAGATGGTGGCTGGGCAGATTGCTTGAAAATTCAGCGGGAAGGTGGTCTGCGCCAAGAAAACGTAGCCAAGTTTTTTTTTTTCTTTTTCTCTAAGCACCTAATGTGTTTGTCTTTCGTCCGCACACACAGCCTTAAAGTATACGGAACACCCCTTCCTCCCTCCTGTCTTTCCCTACACTGGGTCAGTTGGACGCCACAAGAGATGCGCCCTGCACTTTGGACGCTGCTTGTAGCCCAAATCAAACACATCGAAAGATCCAAACCAATGGACTCGCCACCACCGGGGACTCAGCTCGACACTGACAGCGAATACTGGAGCTGTAGTCGTTAAGAAATAAAGTGTAACTCCCGCTCTCAAGATACATGGATAATATCGGCCTCTTCAAAAGATTTTTCTTGTCGACGCGAGGTGACGGCCCATTGCAGAGACATCTTCCAAATGAGCTCCGTTAGTTAAGCTCGAAACTTTAGTCTTAGCATTTAAAGTAGAGTCTTCCGTGCTGGCCGGAATCGGAACCCACCTTTAATTGCGCGGACGCTCTCGCGTGTCCTAAATTTCCCTTCTCTTCCGGCACGCAGGCCCGTGGCAAGGACTCCTCCGCTGCCGTCGCCATTTGCGGGCGTCCCAGGACAGCACGGCGTGAGTCGCCCCATGCTCGCCGCGGATGACCGGCCCGAGGCCAGCGCTGCCGGCCACCACGCTCGCCAGAGGGCGACACCCACACATGGCCCTGCTGAGCGCCGCGGCGAAAAAGGTCAGCATCTTAAGTTCGCTATCGCAGGCTCCAGCAGACGTCTTTGTTCCTCAATTCCTTTCTTTCCTATTTTCTTCCTTTCATTCTCTTTCTTTCTTTCTTTTTCTTTCTCTCTGTTAATTTTTGTTTTGCGTTTAGCGCGCAACTTCACGAATTATGCAGCTTCTCTTATTTTTATGTGCGTATTTTGTTATTTTTGTTCTGGTTGATATAAAAACACGAACTTGAACAGTCGCTGAGTGGTAGCCGACGTTCGTAATGATCCAAACAGCAGAAAACAGCAATAAAGACGTGCCAGGTTGAAAGCTGCTCGCTCGCCGTCCTAATCACTTGTGACAAGCGCTTCAGAAGTGAAGTAAAACGCTTATCTCTGCATGCGCTTATCTGCGCCCTGCTTCTACAGGTACTTGCTTGACTCTCTGTCGGAGCGGTGGCGCTTACTGCGCTTCAGAATTTGGTTGCCTACGCGTAGGCTGAAAAAGGGGTTCTGCGGGAAGCACAATAGATCGGATTGCGCTCAAAAAAGGGCCACATCTTAAGGGCATACAAAGCTCTCCTGGCGCCTGCTTCTCTCATATGCTGGACGCTTAACGGCGCAGCGCAGTTTCTTAGCACAACTTGTGAGCAGGCAAAGGCAAAGCAAAGATGACCAGTGCTTAATTGAACAATACGGGTCAAGAACTGAGACCTGGTTGTAAAATTTTAGTGAAAGGACACTGACCAGCGGTAAGCACCGTTTCTTTGAAATTTCTTGGAAGAAAAACGACTATCACTTTAGTGGGGGTGAACCCTCGATTTTCCTTTCACTCTGGTTTCAAACACACTAAGTACAGCTGCGATTACGCATTTGTTGTAACAAGCGAAAGAAAAAATGGAAGAAAAAAAGATAGATAGATAGATAGATAGATAGATAGATAGATAGATAGATAGATAGATAGATAGATAGATAGATAGATAGATAGATAGATAGATAGATAGATAGATAGATAGATAGATAGATAGATAGATAGATAGATAGATAGATAGATAGATAGATAGATAGATAGATAGATAGATAGATAGATAGATAGATAGATAGATAGATAGATAGATAGATAGATAGATAGATAGATAGATAGATAGATAGATAGATAGATAGATAGATAGATAGATAGATAGATAGATAGATAGATAGATAGATAGATAGGGAATGAAATAAAGATGAAATAACGAAATTGATTGACAAAAGAATTGAGGATTAGAAGGGAAAAAAAGATACGCGCAAACAACTCGCCTTGTCCGCACATACTGACATAGTAAGGAAATCAAGGAAGGTGAATCCTGTGCATCGAAGCTCGTTGTCATGTGTAGCGCTTAATGAAGCTGCGCAAGCACTTTTTTCTTTTATTACGTCATCTCCATTACAGCACTTCATGTCACTGCATCGTTCTCCTACTTCAGGATGAAAAAGTAATGAAAAAAAGAGCAGGCTGTGAGATTGCAACTATTCATCTTGTCAGCGCGCTGAGAATTCATCCCTTTGTCATTTCGCACCGTGTAATTTCGTTAAAGCGTACGAAGTGGATGACATTTCTTGAGCCACAAGTATTGAGGAAGCCATAAACAAAAAAGAACAACAACAATGAACGATAAGCGTGCATAGGACATAAAATTCCCGTGTAGTACCAAACTCATACCGCCGACGAAAGAAAGAAGCCAAAAGCGCACTGAAAGAACCAGTCTCGGTGAAAGCAGGGATGGGGGAATGCGCGCAGAAGGTGCCGAGGCGAGTGGAGCCTTGAAAACTAATGTATGCAGAAAGAAAAGCCGGGGATGTGATGCGCCTTCTGCCTTAAATTAAAACACAGGCTGGCGGGTTTTTTCGGGTTTTTGCCATTGCATTTCTTTCCCTCCCCCCTTTATCTTGTTCGTATCCTCACTTGCCTCTTTTGTTCAGACTTCATTCTCCTCTGCCACCCTTGTCCTGTTTATTGAAATTGAACCACCACCTCCTCCTTCCTCTTTCTTTTTCCGCCCAAACAATACGGTTCGTGATTGCGTTGCGTGACTGTGAGCCATGCCCATTCTTTGCAGATTCAATTATTCTTTCTTCTATTTAGCCACCGTTCCGTCCACTTATTTACGTCATAAGGAAGTTTTTCTCTTTTCTGCACGCCGCTAAACTGTTTTTTCTCCCCTTCTTTCCATGACGACATTAAAGTTAAGAAAAGAAGCAAATAGAGTTTGATCGCAGCTTTTCTTCGAGTTTCCGTTCTGTTATTGGGTACCATTGGGGCTCCCTACGTTTTCTCTGACCCAGGTAATCGCCAAATCTTCCCTTTTGTTGCAACAAGGACTTACGCGTGTTCCGGACACCGCATTATGAAAACTTCAACTCAGTCGTCCCTGATGAAAGAAACTGCACTTCATATAAACCGTATCCAAAATTCTACTATGAAGATATGGAAACGGTTGCTACTGTGAAATATACTAAAACGCTCCCGTTTATTCTCTTTATATTGTCTGGGAGTAGCCTTGCTTATTAGCTGTCATCTTTCTTTCTTCCGTAATGTGAGCGTTCTTCACTTACCTTTTCTTAAGAACGTATTGTATTCGACTTATTTGGGTTAGGTTAGATTCATTGGAGTATTCTAGCTCAGCAGCTTACTGTTCTGCATTATTCTCCAATCTGTGGAAATTTCGTCGTTTGTTTTTGCCATCTGACTGACACAAAAGCACCCGCCTCGATGACCCAGCGACTATGCAGTGCTATGCGCTGCTACGCGCTGTTATGCACTGCTGTGCTCAAGGTCGCTGATGCTATCCCTACCGCGGCGGCCTCGTTCTGAAAGGGGCGGAATGCAAAACCGCTCGTTCATCTTGCACGTGGCACACGATAAAGAACCCTAGGCGGTGAAAATCATTCCGGAGCCCCCCTCTACTGCAGCGTGCCTAGTTCCAGCACATCAAGTGAGTGAGTGCAACAACTTTATTTCGTCCACAATAGACGCGCGCAAACTCAACGTCACCTGGCTAGGCCCACTCGGCGACCATCAGGCGAAACCTGACGGCCCTCTTGCGAGCCCTCTGGACTGCCAGGATATGAGAGGTCTGGTCCTGGGCCCTAATGAGCTCCATCATTTCCTCTTGGGTGAGACGGGGACCGGCAGAGGCGCAGCCCCACAGGACATGCTCGAAGTCCGCATAACCACCACACAGAGGGAAGTGCGGACTTGGGAACCGTTCGGGGTACATTGTGTGCAGCACCATCAAGTCCCAGAATTTGACTTATTACAAGAGCAACGCCTTTTTCTTCCAAACGTGCAATGTGCAGGCCTGGCTGCTGGTAGTTATGGTAACGTTCAATACACGCGAGAAATATTAGTTAGAAACGCAGCACGTTAAGTGAAATTGAAAGGAATGAGCTTGTCTGACATCCTATTCCAATAATAATTCAGAGTGCGCAGAAATTACTCGTCGGTTGCAGCAACTAAACTATTCTGTAAGAACTAATTGGCACGAGCTGCGACAATGACGCCCGATTAACGCTGTTTTGCCCGCCTGTTCTCGCAGTGCATAGGTAAAGTGGTGTTAAACAATTAGCGCCTTCTGAAACGAGCAGTCGATTATGACAATATATAGATCCCTACTATGGCGACTCACCTGCTACCCCTTGTCCCATACGAATGCTTCAACAAGGAGCAAGCAAAAGTATACCAGCGTAGGTGCATGGTGCATCATATTCTACGTAAATGGTTGTCTACAGAGTATTCCTCGTAAGCAGCGTACTGTACACAAGAACATAGTTTCATCGGCTTGCTTATACTGCAGTCGCGATTTCACCAATTAACTTACGTGATAAATAGACGGGTACCTTCGTACTTTAAGCAGCATTTAATTTTAGAAAAAAACATTCTGGTGTTAATAAAGTTTAGTAAGAAGCCCGACAGTGAGGTGTTGTTTACCATTTCTTCCTCACTGAGAGGTGATCTTGGCGAGCTTCAAGCTATTTCGTCATGTACGGCCGCTTCAGAAAGAAACACGGAGCTATGCCTAGAAAGGGCACCCACAGCGTAAGAATAGGCCCGGTTATGTAATAGGGAACACGAAATAAAAAGTAGGCGGTACGTTGACGTCCTCATCTTTCTTTTCGTGCGTGTCAGAAACAAGGCTTGGCACGCTTGTCATCTGTGTGTGAGAGAGGGAGGTTAAAAGCGAATGCCTTTGAAAAATGAAACGCGAACATCTGGACTTACGTCTGGCCCAAATGGACGTCTGGAGCAGACGTCCATTCTCGGAACGAAAATTAAAGGCTGGCAAGAACAAGAACTCTCAGGACAAAAGAGATGGCAGCCTACGGCTTTTTTGGGACTTAGAAGTGTGCACCGCTTTCGGAGTTGTGCACGGAGTTGGATGATGCGTATCACCTCGGTCACAAGCATGCGCCCCTTTGCAAACATGAATGCCCCCTTATACGCCAAAGCCTCGGCATTCGCTGACTGTGGCCGCCACCGTTGAAATAGTGAAGCGCTCGACTACGTCTTTGGCGAGACAATAATATTTTGTTTTCTGAAGGTCAGCATTGTCGTATACCGGGCCAATACAACCGCGACCGCCAGATTAAATAAATAGATTATGGGGTTTTACGTGCCAAACCACGAGTTGATCATGAGGCACGCCGTAGTGGAGGACTCTGGAATAATTTGGACCACCTGGGATTCTTTAACGTGCACCTAAACCTAAGTACGCGGGTTTTTTCGCATTTCACCGCCATCGAAATGCGGCTGCCGTGGCCGGGATTCGATCCCGCGACCACGTCCGTAGCAGCCCAACACCATAGCCGCAAGGCAACCACGGCGCGTAATAAATTAAATATTTAATATGTGGCCTCCCCTATGCCATAGCTACATGTGATTTTTTTTGTTTTGAGAAACGATCGAATCATAGATATTCAACAGGGCGTTAATGAATGCGAGTGGAATCTCACTTCCTTTTTTCTTTAAACATTGAGATCTATGTTTGTAGTACGTTTCATTGAATATAATGGCCGCAGCAGTCTGTAAAGGTATGGGTAATACCAATAAGCTGTAACCGTGGTTAGCTAACTCAAGCTACTGTTTCAGGAATGTTGCACGCTTTTCTGCTGATCCAATGCAGGAGAAAGAAAAGGCAGCCGAAAGTTGAGCGTTAACAGGCGTTGGGCGAAGAAAAAGACAACAATGGATTGCGCCACAACTGGGAAGAAGTGGCGGCTTCGGCAAAGCACTAATGTTCGAAATAGCGGTGACTGTATTGATGACGCGCGAGGCCGGCTTCCAAGAAAAGGACTTCGAAGAAATAACGGCGAAAACAAAACGTGACCAACAGCCATTTCTCACACTTTCCTTCTTCTTCGGCGCGTTTCTGTTAGTATAGCATAAATTGGATTCTCTCCGTAACTTCGGTTGGTATAAACGCCATCGTTGTGGACGGCAGGGTCCCGAACCTAGAGCAACAATCGGTCTCACTTTCACCGCATGGTGGCCTTCTTCTACACATATTTCTCGCTATTTCAGCGAACAATGTGCAGCGAAAGAGCTGAGGCCTTCGAGGCCTTCGCAGGCTGTTTATTTTCTCGTCGTCGACGTAAAACGTGTTGCAATGGGAGCGAATCTATCGCAAAAATATGAAAGAGGCGTGTGTGTTTTTGTTCTATTTTTATTTTTTGCTCCTTTTTTGCCCAAGGAGACGATTCCACTGTAAAAAAATTAATATGTAAAGAACCAAATGCGACCGCCAACAGCCAACACAGCCAATTTAGATAGTAAGCTTACAACGGGGCCTTCTACTCCGGCGGATGCTGCGTGTGGCGCGACCGCGCGAGCGCTGTCTTGAATGTCACATGCGATGCGGACACAATACGCGTTTATGCGCAGCGAGGGCCGATAGCGTCGTGTGCGCTGTAGTAGCTCCCGTACATTTGCGCGTCACCCGCTTTCACGAAGTGGAACTTGACTGTAACCTTTTTTTCTAAATTACTTGTTCGTTTGAGCTGGCCTAACATTGGTATACACAGCTTGGCTAAGCGAGAAGGAGTAGGCGGCATTACCCGCGAAACCAAATTCTATGCAGACATAAACATAACTAAACTAAATGACGGAGATTACAATTTTACCATGTTGACGAGATCTTGCAGAACTGCATGAAACCAAGGCTGATGTTTCAATAGACGACATGCTTCGTGCACCACATAGGAGCTGAGGAGGCTGTGATTGGTGGAGCATAACTTTAAGTATTTCCGCGAGGAAAAAAATGCCATAGAGAAAGAAAATACTGAACTAGAGCAAAAATGCAAACGAGGATAGTGGGCGCAGTCTGCGAGGAACACGTCAGGCAGCAAAAAGGAGTAAAAGTACCAGGTTGGTTTTTCTCGTCGTGTTCTAGCGTTTCATTTTTTTTGTTTACTTCATTCTGCCCCTGGCCTCCTTCTAATTTTTTTTTTCACTTCTCAACCTTGTCATGGATGGTTTTGCTGAAACGAGGGCTCATAGTGGCTAGAAGGCGTTCCGCTGTCGACCCTGTGTCATTCACATCAGGGCACGCGTAAATGATAACGACCCCGGAGGCGTCCAAACGAGCCATCATTTGTACAGATTCTCTCTCTCTCTCTCTCTCTCTCTCGCTCCGGCAACAACCACATCCCACTCGCGCACATTCTCCGAAGCGCTCGTCTTCAAAAACGCTGCTTCCAGCGGCTTGCATCGCTCTCGTTGCTTGAATGCAAGGTGAACGTGCTGTCGTTTGATATTTTCTTTGTAACTTTTTCTTTGTTTGTTTCTCACCGTACTTTCTTCCTTCTCGCAACACTATATACACCGCGCATGTGCATGATGGACCAAAGCCAGCGACACGACGATGCCAGCAGGGCGTGCCCGCCGCTTTCCTCTTGGTGAAAAAGTGAAAAAAAAATATTTTCGGATGCTGCGCTGTCTTGCATGCATAACTCGTCTTCTGCCTCGTCACTGGAGCGTTGCAGAACGGAGTTGCACCCCGTTCGCTAACAGCACGTGCTGCCTGGTAAACTTTCAACTCTTTTTCTATTGCTCTTGTTGGACATACAGGCTGCTATTCCCTTTATATTTCTTCAAGGCGAAAGCCTTAGATCTCTATGTTTCAGGGTCGTGTTGTGAGGTACAGAAAATCGGAGCGCTATTGCCCCTGCTCACGTGTTCATCGTCTTCTTTCACATAGATCCCGCTCATAATGCGAAAAAAATGCAGAGTTATATAATATTGAGAAAATTAGGGTGCTTGATTCCTCGACCTTTGGTGCGAGCCGGACGCACGACCTTTGGCGTTAATTAGGGCGAAGTTGATTGACACACTTAATTAAGGTATATTTAATTAAAGCACTCAAACCCACCACATTCGGTGGGAGACAAGAAGTAATAAGAATTAATAACACACTCGAATGAGAATTTCAAGTAATTTATTAAATGTCTCTTGCTTCGCGCAAGCTTTCGTCTTCGCCCTCTTTGGCGTATGCTAAAACGACTGTCAGTTTTTCTTTTTCTTTCAGTTGTCCTATCATTGTATATGTCTTCTTATCTTCCTTGTGACTCAGTTGTTACTTTTGCCTTAATTTTATCTTTCTCTTTCGCAACAGATATGGTCGGGACGCACTCCCAGGAACCAAGGCTTTGCGGTTGTGCTCACGCCAGTGAGTGCTTAAAGGCGCTCATTCTGACGTTCTTTCCTAGCAGAAAAAGTAATAAAATAAAAAAAGCAGGAAAGTAAGACGCATACTACGAACAGCCCCCCACCTTACTAATGAATTCACATCTTTACTTTAACAACAACCAGTGAGAAGGTGAAATGTACATTTGCCAAATTTCTCTACAGCGGCTTTTTATCTGGCTCCTCACGTCGTGGCAAATACGAGATAAACTTCTGTTGTACTACGTGTGCGCTTCACCCTTGTCACGGCGTCAGAGGAAAAGACTGACAACGGTCGGCATAAATGTTGTTACTTCTATGGATGTTTTGTGCCCAGTTACATAATCACAAATTCATTTCTTTTTTTTTGGGAGGGGGGGACGGAGGGGGAGCATTGTAGCCTTCGTTGCACTTGCGCCGTAAAAACACGCATAGCTAACGATTTGTTCTCTTTTTTCTTTTTTGTTACTTCCAGCATCATCTCTTCGGGGTACGCCGATGCGACATTGCATTGTTCTTTTCTTTTTTTGCCTTTTTGACGTGGGTGGGGAACAGTGTATTGTTGTCAAGACAACTCTTGCGGAACGATTTCACAAGCAGTTCTGGCACAACGCTGTGGTGCAACAAATAACTGCTCTTTTTTTCTATCTCTCTTTCTTTTCGGACTCCGTGCCGCTAGCGTACAGTTCTTCTTGGCCGCTGATGACCGTCCTTTCCTGGAACGTTGCGTTGGCTCTTACGTAAGCCCAGAGCATGGCGGGAAAGATAATGGCATTCATAGCGACAGTCTCTGTGCTTCCTGTTCAGTAACGAAATTGCTCCTTTTGCAGCCTTAACTGTGTGACGGCAAGAGCTGTTACCAGCTTGCCCTCGTTCTGGACTTCTATAATAAACGTGGTGCTGCGACTAGCTCCATAAGCGTCCAAATTACTCCATTAGAATACACAACATTAGTGGGCGAAAAATAAAAGATTAAATACTTGTGCAATAGACGCACAGAAGAGCAACGGAGACAAAACCAACATCACGTGTATGCTTTATCGTCACTATAGTCTGGTTTGCGTCGTTTATTATATCTGTTCCTTGCTTTGCAATCGTGCGCTGAATAAACGAATCAGTTCTCAAAGCTCCAATAGCAGTGATCGAACAAGGGGTGTAGTTCTCAAAACTACAATTGCAATAGTCGAATAACGCGTATTCTTGACGAAGACTAGTCCAGATGTCGGAACGCTGGCTCCACCCTGAGACATTCCTTGTTTGAACGCGGTTCGCTTCAAGTTTTCATCTTTCTTGATTCTCAGTATTCGGCGTTTTTTGCTGAGACATGGATAGTTAAATGGGCACTATAAAATGATACTGGTTTATTTTCGTATGCGTTATATACTGTGACACGCTGACGAAGAAGGCGTTTTAAGCTTGGTCCGAAGAAGACGACGCTCTGGACGCTCATCGAAGAAGGAAATCCAATCCAATCCTCGCCGACCGAGGCCGCTACTTTCTTTCTAAAGTTGTCGCCATTCTAGACTCGTGCGCAACTAAACACAAACTTCCTACTGCTTATCATCTACAAACTAACGGTATAACCGAGCGTCTGAACCGAACGCTTACTGACATGCTGTTCATGTATGTCTTCGCTGACCATCGTGATTGGGACGTTGCATTGCCGTTCGTTACTTCCGCTTATAATTCTTCTCGCCACGTTACCGCAGGCTTCTCTCCATTCTTCCTCTCGTTTGGCCGCGACCCTTCTCTACCTTTCGACACCGTTCTGCTTGCTAGTCTAAATTTCACATCCGAGTACACCCATGAAGCCAAACTCAAAGCACAAGAAGCTCGCCATATATCTCGACGCCGACTTGTGCAGTCGCAGGAAAATCGGCGCTTATATGACGCCCGCCGTCGTAACGTTCATTACACATCGGGCGCCCTGGTTCTCCTTTGGTCACCGTCGCGACGCGTTGGCCTCTCGGAGAAGTTACTTTCACGCTACTCTGGCCATACCGTGTCTTGTGTCAAGTAACTGACGTCACGTACGAAATCGCCGCTCTTGACCCAACCGTGGCTCAGCATCGCTCCGACGTGATTCACGTCGCGCGTCTTAAGTCGTATCGCTCGACCGCCTCCTTACCAGCACCGGGCCAGTGCTTCAGCCCCCGCGTGTCATGTGACACGGTGACGAAGACGTTTTAATCTTGGTCCGAAGAAGACGACGCTCTGGACATTGCGCGCTGTCTACCATTTTGTCAGATGCTACAGTTATGGTAAATATTCTGTAAATATATTTCTGACTTCTTTTACCCCCGTAACAATATTATCAATCATAGTTACGCTTAAAACATAGGCTGTACTACCCTAAGCATACGATAGCAAAAAAATAAATAAATAACACTGAAACTTATGCTCACAAGACTGATGCACTGTTGTCCGCAGTAGCTTAGCGCATGATATATTACAGATAGAAAGGGAAGAAGACGAAGTGCTTCTCTTGCGGAACACATCTCGCCCGTCTCCGTGCTTTTCTGGACTTCTCACTGCACCTGTGGGGTCTACCGCCCCCTCCATCGCGGTGATGGATGTGCAACACCCCGAGGATCCTCCCGGTTCCCGTTCACCCGCGGACATCGGTTCGAGGAAGCGAGGAAATACATCGAGTGGTAGCGAGGACACAGAGCTGTACTCCGCATCAGGTGACGAGTCCTCGGAAGACGGCTTTCGACTTGTCCAGTACCGCAAGGCCAAACGAAGAATGATCAACTCATCTTCGGCGTCCAGCTCGAACACTGTGAAAACAGCGCCTCAACGATGGCCTCACTCCATCCTGTTTGTGCCACAGAACGCTACTGACAACCTGCGCGTCCTCAACAGGCAAGCACTCTCCGTGTATCTCGAAAACACTGTGCCAAACGAGATTAAGGATGTCAGGATAAACACTAGGCGAAACATCCTGGCAATCGATGTGATGAACCCGAGCGCGCTGACCATACTACAACATGTAACGCAGCTGGGAAACATCAAGGTCCGATCCATCATGCCAACGAATGGTGCCACAATAACAGGAGTCATCTATGACATTGACAATGAAATTCCTAATGCAGACCTCCCAGTTCTTATAAAGCCAGCAAGTGAACGCAACGTCATTGTGCATGTTTGTCGCCTCGGCAACACACGTTGTGTGAGACTAACGTTCAAAGGCGACTGCCTTCCACCCTACGTGAAGGTCGGCCACTTTCGCCACCAGGTTCGACCATTTATTCCAAGACCAATACAATGCTTCAATTGTCAGAAGATTGGCCATGTGAAGGGTGTCTGCAGAAATTCGGCCGTGTGCCCTCGATGTGCCGAACCCCACTCAGAAGACAAGTGCAGCGCAATCAAGTTGAAGTGTCCTAACTGTCAGGGTGATCACTGCGCCTCTTCCAAAGACTGTCCCCAGATCAAGAAAGAGATCACCATTCTTAAACAAATGGTGAGAGACAACTCTACCCACAAAGAGGCTGCTGTGAAAGTACGGCGAAGACGACGTCACCGTCGAAGGTCTTCACGACGGAAAACATCAAGTTTTCCGGAACAGTCAACTCGTCAAGCAGCATCACCAGCGGAAGTTTCCAGCCCTCCGAACACCGATGTTGGAAGGGAGAAAACTGCCAGATCTCTCTCCACAAAGGAATGGCCGCCACTTCCACGTACACGACCGCCAGAAGAGCCGCAGAAGAAGCCGCCCCCAGTACAGCAAGGTGCTGTATCCGAGGAGTCACGGAAAACAGATGAGCAAGTGATAGCACTCATTAGGCCTTTAATGAATGCCATTCGCGTGTTGCTAAGCAACATGCGCACACCGTCTGCCAGAAGTGCGCTTCAAGTACTGGACGCTCTGAGTCCGGTGCTTGCAACCCTTGAGTAGATCATGGCTCCACAGCCACGGTCTTTTAGGGAAGAGGTCCGACAAGCAGCTATTTTTCAGTGGAATGCGCGCGGACTCAGAGCGCGCCTTTCGGATTTCCGTCGCTTCGTGTACGCCAATATGTTTCCCATTATCGTCATTTGCGAGCCGAACTTATCGAACACAATCAGGCTTTCTGGATATGAATTATTTATGTCGTCAACTGTTTATGAAAACAGTAAGGTTTTGGTGTGTATTCGCCGTGACCTCACATACACTCATCAGCCTGTACCACCTAATGACAATAATCAATATATATGCCTAAACGTAAGGAAAAAGAATTTGGCCTTTACTTTTGTCGGCGCCTACCTATCTCCGTCAAGTCGATTTGATTACAAAAGACTGCAAGACATCCTTTCCTCAACCTCCAATCCCTGGGTCATCACTGGAGATTTCAACGCCCATCATACACTCTGGGGAAGTCCGATGATCAACGCAAGAGGCAGAGCTCTGGTATCTTTCGCCTCCAGTAATGACCTTTGGCTGCTGAATGATGGCAGTCCTACCTTCTTACGTGGCTCCACCTACAGCAGCTGTCTTGACTTGGCTTTCGTCTCACGAAGCCTTGTCAGACGTGCAGGGTGGTTTGCGGACATAGAGACGCACGGAAGCGACCATATCCCCACGTACATCAAGATCAGAGGATTGTCCCCTTCCAAAATACGGGATACGATCCAAAGAGTGGACTGGCCTAAATTTCAGTCTATTATGGAAGACCACTGCGACGCCAATCCATCTTTCGACTTGGAAGAGGCAATTAAGAGCGCGGTGCAAGACACTATGCGCACTCTCACATGCTTTTCGAAACTGAACGAATTTGATGTGGAACTAGAACGACTTCGAGCAATCCGACGACGTGCTGAACGAAGATACCGACGTACGAAAACAATGGACGATTTACGGACCGCCAGGCGCACGCAAAAGAAGATACAGCGCCGGTTAGACAAGCTCGAATCGCAACGTTGGACTGCCTTCTGTGAGTCGCTAGATCCGCGCAAGCCTTTATCGCAAATATGGAGAACGGTGCGCGGTCTCCGGACACTCCCCGTACAGCGATTCCCATTCAAGGCGCTTGCCCTCTCTCAAAAGAGATCGGAGATTGACGTGGCAGAGGATTTCTGCGCCAGATTATCCGGCCAACTCACACCTACCAACATTCCATCGCCTTCGAGTAACTGTCCGCCACCACGTGATCACCGGATGGATCTACCATTCTCAATCCACGAACTTAAGGCAGCATTGGCTTTGTGTAGCCGCACATCAGCGCCAGGACCTGACGGAATTTCCTACCGAGCTCTGTGTCACCTGGGTGAGCGAGCGAGAGGAGTTCTCCTTGAGGTGTACAATGAATCTTGGAGAGATGGCAGACTACCAACAACCTGGAAGACAAGTCGCCTTGTTCCACTGCTGAAGCCTGGCAAGTCGCCGTTGGAACTCTCATCATATCGCCCGATCGCGTTGGCGAGCTGTGTGGGCAAAGTAATGGAGAGGATGGTCCTAGGACGCCTGGAGTGGTACTTGGAGTACCACAACACCTACCCAGATGCCATGGCGGGCTTCCGACGTGGTCGATCATCGATCGATAACGTCGTCGACCTGGTCACCTACATTCAACATGAGAAATGCCGTAAGCGTCTCTGCGCTTCCTTATTCCTCGACGTTAAAGGGGCGTATGACAACGTTACGCATGAAGCCATCCTCTCTGCTCTCGCAGAGGTAGGAGTGGGTGGTCGGATGTTTAAATGGATACGGAGTTATTTATCCATGCGATCCTTTTTTGTAAACACCGAAGAAGGCCATACTTGTCTACATTATAGCTACCGCGGCGTCCCCCAGGGCGGTGTACTTAGCCCTGTGTTATTTAATCTAACACTAATTGCTCTCCTTGAGCACGTGCCAACTTCAGTCAGGCTATCAATGTACGCGGATGACATCTGCATATGGACGTCTGCAGTAACACGCCTACAGTTGCGAGCGAGAATTCAGAGAGCCGCCACACAAACTGTTCTCTACCTTCGTAATCGAGGCCTGGAAATTTCCTCAGAGAAATGCGCACTAGTGCCATTTACGCGCAAACCCATGGCCAACTACAATGTAACGATAAATGGCCAAATAATAAGACGGGTCCGATCGTACAAGTTCCTAGGTGTCATAATCGACAGGGACTTGTCATGGAGCCCACACGTATCATACGTGAAAAAACGGTTGACAGGCATCTGTCACCTCTTCAAGTTTTTCGCTGGCAAGACCTGGGGAATGTCGCCAAGTGCGATGTTGCAACTGTACAGGGTGCTTTTCCTAGGATTTCTGCGATACAGCTTGCCAGCAATAAACAACACAGGTAAAACAAATCTACGCACAATACAAAGTCTTCAGGGTCAAGTGCTCCGGATCTGTCTAGGCCTGCCTCAGAGTGCTTCAACAGTGGCTACGATAGCCATCGCTGGAGATCACCTTGTCAGGACCCACATTGAAATTGAAGTACTCAGGACCCATATAAGGCATCTGACCAGGACTCCTCGTCACCACTTGGCCTCCCTAACAGCGGACAGACCACACACATCTTTCAGCCGGACGATAACCGCACATGATGAATCCTTGCCAGCTTGTTTCACCCCGGCTGCGAGACCTTCGATTCCTCCATGGTGCCTCGCTCAGCCAAAAATCAACCTCACGATACCTGGTATCTCGAAAAAAGCTGATCTATCATCGCCAGCCCTTAGACAGCTCACGCTACTACATTTGTACGAGAATTACCGTGATTCTACGCATATCTACACTGATGGATCTGTCCTTCCAAGTAGCTCCGCGGCGGCAATCGTCATACCAGCGAAAGCTACAACAATCAAATTTAAGACGACCCACGCGACAACATCGACGGCAGCAGAGCTCGCAGCGCTCTTTACTGCCCTTCATCACATTGGTGATGAACCACCACATAAATGGACAATATTCTGCGATTCGAAGGCGGCACTGCAGTCTCTACTGTCACCTTTACGACGCGGCCCACACGAACAACTAATATTCCATATTACAGAGACGTTGCAACATATAAGTGAAGCAGGCCATGAGATAACCTTTCAGTGGCTTCCAAGTCACTGCGGGATTATCGGCAATGAACGGGCGGATCACGCTGCCCGCTCAGCCCATACTGAGGAGCGCCACGTCCCAATTCCTCATTCTAGAACTGACGCAGCACGGAAGCTCCGCCTACTTGCTCGGCAGTGCACCGCGTCGCAATGGAATGAGCCACATTTAAGAAACACGCGACTGTACTCACTTGATCCAACACTAAGTCTTCGAGCGCCATCACAGCTTCGCCGTAGAGACGCCACGCTTCTATATCGACTTTGGTTGGGTGTTGCCTTTACTAAAGCCTATGCATTCCGCATAGGGATGACCGACAGCCCAACCTGTGACCACTGCGGCCATGAAGAATCAATTGGCCATATTTTGTGTGCCTGCCCGCAGTACAGTACACAGAGGGCACGCCTTCGCCACGAACTAGACCAACTGGACGACCAAGCGTTATCCGAAAAACGAATTCTACAACATCGAAAAGACCTACCGTCACAGAAGAAGGCCGTGCAAGCGCTATTGCGCTTTTTGCGATCTACCGGCCTGTGTGAACGACTTTAACTGGAACGCCTTTTGTGTGTGTGTGCCTCCATGTGTGCGTTTTTTTTTTTTTTTTTTTTTTGCGTTCTCCTCTCTGTCATCTTTCTAACCCCTATCCCCCATCCCCAGTGTAGGGTAGCAAACCGGAGGCTCATATCTGGTTGACCTCCCTGCCTTTCCTCTTCATTCTCTCTCTCTCTCTCTATTACAGATAGGTACCCTTTACATGTCACTAACTAATAACGGAAGAGATTTTTGTCGAAATTCGGAGAGAAGATGATGTTCTGGCAGCAAATCATCAATGCGCCCGACAGTCCTGACTTAGGGTGCGCTAACAAAGTCTTCCAAGAAACCGGCCTTCAGCTAAGCACGCTTCTGTGGCTCTCAAGGCTCGGAGTGCTGTGTACAGAATGGCGTAATCAACTCGACGAAAGGGATTTGGCTCCCACTGTGCGATCCGTTCGTTAGGATCTTTTGTCCCACGGCTTCATTCCTGCTCGGCGCAGCGCAGTTTCTGCCAGCCATGATGCGTCACCCAACGAAAGAGCTGCACGAAAGATACTTCCTGCCTCAAAATAAACCATGTTAACGTATGCAAATCCATCTCATCAAGGCTTCTTAAGAGCTACAACTGTACGAAGTTTTCCAGCTGACTATCTTCACCTTTTACTGCTCTCAGCAAACAGAGCGCCTAACTGTACTCTCTATGGTCTGGAAGGTCTAGCGCCGACCTAAAATCGGTGCACAATGCACACAAGAGACGCCGGAAGAGACAAAATTAAGTGTAGATAGCGATATCTCCAACTTGACGCGTTGAACTACTCTCTTTTGAAATTCTTATCAGTGTTAAAGAAGACGTTGGTGTTTCCTAGACGGCACCGGCTGCTCCCTTCTTTCAATTATTACGCTAAAAAATGTATGAAACAAACAATTGAGAGAATACTATAATGACAACTGTTCTAAAGTTAACATACCCACATACACAGCAAAAATACGCGAGAACAGATGTTCATGAGCAATGCACAAAATTCGAATGTTCATGTTGAAGTGTCAATTACATCCCTCGTTGGTGGCAGACGACGCAGCACATGCGAATAGGCTCACAAGAGTAACGGGAAAACGGTAACAAAAGGGGTTAAGAAACGGGATTATAGGCTAAACAGAAGCGTTGGCTAAACTGCTTTTTTTTTCCTTTTACATAACCTTTACCTCACTTTATTTTTAAATTCCACTTTGTTCGAGATCGGCCCATGTTTTCAGATGGCGCTATCTCCGGGATCGGCCCACACTTTTCGTTGAGCAAAGCCGCAGTTACGACTTCGATTGTAGGACACGCGCTGTCTGAATAAGCGCATCATTCTTTCATTTCGCCATTATTATTCGTGTTTTTTTTCCTCAATACGCATTATTACCGCTCCCTACATAGCTATACACTAACTAGGTGTCCTTAACTGACGTCTTTTTTGGTGTCCTAGGTGCGCTAAAGTGCCTCAAATAGTCCAATTTATGAGACGAAAGACGTTAGGTACACAAATCCCCAAAACCTCAAATCGATCTGAACTCGCTCAAGAAAGACTGTCTTCAATACGTCTAACGCACGCGCGGTGCCTTCTTCGCTGCCGACAATGATGATCTTGTCGTTAAAATCCACAGAATACGTTCAGTGGCGGTATGCACATCTGTGTACATGTCTTGTTTGTGCCAGTGCTGTGCCCAGGAGTGGGAAGGATAAATAATTATAAAGGCTTTTTACTTTGTGAACACGGGTTACGTGCAAGCGTATGGGTGCTCTTCCAGAGTCTTTAGGATATGCTGGCTTGCCTGGTGCACCCGCATTGTCGCAAGCCTCCTACTACGTTCTTCGAGAGTCTCCTGAGCCGGCCTAGCCCGCGCCTTTTGCCGCTTCGTTCAACTCGTGCTCGGCGCTTGGGGACGACTTCGGGGCCGATCGACTCGCGCTCGGCCTGCCACCTCTTGCGTTGCTGCTCCGTCCTTCTTGGTCGGTGCTCGGCCCCTCGATCGGCAGATGAACCCGGTTCATCCACAGCGCACACAGAGCCCGTAGCAACTGCCAGAGGAGGTGAACCCAGCGCGCCTCCACCTACTCTCCTCCTCCGCAACGCTTCGTCTCCTTGCTCCTCAGCTGCGCGCACCTCCTCTTCACTCCCAGGCGCCATCCACCTCCGGCCCTCGCTTCCCTCTGCCAGCTCGGCGGCCTCCGACTTAGCCTCGCCGATTTCACAGACGGGGCACGTACGCTTACGATTAAAAATAGCCCAGGTTCAACGGCGGCGTCGGAAGTGTGAAAACTCAAAGCTTTCTAGGCATAGCACAGACGTTGTTTCCTGACGCTGATGCCTGACGTTGTTCGCCGCATAGCGTTGACTTAATATTTCGTCTTTCCGCTTCTTCGCTGGTCTGCCTATACCTCTAAGGAGGTTTCGCCTCGCCTCCACTCTGTTTTATGCCCCAAAATTTCCATGTGAGCGCATTCTTTGGCGAAAGCCTGCTGACGTTCTCGCGGGCCGCAAGCCTTAACGAAAGTTAGTAAATATCTCTATCGTATATGCGGGCATGCGTGTTCTTGTATGTGTTTGTGTCGGCGTGTGTGTGCGTGCCTGCATGCGTGCGCGTGCATGTGTGTGTGTTCGTTCCTGTTTGCGCGTCTGTGTGTACGTGTGTGTGTGTGTATGTGTGTGCGTGCGTGCGCGCGCGCGTGTGTGTGTGTGTGTGTGTGTGTGTGTGTGTGTGTGTGTGTGTGTGTGTGCGCGTGCGTGCGTGCGTGCGTGTGTGCGTGCGTGCGTGTGTGTGTGTGTGTGTGTGTGTGTGTGTGTGTGTCTGTCTGTCTGTCTGTCTGTCTGTCTGTCTGTCTGTGTCTGTCTGTGTCTGTGTCTGTGTGTGGTTGCTTGTGCGCTTGCACGTGCGCGTGCGTGCGTGTGGACGTGCGTGTGGGCACGGTCGTGAGGGCGTGCTCAAGAAAATAGGAACGGTTCTCACCAGAAAGTTGCTGAAGCCATCTGATTTTTATCCTTACATTGTCACGTAATTCCCTTAAAATGGCATTACCAAAGACGGTATCGAGAGCAAAAGGAGTGTGGCTTTCTCTACAAATTTGACAAAAAGCTCAGCACGCAATCCTTCCCCAGCGCGAGCGCGCGTAGACGCTTCGCGAAGCGTTGGCCTTGCGGCACCGAGGTCGTCTTTGACGGATGAGAAAACGTCGGGTGGCCAGATCTCTCTGAAGAGATTCC